>NC_137888.1:171922758-173122758 GCF_963455335.1 Martes martes | reverse complement strand
AAAGCCTATAAAAGGAAGCAAGATAGGGAAGATTGCATTTCGGGAGCTGAGCCAGGGTCATGGTCTAGCCTATATCTCATCCTAGAGGGGAGGTATCCAGATCATAACTGCATCTCAGAGTTGTTACCACCCGAAGCAGGAACATAGACTTTTCTAAAATCTCTGTTTATCAGTCCATCTTTGGGCTGCCCCTTAGGTGGTATTGGCAGTGGGTGTTGGGCTGGTCATGTGGGTGCAGATGAAGCAAAACCTCCCAATTTCCCAGGGAAGAGGGCAGCTGGAGGTGGTAAGCAGCCAACACTCAGAGCAGGTAGGGTCAGAAAAAAGAATGTGTGTGAGAGTGCCAACAGCATTCTTACAGAGGACAAGTACTTGTACCAGACCAAGCAAGGTACTTTGTTACTTTGTCCAGTTTACCTCGATCATGATGGGGAGTATGACTAGTTTACTGGACTAAGTTTGATCTTGAGATGGGAGGAACTATCCCGAAGACCAAGTAAGTCTTTTGGCTATGACCTGACTTTACCAGGACTGTATAATGAAACAGAAATAGCTTCTGCCCTGAGGAGTTTCTGTCTGATGCTTCTGTGTTGTGAGGATTCTCCTGGCCCATGTGGTAGAGGACATCTGACCCTGGAAGGATGCTCAAATACCATTAAGGAACCGATGGTCCAATTAAAGTGAGGTGTAGGCTTGAGCAATTATTTGGTTAATTTGGCATTTATCCAGATGATTGGCTCTCAAATGAGGAAAACATTAAGGCTAAACTAAAAGTTATTTCACAAGGGCTTTCACAAGTGCTCATCTGCATCTCAGTCTGATTTCTCAACTGCCTCGTTGAGCCAGATTACAAAATAATCAAATGTGCTGAGTGTGATCAGCATCCAGTGAGAGGACAAGGGCCTTTTTTTTTTTTTTTTAAAGATTTTATTTATTTATTTGACAGATAGAGATCGCAAGTAGGCAGAGAGGCAGGCAGAGAGAGAGGAGGAAGCAGGCTCCCCGCTGAGCAGAGAGCCCGATGTGGGGCTCGATCCCAGGACCCTGGGATCATGACCTGAGCCGGAGGCAGAGGCTTTAACCCACTGAGCCACCCAGGTGCCCCGACAAGGGCCTTTCTTACTCTGATGTAGTCATCTAGGCAGGAGCTTGACTAAAATTGTCCTGAAAAAGGAAAGCTATGCTTGGATCTCAAATTCCACTTTCATATATTTTTTTTAAGATTTTATTTATTTATTAGTGAGAGAGAGAGAGAGACAGAGACGAGTGAGAGAGAGAGAGAGAGAGAGAACAGGAGCAGGGTAAGGGGCAGAGGGAAAAGCAGACTCCCTGCTGAGCAGGGAGCCCAATGCGGGCATGATCCTAGGACTCTGGATCATGACCTGAGCTGAAAGCAGACACTTAACCACCTAGGCACCCCCCACTTTGATATTTTTAACAAGTCACTAAGCCTTCCTTTATCCATAAAATGAGTAAGCCATTATTCAGCTTACTGCCAAAACTAAGAGATCCCATGTGAAAGCTTTTTTAGAGCCTGGAAGTGTTTGTAGCAAAACCAGAAGTGTTTTGTTGTTGTTAATGAGTATCCATATTAAAATCTCATAGACAGCCTCCAAATCACTGGCAAACCCCAGTTCTGTGATTCTCAGATTTTGCTGATGACAATCATTTGGGGAGGTTTTCAATATTCCTGACTCCTTACCATCTTCCTTATCAACTAATTCAGTCTCTGGGCCTGGGACCCAGGTGTGAGTGCAGTGAACAGCACGGTTTGGGAACCATTGCTGTAACTGATCAGATCAGAAGGCCATTGTTTTTTGAAGGTATTCTCAACCTTTACCATGCACCAGAATCACCCGGAGGACTTGTTCAAACACAGATTACTGAGTCCTACCCCCAGAATTTCTGATATAGTAGCTGGAGAGCTGCATTTCAAACAAATTCCTGGGTGATGCTGGTGCCGAGGGTCCATGATCACACTTTTGAGAACCGCTATCCTAAAACAGAAAATTTATCCTAGGTTGTTTGCGAGTGTGTCTGTGTGTGTATAAGTTGAATACAATCTACCTAGCAAATCTTCGGATTTGGATCAAGACTCTGCATCTGAAATCCTCCTGTAGAAGAGAAGTATCAGGCATCAGACCTTCTCACTGTGGCTGAAGGGCCCATTTCACCAAGATGGTGAGCAGGATTAGGCATACAGAGAGGTCTCACAGACTGCCATGTGAGGACTGGGCTAAGATGTTGGTTGGCATGGCTCTGGTGGCTTAAAGCCAACTGAAGGAGGGGTGCCTGGCTGGCTCAGTCAGTAGAGCACGTGACTCTTGATCTCCAGATTGTAAGTTCAGGCCCTATGTTGGACGTAGAGTTTACTTTAAAAAAGCCAACTGAAGGGAGACACTGAAATCTAAGGGGTAAGTACTATGATAATTTCTTACATGAGTTCACCCAAGAAAATGTCTTCACTGAGCTAGAATTTAAAATGTAATTCAGGAATGCACCCCAAGGTATCACTGAGCAGTGATACCATTTACTATCCTACAACTAAAATCTCTCAGGCTTCTGTAAAACTACTGTGAAAGATTACTCATTCACAAGTCTACAGTTTTTTTGTTTTTTTGGGTTTTCTTGGGCTGGGAGGAGGGGCAGGAGAGAGAGGGGGAACCTTAAACAGTCCACACCCACTGTGGGCCCTGATCCAGGGCCTGATCTCATGACCCTGAGTTCATGATCTGAGCTGAAATCAAGAGTCAGGACTTGGTGTGGCATGCCTGGGTAGCTCAGTAGGTTAAGTGTCTGCCTTCAGTTCAGGTCATGATCCCAGGGTCCTAGGATCAAGTCCTGCATCAGGCTCCCTGCTCAGCAGGGAGTATGCTTCTCCCTCTCCCTCTCCTCCTGCCCCTTCTGCCACTTGTGCGTTCTCTCTCACTCTCAAATAAATAAAATATCCTTAAAAAAACAAAAAACAAAAAACAAAATACAAAACAAAAATGAGTTGGTCGCTTAACCAACTGAGCCACCCAAGCACCCCCCAGGAGTCCACCATTCTTTACCTGAAGAGATATACAATAAATTCTCTTACATTGTAAAACGAAGAAGAACATTTCAATGTTCTAGCAAACTTACATGTTTCCTTTTACCCACCAGTGAGAAATAAACTCTTTTTCCTTCTGCATACCATATTGATATGTCTGCTTTGGCTTCCAAAACTTCACTCTATTGTACCAAATCTAGTAAGATTGTTTCCTGCCCTTCCAGTATTTGACTTTCGCCATCTTCTAAAAGCATATGTTACTTTTTATCTTTTACGATTATCTACACAAGTCTTTCTGATAGTCAGTCAATCAATAAATGAAATGAAGTAATTATTGTTTCCCTTCTACCACTTTCTAGCAACAAACAGATTGTATTTTGGTAGTCCAGAACATATTAGAATTGGCATTCAAGAAGATTTAACTGATTTTCAAACTTTCATGCATGTATACATTACTTAGGGATCTTGTTAAATTTAAATTCTAATTTCGAGTCCTAGAAAGAGCCCGAGATTCTGCATTTAACAAGCTCCCATATGACTATCAATGCTTCTGCTCTGGGGGTTACATCTTCAGCGGCAAAAACTATAAAAATGTAAATTCTCAGGCCCCTCTCCTGGTAGGTAGAGTTCAGGAGCGTATATATACACTTAATAAGCTCCTCTAGGTGATTCCTGTCATCAGTTCACTTCAGGTGCCACAGGTCTGGAATCTGCTTTGTAAATCCCTTTGTTACCCAATCTTAAGCTATCAGAGGAGAGTAGCTTTCTAACTTACAAAAGCCAGTGGGAGATGGAGAGCAGAATAATGACTAGGCTGTTCTCTTTTTATCACCACTGTACATACAGTTAATCCATGTTTCCATTGTTGAACCCAGTATTGACAGAAGCTCTGTCAATCATGTGAGACGATTTCTACCAGAAATAAAGCATTTGCCCGAGCGACATTCCAGCTTTTTTTTTTTTTTCAACATTACCAGACAGTGGTTCTTCTAGGTTTCTGAAGAAATTAATTTTCTACTTAATGTGAGGCAGGCATGAAGCCTTTTGAATGTGGTTGAAAGTGAACGCAGCACAAAGGCAAAATCTGTGTTCTCTTTCCATGTTAAAAACACTTCAGTAAGGAGTTTTGGAAGGAACATGATAAACAAGAAATCATTCACTGCTGGATAACATAAACGTTGCTTATCCACACTGAAGGTTTCTCTTGAGCCTGCGTGTCTAGGGCAGGGCAAGACTCACAGAGTCTTAGGTAATAAAATGAAACAATCAAAGGAAATGCAAGGGTGTCGAAATTCCCGTCTTCCCGGCCCTGGGTTGGTTGTTTGAGAGTGCCTGGGGAGGAAAGAGGAGACCATGATACTGCTTCAGAGAAAGGCTCAAAACTGGGGAAAGCTGAACTCCCAGGGCCTACTTGACCTGTTACCATCCCGTAAGTGTGTTTGGCGAGAAGTGAGGAAGGGAAGTTATGTGCTGGAGCTAGCTCCTACTGACAGTAGCTGAGTCTATGTATCCTTCAGCTCTGTATGCGTTGACTTCTTGTTAGTAACTTGAAATTGGCCATGATGGAAGTATTTACACCACAGAAATTGGGGAGCACTAAAAGCTAAGTTCTTTGGTGTATTGTTTTGAGAGCCATTTCTTAATCTACCATCACACCAGTAGTTTCAGAGTGGTTTAAGAGCATAAACAGCCCAGATAGTTTTTCTTGGGCAATTCTACTTCATTATACTAAGTCCCAATTCCAGAAAGGATGGAGTTTCCTGTAAGGCTGAGAAGCCATCTACAACCCCGCTTGGAGGAAAGAAAGAGATGTGGTATCCAGGCAAAGCATCATGAGAAGAGACTTCTCTGTTTTGAATTCTCTCCTACAACATACATTTATTCAACAAATACCAATGAAATGCCTACTTTGTGCCCAACACTGGGCTCAATAAGGGTTATATAGATCCATAATACATAGTCTCTGCCTTCAAGACACTGATGATCTAAGGATTGCTAATAACAAATACTACCACGTCTTCTTAACCACTGCAATACTATGATTCTTTCTACAACATTCAAATGACTCTCTTTTGTTCATTCAACAAACATTTCTATCTCCTAACAAAGTTACAATCAAATAGGGCATTACAGTACTATACACTACTTGTCGAACCAAGGACAGGCATCTGTATAAGGGTTTTAGGACATTGTGCCTAATGTAATAAAATATCACTAATTTGGACTTATATAAGGAGGTCAGAGGGATTACAGATATTTAAAAATGCATACTGTCTTAAATAGTATAGCTCAAAGGTGGTTAACAAGGATTTAGCAGCTGAAGCTCTTAAAACATGTAAGAATGATTTCTAGTCAACATGTTAATCACTGTATGTAAGATATAATCTTCCAAAATGGCTTTAAGATGTCTTGCTTGGAATAAGAAAAAAATTTTCCACCCAAGTCTCCACAATTAATTTTTGGCTTTTCAAGCCTTTTATAAAAAGAAAAAAGGCTAAGCCTGATCCTAGTTGTTGGCAGAGAAACTGTTGAGAGATCTTGAAATGGTTCCTGTGCTCAAAAGTATTTGTCAGTTACCATAGTGCCTGAAATGCCAACATTAAGGAACTATTTTCGCTTATAACTGAATGGATGAGATACCACTACTCAGCAATAAAAAAGAACTAACTATTGATACACACAACTGAGATGGATCTCAAGAGCATTGGGCAGAGTAAAAAAATATGTATATATCTGAAAAGGTCACATACTATGCAATTCTATATATAAAATATTCTCCCAAAATGACAAAACTATAGAGATGGAGAATAGATTAGTGGTTTCTAGACATTAGGGAGAATTCAGCAGGAGGGAGCTGGATGTGGCTATAGAAGTTGCCTGAGAAAAATCCTTGTGTTGATGGAATACTTCTGTGTCTTGATTTCAGTGGTAGTTATTCAAGTCTGCATAGGTGATAAAATAACACAGAACTAAAGACACACATTGTACCAATGATCACTTTCCTTATTTTGATGTTGTAGAATGCTCACATAGGGTATAACCAGTCACTAGGAGAAAGTAAATGAAATATACAGGACCTCTCTATCTTTGTGACTATACATCTATAATTATTTCAAAATTAAAAAAAAAAATCCAACCAAGATAAGTTTATTTGGCTCTAAAAAGCACTCATATTTCAGCATAAAGTCCCCTAATAATGGTGGTGGTGGTAGTGGAGATAGCAGAGAGGAGGAGTAGGAATGAAGCAAATATTGGGCTAAGTACTTAATATACAATACATTTATCATTTCATCTATTCTTCAGAACAACCTCGTGACTATAAATATTATTACTTTTCTTTTACAATAACCTTCCCAAAGGAGCAGGGATCCATAAACATAAGAACAGTAGGAGGAGACCCAGGTAAGCAGGACATTCAATATATTCAACCAAAACAAGCAGGGCACAGTTATGAGGAACTTAAAAGGGACACATCATGCTGTTATTAGAAGAGAAAAATCTTACTTCAGAGTTTGTTGAGTCTTCTTGTGAATGTCATCCCTGGTTAGAGAGGGCTGATTTTGAATCCACCATTCTGAAATGATGGACCTAGAAAGAAGATTCCCACTGTAAGCAGCCTTCTAGTTATCTACCCAGCAAGCCAGAAAAATCTTGGGGTTTTAAACTCTGATACCAGCATTTTCTCTTCAGCGGTGAAAACATTTGAATGGATGAATTCACTCTAGGTTTATTTTTATTGAATGATGAGGTGATAGTTAAAGATAATAAAGTTTAAAATAGTCAAGACTTCTGAAATTCCAGAAGGGCCAAACGGAATAGTCTCCATCCATTGGCAATGTTGCTAGTGATGTTTCTGCAGACTAAGTGCAGTAGAACTGTATGCGGAATTATCCTTTCCTCTTCAATAATGAAAAGCACATTCGTACATTTCCCAAATGTTACTCCCTCTGCACATCTAGTCAAGGAGTTATCACCCTTGCTCTCTCTCTTGAGAAATGACACTAAGTCACAAAACTTTTGTTTTCAAGGGTTCTGTTAGCTACTTTAAATACCCTTGACATGTGACCAAGAGTCATTTAATTCAATAAAACCAAACAGTTGAGAATTACAGAGAGAACTTCTTCTAGCTAGATGCTTCTCATAGATCATGTAATGTTAATGAATTAAAGATTGTTGATAAATAATAAAAAGTTGCATTTTCCAAATGAAAGAGGTCCTGTAACCTGACTCATTCCAACACTGAGAGAGCAGTGCCCTCTAGTAGTTGATGTAAGAAATATTATCCTCTAAGTGCATTAGATTTAGCAAATGAGAATCCCCCAGTATCTGAGCGACTCTCAGATTCAAGTGGGTAATTTGACAATTGGTTTTACCTTTTCTGAGCTATTAAGAACCTACTGAAGTTTCACCTTCAATGTGTACTAAATTTTTAAGTGCCAGCAAAGGTTGGGTTCTAATAATGCTCTACTGAGGACCTTACCAGTAACTTTTAAAACCTAATTTCTCTGTGAATGTCAAATTTAACGGACTCCTTTCACTTAAATACAAGGTACAGACAGGAAAAAACATCATTCCATATACTTAAGGGCATCTTAGGTGCAACAGATGGTCACCAAATGGCAGAATGTTAACAAAACCATTAACGGGCCAAGTATTCACAAACTGATGAAGGTTTGACCATTTTGCCCTAGAAAGCACTGCAGCTTAATGTGGCAGCTGATAGATTTGCAGGGTTAATAACGGTAGAGGTAAATTAAGCAAATTAAGTAAACAAAGGGAAGAGATTTGAATTAATAATTCCATTTTTATTAATGAAAGATATTCAAAGCCACTCTTATCACTAGGATATCCACAAGATAATATGCACGTAAACAGCACAGTGAAAATGCTTCTGAAACTGGAAGGTGTGTTTTCTGTCTTCTGTGAGGCTGATATCATGCTATTTCAAATCTCGTAAAAGCAATATATAGTTTTTTGACAAATACACCCATGTGTTGTGCACAGTTTGATTTATGTAAACTCATTTCAAATGCAATTTCAGAATTCCTCCTGAACAGATGAAAAATGTCTGCCTAAAGTGATAAAAATGTGTGTGTAGAAAGATACAGTTTTAAGAAGGGATTTTTATATGATACAGCTTTGTAACTCTATTTCACAAAATACTCTTTTTCAAAAACTTCTAGAAATTTGATTTTTTTTTACATTAATGTGTCAGTTCAGGTGTTTAAGATGAGAATGAGGCTGTCGTGCTACAGAATCCTTTCTGTGTTGCATATTAGCATGTATGGGAGTGGTAAATGGGGGAATAATGCCAGTAGAACATAAATGCTGGCTTTGTTCATGTATTTCATACATGGCAGCAATCAAACACAGAGCCCACTGATTCAAATCAACACAGTCACAGTATCCAAGGCAAAACAATGTTGCCCACCATTCCGCTCACCTACATTCTTCCTCTTGGCTTAGTTTGACTAGGTGACAGGACAGTGCTGATAGCATGGTTCTCCTAAGGCTTCCTGCAGATTTTGCTTTGCTACAAAGTCTTTCCAGTTTTACTTGTTTGCTTGAGTTGAGCAATCTCAACTCTTCCTTCTGTCTTTCATCAAGCTGTCTTCACACACACGTATAATTCACACACATATATTCTGCATTTTTTGTAGTATTTATTTGGAATTTCACTTGTCTTTTTAATCATGCTAATATATTTATTCAAGGGGTGGTCAGGTGTTTCTTTAATAGTGTGGTGTTACATAAATATTGAGTAGGTCTGTCCTGACCCTATCTTTTTCATAATCCTATAGTTTTTATTATGTGATTTTGCAGATCATACTAGGAATACATTTATCTCATTACAGCAGAAACATTAGTAACAACTTGCAGGTTACTTATTAATTGTACTTATCATTATAGAATTATGCTCCAAGTTGTAGACTGCCCTCATGAATCCAAGGTACACAGATCAAGATATCAACTGCCTACTAAATTCCAGTCATACATTGCATCACCCCTTTAAAAAATAGACTTCCCACTTTTATTTCCTTCTAGACAATTACTGAAAATATTTCCACAACAAAAGCCCTTAATAAAACTTTAACTTTCTTTCACTGAAGCTTATTTTTGTGTGATATATATATATATATATATATATATATATATATATCACTAGTACCTGGTTTGGGTGCAATTAAGAAATTGACTCCCATTCTCCCTACCCACATACATATATGCTCACTCTCTATCCTCAATTAAGTAATTTGTGGTATTTAAATTTCACATTCAACGTGATCTAAAATCTTAGATTCTAGTAGGTCAAACTGCTGGGAGTCAGAGATTTTAAATATAGTGAAATTAAGATTCCAAGAGGTGAATCCTGCCTCAAAAGAGATCTTAGATCACATTAATTTAATTAACTCAGAAGGAAATGGAGATTTTTTTCAGTACGGCATCTTTTAAATTCCTTCCAAGGGGATACAAATATGTATCTATTGTTTTAGGAAAGCAATAATTCTTTAACATTATTTTCGCATAACCACCTGAGTTATAAAATGAATTTAGAACACTCATAGTGAGCATGGAATTGAGTTTTCTAAGAGCAAGCCCCAGTTTATCCTGCGTGAGCCAGGCATTGCATTAGGCAACAGTAGTGGAAATCTGGAGAAAGCCCTTGTTTTTAAGTAGAAGCTCAGAGGGTGATGATAGAGACATTTCAGCATGTTCTCTCATGGAGACATGCACAGAGTGCTAAGGGACAGAGCAGAGGCAGAAACTGTTATCAAAGAAGGAATGCTTTAACCTCCATAATCAGAAAAATGCCTTGTGGATTTTCTTGTTTATCTTTTCTTATGCTTCCCTGAAATTTTGAAATTTTTATTCATTTGAAGATGAAATAATTTTTGAGTCTCTGAATAGAGTGATGGAATGTTCTATATCTTGATCTTCTTAGTGCAGTATGCCCAATTCATCAAGCTGTACACTTGAAACTGGTGCATTTTACCACATCTAAATTAACCTCCATTTTTAATAAACCCATCAAAATGTACAGTGCTACTCTTTTTACTTCAGAAAAAATTAAACCTCTTCCCTTTGATGCCCAAGGCAACAATAAATACATTGTAGAAAGGAAAAGGCTAAAGCATGATCTAGTGGTTTTTTTTTTTCCTTCCATAATAATTATTTTATTTTCTGTATTCTCTTCCAGCTGTGGGTCCGGATTTTTCGAGAACCCTCTTAAAAAGAGTAACTCTTGTCAAAGTGGGAGGTGAAGTTGTCATTGAGTGTAAGCCAAAAGCTTCTCCTAAACCTGTCTACACCTGGAAGAAAGGAAGGGACATATTAAGAGAAAATGAAAGGTATTATCTTGAGATATTTTTAATAATTAATTAATCTATAATAATTTATTTGTCTGTTATTAATAGTTCTAGAGGGAGAAATTTACCATCTGCTGTTGATGGACTAAGTGTTAATCAAAGATCTGAAGTTTTGGAAGAGTGTGGAATTAAAATTAGCTGGTCTCTCTAATCCTTCTTGTTATATTAAGATTCTCCAAAACCCTCCCTGCAAAGAGAGATTTCATGATCCCTGTTGACTGTCAGAGCTGCTCAAAGGTGAGCAGCTGGAAAAACTTTCCTTTAATTTTAGCCTGAAAATTATTTGTTGATTCACCCACTTTTCTCCATATTACTTGTTTTTCCTAAAACAAAGAAATCCAGTGTGTCTTTGCTGTGACAACTTCTCAAATATTTGGCAATGGCTATTATGTCTAAATAGTTTCTCCTTTTTTTTTTTTAGGCTAAATATTACTAATTTCAAAACTCATTCTGCATATAACATAGTTGTGATTATTTTAGTGACATCTTTTTGAAACAAGTTATTTTTTACTTTCTGACATATAAACTCTTGTGTATTTCCTTTTATATGTGAATTACACTTAGAATGCCTGCTGTTTATACAGTGTAAATATATATGGGTTGTTTGGAGTTTTAGGTCAAATTACACCAAATGGCAGGTACCTGTAAGACCTTTTCTTGGCTGTCACCCCTATAAAACATCCCCCATCCCTTTCTGTAATCTACTCAATCTGTTGGAAAATGGTAATTATGCGTGAGTCTATGTCAGAGCATTTACTAGCTGTATACATAATGATTTTAATTGATGCTAAAGGTCAAGTACTTGAGGTTCCGAAGTGGAAGCCTGTAAAAATGTATCCGTATCTACCCTTTACACCTGTACACCTTTGGATTTGCATATGCAAATTAGATCTTTGCGCTGATGATGTTGTGCTTATTAATGATTTTTGCAAACAAACTTGATATGGTTTATAGATGGTGTATTCATACACATATTAAATTCATAATATATATCCTTCCTGATTTCTGTTATATAAAGGAAGCAACGTATTTCACTGAATATTGGCATGGTGTTCAAATTTAAAGACATACTTGGAGCTTGAGAGGACAGGTTCTTATTTTGTAACCTGAGGGTTCATGTCCTATTTTACCTCAGTATTTCCCAGAAGGTAGTGTGTAAGATTACTTTTAATAATTATGCATTTACTTTGTTTATTAAAATACAGTTGAAATATACCTAATATGTACCACATATAATGCTTAGACTAAGGGTAGATTGTAAATTTTTAGTTTCACAATGATATTAAAAAAAGTACTTTAAAATAATACAGGTAATAGACAGACATGTCAAGATCCATGAATAAATCAAGTTAGAGTAAGATTACTGTAACAAACAACCTACAGTGATTTAAAACAACAGAAGTCTATTTGTAATTCACACTGCATGTCCCTCAGGGGTCTGAGGGTGGCTTTGCTGCCCTCAACAGCCAAGACTGGTAGAGTAACATCCTCCGCAACATCAGTATTGCAGAAGGAAAGAGAGTGGCTGAACATGCACTTAAAGCTTTTGCCCAGACGTCAAACACTTCACTTTCACTCATGTTTCATTAGCCAAAAGAAGTCACATGGCTCTTCAAAAGTTCCCTCCGGCAAGGAAATACAATCTTAGTTTGTGCCTAGGGGAAAAAAAAGAATGATGACCTAATATTTTGAACAGTATTAATGACTACTTACCACTGCTATAGCTTAACCATTGTTATATACTGATCAGATTACCTTTGGGAAAATGGTATATCAATATCAAGAACTCTACCTAACAAGTGAATTTCATGGATTGTTTCCACCACTTGACTTACCACAAAGCTTGTCTCTCTCCAGTTCTCATTCTTTCTCCTACTGATTTGATTAATAGGGTTCACATATTGCTTCAGCATTTATATTAACTTGGTTAATTTTTTCAGCATTTATGTGGCACTAAAGATGTATTTAACCAAGCCTTGCTCTTTTTCACCTCCACTGCCAGAGTCACTAGGCTAGACCCTAACTCTCAGTATTAGCACTTCCTCCTCCACATGGGTGCTGTGTTCTCACAGCTCTGCTCCTTCCTCCTACCTCAGTCAGATTGTATTAAGCAGACAGACTGATGTGGGTAATGTACATGAGTCCCAAAACTGGCCAGGTGTAACATTAAGGGGAATGATGGTGTGCTACATCCAAGGGACACACCTGCCACTAAATTGGAACATTATTGCTGCCATATGGAGATGCCGGTCAGCTGCCTCCCTATCTTTCCGTTCTTCAAGAGAAGCTAGAAATCAGGGCTTTTATTTGAACTCTCTTAACTTTTTAATGTCAGCAACTCATTTTTTATAATTGTAATGTTATTAAAACGTGGATCCATATACCAAGTTTACTCCATGAGTCACTGGATTTTAACTTCTGAGAAAGATATAAACTCAGTTGTATATCTCATAATTTCTAAAAAGCATGAAAAATAGAAAAGATTTTAATGTTTTCTCACTGGAAGAGAAGAAATTTTGCCATTTTTCTCCCTTTTTTTCTGGTAAAGGAGAAAGACTATTAAGTGGATGAGCAAAAAAATTCATGAGTGAAAAATTTTAGGACTCCCATTTTAGGAAAAGATTGACATTTTTAGACCAACACAAAAGGCACACTTCTTTGTTCCCAGTGCTGAGTTATAGTTTCTTTTTTTTTTCTTTTTAAAGATTTTATTTATTTATTTGACAGAAAGAGATCACAAGTAGGCAGAGGCAGGCAGAGAGAGGGGGGAAGCATGCTCCCCGCTGAGCAGAGAGACCGATGCGGGGCTCTATCTCAGGACCCTGAGATCACGACCTGAGCCAAAGGCAGAGGCTTAACCCACTGAGCCACCCAGGCACCCCTGAGTTATAGTTTCTAGTACACAGATTTATTAGCCCTAAATCTCTTTTGAGATATGGACTCTTAAGAACCAAATGGCAAACCTTTAACATTTGAGTAAAAAGTTACTAATAACCTAAGTACAAAGTACTGGTACAGTGTTTTGGTGAAACAAAACTTTATGTTCAAGCACCCCTTTCTAGTAATGTTCTCCCCAGAGTCTGTGTTTAGACTGATTTTGCCAAACACTATTTAGTAAATGAACTTTAACTTTTGTCTTAACTAACCAACTGTCTATAAGCGAATTTATAATGAAAATATATGAAGCAACGGTTTTAAGTTTTTGATCTTATTGAATCATATGGTGATATTGTAGTTATCCCGGGGGATATAGACTGAGAAAGATTGGTTTAATGTAACATGTGAACTATTTGAAAAGTATGTTTGTATGTACTTACTTTGGTTTGTCATACCTTTAGAAATTTAAAGCATATTCACAGTAGCCCTCTCTATACAATGCATCTAAATGAAAGATTTAATTTTTAACTTTTATAGCTTTGTAATTATGTATATAAAACATTTCTTTTTGTCTTTTACACATTTCCAGCTACCAGAGTTTAGGCAATATCAGATACTTAAAACAGGTATGACCTGTCACAAAGCCCAGGTACTTGAGTCTTCAGGAAACACCTATTGTTACCATCAAAGCAGCAAGATTATGTGGATTAAGTGAGCAAATAAGTCAACTAACTGAATAAGGTTGATAATTTTGTTTACTTTTAGTTTCTAGATAGAAGGCACTGGAAACAGATGAGATTGAAGTTGATTAGAAACAAAACATCTGAGTACAAAAGTAGCAGAATCATTGATAAAAACCTAGGATCCTGGAATTGTGAGGAGCCTGAAACCATGTTTCAACCAGAATGGGCTCTTTTGGTGTAAGTGACAGAAACCCAGGTCATGCCTGGCTTCAGTACTTTGGCTCATGTGTCTGAGAAGGACAGGGATGGCCTGACTGAAGGTGCAGCAGGGCTCAGGAGCTCACACAGGGGCATCAGGACTCTGGCTCTCTTCATCTGTCACCAGCCCTGCCTTCTGTCTTGACTCCACCTTCTAAAAGGCTCTGCTCTCCTGGCACTAGGATGGCTGTCAGCAGCCCCAGGCTGCCTTCTTTTCTAGCTTCTCCTAACAATTCCAGAATCAATTTTCATGTAATTAAATAAACCTGCTTTGGTCAGTGTTCTCCCCTGATCCAAGTATATTCAGGGAGGATGTGATGCCCTGTGTAGGAGAATGTGATTCACTGATCCTCAGAGAGCACATGGGGAAGCCCCACTTTAAACCACATGGACTAAGAAGGGTTTCCCCAAAGAAATTTAAGGTTCCTACTACCAGAACAAGAGTAAATGAATGCTGGACAGACAACAGTGCCAAATTCCTGCTGTAGTCAGAGAACCCACCTTCCAGTCCAGGATAGGGGGTCCCCACAATGGCTGGACCCTTATCCTTCCCTCTAATGATGGAGACCTAACTAATTGTTAAAAGATTTTTTTTCTTCATAAGCTATATCCTTGTAACTTTCACTTTGTGTTTCAGTTCACTTTCTGAAGTTATGCTGACAAATCTGATTTTTCTCCACCCCCAACCCTTTCCCTTTATATAGGCTGGCAGGCTATAGTCCTGCTCTGTTTCATTTTTTTTTTAAATATTTTTATTTATTTATTTGACAGACAGAAATCACAAGTAGGCAGAGAGAGAGAGGGGAGGAAGCAGGCTCCCTGCGGAGCAGAGAGCCCGATGCGGGGCTCGATCCCAGGACCCTGGGATCATGACCTGAGCAGAATGCAGAGGCTTTAACCCACTGAGCCACCTAGGGGCCCCGCCCTGTTTCATTCTTTTCCAAGCCTACATGTCCCTGATATTGTTCATATGACAGTATTCTCGCATCCTCTCATTATCCTGATCATTTCTTTCATTGTCTTTCTAAAAGTATGCCACCTAGAATTAAAAGCAGTATTAATAAAGGGAACAAACAACTTTATTTTATTTCTGTAGAAAAGTATGATAATTACTGTTATATGATGTCTCTGAAGAGGAAACGTTATCTTCAGTGACCTTAGATTAGTAAGGCAGGCAAGTGTATATAATACATCATAGAAAGACCACTCACTCCCAAAGGTTATTTTTAAAAATTATCTTAGTGCTAAAAGGGGTAGATCTAGTTGACTGGAAAATTCACTTAGACGAAATATTTTACTTCTCAATGAAGCTGAAGAAATGAGCGAAATGTTACTCTCGTTAACTTTGTGTAAATAAAGACTTCTTAGTCTTATTCATGCTTGAGAATTTCTCTCCTCCCTTTTAGACATTAGGCTAATAGATTATGTCAAGCTAATGGACAATCACTGATACAGATATGCCACTGAGTGTGGCTGGAGAGAATCTCAAACTTACAGCCTGCATGTCACGGGCATGGTTTCAGAATAGCATCGTGACTCTTCAGTCAAACTAGCCCACTCCAATTTTGTTCAATGAACGAGGAATGTGTTGGGTACTTGCCATATGCTAGCCCCTCTGCTTGGTGCTAGGGATAGAGAGAAAGGGGAGACATAAATCCAGCCCTCAAGATGCTCACTAGTGCAGGGACCCAGCAGCAAAATAACAATATGTTTTTCAGTAATCCTAGGGCACATGTTATAAAGGTGATATACTGAGAAGGAACACTGAAAAAATGTAGGCCAACAATAGATTGTGGAGGCCTTGCATTTTACATCTACAGAGCTTAGACTTGAACTTGAAGACCGTGGAGAATTGAAGGATTTTATGCAAGCAGTGCACCGTCGTACAGTACTGCGAAGGGGTTGCGCTGCCTGCCGTACGTACAGAAAGAATTAGAGAGGAGCAAGTTCGGAGAGGCAAACAGACCAGTTGCAGGCAACAGTCTGGGATGGAAATGAAAAGAACATTGACTTCAGTCTTTTGAGAGTAAAGGAAGGAAGACCGACAGGCTCTTAAAAGGGCAAAATTTGAAAAGATTTAATGATGTCGTAAGTAGAAAGATTGTATGAAGAAAGAGGGGGTAAAAATGACTCCTGGGATTCTAACGTGAGCAGCCGGTGCCCAGTAAGCCAGTTGCCACAGTAGTCACTACAAAGAGAGCAAGTCTGAGAGGAGAAAATAAAGAGATTAATATTAACATGTTGAATTTGAAGTGTCTGCAAGTGGAGGTGTCCCATTCAAATAAGAATTCCCATTCAAGTATCACCTACTCAGAGAAGATTTTCCCTACGAACCCATTGAAAATTGTAAAATTCCCATCCTCTTTACCTGCTTTATATTCTCCGTAGTTCTTATCGCCATCTAACACACTGCATATTTATGAATTCCCCACCCTCCACCTGATCAGAATGTAAATTCCACAAGAACAAAAATTTGTGCAGGTGCATGTATGTTTGTGTTGCATTTGACTTAAACAATACAGTATTTTACAGTCCTGGAGATCAAAAGTCTGAAATGGGTCTCATTAGGCTAAAATCATGTGTTCCTTCTGGAAACTTTAGATAGGAATCTATTTCCAGCTTTCCAGAGGCCACCTTTGTTTTTGGGCTCATGGCCCCCCTCCTCCATCCTCAAAGCCAACAAAGATGAATCAAGTTGAGCCTACCCACATCACATAACTCTGACCTCCTCTTGGGCCTCCCTCTTCTTCCTGTGGTGACACTGGGCCCTTTGAATGTATTTTGTTCCATTCTATAATGGTAGCATCTAGGACAATGCCCAGTATAGAGTAAGTACTCAGCAAATGTGTCCAATAGGAACTTGAAATATAGGTCTGAGTTCAGGAGAACAATGAGACCTACATATCGCCAGTAGATAAGACACAATGGAGTGGGTAAATTCATCCAGACAGAAGTTTGTCAAATAAGAGCATGTGAATCAAAGGAAGAAACCCTGAGGAACAACCACGTACACAGAATGGTAGAAGCAGAGCCTGATGGAAGGATTAAGAAAGCAGACCCAAAGGTGTAGAAAAACAAATAGAGGAATGTAACGAACAGATACCAAGGGAGCAGAAAGGTTCAAGAAGGAACATGCATTTTGTGCCTTCAAGATATCCAACCGACTAACAGCTCAAAGATGACCACTGGGTTTAGGAAGCTTGACGTCACCTTGGGCAGAACACTTTCAGACCACTGTGGACCTCTCTTGAAGACAGTATCAACACCTATATTCTTAGGCATTTCTTCACAGACTGTAATATATGTTTAGGTTTGTCTGATCCCCACAGTCTAATCAGATCAAGTCTAGCATTCCATGAGAATATTCAACCCAAATAGGAATAAAATTCATATTCATGTTTCTTGCCTCAAGACACTAAAGTCTGCCTCTGAGGTAAAATTAGATCATGGCCCTAATATGCCTCTTCTCCCAAAGGCCTTTGGAAGAGTTGAAATTCATGTAATACATGGAGGCAAATCCCAGCACAGGGCTACAAAACTCCATGCTGTATATGAAGTGTGAAAGCCTGGCTGAAGACTCCAGCAGTCTGGTGTGCAGAGCAAATGTGATGGCAGGTATTTGCCCAAAAGGCCGATCGAATCCTAGTGTGGAAAGCAGAGTTTATTGCTTCAGGCATTCTGTTTCTCTTCTGGAAGCACAGTGTCTATATATGTGCTCTTAATGAGAAACCTGCATTCAGGATATCTCTTACAGTTGCTGCAGAGCTGTATAGCTCTGTTATTAGGAATTCTGCCCTGGGGAACAATTATGTTATTGCAATAATTAGAGGCAGTTCATCTCCATAATAATGGAAATCCTGCCTTGGAGGCAAAACAACATCAAAGCAACATGAGCATCATTGCTCTAGATAGAATCTGTTGCCTTGCTTATTGGTAGTACTATATCATTTTAATTTTGCATGTGCAGTTATAGAAATAGAGCTTATTCTGCTCTCCAAATGCAGACCTAGAGCTTTCCTGGGTTGCTTCAGTTGATCTCTCCTAGAGCCATGGACAAAATAGTTATGACTTTAAGTCCCCTGAAGTACAGTTGCAGAAGAATTTAGAGAGATGTGTTTTTAAACATTTGTAATGATATCAAACTCAGTGGTGCAGGAGACTCCATGAACTTCTCCTCAGCCACAAACTTTTTGTACCTCAGCAGAGTATGTCATGTTGTATTACAGTCAGGGGTTAAACTGATAGCCAAATTCAGGCAGGGACTACAACTAACGGTTCGACTCATGTGGTCATGGTATTGGTTATGCCTCAAGACATGCTGACAAGAGAACTGAATTTTTATGTAGAAGTATCTGAAATAAGGTCCCCAATGTAAAGGCAACACTTGATTTAAAAAAAAAAAATTCCAGGTGTCTCTTACATTAATCCTCTTTTTTGTTAGTCAGTTCTCTGTGTCCCTGTACTCATTTGTATCCTCATTATCTCAAAGTATAGACTTTACAACTATTAACCTAACCCCTTAACTGGTCTATTTGGAATCAGCCCTCACTCTTATCTTCCACAAGATTTGACTTCCTATATCACATCTCTGATAAATTCAATCCAATAAACATTCATCACACAGTTCCTTTATATAAGATGCATTTGAGATTAGGAACATACCTAATTTAAATTCGGGTTCTACAGGTGTCGTAAAAAAAGGATACAATTTTGACAGTGGTTTAAAGCATAGAGACTTTTCATCTTATTACAGTTATAAATTTTATTTTTTAACATTGTATAAAATATTATTTCATAATCTTCAACACACATACACATGTAGGCAGGCTTTTATTTTTTTTTAAAGATCTTATTTATTTATTTGACAGACAGATCACAAGTAGGCAGAGAGGCAGGCCGGGCGGGGGAGGGGGAAGCAGGCTCCCTACTGAGCAGAGAGCCTGATGCAGGGCTCCATCCCAGGGCCCTGAGATCATGACCTGAGCCAAAGGCAGAGACTTTAACCCACTGAGCCACAGGTGCCCCACATATAGGTGGTTTTATGTATATGCCTAGAAGGAATTTTACCAAAATGTCAGTAGTGGTTTCCCTGGAAGTTGGGACTATGGACTTTTCTTCCTTGCTTCTTTAATCTTCCCTCCTTCCTTTTTTTTCTTTTTTCTTTTAAGTTACAAGTTTTATATTTATGAGTATGATTATTTCATTAATGTTCACTTCCCATAACAGGCTGAAGGGGCTATGAGGAAAGGTGCCATCCATGTGTGTTTGAGCACATGTGTGTTGGAGTACCCCAACTTCTGGTAGTGAACCTAAAATACTCTAAATACTCCATGTTTGTGTCTAAACCTTCCCAAATCATCTGATGTTTGAGGGAGGCTGGTGAAGTTGGTGGTGGTATATGTAAGTGGAAGGAGTGCAAGAATGAAACATATTCAAACATATTCAAAAGGAAAATAGAGATGAATGAGCAGAGAGAGATGAGGTTGTAAATTTTCTTGGACTTAGGCTTCAAAAGGTCTTGCATGGAAATCAGAGGAGTTTGCACTTCACTGAGGGGCACAAAGAGTTAGGGAATGATTTTGGCCTGCGTCTCCAGGCTTCCTCTTGTTGCTTGTCCTTGATCAGTTGAGTTCGGTGTGTACTCAGGTAGCATGTGTTGTGATTTACTGTGCACCCATCTGGGAAATCACTTGACCTTCCTAGGGCAGGGCAGTGTTTCTGCATCCCCAAAGTGGAGATCCAGCAGTAGTTTCCAAATTCAGGTCTGCAGACCAGAGCTAGGCTGACTGCTGCAGAACCAACAGAGGTACATTTAAAAATGAGAATCCCACTCCTCTTCCCCAAATTTTCTGTCTTAGGAATTCTAAGATAAGACCCAGGAACGTGAACTTGTCTTTACATTTCCCAGGTGATTCTAATGCACAACCAGGTGTGATGCTGTATCAGTAGCTTCCCATCGATCTCAGTACAAACAGCCCATCATGTGACCAGAGAGACACGCCCCCCCCACCTCTACTGGTCCAGTCCAACCTCGCTCTTCTTCCTGCTTTCTCACTTACTTGCCCTTAGTCTTACTTCTTGAGTCATGTGGACCTCCTGTCCCCTCTTCAAATGTCCTTACTCCTCCTACAACAAAGCCTTCAAACATACTGTTGTCTCTGCCTGGAATGCTCTTACCCAGGACTTGACAAACTATAGCCCACAGGCCAAAATCCAGCCTGCCACCTGTGTTTGCACAGCCTGCAAGCTGAGAATGGTTTTCCATTTTTAAATGCTAGGAAATAAATCAAGAGAAAAATAGCATTTTGTGACACATGAAAATTAGATGAAATTCAAATTTCAGCATCCACAAATAAAGTTCTATTGGACACAGCCACACTCATTCATTTACAAATTGTCTAGGCTGTTTTTGCACTCTAAGGGCAGGGTTGAACCCTCGCAACAGAGACTGTCTGGCCTGCAAAGCCGAAAATATTTACTTTCTGGCCCTTTACGGAAAAGTTTGCCAGCCCCAAAGCCAACTCATGGAGCATTGCTGACAATACTGGGTATGAAGACATTTTCCTAGGGCGCTTGGATGGCGGAGTCAGTGAAGCTCCCGGCTCTTGGTTTCAGCTCAGGTTGTGATTTCATGGGTCATGAGACTGAGCCCCGCAAGGGGCTCTGCACTCAGCATGGAGTCTGACTGAGTTTCTCTCTGCCTCTCCCTCTGCTCCTCCTCCCTCCCTGAAATAAATAATCTTTTTAAAAAAATAAAAATAAATAAAATATCTTCCTAGGGATAATGTAGGACCTTCCCTTTGCTTGGTTACTTTTATTTTTATTATTTTGGATTTATTTTGGTTTGCCATGCCTTTTACTCATCCTTTGTGACTTAACCTTTTCTTTCTTTCTTTTTTTTTTTTTTAATTTAAATTTTAGTTAGTGAACATACAGTGCAATATTGGTTTCTGGAGTGGAATTCAATGATTCATCACTTATAGTACCCAGTGCTCTTCACAAGAGCCTTCATTAATACCTATCACCCATCTAGCCCATCCCCCACCCACCTCCCTCCATCAACCCTCAGTTTGTTCTCTATCATTAAGAGTCTCTTATGGTTTGTTTCCCCCTCTCCATTTTGTCTTCTCCCCCCTCCCATATGTTCATCTATTTTCTTTTTTAAATTCCACATATGAATGAGATCATACTTAATCTTTTGATTGAATTATAATTTTCACTGGGTCCTTCTAATACAAAATAATGTGGAAATAAATTTGGTTGGAGGCCTGAATGCTCTCCCTTCTTTCTCTAGAGCAATGGGCCCCAACTTATGCTGGGAGAACTTCTTTTCATGCCCCCAAAGCCTTGAACTCCCTGGAGAAATCAGAGTAAGGGGAGGTTTAAAGGTGAAAACACAGAGGACGAAGGATGTTGGAATGGAGGAGAGTAAAGTATGAACCTGAACCTTTCCCCCAAATTTCTAGAAAACCAGTAAAAGAATGAAGGGATAGGAAATCTTCATTCTTAGTTGAGAATCTGCACTCTACATAGACTGTTTTACATAAAGGTTTTCATTTTAATTTCATGATTATAAAAATTATAAAAGTCTAGTGCAGTTGAACAAGGAGAGAAGATAGCAATCATGACTTGCTTCCTAGAGTTTTATAAAATTCAGCTGTTGTGACAATATATACACACATGAAACAATTTGGAAACCATTAGGGAAGTTTAAGTTAACATAACAGAACCTAAACAAAAGTACACAGCAGTGCTTGGGGAACACACAGGGAAGAGACTCTCAGAGTCAGGCAGAGTCTGGCAAAATTGGCTTTGAACAGGAATTGAGTTTAAGCAAGATGAAGTGATAGAGAGACTTGTACAAGAAATGAGGTAAGAGGGATCCAGCCAGGTGGAAGACTCGGTATCTGTAGAGTTGAGATGGAAGAAATGGAAGAAGAATCAGTAGGGAGATACTTCAGATTCTTAACAAGATTATGATTAACATTACAAAATAATGCTATTGAATATAAAATAATAGTGACAAAACCACCGTGATTCAGCTTTATTCTGAAGAAGCTCAGAAATCTGTAGCTAGTAAGTCAAAATGAGACTTTGATCTCCTTTTGTGTCACCAGTGCATTCATGAATAAACCTTGGGCTTTGGGAATCCTTGGGGATTTGGGATACTTATTACTTTGGCTCTTTTCATGTATTTTTTGGTTACTTGTGACCATCACTTTTATCCCATTTGTTAATAATAGTACTATCAGCAACAATACCTAGCGTTTTTTCAGTGTTTATGATACCCTCTGCTAAACACTTGGTATATGTTCTCTTTTAGTCCTCAGAAAAAATCATGAGATCAACCCTTTTGTTAAGACTATGTTTTAGATAAGAAAACCAAGGCTCAAAGAGGGTATTTATTGGTTGCAAAGCTCAGTGGTAGTTTTAGAGCTGGGATTCAAATCCAAGTACCACTTATGCCAGGGGTTATGTCTTCACTAGCTTTGCTAGAAGAAGAAACAAGCATTAGATCCTTCTCTCTACTGCAAAGAGCTCATGAAATCTGGTGATAAGTTAATAAATTATTAGTAAAACTAAAGCACTGCTTTCATTACCTCTCTTTTAAAACAGTGGAATATTGCTGGCACCTTTAATATGGACAAGGTGACTGCCCAGAAGAAGCTTTTACTTTTGTTTCATATTTTTAATAATAAATTGGCAGCCTTCAGATCCATGGCTTTATAGTTTCCTGGGAGGAAGGAGGCATGGTCTGATTTCAGGGCTGGGTTAGAACCATCTAAGTCCCTTGGAGAAGAGGTAAATTAAGTCCTTGAACTACCTCAGCAGTGCCTTTGTTCGGAGAAAATAGCTCTGTAGCGTCAAATGGATTTAAGTGATCATGAAAATATTCAGACCAAAGTGGCATGTAATTAAGAGCAATTAGAACTGAAGTGATGTGACTGGATATTAAAACCAGACATGCAGTGTTTGTGCCTTCTCAGTAGACACAAGGCAGATAATTTGGGCTCCTCCTAACTTTGTCGTCTCTAGAAATAAAATCTGCTAGACTGCTCAGATGTATAGATGCTGTGTAAATATTGAAGGTCTAGGATCATACACTGTGTTCGATCCTATATTTCTGTTGTATAGTTTTATCCTCATATTTCAGTCACAGATATGCCAGAGTTAATTAGATCTCTACTAGTAAATATCCATCATGGTGTTTCTAAATCCCTTTTGCCAAATGATCTAATTAGAGCAACACTTGGCTCTCTATATAATTACAACATATGGCACCTAGAGGGTACATATAGTAGAATTATAGGTTTCCTGATGAGAAATCCAGGTGGTGGGTAAAAGACTCTATTTAACAAAGTTGGTATGTGTGTGTGTGCATATGTGTTTTAATGTATACAGTTCCTCCCACTCTCCCCAGAATAAGAAATATTGTGTAATTCATCTGTCTTTCCCACATAAAACAACATAATTATATCATAAAAAATTGGAGTTTTAAAATTTAAAGGAAAACAAATAATGGATAATATTAGCATAAATTAACCCTCCATGCCTCTAAAAATTACCATGTATTTTAAGTTAGCCAGTGCTGGAAGCAGCTCTGTGTAAATGACTTACCTATTCAATGGGACATATTCCCCCTTCAAGCAAGATCACTCACCTAAATGGCTGCTAAATATGTAATAAAAATGGGACCAAATCCCTGGCCAATAAAAAAGAAGGGTTTATTAAAAAAAAAAAAGAAGGGTTTATTAATGCTTATTTATAATCTCTGGAAGAAGATAAACCAGTTTGGGTAGATGAGAAGTCCAGTTTCGTGTCTACTGAACTTGAAGGGCTTATCATGTGATGGTATTTTGGAAACTATCTGCATGGGTTTGAAAGAGCTGTCTGGACACTTTCCTTCCTAGGTCCATGTTCAGTGATGTCCCTTTGGTAGCTTGACATTGACCAGAGTGGGGATATGAACACCATGGAAACTGGCACATGTTTTCCACAGAGAAAGAGTGGTCAGACATTAGCCAGCTCATCATTACTTGTGGAACATTGTCCAGCCAGTTTGGAGTTCATGAGACAGATCAACACTAGAAACACAGCTTTCCAACTCAGCTTGCCTTCTTTGAAGTGATGAGGGTGAATAAGGTTCACTGAGAGGAGATGGAAAAACTAAAGTGTTCTGAATAGGCTCTTCAGAATTGTGTCAAGTGCATAAGAATAAGAAACCAAAAAATCCATCAGAAAACTAAGAGGAGAACCAGGAAATGGAAGTGTTGTGAAATTCTAGATAAGAGAGTGTCATACATAGGCATTGTCAGATGTCACGAGAGGTCCTAAAGAATGAGGACAACAAACTATATAATATTTGAAATGGTGATAATGAAGTCAAATGTAACCTTGAAATAAACATTTTCAATAAGAGCAAAAGCCCTACTGACTGGATAAGCAGCTGGGTGTAGAACCAGATTTTGCAGACGTTACATAATCAAAGAAGAGTGGATTACTGGAGGGGAGTGACAAATTTGTGGCAAGGATCTTATTTGGAAGGAGAACACTGGTGCATATTTATAGTCTGAGGAACTCACACTGGTAAAGGAGAAGTCAAAGATGTAAGGGAGGGGAGATGATTCTCAAGGAGACAGGAGGGTGTTGGATCTGCTATAAATTGTTATGGGACAGAAGGATGAACTTGACGTTTCTGACTGTGGGGAAGAAGAGAGGGTGGGCAAGGACACAGAAATAAGTGGAAGGACAAAGTTGAGGAATTTCATATAACATGGCCTTGACCATGATCTTGATAAAATGAGAGTTAATGTCATCTTTTGAAAGTGTGGTTGTGGGTGGGGGCCGATTGTGTGCTTGAGAGAAAGGGATATCTGGATTGTCTTCTGTGATCAATATGATAGAAATTAGGTAAGATTTGGATTGTGCTTTTTTATATTTTCAGTTGCTTTCACACATGTTGACTTTCCCACATACTGATTTGCTCTAAAGAGTTTTATTCCAAGAGGTGGTTTGTTCCAAAGGATGCATAAAGTTATTAAAGAAAAAATGAGGCCTGACTGCTGTTAACACCAGGAAAAATGTTTTTCAGGCAAATTCAATTATGTTCTGACCCGGGTGGGGGGCGGGGCAGACAACAATGTACTTTAAAATTACTATGGCCCTTTCTCATTTTCCCAAGGACTAACTGCTTCAGCCACCCCTGCTCTTTCCTAGACCATCAAACTCTTCCTTCTCTTTCATCTGTTGGATCATTCTGCCAGCATATCTTCATCTTCCTCATCCTCTTTGCCACCTTTTCTTCTACCTCCACTCTGTCTCTTGGCAATCTCGTCCCCTCCCATGGCTTTTAAATACCATCTATACTAACTACTCCCAAATGTACATCTTCAGTTCATTGTCGCTCCTGAGCAGTTTGGACTTACCATGACCAAAACAGAAGTCATTGCTGCCATCAACCTCCACCCTAAAACCTGTTCTTCTCCCAGTTACATCAGTCTCCCTCTTGTTGTTTAAGCCAGAAACCTAGAAATCCTCTTTGATTTCTCTCTTTCAATATCACATATATCCAGTGCATTAAACTTAGTAAATTCGACTCCCATAGAATATAAGGCATCTGTCTTCTTCTACCCATCTGCACTGCCAGTGCCCTGGCCCAATCACTATCCTGTCTTGTTGGACTGTTGCATCAACCCCATCGTAGTCCATGAAGGCTACTATAACTGGGTGGCTTAAACAACACACATTTATTTCTCACCGTGCTGGAGCCTGAAAGTCCAAAGTCAAGGTGCCGGCAGATTCAGTGTCTGATGAGAGCCAGCTTCCTGGTTCCTAGACAGTTGTCTTCTCACCGTGTCCTCACATGATGAAACGAGGGAGGGAGCTCTCTGATGTCTCTTTTATAAGAGTACTAATCCTATTTGTGAGGGCTGCACCTTATCACCGGATCACCTTCCAAAGCCCCACCTCCTAATTCCATCACACTGGGGTTGGGGGGGCATAGGAATACAACATAAGAATTCTGAGGGGGCACAAACATTCAGTCCATAACACCCTCTAACTGGCTGTCTTGTTCTACACTCACTCCTTTCCAGCCTGTTCTCTGTCCTTTTAAAATATAAATTAAATCTTATCACTAACCCTTTAAATAGAAACTAAGCTGTTGACCACGATGTTCAAGGAACTACATGATCTGACTCTTTGTGTATTATTTCTGTGTTTGGTTTCAGTAACCTTCCCTCACAGATCTTAAGTGACAAGATGCCAAAGCTCAAGTGTATCTTCTTTCCGGTTAGATCACCAGTGCCTGCTTTTCTCTTCAATTCCTTCTTTGTAATTTGTAATTACAAATCTGTGTCTTGTTTTATTTGACTATTATGTATCTTTCCCATCTGGTGTGTAAGCTGGATGAGAACAGGACCTGGTTTTAGTCACCACCTTCTATCCACTGCTAGCATAAGAATACCTCTGAGGGATTTATTCAATAGTTGTAGGATAAATGAAGGAAGAAATCAATGAACTGACTGCCTCATTTCACAAAGGATTTGAGGTTGCCTGTGAAAACAATACAAGCAATAGAAAACATACAAGGAAATAATTTAGGGAGTGAGAATAATGGGAAATTATCAGTAAAAAAAACAAAGATGTCAGAAACGAAATTAGTACATAGAAATGCACTCTGTATAATTCACAGATTTGGATGTACTTGTCTTAGTACCTAAGCAAAGAGAGAAACATAATTAAAAGAGCTAGAATGTTTATAAGATGAAAAGCAATTGTTTTGCCACATAGGAGAATCTTTAAAAAGTACTTTCATGAGATACAATTACTATAGTAGATACAAAAAAGATTTCATAGATGTCACACTATTTTCATATAGTTGGCAAATTATACATTGATGAAGTGCAAGTTAGTGAATTCATTTCTATGAGGTAGGACCAACTATATTGTGGAGTTTGTTTGTCTTTTTTAGTGGAAAGATGTGAACCAATGGTAAAGTTTTAAGTATTTACAGCAGTATTTTCTAGTTCCTGTAGTGGATTGGAGGGGCAGGGAAAGGGATGATACCATTTTGTATAATGCAGTATTCTGTGATTGAGTAAGTATTAAGTATAGGGTCTATATTTCAGACCTTCTCAGAGCCTTTAGGATGTTTTTTGCATTGAAAATTTCCAAGAATTGTATTTCCCAAATTTACTTGAAAATGAATTTTATTGCACAGAATTCCTCAAAGGATAAGGGTTTTAGGAGGGAAAAAAAAAATCTTTGGAAAATTCTGATCTATGTGGATGTATGTGTTCATTTACTGTAGAAATTCCATCACTAATTGTATGACCAGAAGTGTACTAAGGGCTGGTGAGAAGAAATTGCAATATTGTAATTACTAACAAGAATATGAGATAGAGCTGTTCTGTTACCAGTTTTGCAGTACAACTGTTCTGTTACCAGTTTTGCAATATAGACTAGGTCTATAACTATAAAACAGGCCAAAGAGAATCATTAAGACACATGGTGGAATACTACCGGTAGGAAGGTACAAAGACATGACTTCATGTGACAGTCAGCACACAGGCTTTGGAAGCATTTAGCCCATACCTGATTCCTGTCCACAGAGTCAGACATGGGGAATGCTGGGTAAAAGCTACAAATAGTCTCAAGTTTTTCCAGACTTATTTTTCCACAAGAATGTTAGGTATTATACCTGAATAACTGAAGTGAAAGCAGACCAGCTCTTTCTTTTTGGAATAATAGCATGATGATGTGAGCCTACAATTAGCTAAGAACAAAGCTTTACTCCCGGTGTCTTCAGGTGTGAAGAGGCTGAAATTTTGAACACAGTTAAGCAGGAGTACTCAGCAATTTCTCGGCAGTTTCATTTTCCTCTTTAATTTGGCACCAAGCAATTTATGTTGATTGGTAAATACTTGGCTCTAACAGTGTCGGTGGTATTCAAATCATTACATTACCCATTTTTAGAATACTACATAATATTAATAATGCTCACAAACCGTTTTCTACTAAGTGGCTTGGAAGTGTTTGCTTTGTCTGGAAGGAAGGCACATAGCATATACTTTGCCTATGGATACATGCATTTGTATATCCGACTATATAATAATGGGATTGTGGTCCTATTGTAAAACAAAACAAAACACCATTGATGAGGTATTCCTGAGATTTCTTAGTATTTCATTCCTAATCACCTTTACCTTTATTATTCAAAAAACCATGGTCAGAAGGTAAGAATGTAGCCTAAAGAAAAATGAATTGTGTTTCGTTTTATTTTGTCCTGTTTCTGTTGTACACCCTCAAACATCACACTTACTGTATTAAATTTATACTAACAGTAATATTTTGGGATAACTAGAGTAGAAATTATTCTTTCCATTTTATTATTGGAAGCCCTGTAACACAGAGTGAAAAAAATTGAATCCACGTAATAGAATACTGTCCAGAATACTGTCCAGCTAGAACTCCGTAAGCTAGCTCGTCCTCTGTAAGAGCACATACATTTGCTTCCTAATAATTCAAAGTCAACATCCATGAGGTTGATGATGGAGCTTTTATCATTTCTGCTTCTCCATAAAGCCACTTAGCATTTAGTTGTGAACTTATAATGTGATTTTTATTTCGCTGAATACTGAACTCTATTAAATATCTACCAAAAACAAAGCAGAACATAAGAAAACTACGTATACGCAAATAGTTTTAAATTTCAAATGGTCTTTGTCCTAATTTAACAAATATTTAAGGCAACTGAATTGAAGTAAAAAAAAAATAACAATACTATGAACACTCCCTTGAAGCTTGTTGGAAGCCTGTTTGAGGCTTCTTATCCTCATATGTAATCCTTGGATTACATATCCTGGAAATAGACCCCAGGATGGAAAGTTGCATGCAGAAGGTTTGCTGGAGTATTCTCTGAGGCTACACATCTGAGGAAATGAGGCAACAGAACTGAGCAGGAGAAGCTATCCATCAATGCAGTTGCATTTGAGGCTTTAGCCAATCCCATTGGTAGTTCTGGAACTAGACTGACCCCCCGAGTGGTTCCATCTTGAGGCGGGGGACTGGTCTTTGGAACCCTAGATCATCCAGTCTGCAGCCTCAGCCTATCACTGGGAAGGAAGATGTCTGGGCAATTCCTGCACTGCAGAGGGTACTCCGGTGAGGAACACAGCTGTGAAGCTGTTAACAACCAAGACTCCTGGGCACAGTTGGGGAGGGCAGTGCATCGACCCCAAGGAGGGGATCCTGGTTGAATATTCTTTAATGTAATTTTAAGAACTGACCATGCGGTACTTATCATGAGAGGAATGTTTGGAACTATTGGGCTTCATCATAAAAACATAAAAAAAAAAAAAAAAAAGTCTGTGTTAGGCTAAGTCTTACCTAGGATGCCCAGAGCAATCTGCTCTGCCTTTTACTTCATGGTCAAAGCATAAGTTAGAACTAACTGAGAGTCTTTCTTGGATGAGAAACAAAATAGGATTACTCTGCCTGATTTCATTTTTCCAACCCTTTCCTCTTAAGACAGACTCAGGGAGTCACCTACACAATTCCCCATTTTTTGTACCCTTGGGGACTCTTTCTCCTAATTCTGTCCTTCCTGTCTCACAAGACCTGTCTCTTACAGCCCTCTGTGCCCTCCACTTCCCAATATCTACCTCTCTTCTTGAACTTTGTCTGGAATTGTCAGTCATTTCATTCCATTTTTTTTTTCCTCCTAGAGGAAGGTATAAAAGATTTCTGATCCCTACAGAAGTCAGAAAACAGGAAGGAAGGAGGGAAGGAGTAACGAAAGGAAGGAGGAAAAACAAACTGTATGACAATCAGACTTTTACACTGGACCATTAAGACCACTAGGACTATGCAAGTAGTGAGTTTCTTTTCTCTGATTTGAACTGCACAAAGTCCCCTTTAGTTAGCCTAATTGGGTATATGCCCCATGCCAAGAAGGTGGGCATATGTCAAGCCTGAAAAAGAAAGCTAAAAGGAAAGGAAGGAGAATCTGTTATATAAACAAGACTACATGTATCCACATTCATTGGGGAGTTTTCGAAAGTGAGGCAGAAGATTTGAATGCTGGAAAATGTTCTCTGCTACTCATATATGTAAGTCATAGTAAGACACGATGTGTAGGGTCCAGGGATTCCCATCTTCCTTGAAGGAAATATATATTTTCATGGGACTAATGTCATCTCTGGTTCTGAGAATTTCAGGGTTAGATGAAGTATGAGAGATCAATAGGCCAGTGGTTTTTCAACCTATTTCTACTCCTCCAGCATACCTAAGGTCTGCAGCGTATTTCTGTTGCTTGAAATGGTTCATTATGCACTAATTATGGGAGGAAGAATGGTAAAGTGATGGAGGGAGGGAGCCTAGGAACATATCACGTGTAAGAATCTCAGGCCGAGGGGTGTCTAGGTGGCTCAGTCAGTTAAACATCTGACTCTTGATTTCAGCTCAGGTTATAGGATTGAACCCCACCTCGCTCTCTGTGCTCAGCGCAGAGTCTGCTTCAGATTCTCTCTCCCCCTCCGTCCTCTCCTCACTCCCCCTCTTCCTCTCCCACTCTCTAATACATAAATAAAATCTTTGAAAAAAATAAAGCCAGGCAGATTATAATTTGAAAAATCCCTCCCATTCTTTTATGCATGACTTTGGGAACGACTGATTTCCCCCCAGAACTTTTATTAGATTTTTGGGAGAAAACTGGAGCTAGATGACTCATAGCAGTTCTCACAACCAAGTGTTGGCATATACATTCTCATGTAACAATATGTGCAAACTAAAGAAACTTCTTCCCATTCTTGCTCTGGCAATAGAGCTTTATATCAAGAGTAGTATTTACAGTCCTAGAATGGTACAGTCTGAAAGTCCCAAAAGTCATCCAGCTTTTAGTTCACTGAATCCAGCTTGCAAAATGGTTTTCTTTGGAAGGCACTATGTATTAGCCAGCATCATGTTTACTTTTCTTAAATTAGGTTCTAACCATTAAAATTTGGAATATGTCATGTAATCCAGATTTCTGACTTATTTTTAAAAACTAGATGATCAGTAACAGTCAGCCTGAATTTCAGTAGACCATAACTGGCCAGAGCTGAAAAACAAGTTATCTTTTTATCAGGGCATGAAATCTTCTGTTGGCCACACAACTTTGTACCTTATATTAAGATGTAGTGTCAGTTGCCATTAATCATGGCTCTTGTGTTATTGTTTTTTCTTACAGCCGAGTTAAAATAAAAGCAACATATTTCTGCTATCTACTTCTCTAACAACAGATGAGAATAAGAAAGGCTGACCAAAGGGCCACACATTTCAGGAAAATACAGAAAGAGAGTATGTTTTCTTATGCCCACAATGAATATTCTTTTTTTGTATATAAGCAAAGTGAGTCATGAAAACGTCTTCTTACCTCTCTCAATCATTTATATTACCCACCTAGCCCCTGTAGGCAGAGACATTTGTAGATCTAGAGTGAGTTCTGTACCTTTACTTGACCGGTGACAATTTGGAAGAAAAAAATGGTTTGGAATCCCTCAGACTGGCTGTGGCAGTCAAGCCAAGGACCTGTTTTCTGACACACAGCACAGTGTTCTTTTCATTTTCCTATGAATGGTTAAATACAAGAATTACTATATTTTGTCTTCCCTGGAGATTCTGCTAATCCACTGGTGTTTCTTTCCCCCTCTTTTTATCTTTGTTTCATCTGTCACACTGACATGCATGACAGGTTGTCAATTATCCCTCTTTCCAGATTATATTAAAAATCTGATCATAAAAGCTCTATCCAGATCCCTCTTCTATTGTAAATACCATGCATCTAACAATGCCCAAGTGAAGGTTTTCTCTGCTGTTCCCCACCCCCACCCCCAAGCAGGTGATTATCAGCCTAACTTAGCACTTGAATAGATAAAACAGAGAGTTAAACTTGCCTTTTAAACTAGGAAATTATTTTATCCTAACATTACCATTCATATTAAACTCCTGTGCCATTAAAGCTGTCTCTTTTAAATGGATATGCACTGGGTGCATTGTTTATTCAATTTAATTTAGGGAGAAAAAAACCTCCTACAAGGGAAATGGTTGTTTGAACTGGTTTTTACTAGTCACCAGCCATGTGAATGAGTGTCCAATTAAATAGTGGCTCACTAGGACTCGTATAATAGTAACATCTGTTATCTTAATTAAACAAGTTACTATATAAAGGCGTTTTCATGGCTCACTTTGTTAAAGCAGGTTCTGACCTAGAAACTCAAGGAAGGTTTGTTCTCTTTGTGGGATTTGGTTGTCAGTGGTGTTCCCAGTTGGTCCCATTATGTTTAGACCTGGCAGGTTTGTGATCTGCAAACATACACATATGTTCAAGCCCACAGAGCCTGGGGGAAGGATGGAACTAAAGTTCACAATGCAAAGTGGAGGAGATAAAATAGGAAAAACTCTGAGTAAGAATGCTTTATATGCATGCCAGCCTACTTGGAGGAAGGGGGTAGGCAGGAGGGGCAAGTAATAGAGAAGGGAAGGTGAACAAATGCACATTGACTCTCTATTACTTGCCAGGCATCAAGGTAGACCCTTACCTTCAGTTACTGGCCACAGTTCTATATCTGTCTCTTTGAAATCCAGGTCTAAATAAGGTCTAAAAACCAAAGTGGCTTTTTTTTTTCCTTCTCACTAATTTATTTACTTTGGGCCCTTTTGCAGCAAACTCGCTTGGTGGCAGAAATAATCACGTATCGGATTGTGAGGTAGCACATAAGACTTTTTGGAGAGATGTTATGTAAAATAAACCATGTACTGTAGTATGTTTGTAATATAAGAAATGCTGAATTCTAGAACACAACTTTCCTTGAGGGTTTTTGATAAGGGGTTATGCATTAGACCATTTTAAAGAAGATAAACTGAAACTCAGTGATATTAAACATCTTGCTTAGGGGTAGACAGCTAATAAGCTCCTCTAGTTGCTTCCTATTCACTTTAAACACAATTTGTTCTTGCCTCACCCTGGAGTGTCATACATAGCGAAGCTTCTGCTTGTCTCTCTGACAATATCTGACATTAGCCAGCTTTCTCATGTAGCTATAATCACATGGGATTTATAGCTAATCAAAGACATTAAGCTTTTTTTTTTCCTGCCTCAGGGCCTTTGCACTTGTTTTTCCCTCAGACCGAAACACCTTTCTCATTGATCTTCAGTGGCCAGCTCCTCTCGTCCCAGATCTCAACTGAAATGCCACTTTATTCAAAAAACCTTGCTCCTGTCATGCAAACCAAAAATGATGATATCAGAAAGAGTCTAGATATTATGAAATTTACTTGATTTGCATAGCATCTAGTTTTTCTTTTTCTGATAAAAGCGTCTTGGTCATCCTCTCAGGAAGTGCCTTTTCCCATTACTTGTGATCTTCCTGGGTCTCTCAGTTCCAGTGCTATTTCCTTCTCGTGCTGGGGGTTGGTCAGGCACAAGCTGAGCCAACCAGATTCTCTCCCTCTTCAGGAATCAGAGCTTTCCTATGGGCAGAACATGGTTAGAGCAGAGTGATTCTGATGGCAGCTCCCTGAGGATACTGGCCCTTAGATTCTACTCTAGATTCCCGGAGCTACCACTGATTACCCTCCTTCTTAAACCCTGTCCAACTTTTCCAGTTTGTGAACTACCACATAGCCTTCCAAGAAGTTAACCAAAGTCTGTTTCAGTAACATAGAACCTAAAAAATCTAAATGATGCAGGCCAACAGATGGATAATCTGTAATGATATTCTGTTGTTGTTTAAATCCACCTTAGAAAAATAAGAAGCAAATCTTTAATGGGATTTGGGTATTTATCTTAGTTCTTAAAAATGATTATATCTTACCACATTTGAAGTAGACTACTTGTTAACTTGAATATTTATAACTTTCTAGGGGCAGTTTGAACCGTTTTGCTTCACAAAAGCATTTGCCTTTAACTTAACAAGTTACCCACCTGATTAAATATCTCATCCAGAAGAATGGGGTTGTTGAGCATGTGGAGTTGAAGGATTGCCTGGAATTAAGACAAATGCATCTCCTCCAGTCAGCTCTTTTCTCTGGAAGGAGAGCACACACTAGAGCACAATGCTGCCCACTCCCATGGGCATGTAGTTGGTGTTTTGGTTATGACAGCTGAATTTGTGAAGTTCTTTGGATAGAATCTTTTGGCTGCCTTTGTGCAGTCTCAGGTTGTCTGGCATCTGTACCCTCCCAGAATGAGTCATTGTACTTCTCTGCATCGTTGATTCTCGTTGAGGGAGATTGGGACAATGGGCCTGAGCCTGCCAAATGAGTTTAGGAAGTCCCTAACATATCAGTAGCTTGTTATATAAGCATCTTGTGCTCAGCAGTTAGGCCTGCCACTGTCTGTGATGAGTACATTCCCATCCCAGTGACAGCCAGATGGGGTCCTTCGCCTACTTCTATGCATGGCATTTGAGCTCAGAGATGCTGAAATAGACCTTCTTCAGCAGAATGAGTGCCTGTTGCCCTGACAGCACCGGGATAGCATTGAGGCAGAGTATCAAAGGCAACATGTGCTCCGCCCCCCTCACTGGGGCTCTCATTTGAGTTCCCCTGACAGTTTCTTATAGGTGTGGAAGAAGAAAAGAGGCCCCACTGCTCTTGGATGTTTTGGTTTCAGCTCTACATGGAGGCCTTCTAGAATCCCTAGATGACCTAATCTTTATTTCCATAGCCTATGCTCTTTTCTTTTATAGCATTTGAAGTTGCACTTACTGGTTTCCAGTCTGTCTCCTGGAGAGAACATGCTGACCTGTCTTGGCCATTGTATCTCAAGCACTTAACACAGTATTCGGCACTTAACAGATACTAAATATAAGTATTTATTTGTAACTTCTCACCAGGAAAGTTTCAATCCTTCACATGTTTATATCAGAACAACAAAGGCCGCTCTTCTCTCTGTAACAGCTCCATGTATTACTTTCATTACAAATCCTTTATTGCAAGTGTCACCATTATAATACATACGTATGTATACCTTTCGGGACTTTACCTTTAAAATTTTAGATGCTATTTTAAAATGGAGTTTTGTTTTGGGATGCCAGGATTTTAACCCCCAAACTAGTCACATGGATCCCTATGCTGGGGACCCTAGAGCAAATGGGTGAACTAAAGTGAACTTTACACTTAACGTTGGCTTTGGCAAGACCCAAGAGGTTGCCAACTCTATACGCATGCATGCCTGGCAGGTTCCAGAAATCACCTGGAGAGGCCAGGTAGTTGACCCTGCCTGAAGCACCACATCCTGGAGAGAAGTTCTGCTGCTCCTGCAGAGGTAGAAATCCACACAAACAGAGAAGGAAAGAGAAAGAGCATAAGAACTACTTTTTTCCAGAAGCCTGGGTGGCTCAGTGGGCTTTAGCCTCTGCCTTCGGCTCGGGTTGTGATCCCAGGGTCCTGGAATCGAGCCCCAGATTGGGCTCTCTGCTCAGCAGGGTGCCTGCTTCCTCCTCCTCTCTCTCTCTCTGCCTGCCTCTCTGCCTACTTGTGATCTCTAGCTGTCAAATAAATAAATAAAATCTTAAAAAAGAAAAAGAACTATTTTTTTCCAAACTAGTCATATCTAAAGCCTTAGTCAGATGGTGTTATGGATAGAGATGTATGGATATAGCTTCTAATGGTATTTTGAACTCTTAGTCCCAGATGCCATGAAAAGGATTAGATGTGGGGAATGGAGTCAAGGAACCAGTTTTGCCGTCTATTTAGCCTTGAGCAGGTCACTTCATCCTTATCTTTAAAATAGACTAAATGATGTTCTGGTAAGACTTCATTAGATGGAAAAGTGCTTTATAGTTGGTAAAGCACTATGAAGGTCTTATTCTATAGATTTTATAGATTTTAAGTCTATACATATTTTTATAAAAGTGAAGTTACAGCATACCTGTTTTAGAACCTGACTTTTTAATTTAAAATATCTAGTAGGAATCATTCCATAATGTAAATATAGAACGTATTTTCATTTTTAATGGCTCAGTCACATGGCAAAATATGATTTTGTCAATTCACTACAAATTTTAATTTTCAATGTTTCAGTTTATTCTTGAGAATTGCTGTTTAACTTACTACATGAAGTTTACATAAACCACAGCGAGACTAGGATTCTGATGAGAATTGCAATAGTAACTAAGGAAATTTCCAAGTGGTCATATTTTGGGCACTTCCACCAACATGATCAGATTAACCACAAGCATTATCAAGTATCTAATAGCACATCTGTATCTAAATCTCTCCAAAGCATTCCAGCTCATTATTATTATGCTCATTTTACACTTCAAAGAACTAAAGCTCATCATCATTAGCTAACTTACTGATGATATCCCTACAGGGTAAGTGGCAAAACCAGAATTCACCTATAGATTTATTTGAGTTCAAAACAACACAGCCTCCATCATATCAATATTCCTTGTGATCTGAAACACTAGAAAATATACCCAGATCTGAACTCATCACCTCATCTCTCCCTCAAATGCACTCCAATTGTGCACCCCATTTCTATGAAAGTTACCACCATCTAGCAGACTACCCTAACAAGAAACCTTTGCCTCCACTGCCCTGAAAACACTCTTGTTAAGGTTAATGACCTATGATCATCAAATCCCATGGTCAGTATTCATTCTTCAGCTTAGCCTTGTAGCAGCATTTGACACATAGTGGACCACTCCTCCCGTTATGAAATTCTTGCTTTACTTGCTATCTAGGATGTTGGTTTTCCTTCTATACCCTGGTCACTCCTTCTCAGTTATCTATTGTATTCTCATCTCTGCAATCTCTAAACTGACCCATTGCCCAGTGTTAGGACCTATTCTCTGTCTATGTCTTCTTCCTAGGTGTCTTATCTTCGTTTAGTCTACAAAGCAATCTAAATGCTGGGCAAATCCAAGTTTAGATCATCAGTCCAGATTTCTTCCAAAAACGCCAGAGTGATATATTTAATAGTCTATTCGACATCTACCTAGGTTTTTGCTATCCATCCTAGTCACGAAAGTTCTGACTCTAATACATAAACTGTGTTTCCCCTCAGTGAAAGCTTGGAAAGAGCTGTCACGCTTTGTCAGGCCTATGGATTTGAATGACATCTCCAACCCACCTTGAGGAATTCATTGATTAATGCAGTCATTACTTCATCTGTTTATTCATTCAAATATTTAGTAACATCATCATATGCCAAGTACTACACTAAGACTCTACATAAAAATTTTAGAACCATTTATCTAAGCAATAAGTAATTACAAATTAAATTGATAACTTTGGAATTGGCTTTTAGTTTCTATAATACACAGCAAAAGGAAGACTTCTGAATCACTCATTCCCAAATTCACTCTTCTAAAATATGCATAATCCTTTCCTAAATGGAGATTTATTTGGGTGTCATAAAAGATAATTGCAGCTTTATAAACCTGACCTAAGGGAGATTGAGTTTTTATTCAGAAACCTTATCTTGATTGCCTGCACACATCACCCAGCATACTCTGGTCCCTCTGTTTGGTGTCATTATGTCAGCTTGTCTTCTAGAGAGAAAGAAGAAACTTTACCGAAATGAACAAGGTCTTTCACCTTCTCCCTTTGGGTTACATGAAGAAGCTATTTATGAGAGTTGTCCCCCAGTGCCCATTGGGAACTTGCAGAAGATCAATTACTAGAGATGGACAGTATGTCTGGTCTTTCTCCCCCTTTCCACATATTAAATTGTCACTGTGTCAAATGTCTTGTCATCAAATATGGTGCTGCAAGGAAATTGCAATTATATTTATCAGTTTTTTTCTCTGACCTTTGGATTTCATTTGGTCCACAGAGAATCCCTCTAGGTGATTCAAAGAACATGTGTCAGCCAAATCAATAGAGCCAACAAAGCCTGACTCCTTCCTCTTTTCACTGAAGGGGAGGGCTGTTCATGTATTAGGATCAGAACTTTTTATGCCTAGGATGAATAGCAAAGACCTACGGCTTCATTGCCTTTAATCTTGTAATGTAATAACTTTATAGTCATGTAGTCTAGGTCTAGTAAGTAATTACAACAATACCATATGGAGTTTCCTAGTGTTTTCATCCTCTGTGCCTGTACTAATTTTGAACTGCTGTCTCTAGTTGGTTTTGTTTAGATTTTAAAATCTTGGCTTTTGTTCTCTAATTATTTTCTCTCACCATAAGAATCCCTACTGTCAGAATTCAGTAGGTTGTAAAACTAATGTTTAACCATAGTCCCTCTCCCTCCCCGCATCACCTGGAATATTTTGAGGGGACGCATGGCAGATAACAGCAGGTAGGTTCTCCAGCAGAGCAACCTCATTTTAATATTGGCTAAAGCAGAACTAATCAAGAAGGCAAATCTGCCATGAAAAGTCTTATAAAGCATTCCGAAGTTAAATGGACCATTAAAAAATAGAGGGCAGAGGAGAGATAGCCAGGTGCCCACCAAAATCTAATAGTTGAACTTCAGAAGTCACACATAATGAGTAGACTAGATGCAAAACCAGATAAAATATATAGATAAAATAGATAAAATATTCCTCAAGACTCAAGTCTAAAGCACATATAAATCTTATTTACTAGCATGACTCAGCTATGGCTGTAGTAAATGATCCCTACGTGGATTAGTCAAGTGGAAGTATTACACCTCTTCTCATTGTAAGTGACAAAATAAACACAGGCTTAGGCGTTCTTTCCACCATGTTGACTCTTTCTCCTCATGGCCAGAAAATGGCTGCAGCAGCTCCAGACCTTAAAACTATAGATATTTAATTATAGAAGGAAAGAGTAAGAATTATTTTCCACAAAGTCCCAACAAAAGTCTCACTGCAGGTCATTGACTCAGATTGGGTCATGTGATCATCCCTAACCAGACACTGTGACCACAAGAAATTAAATTATATGATCATTATAAACCTGGGTCCCATGTTTCACTCCAAGGTTTAGAAGTAAAACCTAACAAAATCATATGGCTGAGATTGGAAGAGGAGTACATTTTCAAAGTAGCTGTTATTAGATATAGAACTAATGGGTGCTAGGTATCGTAAAAAATGGAAGATAGGGTGCAGAAGGTGGAACCTATATGCATGGTGGTGGGAACATAAAATGGTGTAACTACTGTGGAAAAAAGTATGGAGATGTCTCAAGTTTTTTTAAAAATAAAATACCACATGATCCAGCAATCCCACTAATGGATATATCCTCAAAAGAATTGAAACAGGGACTCCAACAAGTTAACGAAGAAAAAAGAGAGAGGACACAAATCTCTAATATCAAACTGAAAAATGTTATCCAAAATATACAAAGAACTCTTAAAACTCAACCAGAAGACAAAAAACAACTCAGCGTTAAAAATGAATCAAAGACCTTGACATGCAAGAAGAAGATATACAGCTGGCAAATAATCATATGAAAAGATGCCCCACATCATATGTCATCAGAAAAATGCAAATTAAAACATTGAGAGTACAATACAATGGCAAAATTCCAGAATATGACAAATCCAGATGCTGGCAAGGATTTGGAGCAATAGTAACTCTCATTCGTTACTGGAGCAAATGCAAAATTGTGGAGCCACTTTGAAAGATGGTTAGTGGTTTCTCACAAAACTAAATGTACTCTTACCATATGATCAAGTAATTCCACTCCTTGGTATTTATGCAGAGGAGCTGAAAACTTGCACCCACATAAAAACCTGTACACAAATGTTTACAGCACCTTTATTTGTAATTGCCAAAACTTAGAAGCAACCAAGATACCCTTCAGTAGGCAAATGGATAAACTGCGGTACATCCAGACAATGGGATATTATTTATTGCTAAAAAGAAATGAGCTATCAAGCCATGAAAAAACTAGAAGAACATTAATTAAATGTGTATCGCTAAGTCAAAGAAGCAATGTGAATAGCTACATATTGTGTAATTCCAACTAAATGACATTGTGGAAAAGGCAAAACTATGGAAACAATAAAAAAATCACTGGTTGCTAGGGTATCAGACCATGGAAATTTACCAGCATTACTCGGACTGTTGAATTCTCTCAGCAGCCAGCCTAGCATCTTCCCTGCTACTGTGGCAATGTGCTCCTTTAAACGTTACTGAACAATCTGCATTTTCTAAATTATCCCTGTCATTAATTCTCCCAGTACAACTGTGAGTGATAAAAGGAAGACAGGTACTGAGTCTACCTCAAGAAGAACATAAAACATAAGCATCATAATACAATATAGAAAGCAAGATCTCCCTTTTTCTAAAAAAGATTTATTTATGTATCTATTTGAGAGAGAGAGAGAGGCAGAGGGAGAGGTAGAGAATCTCAAGGGAGAGGAATCTTAAGGGAATCTCAACTCATGGGAATCTCAAGGGAGAAGAAGAGAATCTCAAGAGAGAGGAAGAAAAAAGTAGAGGGACAGGAAGAGAATCTCAAGAGAGCCCAAGGTGGGGCTCGATCTCACAACCCTGAGAGTGTGACCTGAGCCAAGACCAAGAGTCAGATGCTCAACAGACTGAGTCACCTAGACGTCCCAAAAGCAAGAACTCTCTTAAGAAACACTGAAATCAGGAGCTGCAAGAATACAGGGGGAGTAGAAAGGAATGCAAGCTGGGAGAATCAGAGCAGTCTTCATAGAAGAGAATATACCTAAGAGGTGCCTTACGTGACACATTTGTGTTAAGAGGGTGTGGTAAGGTATTCCATGCATTCCATGAGTAAAGTGGGGAAACTAAAACTAGAGCTAGGGAATCTAGATTTTATGAACTTCTAGATTCCTACATAAAACTTCAGAGCAACTGGCATAAAGATGACAAAGCTATTTCACTCATTAGTTGTTTTGGCCAACCCAGCACTCATTTGGGTATCCATACACCTACAGACAAAGACACATATGCAATGAGAGCAAGTGAGGCATTAATTAAAATCAGAGCTCTCAGTGTTTTTGCCAGAGCCTTTCCCTGGATCACAGTGACTAAAATATATAAGCACTTATAGTTAGCTATAAACTATTCCTTTGTGCACTGGAATAAATATCATTAGGAAGCTACAGCAATATCTTGACATCAAGTAAAGAATATAATCCTTTGAAGTCCTTTTAGGTCAAGGAAATTAGCTTCTAGGGGGAAATATATTCAAAACAAGAAGTTGGGTAATATTTTCAGGGCAAATTTTCAGAAGGCAGTACATTTTCAATTATGTCCATGATATCTATAGAGTACTTGCGAAAAGCTCTTTAAAATTATAAATACCTAATCATATTTCAATATGATGGGACTAGAAAATTCTCAAGTCTATACAAGGTGTTTGTGAATTCTTCAGAGTGGTTATAATTTTGATAGCCTTTTTCACATTTATTCCTCTCAACTTATTGTGTGAAAATCATTGAGAAGCTATCTCTTGGTTTAGAATTGGTATATAATTATTGTTCTTAAATAAATCATTTTCTTACCATTAGATTGAATATTTAGTCCATGCCACATTTAATTGGGATAACTGGATCCCTTATTTTGGGACCCATTAATTTGTGAGTGACCGATTTGTCAAAAAGAAATCTTCAACTCATCAGAAATAATTTGGGATCTATAAACATCCTCTGGTTTCTTCCAGAGGTAAATTTCCCCCAAAGACTTTTAACACCTATTAATTCTTTGTCTCCCTAGTTTGAGAGCATGCTGTCATTTCAGAGGAAATGTATAAGAAAATGTTAAAACCAGTTTAAATAACTTTCTAGTTCTATTTAACTTTGGTACAACTTCAATGAAAATATTTCAAGTCAGCATTTCAAATTCAACTGCCAAGGCTCAGGTAATATTTCCTGGACTCAATCATATGGGCATGAAACACTGCAGCTATATCTTCAAAGTCCTTTGAAAATCTGTCTCATGATATCTTTAGAAGAAAATATTCCAAAATGAAATGAAGAACTTCATTTTCAGCTGAATTTTCTCTACATCTGTCACCTTCTTAGGAGTGGGTTCTGAATTTTAAAATATTTCTCTTTTTGAGCCTGTGGAGATTGTAAAAGGCTACATCCCTAGTGAAAATTGGTTTGAGATAATTCCCTGAAAAACTTTTGTTGAGGTGTACAGTTGTCACTTTGGTTCACATAGAACCAGGAGGGTGTAATAGGTAATTCTGACTAATGTCCCTTTAAAAGATAGAGCTCCTCTGTCTTCTCTTGTTCACAGATATTTTAAATGTCTATAGGTACTTTATGAACAATGCTCATGTCTTAAATAAATATAAGGACTCCTCTTTGGTAATATGCTGTCTCTCTTAAAAATAAACAAAAATAATTGAGGCAGCTTACATTGCAAGCTATATACAATAAGACTTTTAAAATAGAACATTTAGACCATGTAGAAGAAAGGAAATGCATGCATTAATAATGATTTAGCTATGTAAATATTAATATTTTGAGCTTCCTAGTGTTCTAAGCCAAAAGGGAGAACAGTGAGCTACTACCAAGTTCATTATCTGAACAGTATTCTTGAAAAGAGACAGCTTTCTCTTGATATTAAATTTGTTACTTGAATCTAGTAGCAGATTGATTGAAGTAATGTCCCCAGTGTTTTACATTTGCCTGTATCCATGTCCTTTGGCAATGCCTTCCCACTTTGACTCTGGGCTTGGCCACATGACTTGCTTTAGCCTGTGCAGTGTTAGTAGTATTGATACAAGCAGATGCTTAAAACATGCTTGTACATTGGAGATTTTCTGTCACTGCTTTCAAAATCTCTCACTGCCATGCAAACAAAATTAGGGAAGCCTGCTGGATGAGGAAGAAATACATGGCCCAGTCGCCCCTGTCACCCCAGGCAACAGTTAAGTGACCTATAGACTCACGAGCATAAAAATACTTCTTGTTTTAAGCAGCTAAGCTCAGGAATTACTTGTTATGCAGTGATAGCTAACTGATACAGATCATCTTACAAGGGATATTTAATAATGCAGCGAACAGTGTCTTGCACAATAGTTTTTCAGCAACTACAGAAATGTTTTCAATATAACAAATGACAATGCTTGAAAGCATATCTTACATAAAAATAAAAATAAACATAATTTTTATTTGCCTCAGTGCCCACTATTTCAAATGTTATTGAATTCCTGCTGGAGATAACATACTCACCTCTGAAACAAACCACTTTGTCATTTGAAAACAGCCATTCTTTCAGTCATGCGCCACAACCATATTTAATGTATGGAGAAGCAAAGGCTATTCTCACTCTCTCCAAGCCTGTAAATAAGGCCTGGAGAGGACGAAATTACCAGAACGTGGGTTAGCCATGGCATCCTGCTCCAAGGGTGAAAACAAAGCCATCTGCACAAAATAACCTTCGAAAAACATTTTATAAAGGTAAATTGGTCTAGAAAGCATGTCCCAACTTTTTCAATCCAGTTGATACTTGAAAATTTTGCATTTCCACTTTTAGTGGCACTTCATCAAAGTCTATTTCAGTAGGCAAAAACATGCCAAAGACAATTAATTTGAAAATTTAAGTTATATGAAAGATGTCATTTGAATCCCAAGAATTATTGAACCTCTGAACTTCAAAAATCATTTAGGCCACCCCTCCTATGATTCTTGAATTCCCTCCAATAAAAGCCTAACTTGTCTAACTCTCTTCTGCTAAAAATACCTCCAGTAATAGAAACTCATGGCTTTTCATGGACAATAGTACCCCTTAGGGAATTTTTATTTATTAAGATGTTTATTCATAAATAGATTTTATCATTTAGTTTTAAGCCAGAGTCCTGGTGTGGCACGGGAGAAATCCAAGCTTTCTGTTCTGTAACACTCTTCCAAATGTTTGAAGATAGCAGCTCTCCTATCCCCAGGTTCACCCAAGTCCTTTGTTTGCCAGGCTAAATGTGTCAGCGTTCTTTGGTTGCAACTAACAGAAATAACTCTAGCTAACTCAAGCAAACAAGAATTTTATTGGAAGGATATGAGGGACTTAGTAAATCCATGGAAGAAGCAGGTTTAAAGCTATATGGGTCCAAGGTAGCTCTCTGGGGCTGGGAAACAGGAAATGCAGAAGCTGTTTCTTTACAGGAATAGTTTGATCAGGCTTTCACTGCTGACTTAAACTCCAACTATGTTCAGGCACATTGTCCTGATATTCTAGAGGAACATGGCTATAAATACTATGGCATTGGTCCCAGGGCACAGGGGAAGAGGAAGCCCTTGACTACACCCCCACCAGATTGAATCCAGTGGGAAAAGATGTCCTCAAAAGAAAATGTGCATGCTAATCAAAGGGGACAGTGGATGCTAGGTAGTCAAAAAAACAGCAAAAACAAACACAGATGTTGGGCACCATTCCTTCATTTTCATGTGAGGCAACGTTAGGTCTCATCTCTCTTCTTCTCACTTGTCCTCTAACATCCTGGGCTGTCCTCTTCTTGGACAGTGTTCGGTATGATCAGCATCAAATAGAGTGGGGCTATCCTCTCCCTCATTCTGAATGCTGTGTATCTATTAACGCAACCTATAATTATGTTCACATTCTTGGCACTCTTATCATTCCACTGACACGTGCTGAATATAAGTCCCCTGAAATTTAGTAATTACTTTTCTCACTGTTCCTCTAATCTATGCCATGTCTTCTTCCATCGAGATCATATTCCTTCCTCTGCCAGGATGCACTCTCCTGCTTTCTGTTACCTCCTACTTTCTCTTGCCTGGTTAACCCTCATGCTTCAGATCCCAGTGGCATCATCACTTAGACTCCATTGCCCTTATCATAAACTCTTGTAATAAATACCATGTACTTCTCCTTTTATTATGATGTAATTTTGCATTTATGCATATGATTGTTTGTCTTCACATTTTATGGAAATAAAATCTAGATGTCTTACTAGATGACCTAGCCAAGCTTTAGCAATCAAACTTATCTCTTATCCCACTAGCATTCTCTCTGTTCCTGGAGCACAGAAATCTATCATATTAGTGTCTGTATTTTATTCTAAGCACATATTGCTCAACTGAATTATCACATTCACATATTTGCTTTATTGTTTATTACCTCCCTCCTTCCACTAAAATTTAAGCTCCTGGAGAGCAGTGACATTATTTGTCTTATTTACTGCTAGATACTCAATACCCAGAAGACTTCAGGGCCTAGAGTGGAGACTCAAGAACTATTTGTTGAATTAATGAATGTAAGAATAGTTACCCATAATATAAATGATCTTACCCCAAAGAGGATAATTTCCATGAAGTCAGAACCTCATCACTTGGCTCACCATTGCCTTTCTAGTGCATTGCCTGACACATGGTGTGTTCTTATTACACATCTGTTTAACAAATGAAAGAATATTATATTTGCATTATTAATGCTTTTGGGCCATCATAGAGACATTTATATTTATCCCTATTAACTATCATTTATTATTCAGCCTAACATTCCTGATGATGGAGATCGTTTAGGAATTTAATTCTGTCATTCAAAATGTTGTTTCTGCCTCATGATAGGACTCACTGATACACAATATATCATCTATGCCTCTCTCAACTTTGTGTCATCTGGAAAGCAATTACATGTTATCCCTGCCCTCATCCAAGAATCAACAATTTCATTGTTGATTCATCTACTACCAAGACTGGATCTACATAAGAAAATCAGATCCGGGGGGTAGGGGGTGCCTGGGTGGCTCAGTCATTAAGCATCTACCTTCAGCTCAGGTCATGATCCCAGGGTCCTGGGATTGAGCCCTGTGTCGGGCTCCCTGCCCTGCAGGAAGCCTGCTTCTCCCTCTCCCACTCCCTCTGCTTGTGTTCCCTCTTTCACTGTCTCTCTCCCTCTGTCAAATAAAATAAAGAATCTTGGAAGGAAGGAAGGAAGGGAGGAAGGAAGGGAAAATTAGACCAGGAACTGGCAATATCCTAGTCCTGTTGATTAGTTATGATAAGCCCATGAGTTTTCCTTTGAATAAATCAGACTCATGTTTTCCACCAAATTGACTTAGTAATTGCATTGACACTTTCATTCATTGTCTTCTAAGAGTTGAGAGACTCCAGTTGAAATTCCAAGTCAGCTAATAAGTAGCTTAGTGTTTCTCTGATCTTAAGGAGCATGCAAACATCTAGAAATCTTATTAAAATAAAAGATTTTGATTCAGAAGTTCTGGACTGAAGAGTGATGTTCTGTAATTCTTACAAGCATCTAGATACTATAGTGCTGCTGATCCATGGACCAGACCTTGAGTAAGGAAATAGGTAATCCTGGCTAATAATAATAAACACCATCCCTTCCCCTATGGTCATCAGTTTTGTTTCTGAAATTCCATGTATTAGTGAAATTATAAGGGAAGGAAAAAGAAAATAAGATAAAAACAGAAAGGGAGGCAAACCATAAGAGACTCCTAACTCTAGGGAACAAACTGAGGGTTGCTGGAGAGGAGGTAGATGGAGGGAAGGCGTAACTGGGTGATGGGCGTTAAGGAGGACACTTGGGATGTAATGAACACTGAGTGTTCTTTGCCACTGATGAATCACTAAATACCTCTCCAGAAACTAACAATACACTGTATGTTAATGAACTTGAATTTCAATAAAATCTAAAATAATAATAAAAATAATAAATACCAAACTTAAACCAGTGTAGCACTTTACAAACTTCAGTGCACTTGTTTGTAAATCAGTTTTTAAAAATCACTACAATGACCCAATGCTTCATTTATAGATAAAGAAACTGAGGTTTAAAAGACCTATCATTTATCTGTAATTCAATATCTAGCTAATAGCACAACTGAAAATTTAACCATATTTCTCCACTAACAGTGGTTCCACTTTACCCAGTACTTCACATCACCTCTCTGGGCTATATTCATTCATTCATTCATTCATTCATTCAAAATGAATTTATTTATGCTTCTCTATACATCAGGCACCATAATAAGGGCTAAGGATAGAGCAGTGAATAAGACAAAGGTCTTACTATGGTTTCTGACTTGAAAATTGAATATCGCCTCCTAATAACAATATTCTATGATTATTTAAAGCTGTTCCATATTTACAAAATGTAATTATAGGATGAAGACATTATCTTAGGCATCATTTTCTACCCACATAGACTCAAAATTAATAAATTAAATTTAGCTGATTATCACCTCCATAGAAAACTTCCCACATTCTTTGTCTGATTGCAATCAAGCATGTCTGAACCTTCCTTCATTCTCCACTCACATCCATCCAATCAGTACCTAATTCTCCTTCTGAATTTTCTTCCTATGCTTTTAATGTGGTCATCCTGGCCATCGTTGCCCTAGTTCCTGTTCTTCGCATCTCTTGTCCAGTCTAACAGCATCCAATAGCAGTTTCTGTAATGATGGAAATATTCTGTATCTGCTCTGTCCAGTATGGTAGCCTCTTGCCACATGCAGCTAATGAGCACTTGAAAGGTAGCTAAGGCAACTAGCAAACTGAAATTTAAATTTCAGTATATTTTAATTAAATTTAATTTAATAGCCACCTATGCCTAGTAACCATCTCTTGGACAGCATTAATCTGGACTCTTGCCAGAGTTTCCTACTGGGTTTCACTGCCTTCCATCATGGACTCAAATTCATTTCCTCGCTCATTCATCAGTGTGATGTTTCTAAAATGCAAATCCAATGGTGCTTCCATGCTATAAGTCACTTAACCTAGCATAAAGTCTTTCCTTCATTTTTTTTTTTAAGATCTTAAAAATTAATAATGGGAAAGGCAGAGGGCGAGAATTCCAAGCAGACTCCCAGCTGAGCATGGAGCCTGAAGTGGGGCTCAGTCTCTTGACCCTGAGATCATGACCTGAGCCAAAATGGAAGAGTCTGAAGCCACCCAGGTGACCCTAAATTCTTTGCTTCTAACAAGACTTACAGGGCTCTTTGTGACCTAGGCCCTTGCTGAATCCTCTAGCCCCCTTCTGACTCAGAGTGAATGCCTGACCAGGTGGTATTACCTTTCTACATAGTCTCCTTTCCACATATGTATTGAACTCCTATATATCCTTGAAGAATCAGTGTGTGTCCATGAAAACCTTTCTTGGGGTGACTGGATGGCTCAGTTGGTTAAGCACCTATCTTGGGCTCAGGTCATGATCCCAGGGTCCTGGGATGGAATCCCACATCATGTTCCCTGCTCAACAGGGAGTCTGCTTCTCCCTCTCCCTCTGTCCCCCCCCCTGTTTATGCTCTCTCTCTCTCTCAAATAAATAAATAAAATCTTACAAAAGAAAAGAAAAGAAAACCTTTCTTGTTTCATCCCCACCCAGGACCTCTGCTATATGTTTTCAGAATATCCTACAGATACATATCTCCCCTCAGTTAACCACATTATCTAGTCTCTCTGTTATTTATTGATGATGATGGTGGTGGGATTTTCCATTTTAACCAGATTGTGTGTTTCTTGAAGGCCAGGGACTATTTCTATTCATCTTTAGTGCCTAAGAACCTACTGTGATTGCTAAGGGCTCATAGGTACTGAATAAAGGGGAGATGGAAAGAAGAAGAGAATAAAGAAAGAAAGGAAGAATTAAACCAGTTAACATAAACATTTTCTTTTTAACCTTGGCTGTTCACTGTTTGGAAATTTCAGTTTTCTAGTTAATTTTATCTACTAACCATTAACAGCTAGTGTAAATCCTAGTTGGGCATATTTTTTGGATGGCTTTCCTACAAACAACTGATATTTTGAATTTAGTTTCAACTGTATACCATTAAAGACATTATGTCTTCTCAACATAGCCAGGGAGGACAGGGAGAACCAGGCTCCCCACTGAGCAGGGAGCCCAACACAGGGCTCTATCCCACAACCCTGGGATCACGACCCATGCTGAAGGCAGATGCTTAACTGACTGAGCCACCCAGGTGTCCCTACAATCATGGACTTTTAAAACCAAGAAACAGTCCAGCTCCAACATGTTTTGGAGAAGGAAACTGTACAACTTGCTAATGATAAGTCAATACAGGAATGGTGAATTAAGTCAAAACTTTTATGTACAGAGACTCATTCTAAAGTGAGTTAACTCTGGGAAGAAAGGTATTTTATTTTACAAATACTTACTTCAGAAGAATTTATTTAAAAAAACAAAAGAACAAACAACAAACAACAATAGTTTTGATGAGATTGGGCTTAAAACAAAAATTGCAAAGTTGTGCCATCTTCTGTACTTCACATTGTGTCAGTTAAAAGTGGGGTGGGTCATCTGTCTTTGAACCATGACCATTTTCAGTTGAATGTTAGGGAAGTCTGCCTTATCTCAAAAGCCCATGCCTTTGGGCTTCTGTTCAGATGGTATCAGCTGGAACAAATAAGCTGAGATTGCATTTGCTGTTTTTCTGCACTAATCTCAAGAACAGTTCCAAAAATGGTTTGTCAGCAGCCGAACTGAGCGCAGAATCTGTGGGCATGTACATATTTCTCCTCACAAGAAAATCACTTTTTAAGTTTCTTGGAAGTTGATTACAATATGCTTTTTTTCCCCCTCCTCGAAAGTAAGATAAGTATCAGAATCTATCATTTTGTACTCTGGCATGTATTCCTAAACAGATAAAGAAGTGCATCAGCACTGAGAAAAATGTGGAGGGGCCAAGCTAAATGTATAGAAGATATAATCCCTCCAAAGAACTCTGTCGCATGTGGACAAACTGAGGTGAAGAACTGAGCAGTTATCCAGGGAATTTGTCTGGTTTGGGTCATGAACTTGACAGTTCAGATGTCCTCTTCCCAAATAATTTGTGCCTGATTTTTCTGAAAAACGGAAATAGCACTAACAACAAAGTTTGAACTCTATAATTCTGTTACAAGGCACAAAAGGCTTTCAATGAGAAGTCAGTAAAAGGGAAGCCAAACACTTGAATGTCTCACCCGGTCAAGATCACTGTGAACTATCTTAATACCAGCCACTTCTCAGAACAGCTCCCCAGGAGTTGCCACCACCACCATGGAACAAACATATTTTAGTGCAACCTCTCTGCATCATTACTGCACCATGTTTTGAGCACGAAGAGGAAAAGAACTCTATTTCATGAGTTTATAGTCTAGTGAGGAGGTAGATAGGGAGTAGGCAGTAAGAATCAGCATAACTACCCGTATTGAACTCCTCCGTTTGGCATGTCACTCATTTGATGTATCATCTATTGACATGCACATATCTTTTCTCTCTGTACACCCTCTCACCAGTAGGACTGTATTTGTCACAACTTTTTGGGTTATAGATGATAGAAACCCAACTTAAACTGGCTTACAGGGATTTTTAAACAACTTCATTGCACTATCATTTATATGCCGTAAAGTTTACCCATTTTAAGTGTACACCTCAATGAGTTTTTAGTAAATTTACTGAGTTTTTCAACTATAACCATAACCTGGTTTTAGAGCATTTTTATCACCCTTCATGGGGCATTTGCTGTTAGGTTGCTCCCACCGGCGATAGTAAGGAAAAGGCTACGAGTCAAATGGATCCGAGAGATTAACTTTATTGCAAGCACCCTTGGGCGAGGTTCCTCGACTCACAGAGGGGGGGGGATAGTGAGTGGGGTAAGTCACGCTGGGAGGGAGTTCCCGCGGTCCTTTTATCGGGTTGAGGTAGGGCATAGACTTGCGTCCATATAAGGCAAGGGATGTGGTGATCCGAGGGTATGGGGCCAGGGAAGTCTGTGATGGGCAGTTCCCAATTGGGAAGTTCCTGGGTGGAGAGTTTCAGCTTCCTGACGGTGACGTGGAGGCCGCAGTGAGGGTGGCGGGAAAGTCCGCCATTTTGGAGCCCCGGTTTCCCAGCTGGCACATCATTTGCCAACTGTTGTATCTGAAGATTCCAGAGTTTGGTCTGTGTACTATGGGAAATATCACTGAGACTTGATTTCTCTTGGTTTTTTTCTCAGACAGGCTATTCTCTGCTATGAATGACAGGTGACCCCTGGCAGATCATCTGCCATTTTAGTAACTAACAGAAAATGTTTACCTCTTTTCCGGTTTTTTGTTTTGTTTTGTTTTGTTTTTGCAAAGGTCTTAAGATGATAAGCTGAAAAGGTGATAATTTACTCTGATTGACCTAGAATAAGTGACATGCATACCCCTTGAACCAATCTCTTTAATCAAGATCATGTGATACTCTCATTGGCCCCACCTGCATCACATGAATTCCCCAATATCTAGATGTTGGTGTCATTACCATCCAAACTGTGTGGTCTGAGATTGGGGGCTCCCAAAGGAAAATCAGAATTATAAGGAATGGGTGTTAGATAGGCAATACAGTTGATGCCTCTTTACAGGAAAGCTGATCATAGCAATGTCACTTCTTTCCTTTTGATTTTCCTTTTGTGTTTATCACAGTGCCTTTTCTATAGCCAGTGCTCAAGAAATATCCATAACCTGATTATATTTGTGCTAAAACAGAGCAGACCAAAATGAGGGAATCTGTGTTCACTTAACTTTATTGTTTGGGAAGGCTACAAAAATTAGGAAGATGACTATAATATGCCTTAAAGGTGATGATTTCGAGCTTATTTTGAGAAGCAGCATGGGCACCTGATGGTCAGGAAAGGTCAGATGGGTGTAGGAATTTAAAAACAGGTTGCAACCCAGACTCTTCCCCTGCATATGGTCTTTCTTATATATAGAAAATTGGCCTTTCTTAATGGCTTTTTTTTTTTTTTTTCGTTTTCTTTCTTTCTTTCTTTCTTTCTTTCTTTCTTTCTTTCTTTCTTTCTTTCTTTTTTTTTTTTTTCTCCCAGAAAAATTACCCTAGTGAATGACCTGGAATTAATTCAGGGGTGTAACATAATCTGGCAGGGAAGCCAAGAATCGTGTTGTAATTTTTTTTTAATTTTTATTTATTCTTTTAATTTCTTTTCAGTGTTCCAGAATTCATTGTTTAAGCACCACACCCATTGCTCCATGTAATACGTGTCCTCCATAATACCCACCACCAGGCTCACCCAACCTCCCAACCTCTGCCCTCCAAAACCCTCAGATTGTTTTTCAGAGTCCACAGTCTCTCATGGTTCGTCTCCCCATCCAATTTCCCCCAACTCCCTTCTCCTCTCCATCTCCCCATGTCCTCCATGTTACTCCTTATGCTCCACAAATAAGTGAAACCATATGACAATTGACTCTCTCTGCTTGACTTACTTCACTCAGCATAATCTCTCCCAGTCCCGTCCATGTTGATACAAAAGTTGGGTATTCATGCCTCCATCCTTTCTGATGGAGGCATAATACTCCATAGTATATATGGACCATATCTTCCTTATCCATTTGTCCGTTGAAGGGCATCTTGGTTCTTTCCACAGTTTGGTGACTGTGGCCATTGCTGCTATGAACATAGGAGTACAGATGGCCCTTCTTTTCACTACATCTGTATCTTTGGGGTAAATACCCAGTAGTGCAATTGCAGGATCATAGAGAAGCTCAATTTTTTTAAATTTTTTTAAAGGTTTTATTTATATATTTGGCAGACAGAGATCACAAGCAGGCAAAGAGGCAGGCAGAGAGAGAGGAAGGGAAGCAGGCTCCCCACAGAGCAGAGAGCCCAATGTGGGGCTCGGGACTCTATCCCAGGACCCTGAGATCATGACCTGAGTGGAAGGCAGAGGCTTTAATCCACTGAGCCACCCAGGCGCCCCTCAATTTTTAATTTCTTAAGGAATCTCCACACTGTTCTCAAAAGTGGCTGCACCAACTTGCATTCCCACCAATAGTGTAAGAGGGTTCCCCTTTCTCCACATCCTCTCCAACACACGTTGTTTACTGTCTTGTTAATTTTGGCCATTCTAGCTAGTGGAAGGTGGTATCTCAATGTGGTTTTGATTTGAATCTCCCTGATGGCTAGTGATGATGAACATTTTTTCATGGATCTATTAGCCATTTGTATATCTTCATTGGAGCAGTGTCTGTTCATGTCTTCTGCCCATTTTTTGACATGATTATCTGTTTTGTGTGTGTTGAGTTTGAGGAGTTCTTTATAGATCCTGGATATCAGCCCTTTGTCTGTATTGTCATTTGTGAATATCTTCTCCCATTCCGTGGGTTGCCTTTTTGTTTTGCTGACTGTTTTCCCTTTGCTGTGCAGAAGCTTTTGATCTTGATGAAGTCCCAAAAATTCATTTTTGCTTTTGTTTCCTTTGCCGTTGGAGACATATCTTGAAAGAAGTTTTTATGGCTGATGTCAAAGAGGTTCTCCTCTGCCTATGTTCTCCTCTAGGATTCTGATGGATTCCTGCCTCACGTTGAGGTCTTTTATGCATTTCGAGTTTATCTTTGTGTATGGTGTAAGAGAATGGCTGAGTTTCATTCTTCTACACATAGCTGTCCAATTTTCCCGGCACCATTGATTGAAGAGACTGTCTTTTTTCCGCTGTATATTTTTTCCTGCTTTGTCGAAGATTATTTGACCATAGAGTTGAGGGTCCATATCTGGGCTCTCTACTCTGTTCCACTGGTCTATGTGTCTGTTTTTGTGCCAATACCATGCTGTCTTGGAGATCACAGCTTTGTAGTAAAGCTTGAAATCAGGCAACATGATGCCCCCAGTTTTGTTTTTCTTTTTCAACATTTCCTTAGCAATTCAGGGCCTCTTCTGATTCCATACAAATTTTAGGATTGTTTTCTCCATCTCTTTGAAAAATGCCAGTGGAGTTTTGATTGGAATGGCATTGAAAGTATAGATAGCTCTAGGCAGTACAGACATTTTAACAATGTTTATTCTTCCAATCCAGGAGCATGGAATGGTCTTCCATCTTTTTGTGTCTTCTTTAATCTCTTTCATGAGTGTTCTGTAGTTCCTTGAGTACAGATCCTTTACCTCTTTGGTTAGGTTTATTCCCAGGTACCTTATGGTTCTTGGTGCTATAGTAAATGGAATTGATTCTCTAATTTCCCTTTCTGTATTTTCATTGTTAGTGTATAAAGAAAGCAACTGATTTCTGTACATTGATTTTGTATCCTGCCACATTACTGAACTGCTGAATGAGTTCTAGTAGTTTGGGGGTGGAGTCTTTTGGGTTTTCCATATAAAGTATCATGTCATCTGCGAAGAGAGAGTTTGACTTCTTTATTGCCATCGTGTTGTAATTTGTATTCACCAAACATTTTCCCCAAACTACATAAATCCTTACATATAACATAAAGACAATGAGGAATTCCAGAATCTTTGGAATAAATAATTCAGTAGTAGTGTATACCTTGGAGTATACTGCCTTTAGAAAGAAACAGAGTTTAAAATTGCAAAGGAACCAACTTATATTTTAAAAGCAAATTTTAGACTTAATTTCGCAAATGGAAAATGGTTCATAGCAAATTTTAGCATCCATTGAAAATTTATTTTCCAGTGACTTTTAAAGTTTTCTTTCTTGACAAGGAACTTCAAAAATGGCAAGATATTTCTTTCTTAACTGCAGTGTGACTATTAAGATGCTGTAAAAACTTGCAAATTAGGTTGTAAATAGCAGCGATGAAAGCATTAACTCTCTTAGCCACATTTCCTAAAGTGCACTTTACATGATGCTGGGGATAGATATTAAAAAATAAACCTGAATGCTTATATAAAAAGTCCAGTTTCCTATTTTCCAAGCACAGTGGTATAATTGTAGCTCTAATTTATGGCATACTTTGTAGGATTGCTGATTAATTATACAGACCTCCTGATGTTTTATATTCTTTTCAACTTTTTCTCTTTCTGCTCTTCGCTACAAAGAGAATATCCATAAATCACTTATTACTAAGGTTACTTTAAAAAAGTGAATTTGCTATTAGCATCCTTTTCTCATGGATCACTGAAACTTGTAAGCATTCATAACCTCTCTGTTTCTTATTTTTGGACCTAACTCATAAACACACACGTGCACACCCAAGCTCACTCACTCCCAGGCACAACACTTGAAGCTTCTAATAGGCTCCTTGTCTGACTTTAAGAGTCTAACCCAATGCAAACATGCCTAACAGTTCTGCATTATTTGGCCTGAGATACTGGGCACATTGAGAAAGCAACAAAGAATGCTTTGTTGGGGGTAATATTAGCCAATCTAATTCTTTAAGTGATGAGAGGTCTCCAATTTGAATAATTCACTTCTGTGAATTATTTGAAAATAACTGTGGCACATTTGGTTGCTTGAAATTATCAGTATTTTCAGGATTACTATATTCTTCCCATCATTCCTTTGAGTTTAACATTTATACAAAACCTCTTTTACTAGATTCTCCAAGAAATGTGGTACGCTGATCATTAGGGAAGCATTTGCCAGGAACTATTTTATACATGTACAAGACAAATATGCTCAGATATTATCCTGTCCTTTTTTTTTTTTTTTTTACTCTAAGTAGGTCATATTCACAGCCCTCTGTTCTCTTCAACAACCCCCCCCACACGTATCCTTATCAAACTCCCCTTATCACTGGCATATCTAAATTACTATGTTCTGCCCCTCAACCAAGACACCTTCAATTATAAGAGCTTCCTGCTCCTTTCTTAAGCTCTTCACTTTTTCTGTCATCAACTTCCCCTTGGAATTAGGAAAAGGTCCTTGAAGATTTTGGCTATTAAATAGGAGAGGACACATATATCAATTCCTTAAATGTTCTGTCATCATGAGAATTATTTATTGAAACCCATTACCTGTGTGACTTTATAGTTCTTTTTAGATGGTTTGTCTGAAAAGAAAAAAGACTCTTCCTTGAAAAGAAATAGCTTTCTTTTTCATCTAGGGGGAAAAAAATAGTACAACAACCAGGTCCCTGTCTACATTTTTCACATGACACTTGGTTGCGTATTTGTTGAGAGAAGAGAGGATTGCTACAAGGACTCGGCTTCATCATGGCAATTCTCTCCTGTATAAAATAGACCTGAAGGTACAAGCACATACAAATAATCCCAATGGAAGGGGGGGACCCCAAGTATTAACTTAACCACATAGAGTCCTTTTCCCGAGCTTTATAGAAAATAGTAAATACACCTTACACACTTTCATAAATCAAAATTTTGGTGATGTCTGTGTTTACTCTGGGACAGTGATTTCTCTTTACAGTTTTGTGACATAGAGGGGCTTTAGGAGAACTGTAAACTTTAGGAAACAATGTGTGTACTTGCATTTGGGGGAGATAATCTTATAATTTGCTTCTGAATCTTAAAGAGATCTCTGACTTCCACCCACCCACCAAAAAAGGTTAGAAATCAGGATCGCTACCCTAAGTGGTACCCACCAGTGTCTCTAAAATTGTCAAGACTAAATGTATTTTCATCCAGTAATCAATATATTTACTGTGTGCCTCTTTGTATATAAAGTACTGTATAAAATGATTAGGCAACAGAAAAAGTATAAGACTGTGGCCCTGATGTCTGGAAATTCTTTGGATATTTGGGGTGATGGGATACTGGCAGTATAGGATAAATGCCATGTGAATAGATCTGACAACTTCAAAATGTCACGAATTTGCAGTAATGGGACCCGCCCAACACAGTTTGATGGTCCACTCAGTTCGATGGTCCACTTAGTCAAAATGTCATAAAGAAACTTTATCTTGGGAACATGGTTGAAATAGGTATGTATTTCATGAAGAAGACTTGCATCTCTGTAAATACTCAGATGATCTTAGGCAGCACACAGTATACAGACATTAAATGGTATGAATCACATAGTTCTTTTTCACTGCTTCTGAATTCATCAAGGGGAAAGTCAGTTTGGTCCTAGTATGTCTGAACACCTTTGAAACCCTGGGTAATATCACTTTCCCAAAGAAAAAACAGGCTACTGGCTCAATATCCTGGCAGATAACTGCACCCCACTAGAATGTAATATGTTAGGTATGTTTTCATCATATTTATTTCTATGGTTGGCATCTATGGCAAGGGATATTAGTTTCTATCTATAGTAGCAATATGATGTTTTCTTTATTTTTTAAAAAGATTTTATTTATTTGAGAGAGAGAGAGAGCGCACAAGTGGGGGAAGGGGGAGGGCAGAGGGAGAGGGAGAAGCAGTCTCCCCACTGAGCAGGAAGCCTGACATGGGGGCTCAGTCCCAGGACCTGGGGATCATGACCTGAGCCAAAGACAGATTCTTAACTGACTGAGCCACCCAGGTGCCGCTGATGTTTCCTTTATTGAGTTACTTTAATTTTAAACTTTGAGCCACTTAAAATATTGTACTATTAATTATGATAATGATGCAGAAAATAATAATAAAAATGATTGGTGTGGCCAATATTGATAATGTGCTTACTATTTGCCACCACAAGTATAAATGCCTCACAGGTGTTTTCATATGTAACCCTCTCAGAAAAACTTACAAAACAGATGTATTATTATTATGCCCCTTATTTTAGAGACTAGGTAAACTGGAGTCCGGAGAGGTTAAGAGGCTTTCCTAAGTCACATGTCTAACAAATAGTGGAGCGAAGATGCAAGCTGTGTGTAGTGCATGCATGAGTAGAGCAAAAATTAGGAGCATACCAGGAAGTTGGGGAAGGCTTATATTAAATGACCACTAAAGTGAACCTGAGCCTTTATACTTCTTACAAAGGCAAAAATACTAAGTGCAGGTGCTGTACAAAGCAGGGAGGGTCTTTGAGGATTGTAGCTGTGCCCTGACAATAGTGTGCTATCACTGATGTAAAGGAGGTAGGCGATTCCACTTTGACTTCCTCACTTAGAAATGTTATAAAGTTCTGGGATGAGAAGTTGAAGCACACAAACCACAATCTTGCAATTCCCAAAGGGTTGAGAGTTGGGTACGTGATAAAATTACGTGTTTTTCTAGCATGGCCAATGTTGCTATTTCTGCTGTAGAGACCTCCCCTGCTTACTAAATTACACAATCTATATAGTGGGCCCCCCTTTCTAATTAATAATTAATATAATCTTCCAGGCATTTTATTTCTATGGTTGGCATCTATGGCAAGGGATATGGCAAGGCGTTTTAGTAACTTTGGGGTAAGGGAACCTGCGATGATTACAACTTCAACTCATTTTTACACATTCTTTACTTTTGCTTCTGTTTTTAGACATTAGTACGAACACATATTTCTCAATATTAGAAAAAGCTATTTTAACAAGCTTAATTAGAAAGCAAAAAAAAAAAAAAAAAAGCAAAAACAAAACAAAAACCCAACTATCATAACCCAAGACCTAATGGCAAATTTAAGGAAAATCTCTTAGATAGGGTTATCATGGTTTTTGCTTTTTGTTTTCTTTCTTTGTTATACCCTTCAACAACACAGGATGGTGTGGTAGGAAGAGTACAGGCTTTGTTGTGAGAGCTGAGTTTGAAACTCCATTCTTTACTGACTATGTTGACCTTGGACATTTCCTGATTTCATTTTTCTCCTCTGAAAATTTGGGATAATAATGTTTCTCAGGATTGTTGTACAGTTTAACTGTGATAATAAGTACAAGCACCCAAGAGCACCCAATAGTATATTCTAGGTGCTTGGTAAACTTCCTCAGCACCATACCATTCCCAACACTCAACTTAGGTATTTACAGCCATCCCTCTGGTCTTTCAGTTTGCTTCTTTATTTCCAATTATTTCTAAAGACAGCTTTGCTTTGCTATTAAATTATTCTTTTACCTGCTCTTCTAGTATCCTAAGAGGTTGTTATATAAAACATTTTGAGTACCTTGGAGTTTAATAATAAGATTTTTTTCTCATTATACAAGTAATATTACTTATTATGATGCTTTGATAAAAACACATAGAGGTGTAGAGAGTAAAATATGGTCTTGCTTTCCTGTCCCTACCCCATTCATCTTCACAATGCCCTACAGATTTATATTGAAATTAGCTCAGGTCATAAATTTTTGGAAGAAAGGAATCCTAAATCTTGTACTAATGGAGACACAGAGAGATCCTGCATAAATTAAAGGTAACAATTTAAGAAACAAATTTTAGACAAAAACATGTCCTTTATTTCTTTCTTCCCCAAACATGGTGTTTTGGGTGGTTTTTGCTTACAGTGTCAATAAATAAAATCTCCAAGTTGTATCTGCCCAAGAAAACTATTTCCCACATCAATCCGTGCACTGTGTCCTGAACAGTAATTAAAATTAACTCCAGGGTTAACTCTGAGATCTAAATACTCATCTGTACCTGGGAAGATAGTCCCTTCCAGGTTATTTTTACAGAGCTTTTAAAACTCTTGTTCAGAGGAAGTTAGACTTGGATAAAATCAGGTTAAGTAAATACAAGTTTATTTTCTCTTTTGAACAGTGCTGGAGGCAAGGGCAGTAGGCTCTGAACGGCTGGCTGTTCTTCAAGCAGACTGAAACACACAGGTTGTTCCGTGGTTTATTAAACTCAGATCTTACGACAGAAAGCAAATTATCTCTAAGGGAACTTTGTCACCAAGGTGTCTGTTCAATAGCAGCGTCTGTTGCTGCCACAGAGACTACACAGAAAGATCAATGACAGGTTGGCCTGAAACTGCCCTTGAAGTAAGCATCTTCCCACTGACCTTCATTTAAATTCGTAATCTGAAACATCGTCTTTTCTCAAGATGGACAGAAAAGCCATCATCTAGGACTCTCAGTGGACTGTTTATAAACTTCACATTACCACAAAACAATCTTTCTTTCTATTAATCAGGATAAACCCCTCTCTGCAATGAGGCTGAGAATTTCCATGTCTCTTAAAACTCAGAAGTACACTCAAGCAAATCCCAGTAAAAAGTTGTATCGGTCAGGGTTCTCCTGAGAAACAGAACCAATAGAATATATAAGGAAAGACTTGTTCTAGGAATTGGCTCACACAACTCTGGGGGCCCAGAAGTCCCATGACCTGCTGTCTGCAAGCTGAAGATCCAGAAAAGCCAGGGTTAGGATTTAGAGTGATTCCCAAGGCCTGTGAGCCAGGGACGCAGAGGAGTCCAAAGGTCCAAGAACCAGGAGCGCTGACACACAAAGCCAAAGCCGAAAGGTATTCTGGCTCAAACAGAGAAAGCAAATTCAGCTTCCTCCTCTTTCATTCTCTTCAAGCCCTCAAAGGACCGGTTGATACTGTCTGCACTGGCGAGGGCGATCTTCTTAGTCTACCAACTCCAATGCTAAGGTCTTTCAGCAACACCTTCAAGGCTCAGAGAAATAATGCTTTACCATCTATTTGGTCATCCCTTAGCCCAGTCAAGCTGACACATAAAATTAACAATTATACAAAGCGAAAATGCCTTTGAATTTTATTAAAATAGATAGCCTAATTCAAACCAAAACAAGTAGTTTGGGGGTTTTGTTGTTGTTGTTGTTACTGTTGTTATTTTGTTTTTGGTTTTGTTTTTGCTTCTTTCATTAAGAGTAAAGTTTTTTGGGTTTTTTTTGTGTTTTGTTCTTGTTTTTGGTTTTTGGTTTTTTGGGTTTTTTTGCTATTATCTAGAGCACACCAATGCCAGTTCATCTTCCAGGCTTTTCTTAGTTTTCACTTGGCACAAAGCCAGGAATAACTCTACCAAGTCAAAAAGTCTTCACCTCTGTTGGTCACAGGCTAATTCTCCAGTTGATAGGTTGAATATACAAATCTTTATCTCTGTCTCTTCATTGCCACTTCTCCACTCCTTCAAAGTTTCGACTCTTTCATGGGTGTTATATTCTAAAGCAGTGTTGTATTGCTATTTTCTAAAGGACTAGTAAAGACACTGCCTCTCTCACAAACAGTTCAGCCTCCATAAAGAACTACTTAGAAAACCATGTTTCTAGCCCTGTACTGGCTCATAAGGTAGAAGGACCCTTGGTTTAGGGATGTCTGACTTCATTGCTCTGATTCTAGTACCTTGCTGGTGGCCCCTGGGGTCTAGAGTCCTGTGACATCTTTATCACACTGCCAGTTTGCTTGAGGTGAGAAGTAACAGTACTCTTACTAACCATGTCTGAAATTTTATAATATATTTTAGCCCTCCAGGAGTGTTAACCTCTTTTGTAATGAGTAAGTCTACGCGTTTATGTTAGGCTTTTAAATGGCAAACACGGGATGCCTGGGTGACTCAGCAGGTTAAGCCTCTGCCTTCGGCTCAGGTCATGATCCTTGGGTCCTGGGATTGAGTCCCACATTGTGGGGGGAGGGTCCCTGCTCGGCGGGGAGCCTGCCTCTCCCTCTGGCTGCCCTTCCCCCTGCTTGTGCTCTGACAAACAAGTAAAATCTTTAAAAATAGTTATTTAAATGGCAAATATGTTTTCTGGTACTCATCATGTATAAGAGAAAGAAGCCTGTTCTGACCCCTTGAGATTTTTTTTTAATTATGCAAGATTTTAAATAATTTATATTTACCTAATCTAACACTATTAAAGATGATTTAAAAGTTAACAGTTTGAAACTTCCATTATTTGTTTGTTGAAAAGTTATTAATCCATAATACCCACCTTTGCAGAAGGGGAGAGATGTACTTTCAGGGGTTTTAAGTATAAGGAAAGCATTTCCAGACAAGTGAGGATGCACTATGTTTCTCACCAGTAGTTGGGCTTCTGTGCAGAACTGCTCACAGAATCATAGGTCATCATTTGGGGATAACCCTTCTCTTTAGGGTGATAGAATATTGTGGACTTGGCAGCTTCTGTCATCTGTTACTAAAGTCCCAAAAAAGAAAGATCAGCATTTTAAAAGGTCCAGTGTCCCCAGACTGGTTTTGATTAATAGGACTGACAAGGTCAGCTCTTCAATGGCTATAACCCAGAGCCTCATATTAAGAAAGAAAGATTCAATTTATCTCATAATTCCAGATAGATTCCTATCCTCTATGGATCTGAAATCTTTAAATGAAGTGGAGGAACAACCGTTCTCTATGCAATGGACAATTTACTATGTTGTGAATTAGATGACCTTTTTTTCATGTAGGGAAAATTAAGTCCTATGTCACACCTTTATTTTTACTACTTGCTGCTTTATCATTTTTGACTTCTCTCTGATACTATCCATGATTTAAAAAGCGCCTACAGGTAGGTCAGGGCTAACCTGTTCTAAGTCAGGAACAGATTTACATTTTCAATTCCTTTTATCTAACTTGATCACTATTCATGAGTATTAGAAGGAGCTCAAAGTTCAATATCAAGCTAAAAGCTACAGGTCAGTCAGTAGTCTGAAATGGGAAAACTAAAATGAAATGGAAACTTTGAAGTCTCACCAAGAAACCAACGTGAAAATACAACTATCCTTGGATTGGATTCAAGAACTGTATTCACAGGGTAAAAAATGAACATAGAAGTATTAGTTGAAAAACTTTTTCTAAGCTGGGATAGACTCCAACTGAAAGGAAGCAAGTATCTAAATATTTGTGTTGAGTTATGTTTCAAAAGTTTCTTGAGTTAGTGGAAATTAGCACTCCAAGGATAAATGCTAATTTTATACTAATTTCCCAATTATAAAAATCCCATGAATTCAAAGCAGCAAGTGACTGTAGCTTAGCCCTTTTTCTGTAGAAATAAATAGTCAAAGGTATATGGCACAGCTTTATATAAAGGAAAATCAGGTCAATTTTTTCAGACTCAGAAATCCATATTCCTCCGTAGTTGAGTTAATCAGTCTTTTAGCAACAAGTTCTGTAGAGGTAGCCCTCAAAGAATGATCTGAAGAACTCATCTCTCCTCTCCGCTTTCACTACCACGATCTCCTGAAAAAGTTCACCAATTTCCCTAGATACTCGGCTCTTCCGGTTACGAGGGATTAAAACCAAATTCCTCATGTCTTAAATGACTGCATTATGTAACTGGAGCATGCAAAGGAAGCTGTTGGCTTAGCTGTGGACAGAAACAGGGTCTCAAAGAGCTCTTACATTCTCTCCTCTCTCTCTGTCTCTTGGGCTCTGCCTGTCTTTGGTTGGTTTCTTTAAGGCATGCTTTCTATGACAGGTAAGATGACTGCTAACAGTTCTAGATTTCCATCTCTAAATGTAGTAATAAATAGAAAGAGACTGTTTCCTCAATAGCTCCTGGTTTGGGTAGCATGTCTGTCCTTAAACCAATCACTGCAGACAGGGAAATAGGATCTCCTGATTGGCCAGGTCTTGGACCTTGCCTTTCTTTATTCTGTGAAGCAGACTCCCCAATGGCAAAACTAACGTGCTTTCTAGTATGCATTTGTAGAAATGTATGCATTATGGTATATAACACATTGACATCACTTCTAAGTATGCAATTATCTAAGATCCTCCTGATTTATATAGGCCTAGTGGACAGGAGGTTTTAGTAGATATCTATGAATAAGTCCAGTTTTTCATCCCCCTCTGTAACTACTTGATGTTACCCATATGCTTCATTAAGCATAGTAATATGTCACAGGATTTTAGAATATAAGACTACTTGGTAGTAGCCTTAACCTTAACAGAATCCTTTATTAATATCTGAAATAATAGTTTTAGGAGGGTACAGAACTTCGGTTAATAGAATTATTTCGCTAATGCACTTACATCCTGCATTTCATGTGTGAGACACTGGTCTCAGCAGTGCACGCCTTTACAACACCTTGTGAGATAGAATTACTTTTATTATTCCATTATCTCAAGTAAGGAAATCTACAAAGATGTTAATCATACAGCTCATAAGTGGCACGAGTTAATTTGCGCCTGGATAGTATAGTTTTAGAGTTTATGGGTTTTTTTTCTTAAGATTCATTTATTTTTTTCAGAAAGAGAGCATGAGAGCAGGGGGAGGAGGAGACGGAGAGGGTGGGTCTTTTTTTTTTTTTTTTGAAGATTTTATTTATTTGTCAAAGAGAGAGAGCACAAACAAGCAGAGTGGCAGACAGAGGCAGAGAGCGAAGCAGGCTCCCTGCTGATCAAGCAGCCGGATGTGGGACTCTATCCCAGGACCCTGGGATCACAAGCTGAGCCAAAGGCAGCAGCTTAACCAACTGAGCCACCCAGGTGTCCCAGAGAGGGAGAGTCTTAAGCAGGCTCCACACCTGGTGTGGAGCCCAACAAGGAGCTCGATTTCGTAATCCTGAGATGATGACCTGAGCTGAAACCAAGAGTTGGACACCCAACCAGCTGAGCCACCCAGGCACCCCCAGAGTTTATGTTCTTATCAGTACGTTATATTGCTTGGGTAAGAAACTGCTTGAATTTCATAAAATTCCATGTTATACTCACATTTGGATTATACCTAGGAAAAATAAACAGAGCAATATAATGCAATTTAATGACAGCTACTAAAAATGACCCCTTCTACAGATCATCTCCCTCACTCATCTTTTCCAGTGTCTAGAATTCAAGCCTTGGAGGCCTAGCTCTTATCTCTTTGTTTTAAAAAAAAAAAATGGAAAGATTAAAACACTTAACCAATGTCAGGCACTGAAATCTTAAAAATCAGTAGCACAGCAATTTGTAAAATTACCTTGTCATTTCACAAAGCTTAAAGGAAATTGGATAAGGAAACTTTATGGATAAGAGGCAAAGAGAGCCTTGAGAGATATGGTGCAAAGCTAGCTGGGTCCCACAGCTGGATAGCAACAATATGCCGGGTGCCTTTTGTGCAATGTATACACCATCATTAAGGATGCAGGGATGGGAATGGCAGTGGGAAGTGAGAAAAAATATTTAAACACCACTTTACAATTAAGAGAACCTTTCAAATATCTTATCTCATTGTGGAAGATAATCATGATAGTAACCACTGAGATTAAAAGAATAAAAACTGCCCTTGACCAGTAGCTCTCTGCCCCCAGGGAACATTTGGCCATATTTGGAGATATCTTTGATTGCCACAGCTTGGAAAGAGAGGCAGAGCGAATGGAGTCCAGTCCACTGGGACAGAGATGCTGCTAAATATCCTCAGAGGACAAAGAATTATATGGTCCAAAATGTCAGTAGTGCCAAGGCTGAGAAGCCCTGCCTTAGGGCATAAGTAAAAAGGACAAGTCATACACTTAGCAAGTATCAGAGTCAAGGCTAATACCAGGTCATCCAATGACAAACCCTTTACTTGTTTCCTTATTCATACCCTGTTGGCATTAAACAGTATGATACAGTCAATGGCTTTAGGTGTTGGAAATTACGGTACCACTTTAATGGTACAAACTATTAATAGGCCTTTGTGTTTTGAAAGACTCAGCTCACCTCTCAGTGTTTAATATGCCCCAAATCTATGTTACCTCACGGAAAATGACTCCATATATAAAAAAGAAATGTTACCTTCCTTACTGAGTTCTCATATGCCAGCATTTTACTATTTCCAGAGAATTATTTTATAAAGAGGAATATAATTACTCCTCTAAAGTTATTTTTGTAATTATTGAGAGAATTAGGATTTAATTACCACGCAATTTTTATTAGTACATCTGCTCTTGGGATAATGGGGTATCATATGGTCTTTACTGAGCAACTGTTATGTGTGTATTATGGTGTGAATAACAAAGGACCTCCTTGTCTGCATCTTATATACTGATTTGGGAGGACTAGGTTAATTTGTATATTGACTTCAGATTGTCAAACGTAATAGTTGGAGTGCAAAAAGTGGGCTGATTTAATTACTATATTAAGGGAAATTATGTTCAGAGAATGTTGTCCAATTTTTCCCATATGCACAAATAACTAAATAAGAGGACACAGTTTTAAAAGATGAAATAATCACAACACCAAAACTACTACCTAATAAATACCAGGAAATGTGCTAGAAACCTCACTGACATTATCTTACCTAATTCTTCCTAACAAAGTACCCAGTTGGGATTGTTAGCTCCGTTTTATAAATGAGGAAACTGAAACTTGGAAAGTTAAGCCAACTGCCTCTGATCACACGGTTGGAGCTGACAGATCTGGAATCTGAACACCCATCCTTCCGATTCCAATATCCTTTGTAGAGTTCTTATAACTTCACACCTTCTCATCAGCCTGAGTCAAAGAACCTGGAATGAGTCATCAGGAAATCTGTAGGTTCGCCATCCCAAAGAGCCTTCGTGAAAAGTATATACAGCATTTGCAAACCGGTATATTTAAATCTTCACCTGTGGTTTTGAAAATGATTAGCCAAAAGTTCTATTAAGTGAAGCTGCGACCACAGAGACCACTTGTTTCAAATATTTATCAAAGACTCTTAAGGCTATCACTAGTGCTCAGTGGCTTAGCCATTCTGAATTCACTAGTGCTCAGTGGCTTAGCCATTCTGAATTCCTGTAACATATTATTGATTTTTCTCTTAGGATATTTATTTATTTACTTGTCCACTCTACTACGTGTCATCCTAGGTACTGATTCCTGGAGATTAAGTCATAAGATAAACATGGTCTGTGGCCTCAGAAAAGCTCATATGCCAGGTGGCAAGTAAGACAGCTAACAAGTAAACAAAACTTCTAGGTTGTGTTTGATAGCAAAAAAGTAAAGTGGCTGCCAGAAAAGAGAATAACAAATTAAAATATCCACTTTAGAAATATGAGCCATAAGAAAAGCGCCACCTCTAATGTAAGGTGCTGAGAGGGTAAGAAAGTGGTAGCTAGGTCCTGATACCGTGTCAGGCAGAAGAGCAGATAGAAAGGCCCTGAGGTGGGAAAGGGTTCCAGACACTGCAGGGACTTGCAGAAGGCCTGTGTAGTTATAGTTCATTGAAAGGTGAAAAGAAGGGAATGAAATAAGCAGGCAAGAGAAAGGCAAAGGCCAGATCCATCAGGCCTTGTAGGTTCTAGAACAGAATTTACTGATGGCAGTGGGGTGCAAAGAAGGATCTTGAAGGCTCAGCGGTGATGTAATCTAATCTAGCTTTTAAAAAGATCATCTGACCACTGACCAAAGAATGTATTTGAGGCACGAGAGTAAAAATAGACATATCATTTAAGAGGCTGGTGATAGGCCAGGTGAGAACAGGGGAGCAGAAGAGATAGAAAGAAGTGGGTAAATTTGAAGGATAGAGTAGAGGTTCAGCAGACAGGAATCTTAAATGAGCCATCTGTGTCCATTTTTTTATTTCTCTGGCTGGTGTCCCAGCCAGGCTGCATGAACTACTCAACTCTGTACCTTCCTCTTCTGCTATGTCTTAGGTCATGTTGAAGACAGGGTTCTCTAGAATCCTCCCTGTTCCAGTTTTGTACCTGTCAGTACAAGTGTTTCCATCCCAGGTAGCAGAGATTTGTTCCTAACTATGGACCCTAAGATGTGCCATCCACGTTTGCTGTTCTGCCAAAGTCATACCATGTTGTGGGATTTTTTTTTTTAAATTCACTTCTCGCATCTCATTAAAAATGTATTGTATGTATATGTCAGAAATGAATATACTTAATAACTCATTTAATTTAAGAAGAAAACTTTTTTTAAAAGATTATTTATTTATTTAGTTATTTATTTGACAGAGATGGTGGAGGGAGGAGGAGAGCACAAGCAAGGGGAGCAGCAGGCAGAGGGAGAAGCAGGCTCCCTGCTCAGCAGGGAGCCTGATGTAGGGCTCGATCCCAGGACCCTGTAATCATGACCTGAGCCGAAGGTAGATGCATAACTGACTGAGCCACCCAGGTGCTCCAGAAGAAAACATTTTCAATGAAGATGTGTCAAGTGGCCAATCAGGAGATTTTTTTTTTTTCTTATACCTCAGCAGTGTTAAGACTAATGGTGACCAACAATGAGCCTTGTCTATTCATAATGTGATGAGAACCACCAAAGACAGAGAATGGTTACAACCTATCTGGTATTTCCAACATTTATGCCAACAGAATGTTGAGACCACTTTAATAAGAAAAGTGTTGAAAGTCCTAAATATGTCATGTGTCTTAGTTATATTTATGAGTATGTAGACAAATACCCTGAACGAAGATGAGACTGTCAAGTGATCTAGCCGTGATTTATAGTTTAAAAGATGACAGAATGACAGACATCATTTTCAGTTAGTCATATGAGATAAACCTACCATTTTGGTTTATTTGTTTTAATTTCAGAATTACCATTTCTGAAGATGGAAGCCTCAAAATTGTCAATGTGACGAAATCAGATGCTGGAAGTTATACCTGTATAGCCACTAACCATTTTGGAACTGCTAGCAGCACTGGAAACCTGGTAGTAAAAGGTAATGACTAACCCAGAGCACACCTACATTGGTATACCTGTCCTCATTTCTAGTAATGCGATCTGTGGAAGTCGCATCCTTCATATTAATATGTTAAGATATCACTGTGTTGCTAAATTAATACATCATGCCAAACATGATATGATTAAGGATTCTTAGAGAACTGTTGGTAATGAATATGATTGAAAGGCTATCTTATTTCAGAATCATCCAATACAATTTTGAGAATTACAGCCATTGTATCTATTATACTGTTGTAACTAATGTTATCTTCAATCCTTTAATTAAATTTCTTTCAAGTCTCTGTAGATTTGAAATTCATGTCTAGGAACACTGTGCTAACAAATTAAAAACCCATGACTTGAATACTATTTTTAGCAAACATTGTTTAAACAATGACATTGGCTATTTTTAAAAGAGCTGCCCTGGTTATTCAGAGATACGGATATAGATTATTACGCCAGTAAAGGGATTTGATCACCTCTGTGCTTTGCTTTAGTCACTCTGCCAACCCTCTCAGTCTTAAGGAAATAAAATTTTCCACATACCTTAGTCTGGGTGCTTTATAGTATATGACAGAAATTCCTTTATTGCTCTTAGCACAGCACCTGATATGAGTCTGTTCTAACACCAGGTTGATGGGATGGGCTGAAAGCACTAAAATGCAAGGGATGAGATTTTAATTTACATTTTATTTGCATTTCTATTACTTTCTGTCTTGAGGAGTTGTAGAGTTTTTGAGTTGAAGAGATCTTGGCAATGAGTGATCTGACTGAGGAAGATAAGACTAAGGTTGGTGACATTCTCAAGGTCACTAGTAGTAGAAGACAGATGTTAACCCAGGAATCCTGATTGTGCATTCTGCTTGGTTGGTTCTGTTTACTGCGCCAGGAAATCTTGTTAATTCAGCTATTTTTTTATAATAGATTTATACAAAATAGATATTTTTCTATAACCGATATAGATGACATTATTTCCTTCTTGCCCATTTATTTGTAACTCTCTCTCTGAAATAAGAGAACCTAAGAAAAACAAAAATATCTGTTTTATCTATCCCAATTTTATTTTAAAGAAGAAAGCTAAAAATTACCTCATTGCATATTTTGGGGTCATTAGAAGGTGGAAAAATACTATCATTTGGATAAGACTTTTTATTATAAACAACATCTATGCATGTAAAAAACCTGGAAGGCCAAGAGTTAGAAGTAAATCTGTATTCAGATTAACTCCACTACCTCAGTCAGTTAATGAATCACTCAGAGCAGTAGCATGGGCATAGGACTATGTGTTCACTCTATCTCACAGTGCAGAGGAAAAAAGAGGTTCAATAGTATTTGTAAATCAAAATTTCAGCTAGAGGTCTTTGCTAATGTGTGGCTTTCTCGGCTGCAAAAGAAAACAGTGATCAGCTAGGATCAGGAAGAACCCCAAGGGTTCAGAGTTGGTTAATGGCAAAGCTGGTACCTAATTATAGATTATTTGCTAGTTATGGAGATATAAGAGAATACTAGGCAGCAGTCTTAGGTAGTGATCAAGAGACTGAGCGTGAGGCAGAAAGATCCGGCTTTGAATCTCATTCCTGTCACTTACTAGCTCTGTGACCTTGGACTAGACAATTCACCCGTGTGGGGATAATAGTATGCCAACTGCTTTGGGTTGTTTTGATGACTGTGATAATCCACCATAAGTGCTTAACATAGAGCCTGGCACTTAGGAAATATTAGTAGTTGTTTGTATTTTAATAAAATGGCTAAACATACATTCTAAATCTTATTGAAATGAACATTTATGAAGTTGCCATCGCCGACCTTTTAGAGTAATTAGCAAAAAGAAGTGAGCCTGCCACCAAAAAAAAAAAAAAAAAAAAAGCCCAAGAGTGTGAAAGATTATAAACACCTAAGCGTAAAAACCATTTTTTGCTGTTCAGTATTGCAGACAGTGAGGTATTTTTGCATGTAGTTACAAGTTATATCCTGTTTTTGATCAGCATCCTTCTCATAAGGATTTCCTTAGTTCTCAAGATGGAGGACAGAGGGAGCTCCTAGGTAGCTCGGTCGGTTAAGCAGCTAACTCTTGATTTCCGCTCAGGTCATGATCTTAGGGATGTGGGATCAAGACCCACGTAGGCCTCTGCACTGAGCTGAGTGCTCTGTGCTGAGCTGAGCATGGAGCCTGCTTGGAGTTCTCTCTCTCCTCTCTGTCCAACCCCGCCCCCCCATTTTGTGCATGTGCTCTCTCTCTCTCGCTCTCTCTCAATCAATCAATCAATAAATTCATTCTTTGAAAAGATAGTGGACAGAAAGGAATATCCTCTCATTCCCATCAGAGTTCATATCCCAGCAATATGGGCAGTCTGGGGACCAACTATCCAGATGAGTCTCTGCTGCTTGTCTTGTACTGAATGATGGCACAAAACTTGCCATACCTCAATAATGAAATATGCAATGGTCACCCCATGTTTTAGGTGAATATAAATGTTGCTGAGATAGGAACTTCTACCTATTTTAAGAAATTAAAATGCCTTATTTCTAGATTTCTAGTGAAATGTAAATAGTGATTATCCAAGTATAGTATAAGAGATAGTTTTACTGTTGTTTTACTGTTTTCTTTTTAATTTTAGTAATTTATTTGCTTCTTACAATGTGTATTAGGAAAAGTCTAGTTTTCCTTTCATGGCAATGATTAAAAAAATCTTTTAAAATATATTTAAGAAGTGAGTCAATATAAAGAAAAATATTAAGTATGTATTTTTTTAATATTAAGTATGTATTACTATTATCCAAGGATATGCAAAATCATAAAGATGGGATATGAAGATTGGGCAACATGATGTAATGGCATTTTTCAGGAGAGTTTTAGCATTCTTACAGACAGGACTTAGAAGGATGTATGACAGGATCAGAATATGGGTGGCCACCTGTTTTGCTGAGACACGTGGAATACTTCAAAACTGAAATTTCCTAATAGATGGGGAAAGAAAAAGACCAGGGCAGGAAGAGAAAGAAGGCAGAGACCTGTAGGCAGGAGCCCCAAGGTCGCAGTACAGTGGTTCCTGCTGGGAGGAGTTCATTTATTTAGAAGTAGTGCTCTTTCTGGGCTTGCCTGTTGGTATTCTATTGTAGTCGGGTTTTGTGCAGAGGTTCTCTGATTCTTATATTATTCTTATAGGTGAGATGGGGACGGGGGGAAGAAATATGAGTTTTATCTGATCCATATGTTCGCAGAAGTTAGCAATCCTGTTACTTCCGGGAAGGTCAGAAGGTATTGGAGAGAACATTTATCTGCCGTTGCTTGGTTCTGAGTCCCATTAACATTAATGGGAAGAACACATGTGTGCATAGGGCATCCAGACCACCAGGTCTCTGTGAAGGACATTAACATAAACTGAGAAATGCAATTTAGAAATCTGCCCCATAAAGCACGATAAAGGCAGAGAAAACCATTCTGAACTCCACGTGAACTGTGCCAAGTACTGAATCGCACATCATAATGCTTCAGCCCTGTACCTTTAATGTAAATGTAACAGTTTAGCCTGAAATATGACTGAGCACTGTATTTTAATTCAATTTTGAAATCTACAAAGGGACTAATTTATCAGAGAAGGTGTTCTCTAACCTTAAAATGTGCTTGTATTCATTTTGATCTCCTCATACATAGGATTAAAACACCGTGAAGGTCAGACATCCAAACACGTCTTTTCTAACCTTTTTATAATCATTCTGTCATTAACAACGCTTCTAAAATCCAATGCTCTTCCTCCTCACCCCACCACCATGTTTTGAAGGGAGGCCAAAGATAGTGTCAAACACAGGGTCAGTAAGCATGGCGGGGGGAGAAGGAAGGGATAAATCTACTACAGCAGGTACAGGAGATTTAAAATAAATCTCTGTCAAGCAACCATAAAATGCATAAATATTCAGATTATGCATGAGCAGGATTCCAAACTGCAGAATTCTGACAGGTGCCCAGGGGGCTCTTGATTACCATCCCGTCATCTGAATTTCTAAATTTCACTGATTTTATTTTTTAAACTAGGTATAATATATTTGGGATTTGGTATGCTGTTTGATTTGAAGCAAGTACAGTTCTCATGTCAGACCCCTGAATCCTACCAGAAAGCATAATATTTGACCTTTCAACGAAGATGAGCTTTAGCAATTGTCGACATCATTAAGAACTATATGGAGGGCAGGCTGCATCTACATGCAATATTGTACTTACTAATTCATTTTTATTTCTATAGCAGAGTAAAAGGCATGCCATTTCACGTGACATAGCGTCCTTGCTGTACAGGTTTCATATGACAGCTATTTTTAAGTAGTACTCCCAAGGAAGAGCAACTGAGAGTATTTGTCTTAAATGTAGTTCAGCAAGATAACAATGGTAATAGCAACCCTAGCTTCTGTTGATCCCCTCCAGGGCTGAAAATGAAATGCAGAGCTTTAAGCTATGGATGTTATCATTATAGTTGTCTTGTTGAGCCACAACCGAAATGACCTTGGGTAAGTCTATGGCTGGTGGTTCCAGACGATACATTGAGAAACCCTGCCCTACATCAGAGAACTTTGTACATGACACATAGCAAGTGAAAGTTCAATAGAATGCTTAACAGAAATACAGATTTCCAGTGCCCTAGCCGAATCTAAATCTTTAAGGATAAGCCCTGAAAAATAAACAGTTTTTAAAGATTTATTTATTTATTCCAGAGAGGGAGAGTACCAGTGGGGGGAAGGGCAGAGAGAGAGAATCTCAAGCAGACTCCATGCCCAGCATGGACCCTCCAGGAGCCCTACACGGGGCCTGATCTCACAACCCTGGAGATCATGACCTGAACTGATATCAAGAGTCAGACACTTAGCCAGCTGTGCCACCCAGGCACCTCCCAAAATAAATATTTTTAATAAACACCCTACTTGATCCTGATATACACTCTATTTTGGGGAGTTGGCCAACTATGGCCCATGGGCCAAAGCCAACTAACCCCCTAGTTTTTTATAGCCTAGGAGCTAAGAATGGTTTCTACATGTTTAACTGGATGAAAAACAAAAAGAATAATAATAGTTTCAGACATGTGAAAATGTTACGATATTTGTATTTAAGGGTGCATAAACAAGGTCTCCGTGGAACACAGCTATGTCATTTGTTTACCTACTGACTGTGGTTGTTTTTACCTAATAGCTGAATCGAATAATCATGACAAAGACCATCGAACATGCAACAACCTACATAATATCCTCAGTGTTGCTTCTTGACCAGCAAAACCTAAAATATTTGTTATTTAGTCCTTTCCAGAGAAGCAAAAACAAGAACAAAAACTTACTGATCCTCTCTTTTATGACCTTTTTCCTTTCCCAGACAGATCTCCAAAATGTGATCCAAGGTGTAGCTTAGCCAGATTACATAGAACAGGGAATTTCGACATCTCCTTGAGTCTGATTACAAGCTGAAATTGGTGGGGATATGTCTTTCACAAGACCTTAGCGTCACCCCAGTATCAAAAGGGTTGACCTATGAGGCAGTCGCATCATTGATTGGGAGAAAGGAGAAAAAATACTTGGCAGACACTAGAACAGCATATTCAGTCTGCTTCTGTAGGAATGAGGAAGCCTCACACTGCTGGAACCAACTATTAGGCCAGGGAAACTCCTAAAGCACAAAGCGTGTCAACTGGAGTTTATCAAGATATTTATCTCTTCCTAAACTTTTCACTGTCACCAGCCTAAATCAGTTGAACTGTTTCACATTTAGTTTACACAGCTCTCTGATTGCAGGTTGTTCTTCCACTAATGGTTTTTTTTTTTCCTTTTAAGTTGTCCTAGGTGCACATGTTACCTTGTTTTCATTTGGGTTTTAGAAGACGTCATAATAAATCAGTAAATAAAATAATTTTTAAAAATTAAAAAGTAAATAAAAAGATTAAATTTTGTCTATTCGGTACACAGAATTACTTTTATAATAAGAAAAACATTGTACTTTAACTATCTTGATAGAAAAAAAAAAGATTCTCGGTAGCATTTAACTAAGACCTTATATATTTATAACAAGAAATTCTTTTGTATTCTCATTCTCCATTCCTGCAAAGTAAAGATGCTCCTGTGACTTTACTCAGCATTTAATTGATCTCTTCATTGCCAGAATGCTCATTGTCCATCCCATCAAGAGTTTATTTACATTTAGAAGAAGAGAATGCATACATATGACGGACCAAGACTAACAAGTTTTACAGCGTATCTGTAGTGTGCCCTATAAAATATTTCTGTTTTAACTGTAGGACCTTGAGGAATATCAACCTATCCATGCATAGCATGACCGACACAGTAATGTAGAGTCTTTTCAATTGGAACCTTTTTTGAAAATGAGTTTAAAACAGCCCACATCTCCTATGTAAAATTATTCAAGGCTTTATCCATATTTGACTGGGGATCAATCAGAAATCAGTAACCAGCAATGACATTTGGCTGCTAACCCACAACAAAGGCTTTTAACATTGGGCCCTTATAACAGAATACATTCCAACCTAATTAGGTGTCTTCCACTGGAACCAATTATTTCTAGGCAATAATTAAGGGTCTTTCTAATAGGATTAACGCAAATTCTGACCCAAGGCACCTAGAGTAGGAAAAGTTTGTTGTTAAAAGTGCTAAATGCTAATTATGTTAGGTCCCTGGGTAGAAGGACAATGGCCAGAATATTTCAATAGTAGATCCTGTTAGGTCTGAGACCTGCCACAATGGAGCTGGCAACAGTTAACTAAGGAGAACCCTAAAGAAGTGTTAGATAAGTGTATCTCTTGTTCTTCCTGTATTCACAGAGCATAACATAACATGGAACTCTTTCTACCAAGACATGAAGCCAAGATCTTGATGAAAGAGAGCATAATTATTTCCCCTGACATTCCTTTGAGCCCTAATGAGGGTCACATAGACTTAGCAAATAGTGTGACTTTAGCAACATCACTCATGGATAGAATGACTCCCCCTTTTGTCCAATACTTTTTGTAAAAGAGCTTCTCACCTTTTATAATGTTAAGGTTTAAGTTTGTGAAGAATGCCACTGAACATTATGTCAAAAATTTAAGGAAAAGAAAAAAAAAAAAAAAGATTGCGTACCATGACAGTCTACTCTGACTCCATCCTGCCATCATTTCTTCATTCTTGATAGAGGGAGGAAGTAATTTCTGTGCCAACTCTGCCCTTTCACAGGCAGACATCTATACTGAGGCAGGCTTCACATAACTTGATTTTGGTATAAAAGACACACTGTTGGCCAACAAGACTTCGAAAAAAATCTCAATTTCACTAGTAATCAGAGAAATGCAAATGTAAACACCAGTGTGATAGGATTTTTTACATATGAAATTGGCAAAAGATAAACATCAACAAAACCTTTTGTTAATGAGAGTGTGAAGAGAATACTCAAACACTCACTGTTAAGTAGGAATACAAACTAGAGTAGACACTGCAGAGAGAATAATATTGAAAAAGGGACGTTTCCGTGGCCCATCAATTCCATTTCTGGGTGTCCACTCCAGAGGAAATTCTGTGTGTTTTGAGGTAGACTTGCAAAGATGTTCATTATGTTGTTTTTTTGTAGTGAAGAACGAATACACAAGCAAAATAAAAAATAACACAAAAACCATTATTTCATTTAATGCGTATAATTATATTCAACATAAAATTAGTAATAGAAAATAATACCATATAAAGTTTAGACATAAAAATACATGCTTGGGGCGCCTGGGTGGCTCAGTGGGTTAAAGCCTCTGCCTTCAGCTCAGGTCATGATCTCAGGGTCCTGGGATCGAGCCCCGCATCCAGCTCTCTGCTCAGCGGGGAGCCTGCTTCCCCTTCTCTCTCTGCCTGCCTCTCTACCTACTTGTGATCTCTGTCTGTCAAATAAATAAATAAAATCTTTAAAAAAAAATACATGCTCAGTATAAACATCAACTCATGATAGTATTTGTGAAGGGAGGGAATCTGGAGTGACCTTATATGGGAGGACCTAACCTCTGTTGGTAATACTTTATTTGGGTAAAAATTTAATATATATTCAGAGGGGAGAAGGCTAGAAAAAATGTTAGAGACTGCTGATTCTAGAAATGGGGATGTGAGTACTGGTAAATTGTCCTTGTTAGTCTTACGTGTATAATATCTCAAATTAAAAACACCAGGTCAGAATTCTACAGCATAGTAAGATATTGTAGTCAAAATCATCTAGATCTGATTTTCTACATCTCCCCCAGATATTCTAGAATAAATAAAACCTTATTACTAGTGATATTTAACCTTTTGAATCCAAAATTGTCTTTTAAAGAAAAAAACTCTACTATAGAATGAAATAAATGGTTTAGTTCCTAATGAATACTTACCAATCAAAATAAATAAAACAAACAAACAATAAAGGCAAACAGAATATGACTCTGGCTTCATTAAATGTGAAGCACATAATTAATTTCTTTTCCAGCAATTCAAACAGACTTGTGTTGTACTGATTCAGTTTAATTGAACTTATTACCACAAGCAGATAATAAGAAGTATATTGAAGATATCCATCTGGCTTGCACTGAAAACCTCACGTTTCATTCTTCATGGCTGTCATCCGCCGTACTAATTGCCTCATTTCAGCTCTTTTACAATCAGTATGATTTAGCTATTAATGTGATAAAATTCTTACTCGAGAGGAAGTTGATATTAAAAAGCATAGATCTCTGGCCTACCTCTGCTACCACTACTGAACACAGCCCCAGTGTTATTAAAGTTATATATTTTTCAAATACATAAATAAGAACCCATCTCTCTCTCATGCATATCGTTTTAGGTAACATCTATCATCTTATATCTTGCCGTAGAGCTCTTTCCCTGCTAAAGGAAAGAAATGGTTTATGTTGAGCTTTTCAGTTCATAAAATGTTTAAAGATCAATGTGGTTTGTTTTCAGCTATGGTATGTTTTCTTTTTTATAATTTCCAAAGCTGAAATAGATTTTAAATGGGTAATTGTGTAATAAATAAAAAGGAAAGTAAGATGAAGCACTTTTATCTTCTGTTCCTAAATATCAGAACTTCCTGTGGTTTGAGAATGATGTTTTGTCATGCAGACTGGCATTATATGGGCAGTCTCTCTCAAGAGCAGAGGGGTGTGTGTGTGTGTCTGTGTGTCTGTGTGTGTCTGTGTTTTAAATCCTCCATCTCCTTGTATTTTAGAGCTGGTCCTGTGGGGGAAGCAAATGCTTGGTTCCAGCGCCAAAAAGGAAAGTTTCATCTATTACCAATCCTGAACCAGAAAAGAGATATGTCAGGAAAATTCATGAGTGATTTCACCTTCCTTTCTTGGCGGTTGTTTCCTGCGCCAGAGGCAGGAGTGGGGGTTTTGTTCTCCCAAAGGATTAATGCCACCAAACCATAATTGAATTTCTCTGGCTGTCATAGGCAATCACATCTAAGAAAACCTCCCAAAAGACGGTAGGCCTTTAGGTTAAATACAGAATCTGACCAAGATGAAGGCAAGTTAATTAACATTTCCATCATTTCTCTCTGATTTACTCTAGCAAGATTCATTTCTAAAAGGTTAAAATGGTTGTCTCTTTTATGCAGCCATTTGAAGAGCCAAAAGTAGGTTACTGGTTATAGGAGAAGAAATGTAAGCAGAACATTTAGATCATAGTGGCTTTTTACATGGCCTTCTAGCAGTTCTATAATCACTGTGCAAAAGTGCAAGACATGTTATTAAATGAATATTAGCAATATTGACTTTGAAAGTTTCCCATACTGGAAAACATGTCACCTATTGTCATATTAACTCCCCCCTCCCTTTCTGTCTCTTCAGAAGTAGAACTCCTTATAAGTCCAGCTTGGATTTTTCCCAGAAGAGTGGGATCCAAAAGGTCTAATCAGAGGTGCCTACTCTTCCATATCTACTTTCATAAGGGTAGCCCATATGCCTTCCAATATAACATGTGTATGTCTCTGTTGGCTTTGTCTACGATATAAGTAAAGTATCTGGTCACCATAGTATTTGCCCTTAACACCTCTTGATGGGTAAGGCAAAGAAAATTAAGTATAATTTTAAAGACCAGTATAGTTGGTAAGAAGACATTCTGATACAGTCCAAATATGAGAGAATAGTCAAAAGATACAAATGACATAGTTGTCACCCTCCCTATATGGCACCATGGGCCATGAACCACAAGCATCAGAATTGCCTACAGGTTTTTTAATAAATGCACATTCTTGAACCGTGCCCTGCTCTGATGAACAAAAATCTCCAAAGATGCAACCTAGGAATTTCCTGTTTTAGTGCATCCTCCGGGAATGCCTGGCTGCAAGCCTAAGCTCACAGTTTAAGAGTGGATCCTGATAGGCACAGAGATAGAGCTTTGTTGAAAACGTAGAAGGAACGAGTCCCTGGGTGGTTCAGTCGTTAAGTGTCTGCCTTCAACTCAGGTCATGATCCCAGAGTCATGGGATTGAGCCCCACATGGGGATCCCTGCTCAGTGGGAACCCTGCTTCTCTCTTTCCCATTCCCCTTACTTTGTGTTCTCTCTCTGGCTGTCTCTCTCTGTGTCAAATAAATAAAATCTTTACAAAGTATATATAGAGAAGGAACAAAAAGGAAGGAATGAAGAGGGAATTCACTGGGGCGATAAAAGTTATAATTGAACTGGGAGCTAAGAAATGAAGAAGAGCTCACCAGGTTAAAAAAATATAAAGGTAATATCAGACAAAAGAAATTTATCTAATAGCCAAAAGGCATAAAAGCTCCCAGCGTGTTTAAGGAAAACTGAGCAGAAAGGTGAAATGAGAACACATCCAGAGAAGAGGTCCCTGAAACACTCTTGACCATATTTTAGGACCTGTGGACAAAGGGGAGGAAATATTTTGGTTTTCTTTTTAACGGAAAGAAAACACATTCCATCAATTATACCTACACGATCTTGATACCAACATCAAGGGAAATTTTCCATCTTCTAAGAGGATTTAGAAGGGAAAGTAGTTATCACAAGCATAGGATTTCTTAAATTCTTTTTCAAGTATGGGATAATCCATGTTATTTATAGAAATATTAGGAAAAAAGATAATCTCATTCACAGAGAGTCAATTAAATATTTTTTACATTTTTTCCCCCAGAATGACATCTAGGCATGCGTGGTGTGTGTGTGTTGGTGTGTGTACACGTGTATATTTAAATCTACATTTGGCCCTTGAACAATGCAGGGATTAGGGCCACCAAGTTCTGTGCAGTCAAAAATCCACATATAACTTTTTTTGTAAAGATTTTATTTATTTATTTGTCAGAGAGAGAGAGAGAGAGCAGCAGGCAGAGAGAGAAACAGGCTCCCTGCTGAGCAAAGAGCCTGATGTGGAACTAGATCCCAAGACCCTGGGATCATGACCTGAGCTGAAGGCAGCTGCTAAACCAACTGAGCCACCCAGGCATCCCCACACAAAACTTTTAACTTCCCCAAGACTTAATAGCCTACTGCTGACCAAAAGCTTACTGAAAACAAAGGCAATTAACATACCTTTTGTATGTTATATGTACTGTATATTACATTCTTACAATAAAGTAAGCTAGAGAAAAGGAAGTATTATTAAGAAAATCATAGGAAGGGCGCCTGGGAGGCTTAGTGGATTAAAGCCTCTGCCTTCTGCTCAAGCCATGATCCCAGAGTCCTGAGATCAAGCCCCTCATCTGGCTCTCTGCTCAGCAGGGTTCCTGATTCTCCCCTACCCCTGCTGCCTGCCTCTCTGCCTACTTGTGATTTCTGTCAAATAAATAAATAAAATCTTAAAAAAAAGAAAGAAAATCATAGGAAGGGGAAATACATTACAGTACTCTTCTGTATTTATCAAAAAAAATACTGTAAGTGAACCCACACAGTTCACTCATGTTGTTCAAGGGTCCGTTGTTTATCTGTCTTCAAATCTGTAAATAGATACCCTCTTCACACACACACACACAAAATCCTACTGTATACACTCTTTTGTAACTTCTTTTTTTATTAATATATTTCCACCAACATAGAATTTTGATCAAAAATAAGGTCTAGCTTGGGGCGCCTGGGTGGCTCAGTGGATTAAAGCCTCTGCCTTCCGCTCAGGTCATGATCCTGGGGTCCTGGGATCCTGGGGTCCTGGGATCCAGGGGAGCCTGCTTCTCCTTCTCTCTCTGCCTGCCTCTCTGCCTACTTGTGATCTCGTTCTCTGGCAAATAAATAAAATCTTTAAAAAAAAAAAAAGATCTAGCTTTATTTTCTTATAAATATGTTACTTTCTCCTGCTAGTCAAAATAACAAAAGCAAGACTCCTTTAAAAAGGAAAATCTCTTGTGATACCTTTGTGGGCAAGGTAGAAAGAGAAGCCTGAGGGAATGTTTAGAGGATTGGTTACCATGTCTCACCCCCATCGTGGTGATTAGGGGATTCATGTCAGCCTGGAAGGGAGATCCCCAGCCATCCCTCTGCCCTCTCTCCTCACCCTGTTCTTACTGAAATTTCTTATCAGTAACACATGATGTTACGAATCATGTTCTGATCACATGAGTTTATTAGGGAATAGATGAAATGATAGAATCAGTATTCAGAATTACCATAAAAAGATCATCATATGAATTACCATAAAAAGATCATCATATGAATCATATGAATGTAACAAGCCTAACTTAGTAGTGGCGAATGTAAAGATAAGGAGGGCACGTATTGCAAGGAGCACTGCGTGAGGTACATAAACAATGAATTTTGGAACACACATATACAAAAATTACATTAAGTTAAATTAAGAAAAAAAAAAAAAGATTTTCACTTAGGCCCCCAAATCCGGATGAGAGAGTCAAATTTCAGGGTTAGGCTGTGTGTTAAAGGTTTTAGTTGACTGGGACCCCCGGGTGGCTGAGTTGGTTGAGTGTCTGACTGTTGGTTTCAGCTCAGGTCATAATCTCAGAGTCTCTAGATAGAGCCAGGGCATTGGGCTCCAAGCTCAATGCAAAATCTTCTTGAGATTCTTTCCCTCTCCCTCTGCTCCTCTCCCTGCTCCCTGAGCTAACACACACTCTCTCTCTCTCTCTCTCAAATAAATAAATAAATAAAATCTTTTTTTAAAAGCAGTTTTCGTTGATTATAAGATCGTTGCTGAGTCAGCAATAGTGTGGGGTTTTTTGTTTTTGTTTTTGTTTTTGTTTTTTGAGGCAAATTAAATCTATAATGTAATAGAGTATCCAAAATATGAGAAGAGGAAAAAACGACAGTAGCAATGATGAAATACTGGGAAAGGACTATGTTCTTATTTTAAGACTGACAAAATTTGAAATCAGCCTAGAGGAAGACAGCTGGGCTGATGGCAGGAGGCACAGCTAAGGAAACTGAAGCTGTTGAGGCTGCAGAACAGGACTGGTGAAGGGGGGATGAGAGGGAAAGGTGGTGTTTTCAAACACCAGCAAACTCTAGCTAGAGTTAGCCAACAAACTCTAGGTGACAGCAGAGGGCAATACCAGAATAGGTGGGTGGTAAGCATTAAAGCAGAGGATGTTGTTGTGTGTTCAAGAAAAGGAAAAGGTTTCAAATAGTTAAACCATGCAAAAGATGAAAGTAGTGATTTTTCCATTATTGGTAATGATCAGTTTCAGACTGGACCTGTATTCTGGGGAAACACTGCAGAAAGAATGCAGGCATCAGATGGGTGTGTGTGGTCTGAGTAGGTTGCCTGTAAGGGGCATTTTCTAGTTATTTTCACATTCTCACAGCCCACTTGGGTGACCTCAGTAACAACCCATATGAACCTCCCAACTCTGAAATGTTCTCATTCTGCAATTTTGTGGTTTTAAAGGCTTGTTTCTGCCCTTTGTGTTTTTCTACTCCTGAGCAAAAGCATGCCCCAAGATAGAATTCTATCACGTTGACTTAATTTTTATTTTTTTTAATATTTTATTTATTTATTTGACAGAGAGAGAGACACAGCAAGAGAGGGAACACAAGCATGGGGAGAGGGAGAGGGAGAAACAGGCTTCCTGCCCAGCAGGGAGTCAATGCAGGGCTTCATCCCAGGACCCTGGCATCATGACCTGAGCCCAAGGCAGACACTTAACAACCGAGCCACCCGGGTGCCCTGACTTAATGTTTCTCATTGCAGACTCTTTCTGATTTTTTTTCTCCCCGTCTGAATTTATTCATAATCTGCAATGTGGTATGGATTGAAAAGGTTATTCTGGTAATGATGGATAACATATTCTTAAAACACAGTCCACTAAAGGAACCTCTATTATATGTTGGAATTGGAGAAGTTCAATAAATAATACCTTTGTCTATTGCCTGAGGTTTAAACCTCTTAGGTAAGTCAGGTCAGGCAGATGGCAACTGAATGTCAGCTTTATCATGATGGAGCTGATAAAAGAGAATGTGGCTAAGTACGCAGCCATCGCCAGGTCCCTAATGCTGAACTCCAGGTTTGGTAGACTTGGATCACTGTACAACCTTCAGTCTCTGTCCCTACAAAACTTATAGAATGGGAGAATCAACCACTCTATGTGCTTATTTCACACTTCCAGGAGAAAGAATGGCATAGAGCCAGGAATTCTCCCTCCACCTCCAAACTCACCTTGGAATAAGGAGGAGGGAGGGAGGTGAGAGGAGTGGCAGGAAGAATCAACGATGTTCAAATGTCAGGTGTAGACCACAGGTTGCAAAGTGGTGGCTCTCATGGCTAATTTGACTTGAAACCAGAAATTTGTTTTGTTTGTCTCTAAGTATGTTTAAAACTTCTGAATCAGAGTACCACTGGGGGGGGGGGGGAGGGGGCGTGTATTCTTTAAACTGACCCCAGGCCTCATTATTCCTTATTGTCTTATATCTCTATATCACACGTGATACTATCAGGCCCTCTGTAAGCACTTGACATACAGTATTAAGTGGGTCTTATCGCTCTGTGGAAAAGGCTGGCCTTTCGATTATTTTCAATTATTAAATTATTAAGTAGATGCAAACTGAATATGATAGAGATATGAGAAAAAGGGGATGAATATGCAGTGTTTCAAGTCATTCTACTTATAATTCTGTACATGATTCTGTTCTAAATCTACATTTTACTCCCACATATATACCAGGAGGTTATCAGTGGGAAGAGAAACTCAGTTATCTGAATGGACATAGTCTTCTCAGGAGCAGCCAGTGGTTAATTGGGACAAGAAAACACAAGTCATTATCTTTGAGAAATCTGAAGCAAATTGAGGCAGGTTGTCACCTCTCACCAGGAAACAAATTAGTCCTGTCTTTAAAAAGACTCTGCTTTCTCCAGCTGCTGACTGGGGATTCCTGTCAACTGCCAAAGAAATAGGGAGGATGTGGATTAATGGTACTAAAATAGTGGTCATGAAATACCCGTAAACTCACTTTCTCATTTTCATGAATATTTTTAATTGATTTGACTAGTGTGTTTGAATGACAAAATTTGTGCTAAGCATTAGCTCCAGAAGATCAGGGTGCCATCTTTCAGCCGAAATCATTAGTGTACTAGTCTGTTTGGGAAAGCTCTGTGAATATATACAGAATAGCTCTTTCCCTTAGCTAACTTATCTTCATGGACTCCCTGCCAGCCTGGTTGGGGAGGAGGGTGGATTGTAGTGCAAAAAAAGAGAAATAATAAAACAGTAACAACATGCTGGGTTATAAAGCTTATGAATAATATAAAACTTGAGAAAGTATGACCTACTTTTCCTGAATTTTGTGAATATGGGAATGATTGCAGTCTAGTGGAAAGAACAGTGACCTGAGGTTCTGTCATCCTGGGTTTTTGGCCCCAGGTCTGTTATCAGCCAACTGTGTAACACAAAGTGGATCTTATCACTCCAGACTCCAGTTTTCTCACCTATAAAATGAAGAACCTTGGACAGAGAGAGTTAAGACATCTCCAAGTTCTAAAGCTCTGTGATTTGATGAAGAAATACTTAATTGGATTAAAGCATAAGAGCCCTTTAAATTCCAATGTCTTTTTTTTTTCTAACTCAATAACAACAACAAAGAAATCCAAAGGTACTGTTACTCAGGCTCCCAAAGAAAATGAGGTGAAATCTTCCATGTGCAGGAGATTTGTATTGTATGAACATTTATTTTACATGAATTCAGTTTATGATCCCTGAAGGAAAAAGAAAAATTACCATTTAAGTGGTGCAGACAATTTAACCAACCAGTGTATCCATAAGTACTTATGAGATAAGAATCTGAAAGGACACTGGGCTCAGTGCACCTCATTCTTCATGTACCTCTTAAAATATGATCATCTTGCCACACTGAATGGGATTCTACTGTTTGATGACATGTTGATTTTACAGTATGATCACCAAACACAAGCCAGCCACTTCTACTGGCCGATAGCCAAAGAAAGAGCTGGAGATAAAACTGTCTCATTTGAATAACATATCGATTCCAAAGTGGTAACTTGTTGTGGAATTTTTAAGGGCAACTTTTAGTATATAAAATTTTGTTTTAAATACTGCCTTTAAAACTGAGTCCCATGTAGATCTATCAGAAAGCATTTAAAACTTGTACATGAATGTTCATAGCCTTATTACTGTTAACTGCCAAAAGTGAAATCCACCCAAATGTCCGTCGGTCAGCTGATGAATGGAAAAACCAAAAGTGGTCTAGCCATACAATGAATTATTATTTATACTTAAAAAGAAAGAAAATACTGATAAATCCTAATGATACTTGAATGAACCTTGAAAACATGGTGCTAAATGAAAGAAGCCAGACACAAAAGGCTACATATTATATGATTCCATTTATATGAAATGTCTACAACAGGCAACTTCATAAAAACAGAAAGTAGATCACCTGTTGTCAGAAGATGGACATAAAGGAGAATTGGGACTGACTCCTAATCAGTACCAAGTTTCTTTTTGAAGTCATGGCAAATTACAGACTTAGTGGTGATGGTTGTACAAATGGTAAATATGCAAAACCCAGTAAAGTGATGCCTTAAAAGGGTGAATTATTTGTTATGTGAATTATATCCCAACTTTTAAAGATTTTTTTAATTTGACAGATAGAGATCACAAGTAGGCAGAGAGACAGGCAGAGAGGAGGAAGCAGGCTCCCCACTGAGCAGAGAACCCGATGCAGGGCTCCATCCCAGGACTCTGGGATCATGACCAGAGCGGAAGGCAGAGGCTTTAACCCACTGAGCCATGCAGGTGCCCCGAATTATGTCCCAACTTGGGAAAAAAAAAAAAAAAAGTAGTGATCTCTTTCCCACACTGAAAAGAAGGAAGAAAGAAAAAGAAAAGGAAAGAATAAAGTAAATTTACCAGCTGTGATTCAGGAATCATAATTTCTAGAGAATGACATATTCTTGGGGAATATCATCTTTATTATTCTTACTTAGGTGCTTCTCCTGATCCCAGTTCTACTGTGGTAACAGCCTTCCATCTACTCTCAAAGATGTCACTGGGCAATAGTGCCTCCCTAAGTCTTCCATTCACTCTGGCCTCACAGACTCTTGGGCACCCTTCCTCTCAATTCCTGTGACACCATGCTGGATATTGAGAGCAAGGTATTTGGACAGAGAAGTTTCCTGGTATGTCCAATATAATCCGCGTGTTCCCTTCTCTACTAATGCATTGTAGGGGGAAACTATGGGCTTTGCAGGTAGAGAGATCAGGTTCATTTGACAAATCATTGTCACTTACAAGCCATTCAAAGTGAGCTTATAAAATGGGTATAACAGAACCTATTATACAGACTTTGGGGGAAGACTAAATTAGAGAATGTATTTACATTAATTAGCACAGATCAGCACTCGATTTGTTATTCCCTTGCCTGTGCCATCACATACTTGGCTTCAGAAATAAAGTCTTTCTGAGGTGCTGATTCTATCTTTTCCTCTCAGTCAGAAAATTAAGATAATGCATTAAAGTACTTGGTACAGTATTTGTCCATGCAGTAAGCCTATTATGAATGTTAGGTATCATTATTATGACCATTACTATATAGATGGGTAATTCAAGGTTTGAAACCTCTAGAAAGTTATCTAGGAAATGCTCTAAGCCACGCTACAGCAGGAACAAGTGTTGCTGGCTATGTCAGTAGGTTGAGTTGATTCCCTGGAAGCCATCTTTGTGAGACACGAGGAACAGAAATGATGTGTTGGGCTCTGGATAATATAAATCCCACCAGTTACATTGACCAAGGCAAGGCTTAGTGCTATGGTGCTGCTCCAGATGCACTTAAATAACCTTCACTTTAGCCTAGGTCATTTGTCAGCCTGGGTGAACTTGACCAAAACTCATAATGTCTCTGAGCCCCAATTTCTAATTTAGAAAATAAGACACATCGGCTTTGTTTATTTATGTATCTATTTGTTTTCTGTTGTTTTTTTGTTTGTTTGTTTGTTTTGGCCAGTGGGCTTTGATAGTGTTGTACCTCCAGAATTAGGGTGTGTTTCTCTGTGTATGTGTGTGTATACATGTGCATGCAAATTTTTTTATCTTTCATATTATATTCATACTATCATAATACTATGAGAAACTTGGATAATTTTTCTCTATATGTTATAAAACTCTCCTCCTACCACTTCACTCCCTTCTCATCCTTCAGATACCAGATCTCCCCAGAAGCCCCTTCAGAAATCTCTGAATATCCCATCAAAAGAAGTGTCTTTCTATTATTTCCTATTACAGTACCTTATATATTTCTTCTGTAACTCTTTCAAAATCTAAACATGCTTTGTTTGTTTTGCATACATATGCATCCATTACCTGTAAGCCTAATAAGAATGTAACCTTTATGAACATCAGAACTGCTGACCTATACCCATAGTCTTTAACACATCCCTTGTACATATTAGGGGCTCTGTAACTATCTCACGAGTGGAAGAATGAGTGAATGAATGAATGAACGAACGAATGAACTACATATTCAGGTCTCCTTTTGCAGCATGCTAGAATCATCCTGTTCTCAGTTGATTCATAAATTGGCCCAACTGGAAAAACCCTTAAATATTTTGGAAGAGATGATCTCATCTCTTCAAGCCCCTTCCTTTTGCAGAGGAAACTCAAAAGGGGAAATTCCATATCCAAACTAAGGCCCAATAGGCTGGGCCTCTTTCTACTACTAACATGTTGCCTCCCAAAGGAGCTCAGCAAATTCTTGTTAAAGTAACAGCTGAGAAAATTAATAAGTTAATAGAGCATAGGGAAATAGAGGTTCTCAGCAGGGCACAGTGAAAGGGGTATGGGCTTTGGTGTCCTACAGCTTAGATTTGTATACAAACTCTCTGGCCCTTATGAGCAGCTCTGTGATCTGGGACAAATTAATCTTTAGCAGTTTGCATTTCCTCCTCTATAAAATGGGAAGCCCTATGTGATGCAAGAATTGTAATTTTGTCTGCAAAGCACCATTCTCTCTCTAAATGCCCCTGGCATTTAGTAGGTACCTTTAAATGATAGTCAATATCATTGTGTTTCTATTTCTTTCACTGCCTGCCCCCCATTGCCTCAGCTACCATTTATCCAAGAGGAGTGCCTCAAACTGCTTAACTTTGTATCCTACTATGGTTCCCTAAAAATGTACTAAAACTCCAGCAGTGTTTCTGTAGCAGCACTGAGGTCTGAGAGATTAGTCACTCTCTTTTCAGACAAAGTAAATCATTACTTTATATCTACTTCTTATATTTATGTTGTTTACCATTGTGCATGTATTATAAAACCCACAAATCAATGCTCTCAGCAGGCGAAACTGTTCAAACCTGCAGAATGTCTTGTTTTGTACACGGTTTTGACAAACCAGTATCTGCCTGCCCTGAATTCTGTTTTCTGAGCGACGGTGATTTGGGCAGCTGGGGTCTATGATTGATCTCTGAGTGACTTGTACTTTATCAAGGAACAGATATGATTTCCCATGTATCTGATTAACCTTCTCTGTAAGATTGCCATCATTTCTGTAATGCCAGCGGATTATTCTGTGCTCAGAAAGATGGATATCAGCTCCTTTTAATCAATAGCCTACAAAAGGTGTCACCTGGCTCTGCCTGTGGTTAATCTATAATGTCTGACTGAAAGGGTGCTGTCATTTGTCAAATAACCTGGGTTAATTTAAAGCGTCTAGGAAGTAAAGTTGCCTTTATTTTAAAACAGCATGCAGAACAATACATTAGGTTAGTAAACTGCATGCTTGTTTTCTGGATGATACCCTATTAGAAAGAGAGAATACCAAGGAGGTAAGATCCTCCCTTATCCATCTCCATTACATAGGACTGGCTTGGTAACAAATATGTTCTCAGGGGAGCAGGAGAGGAGTAGAGGATACAATAGATTCTGTGCCAGGATACCAAAATGATGAAGTATCACTAGGCTGTCATATAATTTTTCATCCAAACTGGAGTGAACAGGATGCTATTGATAGACTGGGACAACCAATAAACCAGGACTGTCCCAAGGAAGCAAGGATACATGGCCACCCAAAGTCATACTGTCCTCATGCTGAATAAGTAGGACATTTGGAGTTGATGATGTGTTTGTGGTGTACTTCTCCTCTGGGTCCAAAAGCCCTGTAGGGTATAAACTAACCATCGCTTATTACTCAGCCATGTATAGGATGCAGAGATCCATGGTTGAGATCATAGCTCCTGCTAGGAGAAGAGAGCTGTTAATTCTTGGGACAGATCATCTAAATCAAGTACAGACAGTTTTCTGTCTGCGCTAAGATCCTTTTTCATTGTCAGTTTAGGGAAAATGCCACTGCCTCATACTGAAATCTCGATTTGGAGATGCAGCGAGTCAAGCAGAAAACTGCCATTCTCCCAAATGAACACTGGGTGACAGAAGGAGAAATCTGTCAGCCAGCAGTTTACCTGCACGGGTCCTCCCAAGGAAACAAATCAGAGTTGAATTTTTGGACACTCATAACATTAGGCCAAAGAAGCAGGTTTTCCATGGTGAAAACTTTGGGATTCTTACATAAAAGTTGACAACACCCCCAACTCCTTTAGTATGATCGGGAGGATTCAAATAGGTAGAGCTGTGGGCTCCTTAGCCTGGGCTTTGAAACCTCCCTTCAAATCCTGATGTCATCACTTCCTCTCTAAGCTTCTGACTCTGCCTTTGTAAAAAGAGAATGGTGCCCATTTTGAGGAGTTGCTCTGAGTCTTCAGTGAGGTGGCTTTATGTAGAGTACTAAGCTTATGACCTGACACATAAAGACACTTTGCAAAGTGATAGGACTTTCCCCTTCTAGAGGCAACTCGCTAAACTATCACGGTTAAGAGCACCCACAGACCCAGGTTCAAGTTTCCCTTCTACTGCTTACTCGTTTTGTAAACTTTCTAAACCTCAGTTTCTTCATCTTTGAAATAGGAATACCAGTGTTCCCCTGACATTAGTTTGTTTTCTCCATTTTAACTTTTCTCCATAGTTATATGCAGACAAAGAGTGAAGAAAGAAATCGTCCTAAAAGACTTAGTATGAGAAACATAATCCCTCCTGCTCCCTTTTCCCCTTTCTCAGAGGCAACCACTTTGACTCTGGGTTTTTTTTTTTCCCTCCTTGGTTTTGTATTGATTATCTTATCTTTAAATAATATGTTTATCTCTCTTGATTCTTCTGTTTTAGGGATTGTCTTTTGACTTTCAACTCTCTTTCACACATGCCCATCGTCTTAATATAAATACATCATAATTCTGGTTAGACTTTAATCCATAATTACATAATTATGACTATGCAGTGCTATTCCTGAGTAAGCAATGAAACAATTACTTCACTTTTCTTTTTTACTACGTCTTTTTTATTCGTTTACTTGTTTCTATATACATACCACTGATTCAAACCCCAAACTTTTCACCCATTTGCAAATTTTTAGAAATATTATTAATCACATACTATAAAATATCCATCTAGGATATATCTTCACCATTTTCTTGAGAATTCCTCTCAAATCTTCCCTATTTTGGATTCTCTGTTGTTGGGGACTTGTTTATTCCTTCATTTCTTGAAGCATATCCTGTAGTTGTTTCCTGAAAAGCACTTTGCTTCTCTCCAACTTTCTTTCTTTTACTGTCACACTTAATGATAGTTTGGCTGGGAATAGAATTTTAGGCTAAAAGTAATTTTACTTCTGAATTTTGAGGTTATCGATCCATTGTCTTACAAATTCCGACACTTCTATTAAGTCTGAAATAATTCTAATTTCTGTTCCTTTATCTATGACCTATTTTTCTTTTTGTTTTTCTCTGTCTCTCTCTAGACATGTATTAATATTCATCTGCATTGTTCTGAAATGTCATAATATTGTGATGTGTCTAATTAGGTTTAATTAATTATGTCTCATCTCATTTTCTATTTTCTGATTGATACTGTGTAGGCCTATCTAATTTGGAAACGTATGTCCTTCTGTTCTGGGAAAATGGGGTTGTATTTGTTGGTAATTTCTTTCTTTTTATTTTTTAAGATTTTTTTTTTTTTGACAGAGAGGAGAGAGATCACAAGTAGACAGAGAGGCAGGCAGAGAGGGGCGGGGGGCGGGGAGCAGTCTCCCTGCCAAGCAGAAAGTCCGATGTGGGGCTTAATCCCAGGACCCTGGGATTATGGCCTGAGCCCAAGGTAGAGGCTTTAACCCACTGAGCCACCCAGGCGCCCCGAGAATTTATTTATTTTCTTTTTTTTTAACCTGTTCTTTTTAATAGATAGTAGTTCTATAATTTTATCTCTTATCCCTCCTATTTTTTTTAAGATTGATTTATTGATTTTAGAAAGAGAGAGACCATAAGCACTAGGCAGAGCAGTAGATGGAGAGAATGTCCCAAGCAGACTCCCCACTAAATGCAGAGCCAAATGCGGGGCACAACGAGGGCTCCACCCGGAGCTCCAACTCATGACCCCCCAGAACACGACCTGAGCTAAACCAAGAGTCACATGCCTAACCCAACGTTTCCACCTAGACGCCCTATCCTTCCTATGTTTTATGTCTTCGTGGTTTTGCTCTATACTCTAGAAATTTCCTAAGCTTTCTTTTCTAGTCACTTTTCATCTCAGTTGTTGCCAGGCAAACAAAGACAAATGACCAGGCTGTACTCACATCATACCTGCTGAAGCAGCATTTCCAGGAAGAAATTTATGGAGACAACAAAGCAGTAGTTGGAATACAAGCCCCCTATTGTCCATGACATTCTGGAGCAACTAAAAGATCTAAAAGCAACTGTAAGATTACAAGAGGTGGTGCTGAAGCTTGGGCTTTAGGGTTTCTAGCTGAAGGATTATGGAAGCCCAGCCTCTCTCTTGACATGATCTGCAACCTAGAAACCAAATCTGTGGCTGCTGGCATGTGAGCAAGTGGCAGGAACACCATGTCAGAGTTCACAATTGGGGAAGTACTGCACTTCTACACCTGTCCCTGGCATGGTCAGGGGCTGGGGGCCAAGTATTAGGGTTGAATAGATTGATTGCCTTAAGCACTGGGCCGTGGCTAGTTTCCATGGGACAGTGCATAAAGTCTCCTCGTTTTTTAGAAGCCAGCCTCCAGCCCATGAGTCTTATATCACTTAATCTCTACCACTCAATTATCACTCAAATTTCTAAGAACTCTCTTTTAGTCTCTGAATGTTCCTTATTTGTAGTATTGTTTTCTTGTCAATGCATGAAATCAATATCTCTTATTTCTCTGAAAATATTAGTGATAGATTTTCTTTACTTGCTTTGGATTTGATCTTTTATGATAGAAGCTGTCTTCAGATGTCTAGTGATTCTGGATTGTTGGCTCATACTGAAGGAAGAGGCACTAAAAAGCTAACTTGAAGCTATAAACCTGTGGGTAAAGTTTATTGACTATGCAATCAGTATGACTAACCCACTTCCTTGGGGAATCCCCCCAACACACACACACATACACACACACACACACCAGTATTTTTAAGTCTTTCTTTTTGGGTTGATCACAGTCCCCAGAGAAAGAGTATTTAATCTCCTTCTTGAGAACCGAGATCTCACTGCCAGCGTTCTAGAATCCATATTGACAAGTGAGTTGGGAATCTTACCCTTCCCTACATAACTATTTACAAAATCCCCGCTATGTTCACCTGAACCTGTGTCCTCTGGCCCAGAGACCTTTCTGGGTTATCTTCTTGGAGAGAAAAACCCCAGTATACTTTTGGGTTAAGGAGGGTTAGTCACCTGGTTGCATAGAATAAAAAAGATCTGGGGACTTAACTGATTCTAAATAACGTTGATCCAGTGCTCCATGTCCTCTACTTCCTGTGGTGCCTCATGCAACCAATTCCTGAATCTTTGAGGAATATTCTAAAGAGTAAGACCACTGCTTCTTGTGTTTTCCTACTGCTGGCTCGGGATTCAGTGCTTCTTGTCTGTTAACCACATACTTCCTTCCAACATCCCCAATTTTAATGGTTATTCCTCCCAACTATTCTTTCTCTCTCTCTCTTTTTTTTAAGATTTTATTTATTTGACAGAGAGAGAGATCACAGGTAAGCAGAGAGGCAGGCAGAGAGAGGGGGAGAAGCAGGCTCCCCGCTGAGCAGAGAGCCCAATGCGGGGCTCAATCCCAGGACCCTGGGACCATGACCTGAGCCGAATGCAGAGGCTTTAACCCACTGAGCCACCCAGGCGCCCCACCCCCAACTATTCTTTCTTACGGGCTTAAGCCTTTGAAAAAAATAATTTCTGTTTAAAGACATTTTAGAAAGTTCCCAGCATCCTAGTAGAGTTATTATGAAGAGGAAATGGGATAATTTATGGAAAGAAGCAAGGACAGTATCTGATACATAAGCATAATGATTATTTTTGTTGCATTTTTACTATTTAATTCTTGTAAAACTCTCCGTGTATGTAAATCATTTGTGTGCAGTTCTGTATACCTAAATAATACAAAAAAGGGAAGGCCCTGTGAAATCAAAACTTGTGTAATTTATATGATTTATTAAGGTTCCACTTGCTACCATTGCTAGGTTATCTATATAACCCTGATCCTTTAGACCAAGCTTGTAAAAGAAACAGGGTTTGAGTGTGCATAACAACCAACCACTAACATGATGGGGATTCCAGATTCATGGTTACCGTTTTGTAAGTACACTTCTGTATTGGAATCCAGATGTCTTAATTATTGGTAAATTCTACTGACTCCTTTTGAAGAATGAATTGCCCCTTAGAAGCTTGGTACCCCTCCTCCCACATGTATTACTTGTACCAAGTTAAGCAGTGTGCCTTGGGGTGACCCTGTGAAGTAAACAAACCTACAGTGTCTGTGGGAATTTGTGCTGATGTTCCCAAAAGCAGTTCTTAGTCTTATGTGATTTCTGGCCTCTGGAGAATTATAAAATAGAAGGCAACAGGGGAAAACAGCATATCGTGTTTTAAACCCAAAGATTTCACTAACCTAAGCTATGTTCAGACCTTTCATGTCCCTCAGTGAAGTATATTTTGGGCTATGCCCCATAAACTACTCAAATAATCCATTAAGATAGCTGTAGAAATCAGCATAGCAAACTATCAGTGAGCTAGTTTAGTTATTCACCGGTTATTAATCTTCTCAGCTCAGGGTCATACTGTCCTGTCTTCAGCATTTTTCACAGTGTCTGATGATGTCCAGAGAGTTAATGGAGGTCCTGGAATGTGGATACAACAAGCATGATAATCTCTTCACTTGATGTCATTCTGGTGATCATCTTCAAAGTTGGTGTGTTGCCCTGGTGTGTGAGCAAGAAAGCACATGTGCTCTTTATCTGGGTATTTGTACACTGTCCTGGCAAAGAAATGGCTATGATGATGATAATTTCCTTATGATACTTTGACTAGCAAGCAGCAAATTGTTTGGAGCATCTGCTATCATTTTTAGTAGCTGTCCGTTTTCTTTTATCTTTGGTTTCCTTATAAAGTTGAGGCAAGTTTGTCATGACTTAGAGACCCACAATATTTCTTTGAAGATTTACATGGACATTTTTCTCTAACTAAATTTTGCTCTCCCCTTCCCTAGTCTTTGCATGTTTGGGGAAGCTGTTTCTCTTTGAAAGTTCCTGCAGTTATACCACATGAACCCAGGCACAATTGCACTCAGTTATAATCATGTGATGATGATGATGATAGCTAACTTGTGTCAAATGCTTACATTGTTCCAGTAGTATAACATGCAGAATAGGACTGTTGAAGTGAAGAAACAAACTAACTGACTTAAAGTAAGTGACCTACCCCATAATCAGTCAGCTAGTAAGTAGTAGAGCTAAAATTTGCATCCCTATTTCTAACTCCACAGTTTCTTAACCTGTAAGAATCTCTTTTTTAGTCTGCAAGTGCAGCTCTATCTACAATCTACACCCTCTTGCTACCAGAGTCTAGACAGCAGTTTTCAGTTTTGATCTAAATGGTACCGGTATCTATCTGTATACCTGAAAGAGTTTCCTTTACTTAGGATTTCTGTTAACAGAAATATCATTTGAGACCAGGTGGGGTACTGTCAACTACTGTAAGGATTCGGACATTTACACTGAATGATATATGGAGGCAGCTTTATTTCTGCTAGATTCTTAGTAACAACTAACATTTCTTATTTGGCAAGCTCTGTTTTCAAACTTTATTATTTCACTCATTTAATCCTCAAAATATGTGGTATTGGCTATTATTCCCACTAAATCTAGGGGAGCTGAGGCACTGAGAAATGAAGTAACTTTCCTCAGATTAACACAGTCAGTAAGTGGTTGAATTAGAATTAAAATCCAGGAAGTTCAGGGTGTCTGGGTGGCTCAGTTAGCTGATCATCTGCCTTCGGCTCTGGTCATGAGTCCTGGGATTGAGCCCTGCATCAAGGGCTCCCAGCTCTGTGGGAATCCTGCTTCTCCCTCTGCCAGCTGCTCCCTTGCTTGTACTCTCCGTTTCTCCCTCACAAATAAATAAATAAAACCTTAAAGAAAAAGAAAAAAAAAAAAAAACTCAGGATGTCTGGTTCTATTGTTTACATAGTGAATCTCCCTAAACAAAACTGCCTCTCATTCAAGGGGTCCAATTTTCCAGTATATAATACTTTGAAAAGACTTTTTTTTTTAACTTGGAATTTTTATTTGTATTTTGGCTTCTTCAGCTGGGTTGAGCCTTCACTTGTGGAGCTGTGTTCCATAAATAACCAAAACATTACTACCTTTGGGAGCCTTTGATAATAAAGTCTGATGATTCCTTTTTGGCTTTCCCAGACCTGCTTCTTGTCATTTTTCTCTTGAATTCTTTTCTCACCTTATCAAGCTGGGCTCCATTGGATTCCCTTTTTTCTTTTTCTTTTCTCCCTCTTCCCAAGTCTTGAGTCCTTCAAGTACGTCTGGTTCCAACACATCATGTCACATTCTATCATAATAAAAAGAAAATTAGACAAAGCTCATTTATACCTAAACATTGGCAGCCACCCAAACACCTCTTTCACAATGAATTAAAGCAAGCAGTGAGCTGCAGGCAGTTATATTAGAATAGAAATCAGTAACTTATAGGACTTTACAATCAATCAGACCCCGGGGTGAATATTTATTTCCTCCCCCCAATGAAGTCTGTGACCTTGGTGAACATATTGATGATCTTAAGGAAGCATTAGCTACATCTTTTATTAGGTAGTGATAATAATGATACCTATATCTTAGGGTGGCAAAGTTTCACTGCTGGTGACTTATTTATCCTACAGATATTTCCTGAGTACCTGTTGCATCAGTAACTATACTGTGTTTAAGGTATCTGTGCTGAACAAGAAAGATATGTCCTCTGCCCTCACAATGCTTACATGTCAGTGAGGTCATAAACATGGATAGCACAGATCCTGGCACATGGCAAACACATAACATCTGTAAGATGCACTGATGATAATAATGGTAAAGTTCAGTGATGGTTAGCCATCATGGTATCAGCACCATTTCACAAGAACATGAAAAAACAATTGCAATCTACGGGAACCTAGGCATCCAGAGGAAATCTCCTTGTTCTCTGTTTTTTCTCCTCATACACATCGTCTATTAGGTAACCACAAAACAAAAAGGAAAATGCTTAATAAGCATATTATTTAACCACTGTGATAAATGTACTGCAGCCTTAACCCTTGGTTGACGTAATAAAGGTAAATATTTTAGCCCTTTCTTTTTCATCTCCTACATTAAGTATTCCATTGACAGATCTCCAAAAATCATAAATGAATGTAACCTCTTCCAGCACCAAGAGGAATGGTCGTCTTCGTCATTAGCAAATAGCAGTATTGTCTATTTTTACCATCCAACCCTACAGAGGCTCCATTTTCTCTATTCATGTTTTACTTTCTTTTGTAGTTAGTGGCTTAATGATTCTTCTTGTGTTTCCCACCTTTCTGGTCAGTTTCACAATTACTCCTCCTCCTGCGTGATTTTCCAGTGACATCTTCTCCTTTTGGAATGCACATTTACGCAGGCCTCTGACTTGAGAAGGCAGGATATTGTTGGTGCATGAAGTGTCTTTGGTGTCTTTGGATTTAGCTGCTAGCTTGAAGCATCTGGCAATCGAACATAAACTCCTGTACTGGAGCATTCATGCTTGAACCAGAAATTACTTTGTCATCTTCACTGGCTTTTATTAAGCAGTCAACAGCTGTCTTAGAGCTATGACTTACTACAGTGAGCTTTTTCCCTTAGAATGTCACCCTCTTCTTATCCTCAAAATAAGTCTCTCCCTTTCCTTTTTTTTCCCAAGCAAATCTTTGGCATCAATAGTATCAGTAATAATAGCATCTCACACTTCAGTAGCACTTTATGGTTTATGAAGCATGTTAAAATCCATTGACCCAGTTTGAATTTCATAATCTTTCTGGGATGCCAAATACCATCGCTTCCAAAGTACAGATGAGAAACCTACAGCTGAGAGACGTCAAATGACATCTCGGTGGTTACAAAGCCAGTCAGTGCTATCTGGCCAAACCTGGAAACTTGGTTTTTAAGACAGTACATAGATTGTTTTGTACATTTCACCATGCTGACATTTTTAGCAAAACCTCTGTCAACATCAGTGCATCACTAAAAGAAATGTCATTTACTCTGTGAGAAATAAATCCCAGCCGCCATTTTTGAGATGAGCTATGGGTCTGGGCTTATTTCCCATGAACTCAGTGCCCAGCTTATTTCCGGTCCCACGGCATCGTTTGGAAGCCTCCACTCTCGATGAAAATGGCAGTGTTCTCCTGGCTGCTGTGTTGCACAAGTGAACATTATTCACTGTGTGAATGGTAGTCTCTAGACTTGTACAATAAGAGCTGGTCTTAATGTGGTAGCCAAATGCAAAATGATGTCTTTGAGGCTATTTGCTTCCCTGCCTAATGCAGAAACAACTCCCATTGGGACTTATCTTAAGATAGAAGAGAGTTGTAGAAATGAATGGGAAACTGAGGAATGATCTACAGTTGCAAAGGGCCATGTGCTTTGTATATCTTGCGTGCTTGCTTAAATAAATGAATTGACTTTTCTTACATATTTCTCGTGAGCATTGGTCTATGTGATGCTGCAGCCTTTGCAAAACTCTGTTAACCCCTTTGTACCACAGCTCAGAGAGACACTCTAGGGACTTGGCATGAGCCATGCAAGCAATGTATACATATTTGTTATAACCGAGGCTAGAGTCTTGTCTCACTATTTTCCCTAACAGTTGTGAGTTGTTAGATTCTAATGGATAATCTAGGATGTGAGTACATTTCCTGTAAAGTTTGAAAAGGTTTATTGAGGAACGGACATTTGGATATGTACACACATACACAAAGACACACATACACCCCTAGGGGGTTTTTGTGTGTTTGTTTTAAGTCAAGTAACATGTTTCTGGAGTAAAGAATTTGTGTTTTTTGTTTTTTGTTTTTTTTTCAATTAATCAAGCCCTAGCCAGAAAATAGTTTCTCTTTTTACCTTTAATAAATCCCTTTCTAAAGCATCTGACCAATTTTTAAATGGTGATCATCACTCATTATTTTTAGACAATATTAGCACTACATTGCTTCACTAATCATGGCAAAGCCCAGCTGTTATTGTAGAGGAGAGTCAGTTAAGATGAAGAAAATGTAGGACTAAGGGTCAAACTAGCACTCTGACTTAAATTCCAAGCACCCTTCAGGTGGAAGTAGTAAGATGCAGCTTACCTAAAAATGACTGTAATTACGCTGATGCAGCTAGTCCAGCAAAGGTTTTCTATTTTAATGTCCTGAAAACCACAAGATGGAATGTTGCTCCACGAAAGGATGCCTTTTCACTTTCCCAGAATTCTTTCGTGACTGTGTGCCTTCCTTTTGGTGTGAGTGTCCTTTATTTAGCGTGTGATCTCTTTCGTGTTTGTGTGTGTGTGTGTGTGTTTGTGGAGCACAGGACTCCACTGCTTTCTGCCGGTGTCTTTCTTCTCTGTTTCTCTGTATTTTCATCTCCTCTTCTCCACCTCTCTGCTTTCCCATTCTCCCCCCACCCCCGCCACTGTGTTTTACATAGATTAGGTCTAGGTTTTAAATTAGTGGATACATGTTTAGATCTGTATGCTCCCTGTACCTAATTTAAAAGGAATGAAAATTTGTAAACATCTCTCTAAAAATAAAACAAGTTGCTTTATACTTCTCTGACCCTCAATTGATTTTTTTTTTCCTCTTTGGGTCAACAACTCTCAATAGAAAGAAAAGTTTCCCTATCTCCGGTATGGAAGATTGGACCAAATGTGCAGTGACCCTCAAATCTACCTCAGAGAGTAGTTCTTCCCAGAAGAGTGTGTTTCCCAGCTCTTTGCCTCCTTCTCCTCAAAAGGAAGTACACTAACAAAGTCCGATTGAAGACTCTCCTAGCTTTCATTGTTCTTTCTTTAAGTTTCATTGAATGTGCGCATAGATCACACTCTGAATGAAGCAGGCACTGCAACAGAAGAAGAATCCGTATTAGCTAAATGAATGACGTCTTACCTGCCATGGGCAGGGCGTTTCAACAATCGAAGGGGCCTCGTAGCTATTAATAGTTATCCATCCTGAAGGGTTTCAGGAAAACATCTAGTTAGAGCTATAAACAAGCCCGGAAACAAGCCCCCACACTAGTCAGTAGTGACCCAGACTGCTAGAGTGGGTGGTGTTGTTTGCTTTTGTTTTGCAGAAAGCTTTATACATCAATCCCTCCTGCCTCGAATAAAGGGAGGATCTAATAATGTCTACGAAGATAGTGATATCCTCCGTTTTAATCTTCATATGCTCCTCAGTGACCTTTTTTTCAAATCTATAAGCAAACAAAGAAACACGGCTTTGAAATAGGAGAATTATTGCGTCTTTCCCAAGATGCAGAGACCTTAAACTGTGGAATTTGAAAACATGTAGAAAATTGCTGACAGGAGCAGGATAAACAGAAAAAGGGATGCCTTCTCCTTCTGCTGGGGAGTCAGCACCACCTACCGACCAGATCTTCCTCCTTCTCTGTGTAGCAAGCTGCATGAATGGCTCCTGGTTGGCACTTTGCATGTAGTGACAAGGGAAGGCACTGTCTGTGGAATTCATTGTCCTTGCCTCAAGGTGTACATTTCATTTCTTTTGTAGTTTAGATAAATACTCACTTACCTTGTATCAGTAGATACTGCCAGATGTCCATCAGGTGCAATAATGTATTCCTTTAATCAGCAAAGACCTCATTATGCCATTCTTACGCATTGTCTGTGATACGATTTACTTTATTTCACTGACACTAATGGGATTTCTTTGGGACCCTTTTGCCCAGTGACTCAAAAGGGAGGGTTACTCATGTACAGTAGGTGAAGGAAATAGCCCTGTAATCCCTCCTTCTCAAACAGAAAGAATTCTAATTATTATTTGTTGAGAATGTTTCTCCATGGTTAAAAGATAACCTGTGGTCCCAATTTGTCATTCCTTTTTAAACTCCTGTTACAGGGGGAAAAAAGGTATAGTGTAATTTTAATTATACCTTAGCTTGAACATACCAGTTTATTTGTCAATGAAAATCTTTTTCAAGAATCTGTTTAGATCATTTCTTTTCAATCCTAAAGAAAGCTTCATGAAGAAAATGTGACAGGGCAAATTTAGCATACCCCCCTCCTTTGTTATGGCTTGCTGCTTTGCTTCCTTGTTCATAGAGGAAGCTTAGACAACTGTAGAAAAGTCTTCCATTTGGAAAGACATCCCAGCTGAAAAACCCAGCCACTAAAACAAGGCACAAATCCCAAGCCCAGAGATTTGTTTTCCCTGGTAGCAGGTGAAAATAAGAGCACATGGGTTGACCATGAATGATTTTTTAAAAAAAAATTTTTTTTTTTTTTAAGATTTTATTTATTTGCCAGAGAGAGAGACAGAGAGAGTACACACAAGCAGGCAGAGAGGCAGGCAGAGGCAGCGAGAGAAGCAGGCTCCCTGCCGAGCAAGGAACCCGATGCGGGACTCGATCCCAGGACTCTGGGATCATGACCTGGGCCGAAGGCAGCGGCTTAACCAACTGAGCCACCCAGGCGTCCCGACCATGAATGATTTTAAGACATATTGTAACTGCTCCATTGAAAAACAAGACAAAACAGACACTCATTATTAATGGTTATAACCAATTTGGAGACCCGAAAGGCAACCAGGCACATTTGGGGTCATTAGAGTGGTCTTCGTAATTAAGTAGGTGCTGTCTGTGACACTTTTGACCAGCAAATCTCATAACTTTATCATTTGGCTGTTCATCTCCCAAGTACCTATATCTGGCCACCCTCGTTCGGCTTGTGCACAGCAGTTTCCATTTGTGGCAGTCAAGCTTATTAAACAGCTCTGCTTTGAGTTTTCTTTCCCCTAGTCCTTGAAAACAGATCGGTAAGCATTCTGCTCAGGGGTGATTTGTAAATTGCTTTACAGAAGGCTCCTGTTTGTGCTCAATCTGACTGGGGTCAGAATTTGCCTTGTGTTTTCCTCTGATGTCATTTGTCAAGTCACAATCTTGTTCAAAGAACCAGGTCACAGTACTTTGTGGCAATACTTCTTGGCATGAATCAATTAAGAACCTTGACTTGTGAAAGTCCCCTGTACCATTGCTGTGTTTTTTCCACTACCTAAAAAGGGCGGGTTTCCTTGTCTTTGGCCAAGATAAAATCATTGCTGTTGTTGGTTTTTGTTGTTGTTGTTTTTCAGCTGGTTCCCTCTCCCTTCTATATACCACAAATCATATTTTAACTGTGTTACCAGAGAGGTAAGATAAAGAGAAAAATATCCTATGTTTGTTTTAAGATTTTTTAAAAATTTTCAACTTGCAGACATGGCTGCTCACTAGAAAACAAATCTTAATGAGAAATAAATGTCTAAAAGAAATCACACATCTAAAGAATTTCCAAGGGAGTAATAATTTATAACCAAAATGGAGGCTCGGAAACAAATACCAAATGTGTAGGTGCCTGATGTTATCTAGATGATGATACGTTGAATATATATTATTTCATTAGCATATTTGGGCAGTGAAAGCTGTCCATGCCTAAAGTTGGGGCCTGGATCTCAGCTCCTTGTCAGGAAACTGGTGGGGAGGGAGGTGGTAGGGAATCTCTATCCAGATTTAAGAACTTTAAAAGAAATTTAACTATGGCCAGAGTGGGCAGCAAGGCCGCCAAGGAAACAAGGCCAAGCCTGTACAGCATACAGTGGAGTGCCCTGTATTTTGCTACCTTGTGGGATGTAAATCCCAAATTCCTCATGTAACCTGGTTTGAGGCTTTGCAACCACACAACAGGGAAGAATGCTCATGGGGAGGATAAGAACTCCCTTCTGAGATATAATTTCCAAACCCAAAGTGCAAAGACAGTATCACCATAAAAGACAATCAGCAATACAACAAAGAGAAGAATTTCAAACCCTCAAAAGTAGCAATAATAGAACAATCTGGAAGGGACTTTTAGCTGAGTAGTATAGAAAACCCAAGGGTAACCTCACCTACCCCATCATTCATTTCCTACTTCCCATCTAACTCTGACAGAAGGGATTCAGGGCTGAAAAGCATCTCAGGGGGAAAAGGACAAACTGAAAACTGTGTTGGTTGGTTGTTCTGGTAGCTGTTTTAAAAGGCAGAACCTAATGACCTAGCAGAAAAGAGCAATTAGAATATTAATCAATTTTTCTTCTATTTAGTAATAAATTTATCTCTAAAAGCTTAATATAATTTGAGTAATGCTGTGTTCCTGATATTAGGTATTTTATGAAATGTATTGACTCAAGGTTTCACCCTGGTGTGAAAGGCAGAAACTTGGTGTTTCAGTTTTTATGAAGTAATACATTTCCTGTATCTATTCATCTTCTAAGTGGTAGCATAATCCTTTAATTTTTAAATAACATATGCTCTAGAATTTGAGTTGGACATCTTTTTTATTTTTCTGCAGTGTATTTATTTTAAAATTTTACATTTTCAATACTAAAACTATCCAAGTTCCATCTTCCCCACCATTCCATTTTCTTACTTTCCTACATCCCTTCCCTTTCCAGCACGGCAGAGTCTGCACAGTAGCTGAGGATACAGGACAGTGAGGTGGGTTGGAGAGCCATAGGGAGGCACGAGTCTAAGAGCCCAGAATCCAGGACATGGGATAGTTGAGTGTGGGTGTAGAGGTGATGGGCAGAGAGGACAGTTGACAAGGTTGCAGATTGGTTAGACTATACAAAAAATAAGTTGATTAAACAATAAGTAAATGTTGTGTTTTTTTTTTATTTTAAATCCAGTATAGTTAACATACAGCTTTATATTAGTTTCAGGTGTACAATAGAGTGACCCAGCAATCCTATACATTACTCAGTGCTCATCAGGATAAGTGTACTCTTAATCCCCATCACCTGTTTCATCCATCTCCCCATGCACCACCCCTCTGAAACAAACTCCATCAGCTTGTTCTCTATAATTAAGAGTGTTTCTTGGTTTGTCTCTTTCTCTCTTTTTCTTTCCCCTTTGTTCATCCATTTTCTTTCTTTCTTTCTTTGTTTCTTTGTTTCTTTGTTTCTTTCTTTCTTTTTTGAAGATTTATGTATTTATTTATTTGAGGGTGAGTGTGAGGCAGGGGAGAGGCAGAGAAATAATCCCAAGCAGACACCCCGCTGAGCAAGGAATCAATTCAAGGCTCAATCTCATAACCAAGATCATGACCTGAGCTGAAACGAAGAGTCGGACGCTCAACCAACTGAGCCACCCAGGCACCCCCATTTGTTTTGTTTCTTAAATTCCACATATGAGTGAAACCATATAGTATTTGTCTTTCTCTGACTTTTCCCCCTTAACGTTAAGTGAAATATCTCTCTAGCTGCATCCATGTTGTTGCATAGCAAGATTTCATTCCTTTTTATGGCTAAATAATATTCCTCTGTATGTGTGTGTACCACATGTTCTTTATCTATTCATTTATCAGTGGAGATTTGGGCTTCTTCCATAATTTGGCTATAGTAAATAATGCTGCAATAAACATAGGGCTGCAGGTATCTCTTTGAATTAGTGTTTTTGTTTTTGTTTTTGTTTAAGTAAATACCCAATAGTGGGATTGCTGAATTATAGGGTAGTTCTATTTTTAACTTTCTGAGGAAACTTCATACTGTTTTCCACAGTGGCTGCACCAGTTTGCATTCTCACCAACAGTGCACTAGGGTTCCTTTTTTCCCACATCCTTGCCAACACATTTTGTTTCTCATTTTGATTTTAGCTATTCTGACAGGTGTGAGGTGATAGCTCGTTGTAGTTTTGATTTGCATTTTTCTGATGATGAGTGATGTTGAGCATCTTCTTATGTATCTGTTGACCATCTGGATGTCTTCTTTAGAAAAATGTCTGTTCATGTCTTCTGCTCATTTCTTATCTGGCTTATTTGTTTCTTGGATGTTGAGTGTGATAAACTCTTTATATATTTTGAATACTAACCCTTCATCAGATATGTCATTTGCAAACATCTTCTCCCATTCAGTAGGTTTTTAGTTTTATCATTTCCTTCAATGTGCCGAAGTTGTTTTTTTTTTTTCTTTAAATTTTGATGTAGTCCCCATAGCTTAGTTTTCCTTTTATTTCTCTTGCCTCAAGAGACCTATCTAGAAAAACATTGTTACAGCAGATGTGAAAGAAATGACTGCCACTGCTCTCTTCTAGGATGTTTATGGTTTCAGGTCTCCCATTTACATCTTTAATTCACTTTGAGATTATTTTTGTATATGGTATAAGAAGCTGGTCCAGTTTTGTTCCTTTGCATGTAGCTTTTTAGTTTTCCCAATACCGTTTGTTAGAGACTTTTCCCCATTCCTTTTGATTCCTTTGTATTCTTGACTCTTTTGTCAAAGATTAATTGACCATATAATCAAGGGTTTGTTTCTGAGCTTTCTATCCTGTTCTGTTGATTGATGTGCCTATTTTTCTGCCAATATCATATTGTTATGATATTAACAGCTTTGTAATATAACTTGAAATCTGGAACTGTGATACCTCCAGCTTTGCTTTCCTTTTTCAAGATTTTGGAAAAAAAATCTTAAAAAAAAAAAGCCCCCAGAATTTTTTTGGGCTCTTCACGGTCTTTGGTAGTTCCATACAAATTAAGGTTGTTTGTTGTAGTTCTGTGAAAAATACTGTTGGTATTTTGATAAGGATTACATTGAATCTGTAGATTATTTGGGTAATGTGGGAATTTTAGCAATATTTGTTCTTCCCATCCATGAACATGGAATATCCTTCCATTTGTTTGTGTCATCTTCAGTTTCTTTCATTAGTGTTTTATAGTTGTCAGAGTATAGGTTTTCACTTCCTTGGTTAGGTTTATTCCTAGGTATTTTATTATTTTTGGTTCAATTGTAAATAAGTTTGCTTTTTAAGTATTTCTTCCTACTGCTTTATTATTAATGTATAGAAATGCAATGGACTTCTGTGTATTGATTTTGTATCCTGTGACTTTACTGAGTTCATTTATCAGTTCTAGTAGTTTTTTGGTGGAGTCTTTTTTTTTTAAGATTGTATTTATTTGACAGACAGAGATCACAAGTAGGCAGAGAGGCAGGCAGAGAGAGAGGGTGAAGCAGGCTCCCCCTAAGCAGAGAGCCTATGTGGAGCTCAATCCCAGGACCCTGAGATCATGACCTGAGCCAAAGGCAGAGGCTTAACCCACTGAGCCACAGAGGTGCCCCCCTTTTTGGTGGAGTCTTTAGGGTTTTGTATATATAGTATCATGTCATCTGCAAATAGTCAAAGTTTTACTTTTTCCTTACCAAGTTGGATGCCTTTTATTCCTTTTGATTGTATAATTGCTGTGGCTAGGACTCCCAGTACTATGCTAAATAAAAGTGGTGAGAGTGGACATTCTTGTCTTATTCCTAATATTAGGGAGAAAGCACTCAATATTTCACCATTGAGTATTAGTTAGCTGTGGGTTTTTCATATAGAACCTTTATTATGTTGAGGTATGTTCCCTCTCAACCTACTGTGTTGAGGGTTTTTATCATGAATGTAGTGCTTTATCAAATATTTTTTCTGCATCTATTAAAATGGTCATATAGTTTTTATCCTCCTTTCTCTTATTGATGTGATGTATCCCATTGATTGATTTGTGAATATTAAACCACCCTTGCATCCCTTGAATAAATCCCACTTGATCATGGTGAATGATTTTTTTAAATGTATTGTTGGATTTAATTTCCTAATATATTTTTTAAAGATTTTATTTATTTATTTGACAGAGAGAGATCACAAGTAGGCAGAGAGGCAGGCGGAGAGAGAAGAGGAAGCAGGCTCCCTGCTGGGCAGAGAGCCTGATGTGGGGCTGGATCTCAGGACCCTGGGATCATGTCCTGAGCCAAGGGTAGAGGCTTTAACCCACTGAGCCACCCAGGCACCCCTAATTTCCCAATATTTTGTTGAGGATTTTCACATCTATGTTCATCAGAGATATTGGCCTGTAGTTCTCTCTCTCTCTCTCTCTCTCTCGCTCTCGCTCTCTCTCTCTCTCTCTCTTTTTTTTTTTTTTTTTTTTTTTTTTTATAGTATCTTTATCTGGTTTTGGTTTCAGGGTAATGCAGGCCTTATAGAATGGATTTTAAAGGTTTTCTTTCTCTTGTATCTTTTAGAAGACTTTGAGAAGAATAAGTATTAACTTTTCTTTAAATGTTTGTTAGAATGCACCTGTGAAGCCATCTGGTTGTGGACTTTTCTTTGTTGGAAGTTTTTTTTAATACTGATTCAATTTCATTGCTGGTAATTAGTCTGTTCAAATTTTCTATTTCTTTCTGATTCAGTTTCAGTAAGTTGTATGTTTCTAGGAATTTATCTAGGTTGTCCAATTTACTGGCATGTAATTTTTCCATAATCTTCTCTTATGATCCTTTTCATTTCTGTAGTGCTGTTCATTATTTCCTTTCTTTCATTTCAGATTCTGTTTATATGAGTCTCCCTCCACCCCTTTTTTATGAGTCTGGCTAAAGATTTATCAATTTTATTGATCATTTCAAAGAACCAGCTGCTGGTTCTTTTGTGGGGTTTTTTCTTGTTTCTATTCCATTTATATCTCCTCTAATCTCCTCTATTTCCTTCCTTCTACTCATTTGGGGTTTTATTTGTTTTTCTTCTTCTAGCTCCTTCAGGTGTTAGCTTAGGTTGTTTGAGATTTTTCTTGCTTCTTGAGGTAGGCCTCTATTGCTAAAAACTTCCCTCTTAGAACAGCTTTTGCTGCATCCCAAAGATTTTGGACCATTGTGGTTTCATTTTCATTTGTCTCCATGTAGTTTTTTATTTATTCTTTGATTTCTTGGTGACCCAGTCATTGTTTAGTAGCATGTTATTTAATTTCCAGGAGTTTGTGCTCTTTCCAGATTTTTTCTTGTGGTTGATTTTTAGTTTCATAGTGTTATGGTTAGAAAAGATACATGAGGGATGCCTGGGTGGCTCAGTTGATTAAGCTGATGCCTTCAGCTTAGGTCATGATCCCAGGGTCCTGGAATCGAGTCCTGCATTGGGCTCCTTGCTCGGCAGGGAGCTTGCTTCTCTCTCCGCCTCTGCCTGTCACTCTGCCTGCTTGTGTGCGCTCTCTCTCTCTCTCTGATAAATAAATAAATAAATAAATAAATAAATAAAATCTTAAAAAAAGAAGAAAATGTAGTAAAAAAAAGGAAAAGATGCATGAAATAGCTCTGATCTTTTAAATTTTGTTAACACTTGTTCTGTGGCCTAATATGTGCTCTATTCTGGAGAATGTTCCATGTACAATTGAAAAGAATGTGTATTCTGCTGTTTTAGGATTCTCTGACGGTATCTGCTAAATACAGCCATGTATTTAGCATGTAGCACAGGTACAATGTGTCATTCAAAGCCACTCTTTCCTTATTGATTTTCTGTTTAGATCATCTATCTGTTGATGTAGGTGGGATGTTAAAGTCCCCTAATATTATTTTATTACTATCAATTATTCCCATTGTTTGTTATTACTGCTTTAAGTATTTGGGTTCTTCCATATTGGGTGCATAATAGTTGCAATTTTAAATCTTCCTTTTTTTAAGATTTTATTTATTTACTCATCAGAGAAAGAGAGAAAACACAAGCTAGGGGAGTAGTAGGTAGAGAGACAAGCAGGATCCCCTCTGAGCAATGAGGCTGATGCAGGACTCGATCCCAGGACCCTGGGATCATGACCTGACCCAAAGGCAGAAGCTTAACCATCTTTTTGTTGGATTGTCCCCTTAATGATTGATTATGTAGTGTCCTTCTTTTTCTCTTGTTACAGTCTTCATTTGATATGAGTATTGCTACCCTTGCAAGTTAGTTCTCTTTTTAATTTTTTGAAGAACTTCTATACCATTTTTTATAGTGACTCTCCCAGTTTGCATTCCCATCAGCCAAGTACTAGGGTTCCTTTTTCTCCAAATCCTTGCCAATACTTGTTGCTTTTTGTGTTTCGATTTTAGCATTCTGACAAGTGTGGGGTGATATCCCATTGTAGTTTTGATGTCTTTTCCCTGATGATGAGTAATGTTAAACAACTTGTCATGTGTCTATTGGCTATCTAGATGTCTTCTTTGAAAAAGTGGTGTTCATATCTTCCACCCATTTTTAATTGGATTATTTGTTTTTTGGGTGTTGAGTTGAAATGAGTAATGTTTTGAGGACAAGATCTAGAAATAATTATAGAGGTATATGTATGTGTATTATACCTCTGTGTGTGTGTGTGTGTGTGTGTGTGTGTATGTGTGTATGTATGCACTCAATTATCTCTTTGGCTAAGGGGGCCTAGAATCAATAAGCATATGGTGTCGACATCTTGATTTCTCAAAACAATCCTCCACTAAAAAGAACCAGTCCTCCCTGCAGAAACTGCTGATTTTAGGACTACAGCAAAGTATAAGATGAGCCTGGAACATCTTATTGGGCCAGATAGTAGGGAACCACTCAACAAAGGAGCGAAATGTCACAAGGACACAGGAGCCAGATTAAAAGGATTGACACTGGCCAAAATGGGACTATTTGAGCATCAAAATAAATAACAATAATAATGTATTACAACCCATTGGATAAAGTAGGAGGCCAAGAGTGAATGAATGAATGAATGAAAGAGGAAAGTTCTTCCTTAAAGGAAAATGTCATCCAGTACATGTAGAAGCAATGAGAAACAGACTTGGCATTCAGCAATCATCAAAGGGGTGATTGTTTCAGGCAGGAATATTTAATGGATCCTAAGTCTGGGAGGTAGAGGTTTGATGAGTGTCAGAACATTGGTATAATTTCAGAGACCCCCCCCCCCAAATTCTACTCAGTTACAAGAAGGCAATTGTTAACTATGAGTTAAAGAAATCATGCAGACACCAACATAGCCAGGTGAGCAGGGTTAAAATGGTCAGTGTGAAGATGAGTTCACTTCACGTCACATCACATCACATCGCATCACATAGCTCCTGATCCAGTGCACTTAGAAGATACACCACAACATTTTAGTGTTGTTCCTGCTGAGAATGCACAATCTAAATCAGGTCATGCAGCATCAGATAAATCCAGGTTGAGAGTCATCCTAGAGAATGTAATGCCTATTCTCCTTAAAACTGTCAAGGATTTGAAATATAGGGGAAGACTAAAGAAATGATCTAACTTGATGGATCCTGAAGAAGAATGACAAATAAATTCAACTTGCTTTCCTGGATAAAATCCTGGACTAAAATATAAAGAAACATGACTGAGAAAGTTAGCAAATTTTGAATAGGATCTGAATTGCAAAGTGATGATGTACCAGGGTTGATTTCTTTATTTGGAGGGTCATGTGCTGATTATTAGGAAAGTGTCCTTGTTTGCATAATCACATGCTGGAATGCTTAAAGGTGATGAGACCTCATGTCTGTAGTTGCTCTCAAAAGGTTTACAAAAAGACTAATGATAATGAGTAAATATTATATATTATAGAGAATATAATGTTTATTATATATGTTCATTACATGCAAGAAAGAAAGAAGCAAATGCAGTAAAATATTAACAATGGAGGGATCTGTGTGAAGGTGAAAGAATTCTTTGTACATTCCTGGCAACTTTTCTGTAAGTTTGAAATTATTAAAAAATGAATTATTTTTAAAATAAATTGCTCTTTTAAAGCAAGAAATAAATAAATCCTAAATGTGGCCTTAGAGGAAAAAGTCAGTAATGAACACAGAGGAAGAGGCAGAGTTTCCACAGTGAGTGAATCCTTAGGTGGCCCCTTTTTTATGTTCTACTGGGTAAATAGTAAGAAATATAATACCTTCCCAATCTACAACACTGTAAGGTTCAGGGCCTTGTTTCTATCATTGACCAATACCACCATTCACAGATTGTCAACAACCTATCCTTAACCACCTCTCATGAGTAGGTACAGAGCTAGGCATCAAGGGCTATAAAAGTGTAAGATATGGTCACCGTTTCCCAGAGAAACTGGGTATATGTAAGCGATAGTCCATGACAATGCTCAAGCTTAATGTTGAAGAAAGAGAACAAGCTTCACAAAGGAAAAGATCCCCAGTGAATAGGGTGGTCAGGGAAGCATCAGTCTTCAGAGGGTAATAGGTTTTATCCAGCCTGGCTGGCCTTTGGTAGAACCTGACACACCTTCTCCGATGGTGCCCACCTCTGCTTTTAGAAGTGGTGGTTCACATTCTCCTGAGACAGCCCATTTCCCTGTTGAAAAGGTCAAATTATTGGAAAGTTCTCGCTTATACAGAGTCAAAATACACCTCTTTGTACCTTATACTTTGGATGACACAAAGTAAGTTTATTTCATCTTCTGCCTATAAACCCTTCACATATTCGAAGACCACTCTCATGTCTCCTTTAATTTCTCTTTCTCACGTCAAACATTTTCAGTTATTTTAGCTGTTACAGATCTATTATGTGCTTCACTAACCTAGGTGCACTAATCTGCCGGTGAATCCAGATGTTCCTAGCCAAGCTGTGGCCTCATTAATACAAAATACAATGAGATTTTTACCTCTCTAAGACATTTGTGTCTCTTTGTGCAACTTCAGATTACACTAGCTTTTGGGGACAACTTCACAAGCCCTGTTGACACTGAGATGTTCAAGTCTTTTCCATGTGAGCTGCCAATCCAGTCTTCTTCTTGCCTATACCTTTGTAGCTCATTTTTTAAAATGTAGTCTTTTGCCTTTATCTCTATTACATTTCAGACTAAATGAAAGAATTAGTCCATCTTGAAATCACTGTGAATTTTGAATGCCATCTCAAGTTTATGGTATTCCTTTTATGTGTGTTTTATGCAGATTTGATAGATATAGTTCAACCAACACAGGTTTTACTTTTATTCAATAAATGGGACCAATGCTACTTCCAGGTTTATTGTGAAAGCTAACCCACCATCTTTGTTGCGGCATTTAACTACCATTAAAAATAGTTCCCTGGCTATTCCTCCTTGTGCCATCTCAGGTGAGCTGTCAGCTCTTTGACTAGCTCCTGTTTATGAAGAATCCCATTTTTAAAGTTCCATAAAAATTAATATAAAAAAGAAGACACAACCTGACTCAAAGGCATCATCAAAACCATTACAGTAAAGAAATACACTAGTAAAAGGAGATGTATACCTTCTGTAAATGAAGAAGAATGAAACACACATTAAGTACTTTCCTGGGGCGACTGGGTGGCTCAGTGGGTTATGCCTCTGCCTTTGGCTCAGGTCATGGTTTCAGGGTACTGGGGTCAAGCCCCGCATTGGGCTCTCTGCTCAGCAGGGAGCCTGCTTCCTCCTCTCTCTCTGCCTGCCTCTGCCTATTTGTGATCTCTGTCTGTAAAATAAATAAATAAAATCTTTTAAAAAAAAAAGTACTTTCCTGATAGTCACTGAGTGAATATCCTGGCACCGTGAGTGAAAGTATTTACCAACTGAAAGGAAGGGTTTGTATTGTATAGGGAGAGGAAAAGTAAAATAGAATTTTTGTCCTGTGAACCCACAGATACTTGTTTTTAAAGATAATAAAGCCCCTAGATCAGAAAGCTTTTCCACCAACAGGGAAATTCAAAAGCTGATATGACTTGGATAATAAGTATTATAATTTATGCATCAAATTGTTGACCTAATCATTAACAGAGTTGTTAATAATTGTCTTTCTCTCATCATTGTCATACTCTTGAGAACAAAAGCACTTAGTGTACTTTCTGTCCTCTATCATAGAAAGCAATGTAGAACATGAGGTGTTTGTTGTTGTTGTTGTTGTTTTAAATTTTATTCTAGGAGGTTTAAACACTTGGTAAATATATACATTTTAAGCATCAGTCCTCTGGAGTTCTGAATTTACCATTCTCTGCAGATGAACCAGCCACAAGCAGAAAAGTTGAGGGGTGTCGTTGGTCATATGTATTGTTGGTATTTAATTACATCCAAATCCAGACATGAATTCACATCTCGAGTCCTAATTGCCTTTGAGAGTTCTATGCACAGAACAATAGCTGAAGTGACTCTTCAGAACAGAAGTCGTAAATATAGGTTCTTCCTGATCTTGATGAATTAAAACCCAAGGAGGGGAGACAGTTTTGCTTTGAAGAAGCCATCTGTTTATTTGTGTACAGCGTTTATATTCAAATTTAAGGAAATTAATCAAGTTAAAAACATCAGAATTCACAACACAGAAAACAGGAGTACTGAACAGGCATGCAATTTGAGAAAACCAAGTAGATAATGAGGTTTCAACCTCTTTAGTTTAATCTTCTCTAGTCCCAAGGAGACCTCTCTGCTCTGTGTATACTGCATGACTTGCTTTGTATTGATTTTTGCTCCTTCAAGGCTCAGAACATGAATCGGTGACAAGTGCTAAGTTAATGAATTAACAGCTGTCAGCACAGACTGGACCAGCATAATCCTTGATTTAGGGAACTTCTCTGGTTCTTGGTTAACAGACAACTGAGTTCACTAATAATAAAATCTGTCCCCACTCCCTACCTGTGCATAAAGGAATGAACATTCCTTCAGGAAACAAATGTCAATTAAAAAATGAGCCAGAATTGCAAATGACTCTAGGCTTTGGAATATGTGCCAACTCCTTGCTGCTCACCCAGAAGTTATCAGGAGATAGGAAGCCAAGAAATTTTTTAAGGACTTGAGCCTGGACATTTGACATCACTCTCAGAAGTCTGACATGTAAGCTTAGAGCTAGAGCCAGCATTTTATGCATTAAGTCATTACTACTTTTTAGCTTTTTAAGGCAATAACTTCATTACTCCTGCAGTGAAACACTCCGAAACTGTCTTCACCCCACGGCCTTCTCTGAATTTCTTCTGCATTCAGATATCTTAAGTTGACTATACATAAGCAAGAGTACAAATTGTTACATTATGCCCTTAGATTTGTTCTCTGGATGACTCGTGAATGGGTATCATGTTTTCAGCTAAATGAAAGGACGCAGCTCAGCGCGTGTTTAAAAGGAATAGATAGTTCCTTTTAAACACACTTCAGTGTCAGTTTCCCTCATCCATTAGGTAGGGATGATAATAATACCTCTTTGTTAAGAATAAATGAAATAATCTATGTAAAGTTTTAACACAGTGTCTGGAATGTAAGAGGCTCAGCTAGTTATTATGAATGCTTTTATTCCCTCATTCTCTTTTATATCTCTTTTGGTTCCAAGACGCTGTCATCCATACAACACACACTACACACTTGGTGAATAAATCAACAAATGAATGTTCTTTAAGATAAGAATCTAAATTGTGAAATCAGTAGTCAGCCAAATAAAGGAGAATTAGGCAACATCTTACCAATTAAAAACCATACACACATATTATTTTGGCCAGGAATTATTTGTTCCAGTCTTCATTCTATAGATAAAGAAAATTTAAATTTAAAAGTGAGAATTATTCTAAGGTGCTTTGTTCTCAATTCCTTCCCTCATTTAAAAAAATCTCAATCTGTATTAATACCTGCAAATCAGTTAATCACTAGAGCAAATTTTGATTATGTGGTTTGTAAAAGCCTCAGGTTTTAAAATAAAGGATTTTCCCTCCCATTGTCTCTTAGCTAGAAATACCTGTTTTTACCTTTTCTTTTCATGGACATCACTCATACAATGCAATGACCAAAAGAACGGCAATCCATTTATGATCTTTTCCTAGTTTTGGAAAACAGCAAAAGTGTATTTCACTCCAAGCTAATAGTCTGTTTTTGGACACAGACATTCCTTTTCTAAAGACTTGAGATGTGTGCTTTCCATAGTTGCATAAAAGGGCAGAAAAACTCTTTTAAATACTCTCTTTAAAAAGGAGGTTTTGGGGGGCACCTGGGTGGCTCAATGGGTTAAAGCCTCTGCCTTCAGCTCGGGTCATGATCCCAGGGTCCTGGGATCGAGCCCCACATCAGGCTCTCTGATCAGCGGAGAGCCTGCTTCCTTCTCTCTCTGCCTACTTGTGATCTCTGTCTGTCAAATAAATAAATAAAATCTTTAAAAAGGAGTTTTTTTAATGCATTGTTGGAAAGTAAGACCCATTAAACATGTCCTATGAGACATCATTTCAAAATTTCCAACTGAGATTTTAATCGAGAACATACACTTAATAAATATTTATATACCCCACAGCCTGAAATGCAATCCTGTGAATATAGAAAGGTATTAATCAATGTTCTTTCATTGTTTTGTTTGCTTTTGATTTGTCTTCTTTGTTATGGTTTGTTTAGTTGGTTTAGTTTGATTTGGTTTAGTGCAGAGAAATTTCTCGAATATGGCTGGATTCAAAATTTCATTCTTTAGGTGTTTATATGACCTTTATCTTTAACTCAAATTTATTTTCACTCTTGTATTCTGACAACATTTATGAAATCATATTGAAGTGAAAAATAAAAGATCAGCATGTGAATGGTAGGGTATTAGGGTTCTTAAACTGTCTCAGCTAAACAAGCCCATTTCATTTTCAATTAAAATCATAATGTAAAGGGTGAATTTAAAAGCAAATTAGTACTTATTTTAAAGACGTAATATACATACACAAATATATATAATTTTGTCAATGAGTTCATTGCAGTGCTTTTATATTTATAAAAAAATTGTTAGAATGTCTTAGTTTCAAAATGGTTGAGATTATAAACTTAATAGTATATTGTGCAGATTATAAAATAAGTAGGATAAAGATATAAACTATATTATATCAACTAGAGAAAAAAGGAAAATCATATGTGTATCATGTTTACAAGAATACAAAACAAAACAACTTGAAAAACTATAAACCAAAAAGGCAGAGGGAAATTATACCAAAATGAAGAAAGATGTTTATTCTGGACAGTAAAGAGAGTAAGTAGGATTTGTTTCGAATTGGTTTTTTGGTCTCTTCTTTTAAGTTTCTTAAATTTCCTAAATTTCCCATACTAAACATTTATCACTTTTATAATAAGGGGGGAGGGAACCAAGCAAACTTCAAATTAACATGGATTTCTCCTGTTAGTATTCAACTGAATTACTGCTTTCTAGTGACACTAGGGAGATATGAAAACCTTTTTAAAGAGGCAGTTTCCGAGCAGGCTGTCAGAAGTAGGCCCTTCCGTGAGTGTCTTCAGAGATCTAACCTCTGTGCTCCCCAGCTGAGTTTTGTTGCTCTGTGAAGGTTCACATAATGAGTGTTTTCATCTTTTCATATTAAAAATGACCTCCTGGCCTGAATCTCAGCTTCCCAGATGACTGAGGTTTACTGGTCACAGTAAGAAAAAAATAAAGCAAAACTACTTAGTATTTCATCCTGCTCTTGGATTCTACATTTTACTTCCACACAAGCGCACAGGCTTTGTTGTTGGTTTCCTTTGCTTTCACCCTACAGATCCAACAAGGGTGATGGTACCCCCTTCCAGCATGGATGTGACTGTTGGAGAAAGTATTGTTCTGCCTTGCCAGGTAACACATGATCACTCGCTAGACATCGTGTTTACCTGGTCATTTAATGGACACCTGATAGATTTTGACAAAGATGGGGACCACTTTGAAAGAGTCGGAGGGGTAAGTATTAATATCAAAGTACCTACAGCAAATTCACTATGCAACTGAACTTCTGCAAAGTGACTCAACTTGTTTAGCCTAACATGAAAAGAAACATAAGATTGTTCTTGATGATCTTGTTCCAACACCTTCTTCTAAGAAATTCTTGGTTAATTGTTGCTCCTTTTTGCCTGATCGGTGTGGCCCCTATGGCTGAGTAACCCTACACGACAGTCCTCTTGATCCCCACAACAATGCTATAGGCTAGTTATTCTGAACTATGTATGAATGAGGAAACTGGAGCTCAGGGGCAAATGTATGGCTTGCCTTCGCCTCATAGCCCTAACCTGTGGAACTCAGCTTTAAACTTCAAATCCCCAGTTCTCTACCCCACACAGTACCATATATCATAGCAGAAAATATCTTAAGGACAGTTTACTCATGTGTATTTAGGCTGCTGATTAAACTTCTCTTGGCTCTTACAGAAGTCTCATCATCGTGACATTAGGGCTCTCTTTATTGAATCTGAAAGTCTGATCAGGGTATTTATTATCTCCAGGTAATTTTGAATTCAAATGTTTGAATTTTCATAATGCCTTTCTTTCTGTAAAAATGCATATTACCATTGAACACACACCAAGATGAGGTTAAATCTGGAAATAATTTGTATCTATCACAACTGTTGTCAAAAAAAAAAAGATTTTTTTACCTTAACACAGTCCTGTAGTCCCATTAGTAATAAAGATTCACTCTGGCTGCCATTCTCATGGAGGCATCCAACCAAAAGACAGTAGAAAATAAAAACGAGGCTATAATTTGAAAAGCCCTCCCCATCCCTCTACCATAGGAATTTAATTTGCTTACTTCATTTTGCCTCCCTTACCCCTTATGTTGAGAAAAAGTGGGCTAAGACTTATAAAAATATCTGTGTGGTATGCTGAGGGCCTGTTTTCCATTCAATTATAGTACTAGTCCTGTTAATTACATTCTTGCAGCCTTTCTCAAATGATGTCTCTCACAGAGCACCAAGAATGATCTGAGCATTTTCTCAGTTTTTCCAAAGATCATATACAATTGGTAATATTTTAGATACATAGGAGAGAAGTTAGTTTATTACATCAGTGGATACCTTAGGTCATGAGGGAGTCTCTCTTGGAATCCTGGTTGAGAAAGGCTGGATGAAATTGCCAATATTGAGCATTCTGGACTTCTTTGATATGATTCAGCTTAATAACCAAGTGGGAGAGATATGAATTTCACAAGGGCATTGAAGATATTAAATACCTTCAGGTCTAGAAAAGTGCATAGTCCAATGCCTCCCACAAAAGAAGTACTTGACAAATTTTAATAGTTGTACTAATTGAAGGAAGAATAACATTGATTTTAATAACAGGAAAGTATACATTGAGAATACCTTCATAGATTAAGCAGAATATTAGTTTTCACACTAAGACCAATGTCTTTTCCAGAAGAGACATTAAAAATATTATCTCCCAGAATGGCACAGGCATCGACCAATTAGAACAGCTGTCTGACCAATCAAAAGAGCTAGCTTGCCAGTCAGACAGATGTGGATGTAATCCTGGACTGGCTGCATACCAGCCAGGGCTGAGGCATAGGTGGAGACACCCTTTATGGAGTCAAGCACTAATGACCACCTTTGTAGAGAGCTCTATCTGTGGGATCACCCTCATTAGCCTCTCAGATGGGAAAAGCTTGTCTCTTCTCTGAAACTCTCACCAATCAATTATTGCAAAGAAGTGAAAAATTCAGGACAGCACTACAAACTGTGAGAAGTAAGTGTGTTAGTCACCAGGATCCCTAATGTCTATAGAGGTAGAACTTGACAGTAGAAGAGGGAAGGAAGCAATTCTGAAGTCAAGCCATTTCACAGCTTCTACTTCCTGGATCAGCGTGATGGAAGGGATGTTGGGTAGAGCCAATCTGTTGGGGTTTTCAGTTTCCATTTGTCCTTTGACAGCCTCCAAATGCCCTGTCAGGAACAGAACAGACCACACCAGGAGAATATAAGCTGGTGCTGGTTTGTTCACTTTGGGAGGAACACAAAGATAGATCTCAGCAAACTGGGTGATCTGGATGACTTCAAAGGGAAAGAGAAAGTTGGTTGTGGTCTCCTTCTGTGAGACTCTTACTTCAATCCTGACTTTATTTTTTTCTTTGTTTCAATTTAAACTTTTAAAACACAACTCTGGTCCAAATCTGTAAATAAAGACAGCACATTCCATTAATATGGTACTGTACTGTGAAGTTTTCAGGCTACAACTAGTTTATCCTGACTTTAAGACCTTGGTGAATAAAATGGATTATTGATATAGTATACCCATTTCCTTAAAACAAATTCAGCTTTCCACCTTCCCTGCACACGCCTCCTTGTGAGGCATATTTTTCTGTTTAAACCTATACCCTAGAGTCCTAATAACCACATGAATGTCTTAGGTAAAGAAGTATTAATGATGATGGTGATGAACCCTTATATTTGCCAAGTGCCTAATCATTTATTAAGCACTTTCATGTCTATCGGCTCTTTAATCATCACAGAAAGCCCGTGGAATAGGGTAGCAATTATTGTACTCTTTTACTGAGCAATTATAAGACTTGATTAGTAAATAGAATCTGAATGAGAACCCAAGGGTTATAAATAAAAGAGCTTTCAGGTTAAAAAATATATATATATCACAGCTCTCCTTGAGGTAGATTTAATATCTTTGACATGACCACTCATGGTCATCAGTAAGACCAATTTAAATTTACTCTGTGCTTCCCAGTTTTCAGATTTCACCTACACATACAGTTTCATTTGATTCTCACAACCTCACCCAGTGGGCAATGTATCCTTCTTTCATAGGTCAGTAAACTAAAACCCAGCGACTTACGTAAAATCACACAGCAGGTATCAGCCCAAGCTAACTGAGTACCTACACATCAGCTCTCCCTTCACTGAATGCTTGAGCCTGTCTTCTAAACGTATTTACAACTATTGGCAGTTCCAGGTTTTCCATTGTCCTGGATGGGTTTGTGATATGTTGCTCTAAAACAAAGGGAACTAAGTACACATTAACTTAGATTGAGAATAAAGTCTTTTGAATTGGTAGAATGGCCTGACCTTGTGGGTTCACATCCTGGCTCCGCCATTTATTAGCTAAGTGACTTCAGGCAAGTCATAACCTCTTTGTGCTGGAGTTTCTTCACCTGTAAAGTAAGGACAATAGAGCACCTACCTCATAGAACATGTGAATATTTAGCTTTAATATATGGCTCCCATATTTAAATATTATAGAACATTATTGTCATTTGGAAAAATAGCAACAGGGCCAAAATAACCTATGTTATCTTGTCATCCATTGTGGGGTTAGAAGTAAGCATAGCTTCCTGCATCTGACCTCTAGGGAGCACTCCTACAGAAGCCACCTGCTCCCCAAGCTTTTGATGAACAGAGCTATGAAATGAAACCCCAAAGTGTAGCCACGTTCTTTAGTTAAAATGCCACCTTCGTGATAACCTGTAGAGGCATCATCTCATTTTTATTAAAAGTACCATGCTGGTGAACGTGTAAGAATATTTCTAGGGCACACAGAAATCCATACTGGGATGTAATCAGTCCTATTCATCTGCTAATCAAACTTGCATTTGGCATTTCAAAAACAAATTATAGCAGCCTTCCACACTAGGTGATGCTAGATTTCCTTGGAGAGTGTGGCCCTCATACTCTTTTAATTCAAACCTGGGAACAATCAAAATGCTGGCTGTGAGACGGAGTTGTACAGTAAAATGCAGATGCCTCCAAATGTGGGCTCGCCTCCCCTTTCCAAATATAGAGTTCCAAAGTATGGGAAGGCCAGTGAAGGCTGCAGGTTTGAGGGCATATCTGAAGAAACCCACAGGACGAGATCAAGAGCCACCTTCAGTAAGTTTAAGTGCTTCCGACACGGGTGGCAAACTGCTCCAGAGACCCAGAGAAGCCACACCCCACCGCCAAGGTCTTGTCCAAGGTGTGTTCTGAAGGTGTTGGGGTTCTTATCTCCCAGGCAGGCTCACATGTTTTTAATAGGCCATGGCTTGCATCACTAATGTTTTCATCAGCCAGTGTAAAATAAATCCATTAGTCACAGTGTCCTTCATGTGATAATGATATTTAGAGCTCATTAAAAAGTAATTGTAGCCACTTTCCCCTACTTTATCAGCAGGATTCAGCTGGTGATTTGATGATCCGAAACATCCAGCTGAAGCATGCTGGGAAATATGTCTGCATGGTCCAAACAAGTGTAGACAAGCTCTCTGCTGCTGCTGACCTGATTGTAAGAGGTATGTGAATGTTGGTTTCTGTTCCTGGAATGCTTGTGTGATATCTACTCCTGCACAGGTTGCTAAAAACCTCACCGGTTTAGAATTACTGAAGAAAGTCAGATAGAAGCTGAACATTGCAAACAGTGGCTAACAGCCCACAGTCCTCTGTGTATCTCTTTCTCATGGGAGGGATCACCGGAAAGTGCAGAGCAAATCTGGTTACTCTGGACTGAAAATAACTCCTGTGAGTGCCCCAAGTGCCCCGATGTGTGGCTGCTGGAGTTGATAGGACCTTCTAGAATAATTTTGGATTAACAAAAGCAAATAGTTTTAAGAAGGATCAAACTGTGCCTTTTGATGTTTCATCTGGGCTAAGCCAAATTAGTGATTTAGGGCACTGATAGAACTATGGCTTCAGAAAATCACCTGTTTTTCCCAGTTCCCTTTTTTCCCTAAAGTTAATAGTTCAATCCAGTTCTTAAAATATGGCTTTAGAAGGAACACTTTTTGACTGCCTGGGATGCAGTAAATCAGCTGGCAGTTGATGTGCAAACTGACCTTTGTGAGGTTTTCGTCAGTCCTCCCAACATGGCCTAATAACTTCAACCTAATGGCTCCAAAGGCCCTGATTGAGCCCCATGGAACCAGTTTACAAAGCAGCAGTAAATGGAGCTTTAACAAATATATATTTTTAAAATTTATTTTGAAGATTTTATTTATATACTTGACAGAGAGAGAGAGAGATCACAAGTAGGCAGAGAGAGAGGGGTAAGCAGGCTTCCCGCCGAGCAGAGAGCCTGACTCAGGGCCCGATCCCAGCACCCTGAGATCATGACCTGAGCCGAAGGCAGACGCTCAACCCACTGAGCCACCCAGGTGCCCCTTTAACAAATATTTTTATACTGAAATTAAAATCTTTGGGAACCAGTGGATGTACAAGAATCAAACTGACACATGCTCCGAGCTTTTCTTAAGTGTTAAAAGTGAAACCAAATCAGAACATCCAAATAATCTCTTGGCTAACACCTCCTTCCTCTGAACCCTAAGCATTGGTGTTTGGGAATCTTTGGCCAGCAGAACCTGGAGGGCAAGAATCACAACTCCAGGAGAAATCAGATAAAGAGGCAGGGTAAATCTGAGTTCAGGGAGAACAAGGAATTACTGGAAGTGATAGACATGTTGCCTTACCCTTAGTCAGAACCTGATAGGGGGAGATGTGTGGGAGTTCGTGACTTAACCTCATTGTCAAGAGAGGTTAAAGAAAAATAGCTTTTCCAACTCTGTCTGCTTTCCTTCCTCTTTAAATTGCCTACAAAAACCTTTCGGTAATGCTACAGATAAGAGCGAGATAAGAGCAAAAAACTTTCAACCTGGGTTGAGCTACCCAATGAATAACTTATGGAAACATGTTTATTTCCATTTTAAAATACATGAGAGCCACTCTGCTCTCCCCCTGGGGACAAAAGAATTCTGTTGCCGAAAATTTATCCTCTATTTAATTAGGATAATGTTCAGATCAGCAGTTTAAACACCAATAAATTAGACTAATAAATATTTAAATCAGTAATACTTGAAGTTCTTAAATGATATTGTATACTTCATTTCACAGAAAATAACATTAAATACCAAGAGGAATTTGCAAACTCAGTCTAAAAGAAAATCTAGTCTAAGCAGTTAATAAGGCCAATAAATTAATATGCCATTTTAAACCATAATATTTCGTTTTATTTCCTCTAGCTCTGCCCTTGCAGCTTTTCTGCATATTACAGAGAGGACGCAGAAACGTATTTCACTGCCCTGTAAGAGATTTTTGTATCTGAAACTGGTAAAGCTTTGAGTCTTGGCTCCAGCCCCCTTGATTCTCAGATACCTACTTCATTCAGTGTATAGCCTACTACGGGCGGGTAGAAAAGCCCTTCCTCACTGAGAGAGAAGCTGAGGCTCTGGTCTCATACCAGTGTTCCTTCTTCTTGACCAAAACATCTGTGAGCCCTGACCATGTGAACATTTTGTTCAGAGGATAAACATTGGCTCATCTTCTCATTTTGAAAGAGGGACCCAACTTCCCCAACACAAAGTTGACAAACATTCCGTGACCACTGGTGTGGTCAGTGGCAGGAGCAGCAGAGCAAACAAAGTTATGCAAGCACCATCTTACCACCAGTGCCCAAATTCATACCACCCCTTTGTTTTCCTTTACTCGGCTGCCCAAAGTGGGCTCAAATAATCCCTGTCAGTTTAGTTCATTGAGGAGTTTGGAGGGGAACACTTTTCTATTTATGGTACTTTGATTTTAAAGGCCATCAAAAAAGAGCATCCATTGAAATTGCGGTTGGTGAAGGGAATCTAGGATGAGCAAGGTAGTGAGACGATGATGGGGTGTTCTGGACTTTATCTAGTTAATCAGGGTTGCAAAGACCAAAGTTTGCCTCAACTCTATTCAGGTGGCATTAGACTGGCATGCTGAAATGTCACCATGGAAAATTAATCAGTTTCAGCATACAGATTTCCAGACCTTTCATGCAGGAGTAGGAGGGAGAAGATAAATTTAGTTTCACTTGTGGGTCTATACAAATGATTTTTTTAAAAAGGAAAGAGAAATTTAAGGCATCCTATGAAGGGTACAGGAGTGAAAGTCTTACTTCAGGAAACTACAATTAGCTTTTCACCACTCCGCTAGACGTCTTTCTTCCCTGCCCAGCCACATGGCCCAGTAGTGCATGGCAGTACACTTGACCTCTATATGTGGCTGAACAAAGCCCTCCCAGGAATAGCTTCTTATTCCTGTCTCAGGGCCATGAGGACCGTCATCATGTCTTCCTCATGATCACCTTCCCTCCTGAGGCGGTCAGTTGTGTCTTGCTACAAATGCATTGAATTGCCTGGTAAGAACTTTTCCTGTTGGAATCTAAGACACCTCTGGGGCTTTGCTTGGGTTACAATTTTGTGTTTGTTTGCCTACCACTTTCCATCTTCTGGAAAGTTATCTGTGATTTCCAAGCCTTCACTTAGAACTGATTTCCTTTCATTTCAATGGTTTAAATACATGGGGAGAAACTGTGAACATCAGGAAGATAAGTAGAAAAATAACAGGTATGATTTACAGAAGCTGCAAATGAGGGTCTTTTGACTCCAGCCCAGGTCTGAAGTTGTACTGAAGAAGCCATAATCTTGTGACTCTTGAGCACCGGCCACTTTCACAGACATTCCCTTGTATACAAGTGTGTGTTCGCATATGACGTGGGGCAGGGCTGGGGTCAGTAATTACAGCGCAGTAGAAATGTATGGAGCAGCATTGTGACCATCGAAGTCCCAAAGCCAGTTCTGCTCAAATCCACATGCTCAGTCCTAGCAATGACCATTTCCAAAAGACTGTCATCTTCCTTTATCACTATTCTATCCACAGATAACACTGCCTGACCCATATCAGAAGCCTGTAAATATATGATAGATGAATTAATGAACTTGAGCTTTTGTGGTACTCAGTATTCTCTCCTACCATTTGGAACCAGTATTCTATTTTAATTCTTTGCTGACCTATTGTTTTTTTCTGATTATATAGTGACCCCCCAAGAAAGAAGGGTCCATGTCTGTAGTCTCTGTAGGCTCTGTAGTTTCAGAGCCTAGAAGAATGCTGGGCACCCAATAGGCATTCAAAAAGGAATTGACAAGTGATGAATCTGTGAGTGGGTGAATAAATGGTTGACTGGATCAGCATTGCACAATCACTCACTTGGACACGTGAACGTACTCCTCCACCTCTGAGGGTCTTGCTCTTTCACAGGTCCCCCAGGACCCCCAGAGGCTGTGACCATAGATGAAATTACAGATACCACCGCTCAGCTGTCCTGGAGACCTGGACCTGACAACCACAGCCCCATCACCATGTATGTCATTCAAGCCAGGACTCCGTTCTCCGTGGGCTGGCAAGCAGTCAATACAGGTACCATATTGGATGCCTGGTGCTCGTGTCTCACAGAGGCTTCTGAAACTCAGCCTAATGGACAGAGCACTGTGGCAGGAGCCCAGGGCCATCTAGATTCTCATTAAGACACAACTATGAATGATACATTGTGGCAGTGTTTCCTAACCCTCAGTCAATGGTACTATCATTTCTTTAATATTTTTCTTTATATCAATTCACATTTGTTTGCTTGTTTGTTTTTCTTAACTTGTCCTAAGCAATAATGTCTATGAAATGCTAGGTCTGTATGTTGGTCATAGTTTTTCTTAACATACATACTAAAATACTTTAGTTGTAAAAAAAAAAAATAACATTCAATCTGCATATTACCTAAAATTATCTGTGTGCTACTGGTGATACACTTTGAGAAGCTGTGGATTATGCTAGTCTACATAGTCTATGTAAAGTTTATATATGGCTCTCAAGAAACCAGTAACTAAGGACTGCCTAGAGACTCTTGACTTGCTATCTATTTTTTTTTAAAGGAAGTCTTCAGTTTTTTTTTTTAAGATTTTATTTATTTATTTGTCAGAGAGAGTGAGCACAGGCAGACAGAGAGGCAGGCAGAGGCAGAGGGAGAAGTGGGCTCCCCGCTGAGCAAGGAGCCCGATGTGGGACTCGATCCCAGGACCCTGGGATCATGACCCGAGCCAAAGGCAGCCGCTTAACCAACTGAGCCACCCAGGCGTCCCTATTTTTTTTTTAAGATGGCTAAATTTGGACATGAAGAGTCATGAGATTCTGTTATATTAAAAGCCATATGAGTTGCCATACCATCCCTGCCCCTCCAAACTGACTCTTGTTATTTTACATAGGTTTCATTTGAGGAAGAATGGACAAATAAGTAGTTATTGCCAGCAAGATACACACTCCTCTGGTCCTCAAGGGTTGGCTGTGTCATCTTGATATTTGAGATAGAAATACATGGGGTGATAGGAGTAGTTCTGTGCAATTCAGATGAATTATATTGATTTTAACAACCTCATTTTTTTGGTTTTTTTTTTGGTTTTTTTACATCAGCTTGTCCAACCTCAGAAATGGGTTTCTGTGTTTGCAGCTCAATCTCCTTCTTCTGAGTCACATTTGTGCTTAGGAAGGAAAGACAGAAAAAATCTGGAAGTTAGGGGATCATGCTAGCCCTGACTCTGCTACTCAGAAGATCTCTAGACAACTGTATCTTCTCTTAAATGGGCATGATGAGAATTGTGTATGAACCAAAAGAGAAACAATTGTGAAACATTTTAAGAACAAGAAGTACTACAGAAATATAATGAAGAAAAGGAAGAGGATGAAGATGCCGCTGATAATGATGGTTTAAAAAAAAAACAAAAACAGTACAATTTGCTGAGCCCTTGCTGTGTGCTCTATGCTTTGCTAAGTGCTTTTTTTTTTTTTTTAATTTTCTCAACAGTGGTGTGAATAGATATTGTTATTAGCCTCATTTTATGGTAGGGAAACCAAAGCACTGGAAAGGTTAAGAGACTTGCGCAAGGTTATTTGGGTACTAAGTGTGGATTCAAGTTTAGAATCCAGATGGTCTGACTCCAAAGCCCACACTCTTTACCTTTGGAGGCTAGGACTGTGTTAGTGTGGCCTAAGGAGCCTGGCAGCCACTGAACCCTAGTCACCAGGGTGATGGCCTCAGCTTTGTCACAGGGGACCTCCCTTTAAATCTTCTCGGCCACATGGGAAATCTCTATTTTTTATATTATTTATTTATTTATTTATTTATTTATTTATTTTTAGTAAGCTCTACACCCAATATGGGGCTTGAACTCACAACCCCAAAATCAAGAGTTGCATGGTGTACCAACTGAGCCAGCCAGGCACCCCTCATGTGGGAAATCTTTATGATAACCCATTTAAAACTCAAACAGTTGTTCAGTGAGCCTAGAGGCAATGTCCATTGCTTGTTGCTCTATGGCATCAAACAGTGGGCTGTGTCCTCTTGGGAAGGAGCTCTTCTCCAAATACTTCTGGGTGAACATCAAATTCTGCCTCTCTGACTCCCTGATCTTCATGGCTTTTCCTTTTAGGCTTACATATTCTTTCTTAAGATGTGTTAGTACAGTTCCTGTCAGTGGTATTATAGATTCATAATTTTGTTAACTTCATTATTATAGTAAGTTATAGAACTTGGACCACACAGTCAAAGGTGCAAATTCAGTGGAATCTTGGGTCAGTAACTTAATCTTTATAAGGCACCTTTTCCTCATCTACAAAAATGAAGACAGTGATTTTACTTTATTCATAGAATAGTTGTAAAAAGTAAACAGTGTACACAACACTGTGCAGTAAATGCTGGAAAATGTATTAGGTGATAGCAATAATGATTACAGTCAAGTGCCTTGGGGCTTTGAAGACCATAACGTCATCTGCTGGTATCTGATTTGAACTTGTTAGTTTAGCAAAAGAGAGTTCTGAAATTACTTCCCTCTAACAGCTGTTGTACAACCCATCTCAGACCAACTACAATGCCCTGCACACAGTAACGGTAATGATGATGGATGGAAGCTCCTCTCTGCTTGACATGGAATCCTGTAAAACATCCCCACCTCTTGATGTCTTTCAGTCCCAGAACTTATTGATGGGAAGACATACACAGCGACTGTCGTGGGTTTGAACCCTTGGGTCGAGTATGAATTCCGCACCGTTGCCGCCAATGTGATTGGGATCGGGGAGCCCAGCCGGCCCTCAGAGAAGCGGAGGACAGAAGAGGCTCGTGAGTAGCAGCCATGACACAGAATCTGTGCCAGTAGCTATGATCTCTTAGGAAAAGGCTTTGAATTCTTCCTGTTCTTCAGCCCTAACGAGGCTCTGCATTAGCACCCCCTTCCCTTGAATGATTATAATGATCAGAAACCAGGTGAGGACTTGCTCAGCTTACTGAGTCTCAGTCAAGAGTTAAGTTCTTACTCTCCACTGGGTCTCCTTGTACAGGGGGAGACAGACACCCCCTTAGAAGAACTAAGCAGTTCTTCTGATGCCAACTCTTTCTTCATTGGTTCATTTTCACCGAGATTCTTCAACCAGGAATTATTTTTTAATACACGCCCCACATTTCGAATAAAATCAACACACAGAAATCATGAGTTGCAAAGAATAAATTCTTTAGAAGTATGTGGTAAGATTTTCATACTGACCTTTCCCAGAAGCTAAGATTCAGAACATCCTGCTAATTCACACAAGCCCAAGCAGCAGTTCGGTGTGAGACCCTCCGTGTCCACAGCCTGAAGGAGCACAGGGTGAGAATAACAGGCACTTGCGTCAGTTGTACATTTCCTTCTCTCTTGTCAAGTGGGCGGCCTACGTGTGGGTCTTTGCAGAGTCCCCAGCTGTGACAAGGCCAAGTGTGTGTTGAAGTTTCCTAAGCAAACGGGAACTCTGACCCTACTCTTTGGGCAGAAATCCATCTAGATCTATTTTATTGGCTTTCACTGAGGGAACACACCCAGTCACCAGTTTCTAAATTCTTTCTGGAATCTTTCATTTATATGGTGGTAACTAGCTAATCTCCATGCTCTCTTTTCCCCCTCCAAAACTGTCATTGCATTGATTCCTCTCAGCAGTCCTGAGGAAGAAGCTAGCATGATTTCCCCTCTTTTACAGAGAAAACTGGGGATCAAAGAGGTTAAGCACAGTGAGCCAGGGGTCAGCCTATGTCCACCACTTCCTTCAGCACCCAGCTCAAAACTCACCTTCCTCCGAGAAGCCATTAGCCCAACCCTACTCTGAGCAGCCTGCTACTTCAGAACGTCACTGCACTTCATTCTGTCTGCACCGTATTGTTGTTTATTGTCGACATCCCTCTGTAATTGTTCTGCATGTGCTCTCTCCCTCCAACAAGATTGTAAGCTCTGCACGGGCAGAGTGTGTATTGTCTGTCTTTTGTGTACCACTGCATCGTTAATAAATGCCTCTCCAAGCATTAGAACCAGAACCTCAGTCCTTTCAAAGCACTGAACCTCGCTCAGCCTCTAGGGATGGAGCCGAACTCAGCTGGTCAGACTTGTCACATACCTTGTGTACCTTGTTGAATGGGAAACAGGTAACCAATAGCCATTTCCTTGGTACGTTTCACTTCTCTAAGCTGACGCTTTGGGCGGCTTGACCACACTGGTCCTGATCTCAAAAGACAAAGATATATGTTTATCAGCGTATTTGTTTAAAGTGAATCACTTCAACCAGGTGACCTGCCTGCTCCTCATTTGCTTTTACCACCTGACATGACTTGTTTTTTGTTTCCTGCACAGTCCCCGAAGTCACCCCAGCTAACGTCAGTGGTGGTGGAGGCAGCAAATCTGAGCTGGTTATAACCTGGGAGGTAAATGAATCATGGAACAAAAGGAACACTCAGTAGTCTAGGCTATTTTATTTGTTTTCCTCTGTGTTAAAAAAAAACTCTGAGAAGTTTTCTCCTGTGTTTTTAAGAGCCAAAACTCAGTGGAGTGCAAACACTGCCTCTCACCTAGCTAATGAGTAGCAGGAAAAGATGGTGTTTGCCCATTAATTGTTAAATTAAGTTTTAATTGGATGCATCACAGAAAAAAAATCATGAAATGGAAGACAACACAAGAAAAAAATATATATATATACATGTGTGTGTGTGTGTGTGTGTGTGTGTGTGTATATATATATATATATATCCATGAAGGCTGGTTCAAAGAAAACCAGTTTTCCTTTCTTCCTGAATTGAGACATAGGCAATTGATTTAAAACCTCTGCCAGCAATAGATTGGGTGTGCCAGCACGATTTCCTGGCCATTGGCTTTGCTTCTGGAGCCTTCTTCTGTGAGGTATTTTTAAAACAACTTGGAGGTAGGTTAGTCACCAATTTATTAAAAATTTATTTTGAGAGAGGAGATTGAAGTTTTATGAAGTGTTCTTAATGTTTTTGAACGATTCTAGACAACAGTCCCTGAAGTTAAACTCTTTCATTTAATTAAAGCCCCAGCAGGGAAGGAAATTTCTCACCCCCTCCAGCTTAGCTCCTCAGTTCTGAGGGGGAAGATCTTGCCTGCGCCAAGATGAGATCTGCAGTACAGTCTTTTGTCTGTTTGCCCCTGGAGGAAGATTCGTATTGGATGGTACATGTTGCATTGTTGGTTTCTAGATCAACTATCCACTGAATTTCCTAGTCATTTCTAAGAATTTCAGAGCTGGGTCTCCCCCATCAACAAGCATTCTCTCCACTGCAGGTTCTCCCTACGGTTCATTTAACCTTATTTCAATACCTCATGCATAGCTAAGATAGATGGATGGCCAGCCCCAAACCCGTCTCCTGACAAAATCCTAAGTAAGATAGGTGGGAAGAATGTCTATAAGAACATTGGAAGGTAGGGTGAAATGAAACAATCTTAGCATTTGAATCAAACTGCTGTGATTTCTGAAGACTACCTCCCTTCTTTCCCAGACGGTCCCCGAGGAATTACAGAATGGCAGAGGCTTTGGCTATGTGGTAGCCTTCCGGCCCTACGGCAAAATGATCTGGATGCTGACAGTGCTGGCATCAGCCGATGCCTCCAGATACGTGTTCAGGAATGAGAGCGTGCGCCCCTTCTCTCCCTTTGAGGTTAAAGTGGGTGTCTTCAACAATAAAGGAGAAGGCCCATTCAGTCCCACCACAGTAGTGTATTCTGCAGAAGAAGGTATGATTTATGCTGCCTCTATAAGGGATACTTGTTCAGCTATGAGATGTTACTGATTTTAGGACTGAACTGTCATCCAGCTCTCCGGACTCTTACTCAAGTCAGTTGGCTTCCCTTTCTTCTTACCGTCTTATTTTCCTAATCCAGTGACCAGGACTCTCGCCTATGGCAAATGCTAATTAACAAGAATATGTGTTAAAGGAATTGCTAGCTATGAAAACTTGGTGCTTAAATTTAAGCAGTCCTGGATTACTTCCCTTCCATCTATCCCCAAATTTAGAAGCCAAAGACTTTTGTCATTACCATCTTTGTTCCCAGTCCATTCCACCTATTAATCATGACTCCTCTGTAAAATGATGGTTAGGGTCCTAATCACTAAGGGCTGTTATACACCCATGGGTTGTTTGCTCCTTATAATGCCACTATCTAGAAGCCTATCTGGAGGAGGCTGATAGAGTAATTACTTTTTCCACATTCATCTGTAGAACCCACCAAACCACCAGCCAGCATCTTTGCCAGAAGTCTGTCTGCCACAGACATTGAAGTTTTCTGGGCCTCCCCCATGGAGAAGAATAGAGGGCGGATACAAGGCTATGAGGTAAGTAAGAGACACGTGCATCAGGTCTGGGAACTTCAAGACACATTGTATTGGGAAAAAGACTCAGACTCCCATTTAGAGGAATTTGTTTCAGAGAACAATGGCTTCGAGTAGACATTAGTTGAAGCATTAGCATCCCACTGTGAGATCACCCTTTTTCTGGTATACTGCAGAAATGTATTTTTTAAAATATATGTGGGTCTAAGCATTTATAAGAGAGTTGACAAAATGAGCTTTGACTTTTGACACACGCAGAATCAGTTGGGCTCAAGATAAATGTAGGGGACAAGTGAGAAATAGCCAATAATGGTTGTGCCAATTTTCCTTCCCACTATGAAGCTAAGAACAAAAAGGGGGGCCCTTCCTATTCCAGATAAGTTCTTAGAGCATACCAAGCCCTTGGCTCCGAAAGTTCCGCGTATGAGTTGGTATAAAAAATTAATTCCATCATAAGAATCTGCATTTTTTAAAAAGTCAGCTGATGACATTGAAAATATCCCCAAAGATAGGATTTCCAAGGTCTTCCCTTTTATTTTCTCAGGTTAAGTACTGGAGACATGATGACAAGGAAGAAAATGCTAGAAAAATACGAACAATTGGAAATCAGACATCAACAAAAATCACCAATTTAAAAAGCAGCGCGCTGTATCATTTAGCTGTCAAGGCATATAATACTGCAGGGACAGGCCCGTCCAGCGCAACGGTCAATGTGACAACCAGAAAGCCACGTAAGAACATCCTTGTTCAGAAATATTTTAGGGATTCATCAGACATATCCCCAGTTCATTCCCCATCCCCACCTCCCAATGATCATTTGCATACTAATTGGTATCATTATGTGGATTCAAATTTACCTTAGCATTTTAACTGAACCTTTCCAAATACCATGCAAAATTCATTGCTCCAGAGGACAGAAAGATAAATGTTTTTTTCCTCACTGGGAAGGGCTACTTCTTTTAGATATAAATGTTAGGCGACCAACTGAATCTTTTTCCATTTGCAATGCTGTATCTCGTCAGATTTTAGTGACCTTGAAGACACATATTAGTGCAATAGCCCATTAAATTGCCTCCACTCTTGAATTCTAGTAAGGATATATTCCTCAGAATCCATTGAGACTTAATAATCTGTGACTTCGTATATCTTAATTTTTTTATAGCACCAAGTCAACCCCCCGGAAACATCATATGGAATTCATCGGACTCCAAAATTATCCTGAATTGGGATCAAGTGAAGGCCCTAGATAATGAGTCGGAAGTAAAAGGATACAAAGTGGGTAATTTCTTTTTTGCAGAGGCCCCTAATCCTGCTGTTAGTGAGAACAGTCTCTTCTCAGGAAATCATATGACTATGTTCTCACTTTCCCTGATGACGTCCCACAACCCCTCTAGGCATCTCTGTCCCCAGAGTGGCTTGCTCTGAGTTTTATAAATAGTCCACGGCAATAAGGCAGTTGTAGAAAATTGACTAAACTTTGGAATCAGGCAGAGTGAATCAGAAATGGTTGAAGACCCTATAGTTGTGTCATCAAAAACTCATGAAGAACCACGTTTGTAACATTTCTCCAGTCAGCTTTGTTTTGTGCTCGTCCTGGTTGTCTTTTTCTTAAATCAACAATATTATGAATGGTTAATCATTTTTGTTCATGTTCCTATAGTTAAATTTATTTAGAGAAAAAGAAGCAAGGAATTTGTAGAAGATTCATTGGCCTGATCCCAGAGTGCTAGCCTGACTTTAAAGAGCTAGAAAAGAAAATAGCCTTGGAGCCACAATTAAAAGCAGTTGGTAATATCTTGTTTTGTTTTACTGTATGTGACATTCGAGGCAGTGCAGTGCAGGCCAGACAAAAGCAGTCTGTGGGCTATGTTTTGTGGTATTTTTGCAGAGTGATGTTGAGCATAGCAGAAAGGCATTTTAACTAGTTTTAGCTAGTCCAGGAACTAGTTAAAAAGCATGGGACTCTTGGAAAGTTCTTGATAAAACCAAAGCTAGAATTGGGAGTTGATATACTTGGTGGTAGAACCTTGGGTATCAAGATTAGAGAGAGACTCGGGAAAAGGCTCCCTGTCATAGATTCCTTTTCTTTTATTCACATCATACAGTGATTTGTATTGTACCAATGGAGAAACATTCCCTAAAAACTAATCTCCAGACCTTTTACTGGGCCCTTTGCTAAGAGCCCAGAGTCTTCTAGCATATAGCATAACGAGACAGGAGACCACATATTGGTCCTCTATTGACTCTGTGACTCTAAGTAAATCATTTAACCCCTTGGGACCACATTTTCTCTTTCATTAAGGAGAAATTTTCTATTTCTATTTTCTATTTCTATATTTCTCTGAACTTTTGCTCAGACATTTCAGTTGGGCCATGAAAAAGGGAGAAAGATAGGTCTTTGGGAAAAAGTGTTCCAAGCACAGTGAATATGGTGTGCCAAGGTCCTGAGGTACACATATGCCAGTATGATACAACAGGAAGCATGAGAGAGACTGTGGTGAATTAGAGACTTTCTCATTGTCCAGAAGGAGCTGTGGCTTTTGAGCTCTTGTATATTGTTGCCAAACAGTGTGGCCATATCTTCCAGTTTCTTGGTAGAACCCAGCATTTTTTCATGTATAAGTTTTTGGACAGTTTTAAATATTGACATCTAACTCAAAATAAGATAAACACTTCAAGAGCCAAACAGTTAAAATATGCAGGCCAGATGTGACCCATGGGCCATCAGTTTTCTACCTCTAACCTCCTTGTTTTGCATTCGTGAAGACAGAGACCAGAGAGGGGAAACAATTTTCCCATGTAGATGGTGGCCAAACTAGGCTAAGTTAAGAATATAGGCTATTGACCCAGACTGCCTGGGTTTGAATGCTAAATCTACCCTTTACCATTCATAGTACCCTGGGAAAATTGCATAATAGCTTCAGGTCTCAGTGTCCTCATCTTTGAAATCAGAATTAGAGTGCCTACCTCAATAGGTAGTGGTGTTAGTACTTAGAACATACAGTGTTCATTGGCCCCATTGAAGATGTCAGGCAGTTTCCTCCAAAGCCACAGTGCAGCTCGCCGAAGATGAAGAGCCCAGGCGTCCCTTAATCTGGTAGCAGGTGGTGACAAAGCTCTCATTGCTTGTGAGGAGGACATTCCCAGGCACCGAGTATATGACTGTGTCAGTAAAGGGGAGAGGTTCCCTGCCAGGTTCCATACATAGTGTTTTGAATCAAAGCACAGGCCAAAATAACACAGTTAGGGGCTCTTTCTCCCTGGTGTAGTGATCTCGAAACCCAGATTCCTGGCATGTATGGTTGCAGCCAAAGAGTGGGAACAGCCATAGAACATAAAAACCCCTAAATGTTGTTTGTTGTAGTACACAAGGACATCCAAGGAAGGACAAGGAGCAGAGAAAATGCAGTTTGAGGGAAAGTAGCTGAGAGTCCTATTGTTAACCTTGATTATGGGAGTGTCTCAGTGGTTTCAAAATATCCAGGGACCACAGCAGCAAGCACAGAACTGTGCACTAAGCACCATCCCCAGAGGGTCACTCAAGTCCAAGGAAATCACACCTTTGGGAGCAGTGACTTCACTTTTTTGGGGACTAATGGTCTGGACACTTCACATGTTGATCTACATCTGGTGAGGAAATCAGAGGTCCAACAGCTCCATTTTAGCCACCCTTCCAATTCCCAAGGCAAAACTTGTCATCTTTGATAACTTAGGACAAATCTCCACTTTGATGTTTCACCCAGACATTGAAAAATGGACTACAACTGAGATAATTTCAGGTTGTTGATACTGTCTAATGTGATAAGAACAAAAATTAGACTTCTCTTACTTTTCATTAAAATAAAGAACATACGGCATTCAAACACAAAGTAGGCATTGAATTGTGTTTGCTACTGTTAACTCCCATGAACCTGCCCTTTCCCCCTGTCTTCTGCCCTGGATTATATGAAATGCAAGCACAGCCTTCAAATAGGTCAGCTGAACCAAGTGTTTGGTGTAAATAAAGGTTTTACAGGCTTTTATTTAGGTTCTAATGCAGTCCCTAATATTACAAGACTGATAAGCTGTGCTGATAACGGAGCTGTTTTCCCCTGGAAGTGTTTCTCCTGGATTTCTATTTGAAACTGGTTGAATTCTGTGTGCTCTGGCAAGGACCAGAGGTAAATCAAAGAAGCAATTTATTCCTCAAAGCCAGATGTGCCCTCGCATCCTATCAGCCAGCCCACGTTCCTGAAGGGCCGTGATGAGACGCTCTGACACTCCTGAATGTGCCTGAGGATTTATTTGAGCCTGATCGTGAGCGAGGAGACGTCGAGTTGGATACAACTGATGCTCCGGAGAGGAAGGGGGCACTTATGAATCTTTCCACCTTAAGGAAATTGTGTTTTCCACCTTGTATTAGAGAGATATAAATTAAGGTGATGAAATGCCAGGGAACAAATGGGATCTATAGCATTTTAGGGAATTTTTTGAATTTTATGTGTGTTTGGTTTTTATTGCAATAGTGGAGTGGGTCTTAAGTCTCTAACTTCAGCAGATCAGAATTTTGAAATGTGGGCTAATCTTACCCACCTCAAAGTGTTGTTGGTGGACCAGAGACCTTGGCATTATCTGAGAACTCGTTAGAAATGGAGATTTTTAAGGTCCAACCTCAGAACTACTAAGTTGGAAACTCTGAGGTGGGGTCCAGTGATCTGTGTTTGAATGAACCCTCCAGGCAATTCTGATCCACATTCAGGTCAAATCCCTGACCTAATCCAGGGTTTCCAGCCACAGCAACATCACATCAAACTCTTTTTTTTTTTTTTTCCTTCACAAACCACGCCTCAACCTCACCTCCAGGGGACTCTAACTCTGGAGTGCGGCTCTAGCAGACTTTCTGAGCCTCCTCAGAAGGAGGAGGAAAACTGGAAAACTCTCAGCGTAGAGACTGTCCTCTGCATTGCAGGATGTCCTGCAGCATCCCTGACCCCCACCCGGTAAACAGTAGTGCCTCCTGTGACAACCAAAACTAGTCCATAGACATTGCCAAATGCCCCCTGAGTGAGAGGAGCAAAATAGCCCCTCCCCCCCATACCCTGTTGCGAAGCACTAGGCTAGAGCGACAGTATTTTTGACATGTTCCCCAAGTGCTTCTGCCACACAGCCAGGACGGAGAACACTGATCACCCACCCCTCTGTTTCTCACTATGAGGAGAAACTGGAGGTACTGGAGGACCGTAATTTAAGAGTTGGGGTTCAGGAGCTCTCACCTTGCCACGTACCTGCTCTTTGTCCTCATCCAGCCTCTGTTTTCTCATCTGCGGCAAGGAATAATAATGCCTGTGTTGTCTGGTTGTTGTGACGGTTAAACCCGGTGATGTTGATAAGGCGCTTAGGTCACAGTCAACATCAGAAAGTATTTGCAGGACAATTATCATCCCAGTTGTTATATCCAAAAAGGTAGATGCGCTTTTGCAGGCTTTTAGGTTTTGTTTCTGTTGGTGGCAGTCGGAGTAGGCAATTCCAGGCAGGGGGATGTGTTTTCAGGAGACCTAGTTGGGAACCTCATCAAATGAGCCACCAACCCAGACTCCCATCCAGGGGAGGCCAAGAAGGGAAACACGAGTGGGACTGTTGAAGCTATAGACACTTCTGGAGTGACAGTGATGGCCACAGAATATTCCCTATTTTCCACATAGCTCAGAAGGGGGTCCCAGGGGGAGGAAAAGGGGATTACTGCCCTTGCCTTTTGGAGATCATCTCCCTGTGCTGAAATGGGCTCTCTCCAGAGGTTTCATAATAATAATAATGTATGATGCCTGCCTTGTGCTTCTCACCTTTGCCAAGTATGTTTATCTCGTGTTCCCTTTAAGCCATCATAAACACTGTACGTCTTACATGCTTCCTTTGAGCCAGTCCTTCACTAATATGCAATCCTCATGCAATCTTGAAAACAGCCCAGCAAGATGGGTTCATTGTTTGAAGCTCAGATTGTAAAGAGGACTATAGTCCCACAGTGGCCAAGTTGCTTCCGATGCCAAAGCCCCTCACATGTGACTGAGCTCTGTGAGGCCTCCAAGAGGAAGTCATTTTCCAGGTGTGTTACCTGAGCCTTCCAGAGGTTCTGTGTGGCCACATGGCATATTGGTTGACAGATGCTGCCTCCGTCCGCATGCTGCAGTGTCCTGTACACTCGTTCCTCATAATGAAACGGTGGCTGCAGACGTGCCTCTTACTATAAATGAGGCTCCCAGGGGTGTGTGGGCAGCCTGACCGCCTCGGCGTTCCCACATTTCGCTGGTGCCCAGAGGTGAGAACAATGGATGTTCCATCTTTGGGGCCTTTGTGAGGACAGCAGGTGACACCTGTTCTTTCTGTATTGGCAGGTCTTGTACAGATGGAACAGACAAAGCAGCACATCTGTCATTGAGACAAATAAAACATCAGTGGAGCTTTCTTTGCCTTTTGATGAAGATTACATAATAGAAATTAAGCCATTCAGTGATGGAGGAGACGGCAGCAGCAGTGAACAAATTCGAATTCCAAAGATATCAAGTAAGAGTGTCTTTTTCCTCCCCTCCCCCTGCCTGCTGGCTCTCCTCTGTCTTCCCAATGAGTTCAGGCTTGGACAAAGTAGAGCCCACAAAGAAAGGCTTCTGTAACAATGGTCAGTCCTGTCCCCTTTCACCAGACAACTGATGTTTGCTGATCACAGGTGGTTTCATAAAAAAGACAGTTTGACTAGTTTTGACTGATTTAATCAGTTGCCAATCAAAAATCAGATTAAAGAAGCCTCAAATCCGTCACACTGGTTTTCCCATGTGGACATGTGCGCATCTATAACAACTATAAAACTATCGCTCAGAAAGTTAAAAGCATGACTCAGGAGAAAAAAGCAAAGAGTTTTTTAAAATGTCGAGGCAATTTGTCTTTAGCAAAACAGTGTAACTCAGTGTCTGTGGCTGAAAATATTTTGAATTTGACATTATTAATTTTGAATGTGTGTATGTAACATGTACATAAATACACATGTCTATATATAGTCAAGATTATCTTTAGTAACAAAGGCAGAACAGTGTGAGAATATTCTTTTTTGAGCAAACATAGTCAATCCTGTTTTATATATATACATATATACATGTTTGCATATATCTCAGCAGAATATTATTTTTTATTGCATGGTTTCATTTATTAAAAAAAAAACAACAAAAAACAGAAAAGGCAAATCCATAGAGACAGAAATCAGATTAGTGACTTTTAGTGGCTGGCCAGTGGTATGAATTGCAGTGTAATGGGTTCTGGGTTTCTATTTGGGGTGATGGAAAAGTTCTGGAACTAGGGGTCTCAATCTCACAACCCTGAGATCATTATCTGAGCCTAAATCAAAAGCCAGTTGCTTAACTGACTGAGCCTCCCAGGCATCCCAGCACTTATGTCTTTTTAAAAAAAAACTGGGCAGAATTGAATTGTATACTTCACTAAGGCAAGGGCTCTAAATTCTGTTGAAAGGAACTAGAGATGTGGAACCAGAGATGTGGAAGTAATCACCAAGCCACAGAAACACAAGATTGGGGTTTGTTTGGGGGTTAATTTATCTCACTCTGTTAAAAAAAATCTAACTTCATACTTTCTTATCATTGTAAGGATTATTGGGTTTTTTTTTAGATTGGTTATTCTTGGTTTAATTCATTCTAAAAACAAATCTTAAGCAATTATATTGGTATAATTAATTGATTTTAGATGATAAGCATAAAACTGTGAAAAAAAAAGTTCTATCCCTCAAAACATTGTCTACTTTGTTGGTCAAAGATCTTATACTCTTAGAGAAACCTCAAACAACAATTGGTAATCTGTTACTATGAAAAATGTAAGACCTATAAGAAAGGGGTTTTTTTTTTTTAAAGATTTTATTTATTTGACAGAGAGATCACAAGTAGGCAGAGAGGCAGGCAGAGAGAGAGAAGGGGAAGCAGGATCCCTGCTGAGCAGAGAGCCCGATGCGGGGCTCGATCCCAGGACCCTGAGATCATGACCTGAGCTGAAGGCAGAGGCTCAACCCACTGAGCCACCCAGGCGCCCCAAGAAAGGGTTTTATTTGAAAGGCTTGAGATTATTTTGTTGGGAAAAAAGGATATATTCAGGCAGACATGGGTTTGAATCCCAATTCAGCCATTTACTAACTGGTTGATCTCAGACAAGTATCTTACTCCTCTGGGCCCTTATTTCCTCATCTGTTAAATAATGTAAAAACAATACCAGATTTGCTTACAGTTTGTGTAAGAATCAAGTGTCCCATGGCTCTATGCCCAGTGCAAAGGTAGAGTTAAAAAGGGAACAGCTGGGGCACCTGGGTGGCTCAGTGGGTTAAAGCCTCTGCCTTCCGCTCAGGTCATGATCTCGGGGTCCTGAGATCGAGCCCCGCATCAGGCTCTCTGCTCAGCAGGGAGCCTGCTTCCTCCTCTCTCTCTGCCTGCCTCTCTGCCTACTTGTGATCTCTGTCTGTCAAATAAATAAATTTAAAAAAAAAAGGGAACAGCAACTTTTATTTTGCTGCATCATTGATATAACATTTATTAGTAATGTTATTAGTAATATTGAAGTTTCTTCTCATGTTAGATGTAGAATCCTCATTTTGTAAATGCATCAGCAGACCATGAGAGATGTGAAATAACTTATTCTTAGGTTCCTGGCTAGGGAGTCAGAGAACTGATATTAAAAAGTCATTAGGAGGGGTGCCTGAGTGGCTCAGTTCGTTAATCATCTGCCTTCAGCTCAGGTCATGACCCCACCGTCCTGGAAGGAGTCCCGCATCAGGCTCCTTGCTCAGCAGGGATCCTGCTTCTCCCTCTGCCTGTCCTTCTCTCTGCTTGTGCTCTCTCTCGTTCTCTCTCTGACAAATAAATAAAATCTTAAAAAAAAAAAAAAAGTCATTAGGAAGTTGTTATTTCTGGTAGAATCTGGCCAGTTCTGCTGCTGCCTGAAACCCCGTGGCCTTGTTTTCCTCTGTAGCCAGGGTGAAGCAACAGTGAGTGAATTTATTCTCTCTTTCCAGATGCCTATGCAAGAGGAGCTGGACCTTCCACATCAAATGCATGTACGCTGTCAGCCATCAGCACGATCATGATTTCCCTCACAGCTAGGTCCAGTTTATGACAAAAGTTATCTAAAGGACTTGCTGTTTATAATATAAGCAACATTTAGCTAGTTGTTTTGAAGACACCCAGTACTAAGTAATATTGTTGTTCAAGTACATCTTATTACTGGAAAAAAATGTTTTTTGCTTCTTTAGGAATGGCATTATACAGTACTTCCTCAAAGCAAATCTAGCTTTGTCTGAAGTTTCTTTGGAAACTCTGCAATGCACTGAAGACATCTGTAATATGATGTTACCAAAGCAGTTTACATATGTCCTTATATGCATATTTTTTATTATATATTTAGTGTTTTATAGAATTTTTTAAAGTTAACATGAAATGTAGATATTGATTTTTTTCCTCTGCTGTAAAATGCTATGGGCAACACAATCATACAATTATTATTTGAGAATATTTCCTTTAGAGAAAGAGTTTGAAACTCACCTTGGTAAATAAATTACAAACTACTTGTACAGTTTTACAAGGATTCAGTGGCAGAAGAGCTGAAGATTTGGTCTGTAACTCAAGGCTACTGTATGTAAATGACTCTTTGGATGGTTAATGCATTGAATCAAGTCCTTTCGACATGTACAATATATTTTCCCACCCTGTTGTGAATTTTGTTGTTCAACGCAACTCGAGATGGTTTCAGGAATGGCTGTAAATTCAAAACCTAAACTAACTGCCCAAGAGGTACCTTGTGCAATATTCCCATCCCTGAATTTAGCATTGTACAGTAAGACTTTCTTTTCACTCAACTAAGTTAGCATTGTCTTTGTAGTAGCATTATCTTAGATATTAAATTTGAAGTTACATATCCAGTAGTAACATAGGCCAAAAGTGACTATAGTCAACCAAGTCTTTCAGAGGATAAAAGATAATTTTACTATCTTTAAATGTATCTGTCTTGAATGTACATTTTTTAAAAAGGTAATTCTCTGTTGATGGAGTCATAATTTCTTTATATATGTGTATGTCTTTAATAATAAGAGTCCTTCTTTTGAATCAAAATCATATATGGAATTTGGCAAATTTCTCCTATTTCAGCAAATAGTCACCACAAAGAATATTTTCATGACATGATAAAAGATCTTTAGTGTAACCGTATGTTATCTTGATGATTATCCTGTTTTGCAGTAGGTAGCTTAGTTGCTTTGTAAGCTTTACCTTCTAAGTCTTAAAATCACACATTGGAAAATGACAATATCAGAAAAAAACATATTCTTTTGAAAAGAACTATTTGTTATAATGGGGGAGGTTTTGTAAGCTGACACTTGTGGAACACTGCATATAAAAGGCAATGAAATTTTCTATAAAAATTTTCACATGTAAACACTCTGCCACCTTTTCTTCTTCCTCAGAGAGCTCAAATTTGCCTGTAATTTGTCATTTTTGCTTACAAATAATATAAGTTAACGTTTCAACCTTCTAGCTATATTTATCCAATAAAGTCATAATCAGGATTCCACTTGTGTAAAAACTAGGGCGGTAACCAGAAAAAATATTGTCAGTATTTCAAGCTGTGTTCCTCTCTTAGTTTGATATGGTTACTTCTATGTTAAAATAAAACAAAACTTAAAATCACACTCACAAAAAAATCAACAAAACAATAAAATGAATGAAAAAAAAATGACACCCCAGGTAGTTCCCAACCCCAGTGTAAATGATATTTACCAGTGATCTAGCATATGTAATCTTTTTTTAAAGGTATTGTTAATAAATATTCTGTCATTTGTAAAGATACTTGTCTTTTGGGAGCATTTTTCCTGCCTGCCTGTCAGGGAATTTGTTAGCTCACCCTTGTCCTTGTTATAATTTGAGATGATAGAGGGACTCAAAAGTCTCTGGCCATGATCCAAAGCTAGATGACCCAGAGCTATTCCTTTGCAATTGACAGCCCTGAAGACACCATTTCAAATCCTCTTTGGAAGCACAGAGGGTCAAAATCCACAAATAAATATCCTGAAACTCAAACTTTAATAGTTCCTCTTGATTAGCTAAGTCTTTTGTATGTTTAACTTAGGGATATCTGTTGCTTTAAGGTATCCTCCACCCCATTGCTAGAAGGATAAAATCTAAACTTGATCATTTAAGACCCTTCTTAATCTAATAATGTAACTTTGTACCCAGCCACACCGAGCCCTCACTGGACCCTAAACACTGCTTGCTTTTGGTCTCACCTCTGTGCCTTTTGATCGTACAGCTAACCCTTCCTGACATGCCCTCCCCGCTCTTCTTTCTCACCCAGTTCCCAACCGTCCTAGGGTAGCTCCAGCCTCAACTGTCTGTGAAGTCTTCCCACACGTCAGCCCTTCAGGATGTCCTTCCTCTGAATTAGCCACAAGCCCTGTCAATACCACTCATTTAGTAATTAATCAGGTACTACTTTTGGAAATCTCTTGTACTGTTATCTTGCATTTTAACGTAACTCCTGTATTGTTACTTAATTTTCCTTGTACGTATGCCTTGTCTTCCCAACTAGATTGTAAGCTCCTTGAGGGCAGGGACTTTGGTCTTATCTTCCATGTACTCTCCATAGTGCCTAGCACAGTGCCTTGCAATAAATAATCATTGATTAATTCATTGAAGGGGTCTTTGACGTAGCATTTTGCATCAGTTGCCTGCCTGTGTGCCACAGTAACCCAACCAGAGAAAACTGTGTCACTGCTTTTGTTAGGTGGTGGAAAGCATTAGAAGGCCTGGCTTCAAACTTTATGCTTTGAAAAAGTCCTTTGTATCTCTCTGCTTCATCATCTGATAAATGAGGACCTGGATTAGTGGAGTCGAACTGAGCTGAAGGTATTTTTAGAAAGGGCATGGTAGGCACCTTCACTCACACCTGTCTGATGTGTTGGCTTCCGAGGTGGTTGCAGTTGGAATCACTGGTTGCAAGCAACAGAAAACAAAATTGAGTTAAATTGAGCAAACAAAAAGGAATGACACAGATTAGGTCACACGAGCTAAGGAAACGCTGAATGGCCAAGCGTTGGTGCGAATAAGAACCGGGCTACTCTAAGAATCCAGACTTCAGAACTTTGGAAACTCTATTCCAAGTGCTCTTCTGGAAATTAATTGGCTTTTGTTTATTATTTTGATGCTACTCTGCTCTCTATCCTTGATCATGCCAAACTTGCACTCGTAGCTTGTTAAAGAAAAAGTGAGATGACGTTTCCATGAGATGGGATAATAAATGCTAGGAAGGTCTAAGCAACACACTTTGTATGCTTAGCTATCCCAGGGGACTTCCCTGGGCGCTGGTCCCAAATACTGCACTCACATGGAGTATGTTCCTACTGGGACAGTGACTCTGAAGCAGGAGCATTAGGAAGGGGCCTATGTGCTTTGGTCATTTAACTCTTTCAACTGCTTACTCCTACCTTCTTTTTGTGTGTGTAATCCACCTGATCCACCTGTGATTTAAGTGTTTAAAAGGAAATTCTATTTTGCCAGATAATTGGATTCTCTCAGTGTTCCTGCAGAGCTCAAACACCCTGTGTACAAAACAGCATCTTTGCATGGATGTAGAAGACATGAATGATATATTTCATTTCTCAGGTGAGCTCAGAATTCTTCCAGCCTGTGAGATGGGAGCTGCCATAAGTTTTTTATCTGAAGATAAAATTACTGAGTTATTCCTACCATCAGATTTTTGGTTATTTATATCCAGGAAGCAATGTTCAATCCTGATTAACCTTTTCCCAGTCTCTCCCACCACCCTTACCTTTCTGCAAAGTATGCTCAAAGAATGTTGAATGTTGAGTGATGGATTATAAAAAGTACATAAATAGCACATAATTAGCTACTAAAATGACGTGTAAATTTTAAGGTAATTTGATGTAATGTAATCACCATCAGGTGATTTCTATATGCTGTATTAGATTATCCATGCCTCTGTTCTCCTCCATTAACACAGATAATCAAGAATTGACTGTATTTTCCTGTTGTTACAATTAAAACAATTCTCTGGCCAACCACAGTGAGGAGCAAGCCTTTTACAATGAAAGACATGTATCCATTTCTAGGCACACCCAAAATTACTCCATCAAAAATGAAAGACACTGGACCTTACACAGGCCACTTAGTACAGTATCTAAGAATATGGATTCTGGAATCTGACCACCTGGAATGCATTCTGACCATTGGTACTTATTATATAGGATTAAGTTTATAAAGTTCTAAATGCACAGTTCTCTAAACATTAGCAACAATTTTATAGTTCACTTACTGTTCTTCTTCTCAAGCAACTGAGATAGTCACAGAAACCAAAGAATGTCAACGCTTCCCATAGCCAAAATGAGTTGACCTCAACACATATGTCCATTGTCCCCTTTTATGTAAATATTTTCATGTCCTAATATAAATATGTAGTTATTTAAATAACAAAGTTAATAAAATAAAAATTTATAATAATATTAACACTTAGGAAAGGAGTTAGGCAGTAGGGTCCTCACTCAGATGCCAGCTTTTCCACAAAGTCTTCAGTTTCTCCATCTTGTTTGTTTGACTTCTAGGGCACCTCATCAGTACCCACACATGTCTATCATCCCATTATCTATTACTTATTTATTTGAGGGAGAGAGCACGCAGGAGCAAGGGAGCACAGGCAGGGAGAGCAGCAATTGGAGAGGGAGAAGCAGACTTCCCACTGCTCAGGGAGCCCAATGCCAGGCTTGATCCCAGGACCTTGAGATCATGACCAGAGCTGAAGGCAGCCGTTTAACCAACCGAGCCACCCAGGCACTGGTATTTAAATCACTGTGTTCATGTCTTCTTCCCAGTACACAGAGAGCATCTTAAGGTTAGAATCTGCTTGTGATTCTTAACTGTACTTCTCAAGCATCAGGCCTATATTCCTCTCCCATTGCTGACATGAACAAAGCTAGAAGGGGAAGAGTGTCTGGCACTACATGGCGTGATTTGTTCAGCCCTTGCCCTCCTGGCAGGGTGTGATCACCATATGCCAGTCCAAGAGGAAGCCTTTTCCCCTCATGCTGTGATCCATGCAATTTAAACGTTCCAATCCCTCGACTCAAGTGTAAATTGCAATACTCAAGAGAGCTCACAGTTTAAACAAACTCATCCTCTGTCCTTTATCACCAACAGTTATGGTCAGTTGTAGATTAGCAGAGCTCTAGTAATAAAGACCACACTGAGAGAAAGTGTTGGGGGAAAAAAAAAAAAGCTCAACCATATAAGAGATCTGAAGGTCTGGAGTCTGTAAGGCTGGGATATCTTAAGGTGAGAGTCCGAGTAGCTGTACCTGGGCCTTTTGCTACATATCTTACCACTTGTTACGAACAGCCAAACTCTACCAGGAGAAACATATGTCTGAGGATTTTAACTAACAAAGAGTAATACCTTAATTTGTTTTTATAGTTTTCAAAGTGCTCTTCACACTAAGACAAGGGAGACACCAGTTTATTCTTTTTTCATTTAGGAAACGGAGGTAAGGAGTTGGTACTACAACAGTTTGTAGTACTTTGTTACTACAAAGTAACACAGATGATTAGAAAGTCAGGACTGGAATTTAGAACTCCTAATGCAGTGCATTTCAACCTCCAGAAATAACTCTTACCTAAAAGAAGGAACAAGAGGGAATAAAGAAATAGTGTCTTAAGTGCACCTGGAAAATAGTCAGGACACCCAGTGGACGAGAGGAGAATGGTGAGGTCCAAGCAGAGCACATCAGAGGGTGATATGTGGGAGGTGAAGGAGTTCTGGAGGACGAGCAGATTCAGGGCACAGCCATGTAGAGGAGCAGGTCCCTGAAGGGGTTCCAGTGGGTCATTAAGGAAGGGACTAGTGGTCACCCCCTGTACCAGGCACGGTTCTAGCACAGGGCAATGCTGTGGCAGAGAGACCCCATGAGGGCCACAGAATGAGGGAGATAGAAACACCCCTCAAGGCCAGTGAGAAGTCACCTGCCTTGGAGTTGCACAGTGTGTGTGTGTGTGTGTGTGTGTGTGTGTGTGTGTGTGTGCAGGGGGAGACCAAGGGATCAGTACTGGCACTTTGTCACAATATGGAAAAATGTAATGAGAATACTAGCTGACATCAATCACACTTCTGGTATGTGCCTATCTCTGTGCAAGTGAACCTAGTGGTGGAGTTACTATTCATTATTCATATTTGACACGTGGGGAGCCAACACCAAGAGATATAGTGGTGTGACCCAGGTCACACAGCTGATAAGGGAAACCAGTAATTGAGGTGCTGGTAGATTGACTCCAGTCAAGTCCAGTTCAAAACATTAGATAGGTATCTAGGTAGGTAGGTAGGAACATAGACAGACAGAATGATATTGGTTGCCATACAACAATAAGAAGAAATAAGGTGGTGAGCTTCCCAGGAAGTTGTATATGAGTTGTTAAAAAGTGACCAGGGGTTTAAGCCAAGATCCCAGGTATAGGATTCTTGCAGGGAAACCTCATATAGCTCAGGTGTGGTGATTTCTCTGCTCCAAAGCAGCCCCACTTGGCTATTATTTTTTTTACTGCAAATGGTGCTTTTTTCTTGTTTGTTGTACTGGACCTCAAGCATTCTCAGAGCTATTTTTCAAATGGGCTATCCTACAAGACCCAAGTTGCCAGATAAAATACAGAAGTCCAAGTTAAACTTGGATTTCAGATTTTAAAAAATCAATAATTTTATAGTGTATATCCCATTCAAAATTTATCTGAAATCCAAATTTAACTGGGCTTCATCTATTTTTATTTGCTAAGTCTGGCAACCTCATGCAGGGAGGATTCATTCTCACTGACACAGTTAATTTCTAATGCAAAATTCCAGGATCTCGCTGATGTGTTATCAAATCTCCAAAGATCCATGTTTCTGAGGTGTGGAGGGGGATTCCAGAAATATTTTGAAGGATTATAAAAATGTGCTTGTTTCCCAGAACATAACTATAAGAGAAATAGTTGGAAAAAAATTATGAGGTTGATGTACCTTTTATCACTCTTCAGAACCCAATATCTGAGACCAAATAGCTGAGAGGTTGAATTAGCCCAGTCATTCCTCTTTTGTTTGTCAAGAATTAAAATGTCGACTGCTTTCTATGTGTTGAGCACTGTGCTGGGCACTGGAAAACCACAAAAATCTGATTAAGGCTTCCCTCTTCAGGGTTCACTGGAGGTGACAGAAACACACACTTATTTGCAAATGGTGTAAAACGTGTGAACAGATAAATGTCTGAACAGAATTCTGGACCCTTGTTTCTTGCAAAACCAACTTGTAACAAGGTTAAGTTCAGTCAAACACAACACATTTTTTTCACCACCACCTCCCTCCATAGAATGATTTTCTTTTTTTAAGGTTTATTTAATTGAAAGAGAGAGAGAGCGGCAGGGAGGGGCAGAGGGAGAGAGAGAGACTCTTAAGCAGTCTATGTGCTGAACGCAGAGCCTAACAGGCTTGATCTCACAACCCTGAGATCAGTTCCTGAGTTGGAACCAAGACCTGAATGCTCAACCCAGGGCAGCATTGAGGTACCCCCCACAATAGATTTTTATTGATTAAATGTATTTCCCAAATTGGTTGCTTTGCTTTAAAAAGAGAGAGAGAGAGAGAAACAGCACACTCAAATGTAACATTTTGGATCCATTAAGCTATGTACAGATAAATATTGGCCCGAAGTCCAAACCTGGCTCATTGCCTGGTTTTTGTAAATAAAGATTTATTGGAATACAGCCACTCTCATTTATATACTGTCTGTATGCTATAATGGCAGAACTGAGTAGTTGCATCGGAGGACAGATGGCTCCCACAGCTGAAAATATTTTCTATCCAGCCCTTTAAGAAGAAACTTGCTGACTTTTGAACTCTGACTCCAGTACTTTACTGTTGACTTCTTTCCGGCCAATTCCCCACGCCCCTTCTCAGGTTTAGGTCTTCCTTCATTTCATCACCTGAGAGGGACAGAGCTTTGCTTTTAGTTTGAATAAATGAAATTAACCTGATAACACACCTTCGTGGTGAAAAGAGTCCACTAGAACTTTAAGATAACACGCGTGGGTCACGTGGTCTAATTTTGCTCCGCCTGCCACTCATTTGTCGCGAGCCAATAGGTAGTGTCCTCGGCTCCCGGAAGTTCGGCTGGAGCTGGGTGGAACCCACGTGACCCGGCTGGGGAGGGAGAGCGAGCCATTTCGGGAACGAGAGTCGCACGAACTGTGAGTTCTTATTACTTCATGTTTTAAGCTTTGGTGATGGTGTACTCTCTGGTTGTCGCTGTCCAGCTTTAATTAATGAGTTTACCCAGTAGAGCTCCGTTCCTTCGAGCTAAAATTGAATATACATTGTTTTCTGTGCTGGTACGTTTTTAAAGAAATTCACTTTTTCATTGTCTAGCTAAAGTCAGCCAGTTCCAATTCGGTGGTTAAGTACACAGGCGGGACATTGTTCTTGACCTCAGCGTGTCTTCACTTTAAATGAGACCCCCACATTTTAAATAGTATAGTAAGTGATACAATAGGATCAAATAGGAAGTTACCTGGGGAACACAGTTTTCCTGGTGGCAAAGGAGTGAGATGTAGAAGGTAACTGTCAACCGATGACGAGTAGGATTGAGAAGGCTTTGTCCACAGGAGAAAGCTTACACTGAAGCATGGAGGGTTGAGAGAGCACGGTGTTCATTACGGAGGGGCGCTCCTTGGGGATGTGGCCGGGGAGCCACTGAGGACCCGTGTGCCGGGGGGCTTAGCGTTGACAGGAGCTTTAACTTGAAGGGATAGAGTTATCTGAGGGCCTTGGAAGGGGATGATGGAGGCAGATGTGCCTTTTATGTAGGTCCTTCCAAAAATGACAATACTGGAGGCCAGGATTTTAGTTGAGTTGTGATGGTCCTAGCTGAGAGATGATAAGGACGATGTTGGGGACAAAGTGGAGAATATGGGGGCAGGGAATAAGAAAGGTACTCCTGTCCGGTTTGTGAACTTAGACAACTCACTGTCCTCTGTGTGAAACAGTTCTCGTTCTGAAGTGAATTTACACTCACATGTATTACCTAAAACAGAGGGCTACTAGCCAAAAGATAAGATTGTCTTCTGGTTCAATATAATATTCTTTGAAAAATGGCTTTCAAAAAAGTTTGTATTCTGGAACTTAATTTGTAGGGTGTGGAAGCAGGACTGGCTACACGGTCATTGTCACAAAGATCCTTGGGCTAACACCAAGTCCCGTTCTAATTAGGTTTTTCACCTTGCCTCGTGCCACCAAAGACTGTTTTCGGTTCTCTGTTCTCGCTTCTAGACACCTACTTTTTCTTTAACAAATTAGCACCTAAGGTTTATTAATTCCACCAACAGATGGTCCTGACACATACAAGTCTCACCATGAAAACGTTTGGATTTTTAATCAGGATGTTCTTTGCCCATGTGGAATTCTTGCCCAGCCTGCATAAATAGCTTGAGGCCTTGAGGCATTTCAATAAGGCTCAGATGGCTGTGCTGTTGGCACACTGAACTTCCCCCTCCAGTCTCCCCAGCACTTTCCCTATGCTGCACTCAGAGATTTCCAACTGCCAAAGAAAGCCATTGGAATAAAATCCTTATTGGAAAGGATGTCTTCGAGAAGCACTGTTTGTTCTGAGCATTCGACTGAAGGCTCTTTGGGAGACAGTTTGCCCTCTCTTGTCCTAGTGGGTGATGGAAAGAGGTGGGTGCCAATGTCTAATCGACCTGTTGATGAGGGCATTTATTGGTAAGAGAATGTTCACATTCTGATTTGTCATGGCAAGGCTAGTGAAAATTGGACAGACTGCTTAAAACAAGCCACATCCAAAGCCTAACTCCTTCTGGACAGCATTTATACATTACCACTTAGCCACATCATCAGCAAAAAAAAGGACTAGGAAACACTAGCCAGATGGTCGGGCACACATGTGTGTCCTGGTTATTTCCAATCATGTTCTCATTAGACACTCGTCTTCCTTTCTGTGATATTATTATAGGCCTTGGAGATTTCTGCCAAATATCACTCAGTTCCAACTACACGCAAGGATCTGTGCCAGGGTTGAAAGAGGGCTTAAAGGGTCCAGTGGTCCTAGTCCCTGCAGATAAAAAGATGAATTTCACGTGAGCCCCATCCTCCTGGAGCACACAGTTTGGGGAGCCATCCAAACTTTGGGGAGCCATCCAAACTGTGAATGGTATGTCCTACAGTGCAGTAGCTCCAAGAGAGGGGCCGAAGCCCAGAATGACCCAGAGGCAGGATCAACCAAACTGTTTTTGAAGGCTTCACAGAGAAGGAGACATGGGATTTGGATTTCTGAAACATGGGTAGGAGCTGAGCAGTGAGGAAGAGGAAGGTCATAATGCACTGGGGAGACCTCTTGATCTACAATGTGTTCCTCCTGAAACACACAGACTAAGATCCAGGTGGTGGTTCTGGTTCAGTACCTAGGTGAAGGCTGGCCGCTGGGGTTGAGGGAGGCATCTCTGAATCACACTCACAAATGAAGACACAGCCAAGTTAGGGGCAGCTTCCTTTTTCTCTTCCAGCCTCCTAGCAGAGGCAGTGGCCATAACCTTAGGTTTCCATGTTCTGGTTTTGAAAGATCTCAGACAGAGAACAATCAGCCCTAAAAGGGGACAGTCTGGGGCAGGACCTTTCCATCACTTACTCCTTCAGTAGTGGGTTTTCAAATTTTGGTATTCATCAGAAACACCCAGGGCTGCTGTTCATGAAGTGTGACTGGGAAACAAACATCAGCATCACCTGGGAACTTACTAGAAATGGAGAATCTCAGACCCCACCCCAGATCTACTCAATCTGAAACTGAGGCTGGGGCCCAACAACCTGTTTTAATGATACCTCCAGGTGATTAATGCACTGGCAAGTTTCAGAATGTCTAAGAATGTTCACTAAAAATACAGGTTCTTGAACGCCATTCACAGAGATTCTAGATCAGTCAGATAATCATTTTGCCAGTGATTGCAGCACCCTGATGGGCCATGCCATCTTGGTCTTATCTCTAAGCAGGCTTCAACTTTTTCCCAGCAGTCTTTTCTACAGTACTGGGCTCACTTGAGCCTGGTATGCAACCCTTCATTGTGCACTTTTTTTCAGTGATTGCACCTGTAAAATGGAGCAGTGATCCAAATGATGTGGGCTTCTCAGGATTAGAGATGACGTGTGTGAAGTATCTGGTGTAATTCCTAACCCTTGGCATCTTAGCTCAGGCTGCTATGACAAAGAACCATACTCCAGGTGACTTATAAACACCAGAGATTTATTTCTTATTTCTGGAGTCTGGTTTTCCCAGTTGAAGGTGTCAGCATGGCAGGGTTCTCAGAAAAGCCCTCGTACTGGTTGCAGAATGCCAACTTCTCCTATCTTTACACAGAGGAAAGAAAACTCCCTAGGGTCCCTTTAAAAGAACACTAATTTCCTTAATGAAGTTTCCACCATCATGATCTAATCACTGCTCAAAGACCACCACCCCCCTCCTCCTAATATCATCACCTTGGGGTGTAGAGTTTCAACATGAATTGGAGGGGGAAGGGCACAAACATTCAGTCCCTAATACTTGGAAACAGGCAATAAAAACATAGAGAGTATGCTGCCATACAGGGGGTTTGGAACACTGTGACCTCCTTTCTCTTTCCTAAGCTTCCTACTCCAGGGTCAGGTTCCATTAGCACTGTTGGAGTCCTCTCAATTACTAACCGTTTCTCCTACCTCTTCTCTGCCCTTGACACACTTGTATGCACTTGGTTCTATCTGTAGCCCACTGCCCATCGTGAAGGCCACCAGTCTACATGCAGACTCCTATAGGAAGATGTCGAGAGGATGCCTAGATCGGGATGTTTGAAGGGATGCTTGTAGAATGGACCCAGAGCTACTTGACCAGCACCCAACAAGCTGCTCTATATGTGCAAGCAAACATCTCTCCAGAAAGTTCTTTCTTGATTGAGCAATCCCTTTCCCAACCCAATTCTACCTAATGCCTTTCTCAGTATATTCCTGAATATCAAGGCTGCCTCCAAGACTATAATCCCAAATAAAATCCTATTCTCTGCTTTGGTATGGAGTGATATATTAGCTCTTCACGTTGAGTTTGCCTCAAATCGTGCTTCTTAAATCATAGATAGCCCTCCACCCCCCCACACATTACTTGAAAGAAAAAGTATTCTAGAACTCGGTGGAGGGGGAAGCCCCATGGCTCCCACTTGTTCTAGGAAAGACAGTCTCGAATCTAAGTTCATAATTAACTCCAGGCTGGGCAGAATGCTTTCTTGCTGATACTTCAGTTGAGTATTACCATTGGCAGCCTCAGCTATAAAGCGGGCCACACCAGTTGACATCAGCCTTAAAAACTGTCTCTTGCACAAAAGTTTGAGGTAAGTAACGTAAAGCGCAGAGATTGGCAGGCGAGACGTTGGTACCCTGCAGCGTAAGAAGAAAAGACATGGCAGAATGGTCAGATTGATCAATCACCCTGAGAAGCAGGGAGTTTTTGAGGAGGAATCCATACTTTTAAGAGATTCGTCTGAGTGTATTGCCTTGCAGCTAAACTGAGTGTTCAGTAAATGTGGAGCTCTTCTTAGCCAAGAAACAACAGTTCCTGTTCTTCTTATCGCTGAGGCATGTGAGTGTGAGTTCATTTTTGAGAATGTTACAGTGCTGATCAAAACACAGAATCTTCCAGGGTCTCAAGTCCAGACTCTTCCACATAACTTATGACTTCAATTTCTGTTTCACTGGAAACAGTTTTCTGTAAAACAAAACATCCTCCCTTAGATGTCTTTTAGTACCCTCTTTGTTCTCTTGAATTTCTTCACAATTATTTCCTTAAGTGTATTTTCCTTATAAGAATAGTAAATGTTCACTAAGAAAATATGGAAAATAAGAAGAAAACAAAAATCTATCCACCACCCTGTCTCCCAAACACAACTCACTGTTTTCTCTCCAGCCCTGTTTTCTAGGTAAAAAGTTACCTTTACAGTTAAATGAAGCAAATGGATAGTCAGCTTCATAAATTGCTTTCTGTGTAACATCATGTAATATTCCAAAATATATATTCTTGGGCTGCATCATTGAATATCTCCACCATTTTTCATTCATAATTTATTGTAGTTTCCCCTTAAATTTGGATATGTATTTGTCTAAGTTGGGCTATTATAATGTTATTAATGAGAAACTTTGTGACAGAAATAACCTACAAGAGATATTTCTCTACTTTGTTTACTCATTCAACACATTTTTAAAAAGACTTTATTTATTTGAGAGAGTGCATTGTGCATTCACACACACACACACACACACACACACACAATCATGGGGAGGGGGGCAGGGAGAGGGAGCAGGGAGCCCAACTCAGGCTTAATCCCAGGACCCCGAGATCAAGACCTGAGCTTAAGGCAGACGCTTAACCAGCAGAGCCACCCAGGCGCCCCTCATTTAACACATTTTTTAATACCTATAATACCTGTTGTACCTTAGACACTGCCTTACATTGAGTATGCAGTGACAAGCAGAACAGATGTGCTCTCTGCCTTAAGTACTAGAATTTAATGGTTTATACTTCATTTTGGAAGGAACCCTCTCTGGCTACCATTGTAGAAGTAAGGAACAGCTGGAAACTGGTTTGTAACAAATCTAAAACACAGGATACATTTTTTTGTTTTAAACAAAAAGCTGCCTTCTTTGTAATTGATAAAGGTCAACTTCTGCCCTTCCATCTTCCCTCCCACCTCTCCCTGCCGGTACCTGTCTCTTGAATGTCACAAAACAATTTCTGACTTGGGTCTGAACAAGCAAAACTTGCTTAATGAGAGCTCAGGGATGGCAGATATCCTCCAAATCCCAGAACTCTGGGTACCCACACTGAGCTCAGAGACTCAAGTTGTAACTGAAAGCAGAAAGCTTCCTTTCCCACGCACTAAAGGCTTCCTAGTGGGATGCAAAATCACCACTGCAGATAGCACTAATTGCCCCCCCCCAACCTTGTAGCAGAGGCCCCGAGGGTGAGTCTGAGGGCTTTACCTTCAAAGCTACAGGCTGGGGCACTGCTACATAGGACCCAGGTTGTGGTCAACTCTGAACTTGCTTGCATATTCTCCTAGGTAGAGCGTTTAGGCCATAGAGTGACAGCATTATGGGGCAATACTTCATTTTCTGAGTTCTATTTGCTATCTCTGTCAGTCTCTGTCTCCTTGGTGTTTTTTTTGTTTTTGTTTTTGTTTTTGTTTTTTACATGAAACTCAACAATGTGAGAAGAAAATAAGTTGTCTAAGAGGAGTCTAGCAATGCTGAGCTCTGACATTAATCCTTTGCTTATTTTAAAACCAACTTGTCTACCCCAAGTTGTTATTTTGCACACATGACTTGATTTTAATTAACAACAAACCACAAGCTTATACAATAAGGTCTTAAGCCAGTTTCTTTCACCAGCTTCAGAATATTAAAGAAAATCATTGGGGGCTCTATAGGGAAATTAAATACCAGCATTAAGATGTTCCATTAAGAGACAAGACAGATGACTTCCGTGGGCTGCTAAAATCAGATGTAGTTTATCAGGGATGAGTATGCTGGAGCAAGGAGGGATTGACAGCACAAATTCAGATGAAACCAAAACAGAGTTTCACACTGGGGTCCGTTCTTCTTCCAGAAAAGCTATGGGTTAACAAAAGCAAAGCCCCTGTTCCCTGATAAAGGTGAACTCAGGATGGAAGTAAGGACAGAGTGGTTCTTCTGTCTGACTCAATTCTTTGCCTGACTAGGTTCGTAACTACTATGGTCTATAATTATTCCAAACACCCAAATCGAAAACTCTAAAGGTCACAGCTTACTGAAATGATCCATTTCAGTCAGTGTTTGACCCTTACCTGCCCTACAACCACCAATTTATTCATCCATTCATGAAGCACTTCATTAGAAAACTGAATTTGTTAAGAAAATAGCTTGACCTACATGAGGGATCTGCAAACTACAGCCTGTGGATAGAATCTGGCTTATTGCCTGTTTTTGTAAATAAAGTTTTATTGGCCAGAACCAATCCCCTTCATTTGCATACTGTCTGTGGCTACTTTCACACCGCAATGGCAGCATTGAATAGTTGAGGGAATCCGTTTGGTTGTTAGGTATTTACAATCTGGCTCTTTATAGAGAAAGTTTGCTGACCCCTAATCTAAATAACCACTTAATTTAAGGACAGATTTGACAACGTATATAATAACTGTACACTGAAAATCATAAAACATTGCTGACAGAAATTAAAGAAAATCTAATGGTCGATATTTTTTGTTTGTATGGTATGATGCTATGTCATGTCTACAGAATGGGAGACTCATTTTTAAGATGTCACTTCTTTCCACATTAACCTACAGTACAACACAATCCTAATCAAGATCCCAGCAGCTTTTTTGGTAGAAATTAATGAAGTTGCTCTGAAATTTACATGGGAGTGCAAAACAAAATACCTAGAATAACCAAAACAACTTTGGAAAAAAATCATGTTTGGGTGCGCCTGGGTGGCTCAGTCGGTTGAGCTTCCAACTCTTGGTTTTGGCTCAGGTCCTGATCTCAGGACCATGGGACTGAGCCCCACTTAGGGCTACATGCACAGCATGGAGTCTGCTTGAGATTCTCTCTCTCGCTCTCCCTTTGCCTCTCCCACTCATGTGCTCTCTCTTTCTCAAATAAATCTTTTTTCTAAAGATTTTTTTTAAGATTTTATTTATTTATTTGACAGACAGAGATCACAAGTAGGTAGAAAGGCAGGCAGAGAGAGAGGAGGAAGCAGGCTCCCTGCCGAGCAGAGAGCCCAATGTGGGACTTGATCCCAGGACCCTGAGATCATGACCTGAGCCGGAGGCAGAGGCTTAGCCCACTGAGCCATCCAGGCATCCCTTTTCTAAAGATTTTTAAAATTTATTTGATAGAGCACAAGCCAGGCAGAGCAGCAGACAGAAGGAGAAGCAGACTCTCCACAAGCAAAGAGCCCAATATGGGGCTCGATCCCAGGACTCTGGGATCATGACATGAACCAAAGATGGACACTTAACTGACTGAGCCACCCAGGAGCCCCTTAAATAAATAAATAAATCTTTAAAAAAAAAAATCCTGTTTGGAAGCCTTACACTAACCTGATCTCTAGGTTTGCACTAAAGCTATAGTAATCAAGACTGCTTTGGTATAATGATAGACAAATAGATCAATGAAAGCAACTAGATAGTCCAGAAATAGACCCACACATATATAGATAACTGATCTTCAACAAAGATGCCAACACAACTCACTGGGAAAAGTATGATTTTTTTTTCCCCCCAACAAAATGATGCTAGAACACTTGGGCAGCCATGGGTAGGTGAGCATTCAGTTAAGCCTAAGTGCTCTGAATGGCAAATAGGGCCTCAGGAAATGTATATTTGGGGAAGTCATTTGCCTTCTCTGTTTTTTTTTTTTTTGTTGTTGTTGTTGTTTGTTTGTTTTTTTACTAAGGAACTAGGAAAAGTTCCTCTGAAAAATGTTACTGATTAGGGTATCCATGTGCAGAAACATCAGAGCTAAACAGAACATTGGACCATCATCTCATCTATGGCCCTTGACTATATAGAAAAAGAAGTCAGGGCTCATGGGGTTGAAGAAATTTCCCAAGCTCAGTTAAGAGATGGCTGATAGAAAAAATTCCAGTCTGACTGGTGAGGATACTTATAGCTGAGCAGGACCTTTCCAATTCTCCAAGACAGTAGTGAACATATATAACATAATATTGAGCCAAAGAGCAGAATGACAAGAGCAACATCATGTCACTGGCCCCCCCTGGATAGACACTCTGCCCTGGAATATGCAAAACCAGTAACCTGATGACTGATCCCTGGAGACCCAACCCTGAGCAGCTAGGACCCATCATGAGAGCCTTCAACATTACCTCAGGGCTGATGATTACAAGGAAATCTTTAAGACTATTTTTTGGTGCCGGAACCGGTGGAAACAGCCTGGCCCATAAGTGACCTCTGAAAACAGAGCAAAGCAGAAAATTAGGTTGCAAAGCAGCCTTTCTTGTGTTTCAGTATCTGCTTTACAAATTGACCTACTGAATCTCAGGACCTGACGTTCTATAAATTTAAAAACTTTATTGACCAAGAGTTACAAATATTATATTTATTTATCTATATTATAATATTAGTTGGGCTATGATATGGCTTCTGAATCATCCAAGAAAGACATGATGGTAACCACTTCACATTGGTGCATGTTTTCAGGCCTAATTTCTGAACATGGGTGATTTGTAAGCCCTTGGTGCCCCACTACTCACTGTGATGCTGGCTCTAGCCCCCTCACTCAACTGTGCTGGCTCACAGAGTTGCCTTTGGTGTTCCTCTGCTTTGAACTGCCACCCTCCAACCCACAGAATATAACGTTTATAATAATGAGGCTCTTTCAAACTTAAGTAATTTTCTAAATTATGAAAGGACTGAGACAGAACATGTTCTTAAGCCTCCTAAATGGCTCTTTGCCTTACTGAGAGCCAAAGTGGGTGAGGAGTTCTTATGGGACATTTGCAGGCTCGTGGATTGGTCACCAGATCTGCATGACCTTTCTACAATCTGTATTTGACCAAAGGACAGTCAGCCACTCTGGGACCAGGTGAACAAAGGGTGAAGGTAGGAGTCGACACCTCCTAATTGGAGATCATACTGTGGGAGGCACTGGGGTGAATTCAGTCTCCAGGGGGCTGCCTTCCTTTACCCAGGCTATAAAAGGAGTCTGCTAGTGGCTCAACTAAGAACACCAAATACTGAGAAGGCAGTAAAGGAATCAAAAGAACATGAAAGTAAAAAGCTTCGCAGAAATGAATACACTGTCATCAAATTCAAGAAGGGTGTGTAATGGCTGAGGGGCCCTGCTCTGCTCTGTCTGGTTTCCATAAATCACCTAAGGATGTTTCTCACTTTTTAATTTGGTCTCTGCTCATCTTGGAAAGACTGTCCAAAAGACAGCAAAGCGCTGTAATTCCAACTGCTAACAAGCACCCTAGCGGATGCATGGTGAAAGTGTAAAAATTTAATACTCAGACCTCATTGGAAACATTGAAATAAAAAAATGCCTACATTTTACAGATGAGGGTGAAAATTAACAGGATGAAGCAGATGGTTGCCACAAGCACAATGAGAAACCATTCTGTGGAGGGCTTCTGATCATCATTTCCTGTTGGAAGAAGAAAGAAATCAGAGCTACAGTCAGCTACAGATATGCAAAATTACTTGAGGCAGCCATCAGAAAGCTTGGATTTGAGTTGCCGATGCTGGGTGAGGCTGGGCAAGTAGCTTAGCCTTCCTGAGCCTGGGATTTTTCGTGAGGGTGAAATGAAGCCACTTTTAATATTAAATCATGATTTAGGCAGTCCACAGGTATTTATAGACTGCACTTGATGTAGTAATGTCTCCTGAATCTTGGACCTTATTAGCTTTGGATGAGTAGTAAGGTTTTTAGATGGAAAAGCTATAAAAGGTAAGCCCTCTTAGTAATCGAATTGCATTATAATAAAAATAATATACAAGGTTGGAAACTTAACTTTTAGAGAAAGTAAATGATGGAATAATACTCAGAGTTAACCCTAGTGCATCAGACTCTGCTAAAAGTACTTTGCAATCTTAATTATGTTCAGCACCTCTTAACAATTATTCCCAATTCACAGATAGGAAAGTAGAAGCAAATTGCCATTGAAAAAGTATAAATATGTTGCATACCATCTCACTCTCCAGTTAAATTTGCTTCTTACCTGCATTCAAGGACAGATTCTTCTACTAGTTTTCATGATATCTTTGGGGTGTGTGATGATTTTTTAAGATACTGGAAATGCTTTCAGGAAAAGCCCCAGGTCCTTAACCACATGGTTGTTAAGGAGGCAATGCACTTGTTAAACTGTCTGATTCACTTCCAGAAAATAAGGCAAATCCTGCATTATCTCCCTGGATGCAAGTTTGCTTTCTGTGGGAGAGGCCACTCACTAATTCATTCCTTTATTCACCCGTTTCACAAATATTTATCAGACTCCCACACTATGTTTGGCCCTGCAGAGGTTGCTGGGAGCTGGGTTAAAGCACACATGTGGGCTTTCCCTGTGTGCTATTTAGATCCATCAAAAAGGAAAGGCTCCAAGCAAATAATAACACAGGTAATGACTTAATGCCAGCTGTGCTAAGTGCGTGGGGGAAGTTCAAACCACACCACACCAGAGGAAATGGACCCCAAACTTCAGTTTGCCATTAATTGTTTCATTTATAAAAATGAAATTGAGTAAGTGGAACTTTCAAGTCCTTATAAATATCCTAAGTCTTCCTAAAGCTCCGACATAACTTCAAACTCAAAACATTCAACTTATCAAGAGGGAGAGATGTCTGGAGGATTTAATGCTAGTGAGTCCAACTTTGCCTTGATCTCTTGCTGTTTTGCCTCCTGAGAACTCTTATTCGGGGTTTATCTTCTACTTCCCCAAAGCTTTAATCTCTCCTCCTTCATCTCTTCCCTTCTGCTTTCAAATATTCATAGAGTCCTTTATCTTGAATAAGCCATTACTTTGCTCTGCCATCTCTGCCAACTATCATCAAATTCCTTCCTATTTTATTTCCTAGCCTAATTTCTTGAATAAGGGATTCAGGCTGCTTAATTTCCCACCCCAGAAACTGCTTTTTTATTTGTTGATGGCTGCCTCCTAGTCAAATTCAAAGGACATGTGGTTTCCTTTTCCAACTATTTTACCTGGCCTCCTTCCTAATTTCAGACATGACGGTTGTGCCCACCTTGATACCAAGTCATTGGCTCTTTAACCCAATATTCCCCTTCCTCGGTGGCATTTTTGTCTTCTCTTTTTAATTTCAGCTTCTCAGCTCAGCTCGGGGTCTCTTCCACTGGAAAGTGTGTTGAACACAGCTGCATCTTTTAATTCCATGTGTTGTTCTCCCAGGTCCTTAGTCCTGGCCCAGCCCTAACACCATGGTTCCACTTCTAGATAGGAAATTTCCCATAGGTGAAACCCACTTAGATATTTCTCCAAGTGGACAACGTTGAAAACTAAACATCTGCTCTCCTTCACATCAGAACGCCTTCTCTCTCTGACTTCCCCATGATGGTCTCCATATTGGGATCCTTGGAAGTCTCTGATTCTTCCTATTCTCTACAGCCCTGCCTTTCTCCACTGACTCAGTTAACATCATCACATCATACACGCTCATAAAAGTAAGAGAGGCCTGTCTTGGTCTCATGGGTGCATCCTTGCCTAGTGTGGAAATCTGGATTCTCTTCTCTGCTTGCAGTGGAGGTCACCATTCTGGACCTCTGTTCCCTCATCTATAAAAACAAGCAAGTTGAAATACACAATCTTTAAGATTTGTGCCAAGTCAGCACCTTTTCTAATACCACCGACTCCATCCAGGCCACTGTCATTTCCTATGTACTTACCTTTAACAAAATTGATCTTAGAAAGGTAGTTGTTTGTATGGCTAAAGTTTTGTAAATTGTCATAAAGTATAAAAAATAGAAACAATAATCGGACATAACTAACAGCTTATTTTCTGTACTTATTTTTTTACTGACTGTTCATGGGTACCAGACACTATGCAAGGTGCTTATCATGCATTTTAGCATAATTCTCACAACCGCATGTCAAGGTGGGCACCATGCTTACTTGGCAGATGGAGAAACTGGAGTAGAGAAGGGCCGACTCTGTCCACTGAGGACACAGCTCGCAGGGGGAGCTGGGATCCCAGCCTGGGACTGGCTGAGTGATGATGCTCTCAACCGTGATGCAGGGATCCCATTCCACTGCCCATCATCCCCAAACTGAGGACATACGGCCCAGGCAAGAGCTCCACTTAAGACATCCTAAGCATTTCTCTATCACTGAACATGCCCCTGAGAGTCATCTTCCTAGCTGGGTACCAGGGAAGCGTTGTTTCACTGTTGGGTCCCCACTATTGGACATAGCAAAGTTGGTGGGCTGTGCTTCCACACGAGGGGGCTGGCTGCATTGTAAACCGGCAGTCCCCCTGATATTCTCAGGCTGCAGTTGGGACTGAATCCCTTCATTAAAAACCTACAACCACAGTATCTTTTTTTAAGTTTTAGGTTTTGTTTTTTTAGAGAGAAAGAGCATGTGTGGGAGCAGAGGAGGAGGGAGAGAGGGAGAGAGAGAATTGCCAGATGACCCTGCACCCAGAGTAGAGCCTGATGTGGGGCTCGATCTCAGGACACAGAGGTCATGACCTGAGCCGAAATAGAGAGTCAGCCGCTTAACTGACTGAGCCACCCAGGCACCCCAAGTTTTAGGTATTTATATCTGTTATTTTACAAAGAGGCATTAGTCATACTTTGTAAAATGATAAAAACCAGATACTCAAGGAGACAAAACTTTTATTTTCCCAAATGCCACAGATACTGAAAGGTTTTAGGAGTAATACTCAGTTGTCTGGGTTGTGACTGAGCATCCTGTGAAGCCTCGTTTTTATTGCACTGGCTCATAGCTAATGGAAAGAGCACCTGGGATGAACTAATACTGTCAAATGCCATCTAGCTTTATTTCTCAGTCTGCTGTCCTGAATAAGGGATTTTCCTGCTTCATTTCCCCATTTCTGAAACCCACCATTCCATGCTCTTAACCATTATTCAAGTACGTTAATAAGTTCATTCAAAAACTCCAGACTCCATTTCCACATATGGAATATAAATTTAGCAAGGGGTATGTCAGCAGAAAAAAATGATCTGGTTTGTAAGTAGGTTTAACAGGTAAAGTTTGAGTCCCCCAGAAAGAAAGAGCTGTGTTGTAAATATTATCAGGGTCACACACTTGGTCCCATTTGTGTCTCAAATTGTGAAATACCTCCTAGTCAGATGCATCGAGCGCTGATAATAGTACCGTTCACTTCTGACCATGATTACAAAAATCTTTTCAGTTAAACCACTCTCCATCTATTCACTTCGGCTCTCACTTTGATAAAGTTTTTCACTGAATTAGCAAAAATACAGAGGCAACTGATTTTATTTCATTCAATCAAAAAAAGTTACTGATGCATGTAAGTTGCTATGTGGGAAGCAAAGTCATGGTCTCTGCCTGGAGGGAGTTGGCAAATGAGTCGTTTCTCCTGGCCTGGCTTCTGCAGTGTTCCTGATGCTCTTTAGAAAGATTCCCCTACCATCAAGTGAGAACAGAGCTCAGCCCCAGAGAACAGAGCCAAGGTCAGCGTTATGGTGAAGGAAACATAAACAGGCAGGTAAAATTAGTACAAGGAAAAGCTTTCACATACTCACGGCCGAAAGGAAATTACTTGTGGATTATCTACTGTTTAATTTTTAATGCAAAAGTCTCGAGTCCGTTACATAAATGAGTGAATTAAAGTTAGCATTGACTCTGATTTTACTGAAGGTAGAAAAAATGGGAACAGGTCCCAAGGGTAGTACATATGTCCTTTGGGTCAAAGTGATAAAAATTTCACTACTGAAAAGTTGGGAGATCCCTGAATATATCATTAATTTGAATTTTGGGGTCTCTGGCCTTAGAGATTTCTTAAGAAAAAGGATTTCCAGATAACTTGAATCTTTTCTCTGACTCAAGGAGAATGCCTTTCCTACCCTAAAACGGAAGCCACAGATGTTTCTTTTCAAGAAATCGACGGGCCCTGCTATTTAGTTATGCAGAGATGTTTTAGAAAGAGGAAGTCACACCATCGGTCCTTCTAAGGAGAGAAGCCCTCCAGACCCTCCACCTCATTCCTGGATGCTCTTCTGACATTGTCAACTTACAGCATTTGGGAACTCAGCTGTCTGGTTTCTGATGACCTTCATTATCATTTTTGACATCTTGCCATTTTACCTTGAGAACAAGCCAGCTGCTGAAAATTCTGTTCTGTGACATGGCAGTGTGAGGGGTGGGGGTAGGATGCTGCATGGAAACGGGGAGGGAATGTGATGGTGGCAACCAGGGAGAGAAGATAAACCTAGGCACCAGACCAACTTAATCCCTTCACCTGCATCTGGCTATTTCTGGAACTTCGTCAAATTGCTTCCCTCCTGATGCTGTGGCCCCTCTTGGTGCAGAAGTCTGTCATCTATATGTTCAGGCTAATAACTCCGAGGAGGGTCAATTCAATGTGGAAGCTGTTCCACCTTAAATTGTCCACACAAGTGTGGCTCTCAGTGCTTCCATATTGATTTTGAATCTGACTTCAGACTTAACAATAGGTTTCAAGGGAAAAGAGCTAATTAGCAAATTGATGGGACTCTTCCAATGAAGCAGCCCTGGTCTGTGTTCATAGAACCAGCAGGTGCTGGGACAAGGCAGGCAGCACCAGCAGGTGCCAGGTCACGGAGAGGCTTTGTCTGCATCTGCCCATGACGCTGCCCACAGTTTGCCTCTCGTTGCAAGGGGAGACTGTGGCATCATTGATGAGCAGCACCCCAAACCAGTCAGAGGCTCCCATCGCAAGCACAAGTCAGAAGTAACCCTTTTATGTGGATGAACTTTCTGAGGCAGCTCTCAAGTGGGCTGTGGGTTTTACCTGATTTAGGGAGAAACAAGAGGGCAGTAAACGCAGCCTCAGTGGACAAAATGTAGGGTGGCCCAGGGTCCAGAGCAAGATAGACAAAACGTGCCCTGCGCTCCTATCTGGAAATGGGGTTCAAGTAGACTGAAAAATGGAGAGGAAACGGAGACTGTGCATGTATGCGCACCAGTGTGTTCAGGATTCACTGGAGAGATGGCTGCAGGACTGCTCATTAGGCCTCGCAGGACTAGACGTGAGGAAGTAGACTAGAGAACTTGTTTTTTGCTGGTCTCTGCTTTGCAGGCTTTCCTACACAGCACTCCCAGGCAACCCAGCACTTTGTTCCCTAAGGGGCTCCTGGGCCTTCCATTAGCCTGCTAGCAAGCACCCTTGAAAGGCTGTGGTCATTGCATAAAAATAAGAAACAAGGGAGTGACATAAGTCAAGCAGAGACAGTCAATTATCATATGGTTTCACTTACTTGTGGAGCATAAGGAATAACACGGAGGACACTGGGAGAAGGAAAGGAGAAGTGAGTTGGGGGAAATTGGAGGGGGAGACAAACCATGAGAGACTGTAGACTCTGAGAAACAAACTGAGGGTTTTGGAGGGGAGGGGGGTGGGGGGTTGAGCAAGCCTGGTGGTGGGTGTTATGGAGGGCACGTATTGCCTGGAGCACTGGGTGTGGTGCATAAACAGTGACTTTTGGAACACACACACACACAATCGCTTCTCGGCCTTTTGGCTAAGATCAAGTATGGAACACACACACACACAAATTAAATTAAAAGAAAGAAAGAAAGAAAGAAACAAGGGAGTGAAGAGATGTTGGCTTGGTTGTTATTTACCACTGAGGTGACCTTGACCAGGTGACCTCTCCCGCTTCCATTGTCTATTTGGTAAAATGGGGATAAGGACTAAGTGAGTGGGTAAAGTCCTCAGCCCAGTGTTAGTACATAATAGTGCTAAACAAATATTTGTTATTATAATTGCAATTAAACACATTGTGTCAGAACGGAAGAATCAAGAGGGTTTCCCTAAGTCATCAAAGCAAGACTAAAATTCAAGGACTGTCAGAATCCTGAGAATGCAGAATAATGAACTCAGCCCTGGAGGGGAAAGGAATGCACCAAATAATCAAGATACTAGGGAAACAGGAACACAAGGCATGGAGGGTCCTAATCCTCAAAGGTCTATGTTAAAATGAAATTACTGGAGTGCCTGGGTGGCTCAGTGGGTTAGGGCCTCTGCCTTCCGCTCAGGTCATGATCCCAGGGTCCTGGGATCGAGCCCTGCATTGGGATCTCTGCTCCGCGGGGAGCCTGCTTCCCCCCCCTCCCGCCCCCTCTACCTGCCTCTCTGCCTACTTGTGATCTCTGTCTGTCAAATAAATAAATAAAATCTTTAAAAAAAATGAAATTACTGACAACTTGATCATAAGCTGACAGAGTCACCCTTTCACAAACCCAGGCTCCCACTGCCCATCTTCCTGCCTCTGTTTCCCTGGTTGGCATCATGACCTCTGGGATGTGAAAGCATGACGGAGAGAACAGGGTGAGGAACCAGTCCTATGGCTTGGTTCCAGACCCAGGTTTACCACTTTCTTGCTTTGTCACTTCAGGCATTTCCTTAACTTCTCTGCATCTTTTTTTCACATAATCTGTAAATCTACATAATTAAGGAAATTTTTTGTTTGTGAAGTTACACAAGATCGCATAGATGAATGTGCCTAGCATGGTGCCTGGCTCAACAGTAGAGTCCTTGCTTCCTCTGAGCTGATGTCCCATCTGCCAGGCCCTTCGTGGGGTAGAAATCATGTGTGGAAGGCCAGTGTGGGCACCACTAGAGGTGACCATGCCGGAAAACACAGTAGAATACCCTGCTCCTGACAGCTGGAGACTGAGTCTGGCATCTTCCCTCTAGCTAGTCCGCTAGTCCATTTCCCTCCATCAGGCTATGAGGACCGCCTAAGGTTGAGATGGTCCTGCCCCCCCACCCCCCCCCCGCCGCCGCCAACCCCCCACCCCTCCACCCCCTCCTGCCCCCGCTGCTGAGAGCAGACAGTGGGCCTGCCAGGCACTAACCAGCCTTTGAAACCACAAGAACCTGGATCTAAGGAAACAGTTGACTGACCTGACTACCATATTCACCAACCTGAAATCCCCCATTTGCAAAGAAAACCCAGAATCCCCACAAGTCCCTTCAGCCTCAGGCAAGACCAAGTGGGCTTTTCAGGTTATTAGGTCACCTCTTTTTATTTTTTTAGACCAGTTTTGTCAGCGTTCATCTCCTCCCTCACGAAAGCCTTTTCATTTGCAGAATTCTTTTTGAAGACCTAGGGAAACTGAATTTGGGACCTCTGCCATGTTTACCCTTCCTGTTTTCCTTTGCTCGTTTTCTCTTTGTTCTACCACAGTGAGAGAATTTTAAAAGAAAGTGTGTGGTGGCAAAGCAGAAAATAAAGGAGGAGAGAGTGCAGAAGGTGTCCAGGGCTGAGTGTGAGGCTGCCCTTGGCTTCTGAGTCCAGGTGACCAGGGCCAATGCATGTGTTTCCTCACATATTCCCAGCCTCTTAAAGTCCATAAGAGTTGCCTGTGGGGACCTTACTTTCATCTCAACCCAAATTTTTAAACACATCCCTGATACTCTGCCTCCACCTACTTTCCTTAAGTCCTTACAGGCTCTAGGCTGGGTCATGTAGATCTAAGAACCAGTCCCCCCACCGCTGCCCCAAACTGTGATGGGAGAGCTAAGGCCCGGATTTCCTCTAACTTGTCTTGTGGAAAGAGATGCCTCCAAAGGCAGCAGAGGATGGCGGGAAAACTTTGCTCTACTCCTGGAGGTACAAATGGTACATATCTCAAGCCTAAAGAAATCTTTAAATTAAAAGATGGGGTTTTTTTGGGGGGGGGTTGTTTTTATTTTTCTACCTGGTATTGTCATGACAAAGCTGGTGGCCTTCAGATAGGGCTTTCAGTGAAGTCGGGGGCAAACCCAATCGCTGGTTGGGAGGGCCATGCCTGTGATTGCGGTTAAGACCCGTCTCTGATAAGATCTCAGAAAGACTGAGCCTGACCAGTGACAGGCAGGAAAGGAGTGCAGGGTAGACTCACATAACCAACACTCTCTTTTCCAAAGGGAAGGCTACAGCTGTAGGGCATTTCATTTTCATAACTGCTTTTCTCATGCATGGTGTGTGAGGTTCATGGAGGGGGGAGAAGGAGAGAGATGAGGGACTGAAGCAAATGGAAGGCTTCATAGGACCAGGGTCAGGAGAGCAGAGGTTTAGGTAAACAGGAGACAGCAGAGATAATAGGGGAACAGAAGAATCCGGAAGTTAAGAAAGATTTAAAAAGGAGAAAGACATGTGAAAATTAGGAAGTTAGCTCTTAAGATAAGAAGCAGAGGCCAGTCGGGGAAGGGCAGTTGATAACCAGTGTTGATAAAATGAAACCAACTGCTATTTCCATTTGAAAACAAACATGTTTTATGTTTTGGAAATCCTAGCACAGGAGGGCCCATCTAGGGCCAAGGTTCAGGACACTTACCTGCTGGATCCTCTCACTGTCAAAACAACCTTCCTGGGTCTCACTATTGAATAACCTTGGGCTATCATGGGTTAATGAGTGAAGCAAATCTATTCCACTTTGCCGATTGATGAATATGTCACCTATTTGAGAAAATTAGCTATTAATAGCCACTTCTGGGCTGTTTGAGAACTACTGATTTATTTAATATCTCTGGGTCTCCATTTGCTTATATGAAAGGAGATGGACTTAATAATACGTGAGAACGAGATGGTATTTGAGTGGGGCTGCACAGTGGAAATGGAAGGGGAGGGCTCCAGGGCGCCATACATACAAGGTGGGAGAGGAGGAAGGGTGTCTGAAGGAAATGAATGTAGCGACAAAATTGCCTGATGGACTGCAAGCTGAGCGGAATTATGGTTGCATCCTCAAGGGGTAAGGAAGAGCCATGCAACATGTCCCAGAGGAGCCCAGACTTCCTATTATGTTTATTAATCATCTTGATGAAAATGGAAAGTCTGCATTGATTAAATTCACTAATGATCCTAAACTGAGCAGGGGAGTAAATTCCAGAAACGATGGATTTGTAAGGTGAGTGGTAATATTAATCAGCTCATCTTATGAAAAGGGTGGCAGTAAATGAAATGGGATTTGCCATAGATAATGGCAGTGAGTTATACCTGGGGGGGAATTATAATGAGGCTAGTTCTGAACTAGGAAGCTGTTATTTGGGAAATAATAATGGGAGGAAAGCTCTAAAGTGGAGAGTGAATAATAAATTAAAAACAAGCTTAAAATAAATTCTCATTATGGATCACAATTTCACTCTCAGCACTTCTGTGGTGGGCTGAGGGAGTGCAGAAGAAACTTGGGGTGCAGCTTTCACATTTTGAAGTGAAGGAACTGGGAACTGGGACCCAGCGAGGTTAGGCACAGGTCACTAGTCAGGGGTGGCAAATCCAGGCACGCTCATCACCACTCTGTACCCTGCCAGGGTGACAAGAGATCGGCACTCCTAAGACCTACATGTAGCCTGAGAATCCCTCTCAGCACAGCACATGAAGCCAGCCCTGATCCCTTGGCTAGTGAGGTGTTATCTTCTGCCATCCAACGTTTGTGTCAGAGAACTAGACATTGACAGAGTCATGGCTGAAACCCAGATTTCCTGATCTCTTGCTTTTGCTCTGTAAGTTCTAAACTGTCTATGGTCAACACTGACCCGAACGTCATGATTCAAACACTCAGAAAGCAGAACCGGCATCTTAGCCAGGGTTCTCATCTTGGTTTCTACTGTGTTGGTTTGAAGTCCTTGGACAGCATTGAAAAAAATCTCTGAAGCTCTATGTGCAGTAATGTTCGGGAGACACTCAGAAATATCAATAATTCAGAGCCAATGAGTTTTGTGCCCTTGGGGAATAATGTAGACTTAAAAAAAAAGTGACCAAATATAAGTAATGAAAATTAAGCTTCTATCACAGGCATTTGATAAAAGGAATAATCTTGTTAAAAATTTCCTGGGACTGATTAATGTTCTGTTTTGCTCTTGGCAAGCAAAGTGAATCGACTTTGTGCCAAAGAAGCAGTGTGGAGGGAGGTTCTGTGTGTGCTGGGTCTGTGGGGCCAGGTGGGGGCATCAACCTGGGGAGGAGAAGAGGGTGGGAAGATTGGCCTTGGCACAGCTGGGAAGTAGGTGCACTTTGCCCAATCTTTGTTCCTTTTATCCTTCTTTCTTGTCCCTCTTCCCAAGAAGACTTGTGCTGCTCCTCTGAGTTCCAGTGGGGGGATATGGGGGCCATCCCTTAAGGCTGTGCTGATTGTGTGTCACACAACTCTAGGGGGTGCCATTCCTCTTTGCAAACTCTGCAACTCTGCATGGCCAGCCCCCTTGCAGACTCATAGTCCCTCTGCAGTTCTTAGGCCTTTTCTCACCTCCCCCAACCTTCTATGGAAATCTACCTGATACGTGTCTAATCTGACTCACATCCACATAATCTAATGGGTCACTGCCCACGAATTTCCTGAAGACCCACCCATTAGCCTAAGTGAATGACTTAAATGGAAAATTTTACAACGGGTCTGAAAGAAAGCTTTCCTTAAGTACACTCTTCAAATGATCAATGAATACCCCACAGGATGAGTGAGAAATAACATTCACACGCTTGACCAGCCATAACCACATAGTCAGCTCCCAGGATCTCATCATTGTTTAATTTGTTCAGCAGTTGCGGCTTGCCATAGTCCTGTCACCCCATGGCTTTCCCAGGCAGCTCTGCCACTTCACATCTGCCACTTACTGGACCTGCAGAGTTAAGCAAATTGCCCAAACTTGCAAAGCTACTTTCTCATCTGCAAAATAGGTCTGTTGGTAAGATTCACGGAGGTAATGAGCGTAAAGCATAGAGCAGTGTTTGGTAAACAGCCATCCATAAATGTCACCTATGGTCATTGTTTTTTATTTCACGGTACCCTGTGAGGCAGTGAGGTGGACATTATGTGTTTTGTCCTGGGAACCCAAGCAAAGTCAGAAGGGACTTTTTCCAAGGGTATGCAGTCATCACATACCACAGCTGGGTGTTACGTTCCTGCCATCTGGGTACAACTCCCGTGTTCCCTCCACTGTTCCGTGTTCTCATCGATCTCATGCAACACTGAACCACATACGTCCACGTCCTCAGGCTGCCTGGTGGCAGCACACACAAGAGTTAGGTTAGCCGCTATTTGACTGTCTACTTTGCCATAAAACATCTATGGAAACCCAGTACACCCAGGCAATGACAAACAGGCTGTGAATTTTCTGTCTTGAAGGTGCAAGGCCACACCTCCAGGTTATGAGATCGCTGTCTGAAGCCAAGTGAGCATTGCTGCGGTCATAAGGGCAGTAGGCTGGCAGAAGATGAGGCATTTGGGTCCATGAATGAATGTGTACACTTTCCAGGATTATCGGTGTTAACCATGAGGAAGGTCGCTTGCTTTAAAATAAACAAGAGACTCACCCACGTATACTGTTTGGCTCCACTCACTCCATAACCCCGTCTGTCTGCACACAGAGCTCACTGCTGCTCTCACTTGAATGGAATACTTAGAAATATCATCAGTTATCGAGATGAATGTATTCGTTGTCATTTTTTCTGTCTAAATGGGGAAAAATAGCATTATAAGAATCTCTGGACATGTAATTTAAGTCATGTCAGTTATCAGAATAGAAGGTTGTACCTAAGTGACATGACTCACTGTTATCTGATCCATTGAAAATCAATAGGACATGCACTGATTCATTTATTCTAGAAAGTTTCAGTTTGAATGTGTTGGCAGCTACCCTTCGGGGTAAGCGATCTTGTAACCAAAGTAAAGAAAAAGTCAATGGTAACATCTAGATGATTTGTGTGGGCCTAGTGATGATTCCTGATGAACAGACTGGAGTGGCCAGTAGAACGCATAATCCCCCTCATCTTGTCCCGCCATATTCTGTAGTCATATTACTATACAGTATCACTTGATTTCCATGCTCTTCAGCAAGCATCAGCAAACCACAGCGTGTGGGCCCGTCCAGCCTGCTGCCTCTTTTTGTAGGGCCTATAAGCTATGGATGGTTACTGGATCTCTCAATGATTGAAAAATATCAAAAGAGTATCTCATGACACATGAAACTAAAATTTCAGTATCCACAGGAAAGCTTTACTGGAACACACCCGTGCCTATTTGTTTACATATTATCTATGGCTGCTTCTGTTCCCCAGTGGTAGAGCTGAATAATGGTGATAGAAACCATATGGCTTGCTAAGCCTAAAATATCTGGCCATTTACCAAAAAAAAAAAAAAAAAGAAGAAGAAGAAGAAGAAGAAGTTGTTTGCTATTCCCTGATGTGTAGGAATGTCTCAAGCTGAAGCCAGGGCGTGGGCACCGTGATAGAGAAGAGAAAAGAGCAGAGTCCTTGAATCTAGGAAGGGCTGAGTTTGAACCCCTTACTCCAAACTACCTGCAAGGCAAATTCCTTGACCTGAGCCTCTGTTTCCTCATCCGTAAAATGGGAATAACAACACCCAAGCATGAATTATTGAACTAAATGGAAGTACCTTTGTAATTCCAAGTTTAAGAATGTACTGGGTCGAATCCTATGAAAACTATGAATATTCAACCCATCTTTGATGAGCAAAAACAGCAGTGTTGGTTAGTTGAATACAATAATAGGTGCTCAGTAAATGCTAGTTTGCCACAGGTGATTTGGGCCAACGTCTCCAGTGTGACAGCGAGGCTATTTTCTCACAAATGAGCCTTTCTCCATTCTTCTCTCTACTGCTCAGTGTCCACACCATTCAGCTAATCCTGTAGGCCCCACACCAGAGACGGATCCCCGACACCTGCATCATGCGTTCTTCTGGGTGTGCCCCCCCTTGCTCCCATGACCACTGCCTGACGTCTTTTGTGATCTTTGGCTTGGCCCGTTGCCAGAGCCACTAACCCCGCGTGCCTGTGTCCACATGCCCCCTCCACACGCGTCCAGCTTTCATGCTGCTACCAATATTATTCTTTGATTTTGCAGATGCAGTCGCAGTTCTGTACTGAATCGAATTCTAGAGTAGCTTTCAGTGCCTCTGGCAGTGGTTTTAAAAGGAGAAACCACTCCTTTTTTTTTTTTCCTTTTAAATCTCAGTCATTCTGGGAAAAGTCCCAGTGTAGGATCTAGGCTTATTGTCCCAAGGCTGGCTTTATGTCCAGGCCGCCTCAGTTATGGCCACTTGGCTGAAGGAGCCACGCTCTCTTATGCCTTCTGCCTAGACCCCCTGCCACTCCAAGAGCACTTGGCAGACTCCTGGGGGCCAGGAGCTATTTATTTCTGCGCCTCAGTGAAGGAAACACAGAAATTGAGAGGACAGCTTCAAAGCTGTTGTAGCGATTTGACATGGCCCCAACATCCAAGCCCATGCTTGCTGGGCTTCTCTCTCTTTTTCTAGCCTTTCCTTTTTACTGTATTTTACAAAAGAACAATTAGAAATTGAGTTAGAAGTCTAATGAAAAGTTGGAAATTAGAGTAGAAAATTTTTCTTTAAAAAAAAAGCCAGTCTTGCAACCTAGGTATTTTGGGAAGTGCTGGTTACAGAAATGGGTCTCCTCTGCTCACCATGTATGTTTCTACTCCCCTTTTCCGATTTTGCTCAATTGGTCTCAGCAGGGGCCCTCAGTAGGGGGTTGCTTGGCCTACCCCCTGTGCCTGCTAAACTAGGCCCCTTGATGGCAGAGACACTATCTTCCTTACTTTACACATCCCACACAGAAACCAATTTCTAAGTATTGGCTGAATCAAATTGGATGGAGTGGAATTTGCTTTGCCTACTATCAGTAAGAGGCCAGCAGTAATCCTAACTTCCCTATGCTTTGCCAGTTTAGTGACTTTGGGCAAAGGGGCTTAATCTCTTGGCCTCACTTTCCTATGTAATGGGAATGAGGGTGACTTAATGGAGTTACTGGGAGGATGGAATAAATTAGCATAATAAGGCTTGACCCAGAGCTGATGCTTCCTCAACTCTGGCTGGCTTATCAGCTCTTTGTCCCTTCAACTTTTTGTTCCTTAATGCTAACAAGTATATTTCAGTTGCAGTGAAAGACAGAAAACATAATATTTACCATCTTAACTCTGGCAGTGAGTACATTCACCTTGTTGTGCAACCATTTCCATCACTCTTGGACCCTCTGATACCGAAACTCTACTCATGAAAAACAGCCCCCACGCCCCCCTCCTCCCAGCTCCTGGAAACCACCATTCTACTTTCTGTCTCTCTGCATTTGACTACCCTTGGTATCTCCTGTTAAATGCGGTCCTACAATATTTGTCTTGTTGTGACTGGTTTATTTCACTTAACACAGTGTCCGCAAGGTTCATCCAGGTTGTAGTATGTGTGTGAGTCCCCTTCCTTTTTAAGGCCGAACAACAGTGCATTGTACGGATAGACCACATTTTATTGATCTGTTCATCACCGGTAAGTGGACACTCGAGTTGTTTCCTCCTTTTGGCTGTTGTGAATAATGCTGCTATGAACATGGATGTGCAAAGTTCTCTTTGAGATGCTGCTTACTGTTGTTTTGGATGTATACCAAGAAGTGGAATTGTTGGATCCCACAATAATTCTATTTTTGATCTTTTGAGAAACCGCCATACTGTTTTCCATAGCAGCTGCAACATTTTATATTTGCACCAATAGTAGTGCTCATGAGTTGTTATCTGATCCTTTGTGTTATTTTGAACCTAAAGTATGTCCTTTCAACACAGAATGTCAATAAAGTTTGTTTTATTTTTACAAAACTTGTGTAGATACAAGTTACCTTTGCCCTTGTTAGTTCCAAGTTATAAGCACAGTTGTCACTGAATAGAATTTTTAAAATGTTTCTAAGAGAATGCTATCATCAAATATTGGAATACTCTGAAGAATTACCTGAAAATAATTTTTCCTTGCGTTGTAAATCTTCACTTCATATTCAAAGCAGTGAATTGGAAAGGCAGAAATGGGTTTCTCCCACTGAATAGAAAGACGGGTTCCTTCAATCTCTGCTGTGACATTCACGGGAGGATTAATTCGATCTAGGTTAGAGAATGAAAGGTCAGTGGTCTGGGCTGATAAATTCAATCCTCTCATACCATACTCCTCAAGGCATTTCTAAGATACAATCCTCTCAAGTACCTACCCTCGGGATTTAGCTGACTGATCTCCAAGCCCCAAGACCCCAGTGGCTCACTGATGACTCCTATGTTGTAGTGCTGAAGAGATTTCTACTGGAATCTTAAAGGATTCCTATTCCAAATGCCATTGAATGGTGGGGTCCCTTTCCCCTTCAGCTCACTGCAAGATCCACCTATCCCTGTTTTTCCTGCGGGACCAGACTGGGTCAACCTCATCCTGGAGAGAAATTGCTCTGGAGCTTTCCCCTGAGCCCTGCCTCTGCTGAGCCAGGTGTGTGACCCTGGCTAGTAATTTCCTCATTCTGAGCTTCAGTTTTGTTTCATTTTGTTTTGTTTGCCTTCTTTCAAGTTTGTTTGGGGGATGGAGTGCGAAGTTTCCACTTTCTCTTGCATAAAAAGAATGGATTGCACCACTTTTGTCTTAATTTTCAACTCTACAGTTCTCTTCCCTGACTTACACCTGATTATCTTGTAGTGATGTGGGTGGAAATTATTTCTAAGTAAGCGTTCTTCTCTTAGGTTATGTGACTTAGATCTCACAATTAATGAATCATAGGGGCAAGCGAAGAATGGGACCTGTTGGTTCCAGAGCCTGCCGTTCCCTAAGCAGATAAAAATGTAATCAAGAATGTATTCTTTTTAGTAATACGAGGAATTTATCTCAAAGAAATGAAAATCATACAGGAAAAAGAATTCCTGTGGTCTGTGTTAGGTTGTGTCCATTTTCATATTAATATTGTTTCCTAGGTCGTCCTCAGCATTTTTTATTGCCAGTTTTCAGGAAAGTGACATTTTTAGGTCATTTGAGAAATAGACTATTAAGTAGAATTGCATAACCTCTTCAGTGAGATGGTTCTTTAAAATAAGTTCTACTTCATTTGATAGAGATTTAGATAAATCCTGTCCCTTTAAATAATATTTTATATATTTTTAATTATGTATAATTACCAGGCACTGTGCTAAGCACTGTATGGTTATTAACATACTTAATTCTCACAAAAACCTTGCAGGAAGTACTAATTTCTCCCCATTTCTTTCTGATGAGAAGACTGAGGCACAGAGGAATGACCAGCTTGTCTACAGTCCCTCAGCTAGTCAGCGGGGGAGACAGGATCCAAGCCCAGGCAGCCTGACTCCACAGCCCATGCCAGTAAATATGCCACGATTGAAATCTTGAGCATTAGTAATAAGAATGTGACGGGAAAGGCTCCTGACGAGTTTCATTAATACAAGTGTCTAGGATGAAGGAGACTATTTCTATTTTGAGAACAGAGCAAATGAAACCTTAATACGGTTAGATCTGAGAATCACATGTTGAGCAAGACATTTTCAGATCACCCACAGGAGATAGACCAGAATGGCAAAGGATCCTAAGAGGAAAGCAGGAGGAACTGGGAGTGGGAAGCCTGGGGAAGAGAAATCTCAGGATAAAAAAGCTGGCTGTCTTTGGCTAGCTCTAAGACCATCTTGGGATGGAGATGAGAATTATTTGGAGGTGGTACCAGTCCATCACAGGACCAATGGGCAAAACATCGAGTCAGAGCTGAGAAAGGGCTGCTCCCTCCAGCAGTGAGTTCACGTGCCTGGTTCAGTGATTCTCACATGGTAGAGATTCTGTCCCCCGTGGGACATTTAGAAATACTGGGAGACATTTTGTTGTCACAGCTTGTGGGGGAGGATGCTGGTCTAGTAGGTAGAGACCAAGGAAGTTGCTCAAAATCCTGCAAGGCACAGGTCAGCTCCTGCGCGACAAGTTACCCAACCAGGAATATCGGTGGTGCTGAGGTTGAGAAAGCTGGTCCCTGTGATTGTCAGGCAGGGGACAGATGGTCATTTAGTATTGGAAAATTATTCAAACTAGGTGATTTTGAGAACCCCATCTAATGCTGGGATTTGGTTATCTCAGCTCTGAGTTGAGTCTACCTTACCAATTGCATGCAGAGCAAACAGCTGATCAAAAGGCTTGATTGTGGCATGTTGGCTGGAGCCATTAGCATGCACCGCCAGCAAGTCACTCCCTCTGCTTCTGATAAAAGTCCTTGGAAACCAGCAGGAGATGTTTCTCTTCAGTGTGTCTTTCCTGTACTCCTGGCATTCTTCAGTCGAGGAGCCATACCTAAGTGGCAACACTCATAAGGGGTTAAGACGAGAGGAAAAAATGCATTTGCATAAGTAAAAATAGGTACTCACCTATAGTAGAGGAAATACTGGGTATCCTCGGGGGCATCCTTGCCAACGAGCCAGGTACAGTAAAGAGAAACTTGGTATGGCCTTAACGGATTAGAGTTATTTAATGTGGTCGTCGTAGTACACGTTAAATTCACAATCGAGGTTCCAGGAGACCCTGGATAGTCAATAAGAGGGTCAAAAATAAGAATAAAACATTGCCATGACAGCTCTTAAATTTTGTCCTTTCTCTGAAACTGTAGTGACTGGGAACATCTTAGCATGAAAAAAAAGTAATCGTTACCACAAGTTTTATAGAAACCTACTGGCAAAGGGCCAGCTTGCTAGGGGATGAAGCTAGGATTCCAAAGCCTGAGTTTCTGGCATTAAACCTTCTGGCTACTTTGGGCTAAGGAGGTGTGCATGTGGGACATATTTGTATGAAACTTTAAGAGCAGTGTAAGAGGTTGTCATTCAGGGCTTGGGGCCCAGGAACTTTGATATCCTAATGCCACATTTTTCATTTATTTATTCATTTATTTATTTATTTATTTATTTGACAGAGATCACAAGTAGGCAGAGAGGCAGGCAGAGAGAGAGGGGGAAGCAGCCTCCCTGCTGAGCAGAGCCTGATGCAGGGCTCGATTCCAGGACCCTGAGATCATGACCTGAGCTGAAGGCAGAGGCTTAACCCACTGAACCCCCCAGGAGCCCCTAATGCCCCAGTTTTCTGTAACGAGCTGTGACACCTTGAAGCCCACTCTTCTGGACCTCAGCTTTTCCAGCTGTAAACAGGAGAGTTGGCAGAGAAAGGTCTCCAGTGCTGCTTTCCGTCCTAGAAATATGTGATTCATTAGGTCGCACCCAAATGGGTCCTGGATAACAGAGATTGCTGCTCCGAGGGAAGTGGGTGCTGGCAGCACCGAAAAAATAACAATATTTCCTCCTGCACCTGGGGGGCTCGATGGGTTAAGCATCTGTCTTTGGCCCAGGTTTTGATCCCAGGGTCCTGGGATGGAACCCCACGTCGGGCCCTCTGCTCAGTGGGGGGTCTGCTTCTCCCTCTCCCTACCCCTGCTCTTGCTCTCTCGCTGTCTCTGCTGCTATCTCTGTCTCTCTCAAATAAATACCTAAAATATTTAAAAAACAAAAACAAAACATTCCCTTGGGGAGTCTATGCACACTAGTCTGTTGAAGTCAGCTTTACTGTGCAAAGATGTTAAAGAATCATGCAATTTTTCACCAAACGCATTATGTTTACTTCACCCAGAATTTGTGAAGATTTGACTGGAAAGCCTTGTTTCTATTTCAAACCACGTTGTCCCCATGTTAACTAGGGCTCTTCTGAACACATATGGTGAAACTGGCCTTGTGGTTGCTCACAGGAGGGGAAAAACACTTTGCGCTGAGGGCTAGGGAGGACCTCATCAAAGTGGGAGCCCTTAGATTGAGTCTCAAATGATAGAAAGGGTCTTTTTAGCTTAGTTTAAGTCAATTCTGTGATCATATTTATCACTGTCAGCCAGTGTAGTTCAAGGCAGAGAAGAAGACAGGCTCCTCTTGTCTGCAAAGAAGTTGGACAGAAGGGACACTGGCTACTTTGTGTTATTACCATGCACTGCTGCATAGGTTTTTTCTGTATATTCAAATACGACAAAGGTACATAGACTTACGCATATGCCTTGTACTCAGTGTGCTGTTCCACACCCAAATATAGTTTGGAGTCTCCTGTTTTATCTGTTTGTCTCCCAGCTCTCTTCCAAGGAATTATTTGGTATGAATTCAGTTTGATTCAAGGGAGAGAGAATTTTTCATTCATGTCACCATATATTGGCACGCTCAGAGAATAATTAGAATTGCGGACATGTGATTCTGAGGTAGCCACACAGAGGTCTGTATTTGTGACCTTGTGTCTGTCTAACTTAGATTGGTCTCTGAACCTTGAATCAAGGCCATTGTGAATTGGCTGCTCCATGGTCTTTGCAGCATGTTCTCATGAGTGAACAGAAATATGTTCACAGTGCTGCTCTCCATCATCGATACAACTCAGGGGGTGTGTAGCCATTGCATTTAGTGAGGTGACAAGATAATGGTTGGACGATTACCTGAGGGCCAGACGGGCCAAGACAGCTATTACTAGGAACACTCACATGACCTGGGACACAGTGATCCTTCTCTCTTTCCCATGTGTGTGTGTGTGGTTTTACCAAGGGTTTAATCACAGGTATCACTGCTTCTACATATCAGAAACCCCAGTTTTCCAGAGAGGACAGTATAGACAGTGGCTGCTGTCTATCCTTGTTCTTCATGGTGAGTTGTTCAGTGTTGTGGCTTCTGTGAACCATCAGCAGCTTCCTTCAGTTTGCTGTGACACATCCTAGAGTGCAGAGCGGCACAGACAGGACATGGGGGATCGCTCCTTCTGGAAGGTTGTATTGCTTGCTCTCCTGGCCCAGTAAAGCATGAGACACCATCCCTGCTGCAGCCCCCTCCAAGGCTTATATCCAGAGGTGGCAGTGTATAAAGCTATTAATTTGTGAAAGATAGAGGCATATGTGCCAAATGAGTAACACAGCCCATGAATGGGTTTTGAGGAGGAAGAGCCTTCTTCGGTGTATAGGATCAAAAATAAAAGGGCTTTATAAAGGACGTCCAATTTGATTTGGGCTTTGAGGTATGGGAAGGATTCAGACAAGTAGGCAGAGGGGAATCCAAGAAAGCAAAGTCTCTGAGGCAAGAAAAAGCTGCTCCAGAAGAGGGGGTGCGGGGGCAGAGTCCACATTAGAAATCTGTCTGAGAAAAGCAGAGGAATTGTGTTGGGTATGGTTGGAAAATGTCTTACAGCCCAATTATGAAAGACCTCATTGGCCATGATTTTGCTGATGACCCTGTGACGTGGGAGCAGGGAAGTGAGACGGGGGAGCTGTGTGCAGGGGTGCACCCGATGGAATGGGGTGGGTTATGACCGTAAGTGATCACAGCCTCGGTTAGGATGTTGATGAGGAGGAAGAAGACTTAGGAGGAACTGCTGACTGACTATGGAAAAGAAAAGCCAATTACTTTTCCAGCTTTGCCTGATCTGCAAAGTCAGGAATACAACGTGAGGCTGTTAGGCACCCGTCTTACCCGGTGGCGCTTTAAGCTCCGCAGAAACCCAGTTGCTTGCGAGGAGGGAGTGGCCATCCCACGGAATGGTCTGCACACTTGCTGAAAAGCCTTGATGAAGAACGGTTACGCGTTTGCTTTCAGTGTTTCTGGTTTCATACTAAAAATAAACCCCACAAGTCATGATACAGAAAAGGGAAAGAGCATTAAAAGAGCTATTTTAATCTGATCGGCATTTTTTTCCACTCTTTAAATGGCACGTAAATAAAAGGCAATGAACTAGTTTGGATAGAAAAAAAAATTAAGCACGTGATTTCACAGGTACATATCTGTTTATCCCCAAACTCATCAAGTTAGATAAATACATACAGCTTTTTATATGCCATTCATACCGCAACAAAGTTGATTTTTTAAAAAATGAGCAAGTAAATAAATGACCCAATTCTAGCATTTGGTTGTTAAAAGGAAACAAAACAGTACAATAATATATAACAATTTATCAGTCATAGATGAACACATTCCTATAAAAACAAACAAAATACTATGATTAGGGCTCACATTCACCTCAGCCATCTCTCTAGCCCCAGTCTCTTCCCCAGAGAGTACTTTCAAAGGGAAAATTCTCTGGAATTCCATATTGACTGCAAAAATAGCTAATACTGGGGCACCTGGGTGGCTTAGTTGGTTAAGCATCTGCCTTTGGCTCAGGTCATGATCTCAGGGTCCTGGGATCAAGCCCCATGTCAGACTCCCTGCTCAGTAGGGAGCCTCTTCGCCCTCTTTCTCTGCTCCTCCTCTCCTGGTTGTGCTTTCGTTCTCTTGCTCTCTCTCAAATAAACAAAATCTTTAAAAAAAAAAAAAAAAGCTAATACTAATCGCTTCCTCCTTCATCTCATTTTACTACATATGTCCTAAGTATTGGGTGCTTTAACATAATCCCTTCAGTGGGATACGGCAAAGCCCTGTCTCTGAGATGTGTAGTGACCGGCCCAAGGTTGCCAAGGCAGGAAGTAGCAGACCCTGGATTTGAACTTTGCTTCTCTGGCTAGGCCCCCAGCCGCTTCCCATTTTACTCCACTGCTCTCTTCCCTATCTTTTTCTCTTTCCTATTTTCAAGTATCAAATCTGTTTTACCTTCACATTCACTACACTTTCTTTTCTTGGTGAAAGAATCGGGGCAAAGTTAAAATGTTTGTGCTGCTGTGGAATGCTAAGCAAACACGCATGGCAATAGTTCACTGCCATTTCAACAGGCACCCTACTCTGCTCAGAGTCTAACAGAAAACACTTGAGTCCATATTTTGGGGGGGGGGCGGGGAAGGGTGACTTAAAAGTTCATTTACTGGGGAAAAAGCAGTCAGTGTTAAAATGGACTCTGAATAAAGACGACTGTCAGAATAAATACTTACATCTTCTTCTTGCGGAGCATTTATTCTCACATGATAGCCTAGCTCCACATTCTCTGGCTCTTGATCAGGATTTGGTTCCCAGCGCAAAAGAACTTGGGCGAGACCAATAACGTTGATGGTGAAATTGGTAGGTGGGAGAAGTAAAGCTGTTGGTGAAAAGGAGCCACGTGATGTTCGATTGTATGGAGGTAGCACTTTTAAATTTCCCAAGACCTTCAGGGTGTAGTATAGGATTTTCTGAGTATTTGAATATATAAGATGGAAATAATTTTGGAAAAACAGTTGCTTAAAACTGCTTTTAATTCATTATCTTTCTAACTTTGCCCAGGTATTTCCCTGTAGCATATACAGGTTTTTTTTTTTTAAACTGAAATATGAATACTTTAATATATCATTTATTGTAAATATAGTCTTCAAGCTGAGGGCCATTATCTATAAATTGGCTGGAAAAACTTACTGGCTTATGGCTAGAATTTGTTTTAATGACATGGAAGAAAATAGGATAGAAAATATCAGGGTATATGACATATAATGACTATGTTTCATAAATCTCTTTTTTCTACTACATGAATGTACTTCAATATTTGTATTTGCACTGGTTTTTGAAGTAAAATTAATTTATTTCTCATTATGATTCAAAGTCAAAACAATTTGTGAGCAAAACTACTTAGACCTTAATAGAAAAGAGGGTTTTTTCTTTGAACCACTGTTTTCAAAATAAAAACTTTCCTTTAAATTACAAAATCAATGCCTGCTCATTTTAGGAATTTTGGAAAGCACAGGTGAGCAAAAAGAAAAAGAAAGAAAAATTACCTCTAATCCTGCAACGGAGAATAGTGTTAATATGTGATATATTCATTATTTCCTGTCCTTGGCATATATTGCTACAACTTTTTAAGTTGCTTCCTAAATATTGTACACACTATTAGGAAACTGAATTTTATTCACTTACTACTTGGTTCAGATATTTCCACTGACCTTTAATTTTGAATAGCCTTGTAAACTCAGCATCCATACCTGCCACATATAGGGCTTGTAGGGCTTGGTCTGTAAAACACTGTCCATTATGGTAGCCACTGGCCATATATGGTTATTTAAAAGTGAGTTAAACCAAATGTTCCTTACCTTAGTTGCACAAGCCATATTTCAAGCACTCTGTAGTTGCTTACGTGTAGTGTCTTCTCCATTACAGAATGAGGATATAGAACAGTGTCCTTATCATAGAAAGTTCTCTTAGACAACCCTACATACAGACCGTGTGATAATTTTCTTTTTTTAGACTCTGTCCTTATACCAAATCCATAGATTAACTAGTTTCTGAACCAAAACATAGTGGAAGTTTTTTATTCTTTGGTTGTGAGGACTTGTAACCAACCCCTTGCATGGGAAGCCATTCCGCACATGGGCCCCAGCTCCATTCCACAGAGCCCATGCGCCCACACTCTGAATATGATTCCCCATTGTCATCAAATGTGCATTCTAGCCAACCTTGTTTTCTTCAAGTACTAGTGTGTTTAAAGAGTTTGGATTCTGATAAGAATAAATATTCTTCTTTTAACAATCCATACATAGTTTTCAAATTGAGGGATTTTTAAGAGAAAAAAATAAGGCTATCATTTTTTGTAAAAAAAAAAAATATATATATATATATACGCGCACACACACACACACACACATATATATATATATATATATATATATATATATTAAAGAAACATTGCTGAATTTAATAGGTGGTACCTACATTTTTTATCAGGAAGTGAGTCTGCTCTCAGTATCACCATAGCCCACAACAGAATCAGTAATGCAGGTGCCATGATAATCCCATCCTACAGAAAACAGAAGGATGAAGATCCAAATCACCACCAGATGCCATTTTTAAGAGAAACTGGAAGCTACCTTTTACTGTAAAATGTAGACCTTTTCCCATTTAACATTATGAACTATCTGTTATGTGCTAAAAATACAAATATGAACAAATCTTGGGTTTTGTCTTTAAAATGTGGATCCATAGTCTGAAGGGCAGGATGAAATGCAAATGAATAATTATAGTCCAGTTAAACACTGTTGCAATAAAGGTGTGAATGGGACACAGTAAGAACCAAGAGATTTTTGAATTGACTCCAGAAGGATTAACTAGAGTTCTTTTTATTTTTTTCCCCCTAAAGATTTATTTATGTATTTTAGGGGGAAAAAGAGAGAACAGGAGAGAGAGGTAGAGAAAAAGAGAGAGAGAGAGTTCCATGCGTACTTGGGCTAAGCACAGAGCCCAACAATGCAAGGCTCAATCTTATGACCCCAAGATCACAACCTGACCAGTCACTCAACTGACTGAGCCACCCAGGCGTCCCTTAACTAGAGCTCTTGACACACAAAGGGGAAAGGCAGTCCTTGTGGAATCCACAGCAAGGGCAAAGCCAGAAGAACAGAAATTAAGTGAGTGAGTTCGGGTACTGAGCAGGAGATCAGAGCAGATCTTTGAACAGTAAAAATTCTGGGAACTGTTGATCAGATAGCAAATTCTAATTTTAATTAACAAGTATTTAAATATGAGCCAACATGACAAGAAACTTTAAAACAATTTTAATGTGAGAAAGAGACACTTTGTGTCACAAAACTTGGAATAAATTTATGACACTTTGAGCTTTGTAGAGGTTAAATATTTTGATGAATCCAAATAGGGGCAGGCCATAAAAGGAATTAAAAACACAGTTACAGTCCTAAAGAAAATAAACACCGTCTTGCTACCTACTTGAAACAACTGGACAATGAAACTGACTCTAGAGTTGTAATGTTGTGATAAATCAACATGGCAGCCTGGAAAGTGTGGGTGTTAATGTCAGCATCTTGTTGGACACCAACTCAAAGAGGGGAGTGGATGCCTTGTTGGGAATTATTGATTAGAAATCTTGAGGGTTTCCTCTGGAGATACTGAAAGGCATTTTTCATATGGACTGGATTTTAAGGAACAAAGAATTTTAACAGCTTCCCAGTGTTGTGTGCTACCCTTGGTTTTACAAAGCAGTTCTTCCTTTCATCTCTCATGCCCCCCTTTTATTCCGTGGGTGGCCCACATGGTTATTAGCCAATTGACAATGAAGAAAAAGAGTCTGAAAACTTAAATAATTTTCCAAAGATCAAACATCTAGTAGATAATGGAATTTAGACGTAATCTTGGATCTTCTAACAGCAAAGCCTATGCTCTGTACTAATTTAAATGACTTCAAGTTTTCAGTTTAAAAATTTATTTTAAAAAGGGCACCTCGCTGGCTCAGTTGGAAGAGCATGTGACTCTTGGCCTCAGGGTCATAAGTTTGAGTCCCACATTGGGTATAATGATTACGTAAAAATACAATGTTTTTTAGAAAGTTTCTTTAAAAGGACTGGTATTTGCAAATATAATGGTGGCAGAACCACAGAAGATGACTTTTGGCTAAATGGAGAAAAAAGAAATTCTTTTTTTGTTAAATAAATATTTTATTTATTTATTTGACAGAGACATAGCGAGAGAGGGAACACAAGCAGGGGGAGTGGGAGAGGGAGAAGCAGGCTTCCTGCTGAGCAGGGAGCCTGATATGGGGCTCCATCCCAGGACCCCAGGATCATGACATGAGCCAAAGGGAGACGCTTAAGGACTGAACCACACAGGCGCCCGACTAAAGAAATTTTTAATTATTATTTTTGAGCTTACTATTTAATCAACTTTTTACTTTACTTACTATTATCACACTTAACTTTGTAACGAAATTAGTAAAATGTCACAATATAGAATAAACATGGCAATGTCATACAAATCATTCAATTTCTTTTTCAAATAGAGAATTGCTAATCAGAATTGTGCTACTTTTCATAAAAATAATGTTCTCTTACTCTGATCTCACACTGTAGAAACAGGACTTTAAAAATGACAAGAACAATAAAAGCAGGTATTTTAATACTTTAAAATTTTTCAGCAAGTAAGAATTTTAAGGAATTACAGGGAAGCATTAGTAATTTGCTGAGAAGTAAAGATACAAAAATAAAACTAAAAAAACCTTTAACAAATAACAATAAAGACCGTTTCCTCTGCAAGGTAAGGTCACGTCTTTGAAACGTCAGCATTTCCTGAAATGTTATATATGCACTAACTTTGCATTAATTGTCATTAAGAGGAATTCTATGTCAGAAAAAAAAAATGCAAGATTGATATTCCCTAGCGACCTATACTGAATGGCAAAGTAAATAGTACGTTATGACCAAACATGTATTTGTTCTTTGCAGTTAAGTAATTGAAAGATAAAACTGTTGAGTGTCTAAGTGGGGAGATAATTGAATATTTTACATAATCAAGCACCTTCCCCTAGAATTCATTACATATTCCAACATCGTAGCTGCTGAAAATGCAATTACGTTTTGTATTCAATCACTCAAAATTTTTCCGATGATTATTATTATTTTGGGGGGGCTCTAAAACAGCCATACCCTTTTTTTTCTCATCTCATTGCGATATTTTCCATTCAAAAAGGTGACACAACAAAATTAGGTGTCCTACAGACAACACAAGACACTCAAATAGAAGTCAAAATATTAGTGAGAATGACAATTTTTTTGTGAGCCAGCTAAATTCCCCCCAAGACTGGGTATTACTGGAGCTTTGGCAGTTGACCCGGGTTTTCCGTAATCCTGTTCATTCTCTGTTCTGTTCCCTGAAAGCTCCTCCAGCCTTTGTCCCTGATCCCTTGTTATTTCTGGTCTCAGGCATAGCAATTACCACTGCTGGAAAAACAACCCAAATCTCTCCAGGCCGTGTCTTTAATCCAAAGGTATATTGTTAAATAGATGTCAGCTGGGCAACCTTTCACTGTAGAAATACAGAGCTACCTCTCTAGCTTAAAAAAATATATATCAAAATGACAATATGATCAACTACTTATGGCTACCAATTAAAATCCACCAGAAAGCTATCAAGTTTTTAAAATAACATTCAAATTCAGCAGAATGAAGCAAACTTGGGCTTACTTACAATCATCGCAAGTACAAACTCGGTCTTCTTAGAGATATCATAGGTTACTTGTTCATGTCACATTTCACTGAGTCTACCTAAAATTCCTCGAGTGCCTTCTAAGAATCTGCCTTCTGATAAGTGTTCTATTGGAAATTTGGGAGAAAACAGGAGCACAACCTCTTGCACTACAGATGTTTGTAGAAAGTTGGGTAAAGTTTTGGCAATTGGCAATGGATTTCCCCACTGTTCCTAAGAATTGGTTGAATTCTACCGAAGTTCAGACTTAAGAATATTTTCCCCTCTTTTTTTCTTCTCAACTTATTATTTTTTTTTTTTTGTCTGGGGCATTTGTTTTATAACCAAAGTTGTATATGCAACCCTGTTTTTAGAGCATTTTTGAGTCACTTGTGGTGACATCTAATTCCAGACTCAACCTCAGTGCACAGAAATTGAAAAGCAGTGGAGAGGATTCATGCTCTGTTAGGCTCTTAAATGTAAAGAGTTTACTTTTTTACTTCCTCTTTTTTTCCCTGTACAGTGTAATCAGCAATAAAACTCATCTCTTGAGCGATGAAAAATAAATAAATAACCCAAGGTGTAAAATGCAAAGGACACATTTAACATTTAGGTATATTGCATTACCCCCCAAATGAAAACCCGTGCAGGCTTCCTAAAAATATAAATGAGTGATAAGGACCACATATAATGCATGCAGTTTTTTTCTTCTTATTCCTGGATTTTGGTCAATTTTTTGAAATAGTCATAAAATATAAGTCATGGGTTCAAATTGTTGCCCTATACATTCATAAACAATCTTTAGCCAAGGTAGGAATGGTGCTCCATTGGGAAAATGAAGGAAGAAGGACTTTGCTGCTAATCTCCCAACAGTGGTTAAATATCTCCCAGCTAATCCCATGTGGTATGATTTGCCATCCCACATCCGTGCTCCCCCACTCCTGGCCATACCTGCCTCTAGTGATCCTCTTGTTTCCAACAACCGTGCTCAATAGCAGAGGGCCAGGACTAGATCCATCCTGTCCGTGCGTTTGGCTGCAGCCCCAGCACCTAGCACAGCATCAGGCACAAGGCAGATGCTTAAAGTGCCTGGTCCTGTAAAGAATAGAGGCAAATTAATACTCTACCAAGTCAGTAGGCTAAAACCTAGCCTGGGGAAAAATAGATCAGAGCACAGGAGGCTGGGAGCATGTTAACAAGCCTGGTCCATTTCAGGGGCGGGGGGGGGGGGGGTGGGTGGGTGTGTGTGTGTGTGTGTGTGTGTGTGTGTGTGTGAGAGAGAGAGAGAGAGAGAGAGAGAGAGAGATACATTTGGTACCTTGCCTAAAAATTTCCCCCAGTAGCATTTCATGTAATGAAAACAAATGAGGTGATTTGATTTCCAAATCTTTCTTTCATTTTGAAAGGCAAACTTTTAACAAATAGCTACACACCTTAATATATTTTTCAGTAACTACAAAAGAGAACACAACCTTTCATGCAAAATAAAAATTGTACCAGGTAATGAAATTTTTGGCATGATAATCTGTTAAATTGAGTATCAAATACATTAATCAGTATGGCTATAAAAGCGGTCACTTTTCACGTGTTCATGAATGTTAGGCTCATGGGGTATTGAAGGATTTTTGTTTTCCTTTTTTAAAAAAATTTTTTCATTCAATCTATTTCTCCTGTATAAATAAAAATTTAAAAAAATTATGTTGCTTTGGGTAAATAATTAACAAAACCAAGTGAGATATTTTAGCTCTTTTTGTTTTAGATACTTCAAATTATTGTACATCTTGTATCAAGTCAAACAATCTTGAAAAAATCCCCGAATCCCCAGGAGAGACAAAAAGCAGAATGACTTCAGTTAGATACAATGCAATCGTCTCCTTTTTGCTGTTGTTCCTTAATGTGTAGCTTTCTTAATTAACTCTGAAATGTCCTCACCAAGATATTTCATTAACTGCTATACCCTGTTTTCTAACCTCAGGTATTTTCTGAGAAATCTTGGCAGAGTCTATATTTTCCTTTTAATCCCTAAAGTATCTGCAGCAATGGAAAATCAGTCTCCCATACAAGGGTCAACAAAAACCGTAGGTGTCTTGTTAATATGACTCACCTGGCCATGGACTTGCTCTCCTCAGTTACTTAGCTGAGTTATAAGGTCGCAAGAGGAGAGTGCCATACCCAGAATCGATATGAGCTGCCTGATAGACGTTTTATAGCACCATTATTAGTTCTGCCCCTGCTAATAATAGTTACAAGGGGTTTTGTTTCCCCTTTTTCTTTAAAAATATTTTCTAAAAAATATTTTTAGAAATCATTATTTCTCCCTTTTCCTATCCTCCTTCCCCCGTTCCCCACGTACTGAAATTCTTGGGAGGTGGAGCACAGGATGATCTTAGAGAAAAAAAGGCATTTGCTCACTTTGCGATGAATCAGCCTTGGATCCCCACTCACTGAGAAGTGCGCTGGCCATGCCATCAGCAGCAGCTGCAAGGGCATTGAAAATGAATCTTCTTATCTCTGGGTGTACTTTTTGACTTAGAGGCGGTTCTTCACTGTTTCATCATCACAGCTGTAATGGTTGCACACTCCTGGGCCGTTTGCTTTGCCATGGGGGTAAAACAGAGCTTCTCTGAGCACATTTCCAGGAGCCTTTGTAAGAGCAGTTATGGACCGAGCCTCAAGAGCAACCCCCAGAGGAATGAAATGAAAGGATCTCTCTTGTCTGGATAGCCACTATCTGATAAGGGTCTCGTCTGCATTTTCATTCTCTTTCAAGAGGTTTGGCTCTCTGTTCAGGAGCTGAAAGTAACATTTACTCATGGGTGACAAGGTCAAGTGTTCTGTGGGTAGTCTCGAGCACTGAGTGTCTGTGTTCTTCATAGGCTTCATTCAGCCAAGGTATGCATTGTGCCTCTGTCACCCACACAGCGCTGGGCACACGGGAGGACAAGCAGAATAGGTCTGTCTGTGTGCGGCGCGATAGCAGCACTTCTCAGGCTTTAGAGAATGTCTTAGGCTTTCTCTTCTTCGCTAGCAGGCCCTGCACTGCAATACTTGTGTGTGCCAGGGGCAGGGGGAGTTTCTGAGTGTGATAAACTGCTGGCTAGCCCAGTTAGGAGCTCAGTGTAGCCTGGCTCATTCTATACAGATTGTGACAGACGGTGGCAGTTGGGTCAGTGCCACAGCCCAGGACCTTGTTCCTCCTGTCAACTCCCAGGTTCCAGCAGAATGCCTCCGCTGTCCTCGGGGTGCTCTAATTGAAGTAAACTGAGTTGCGTTTTTCCTTTTCTTTGTTCCATTTCTGTCTAGGAATTTTGAGGTGACTGACTAGCAAAGTTAATTTTAAAAAATGGGGCCTAGGGTGTGGATGGATAAGAATAGCACTTATGAGGACACCTGGGTTGGCTCAGTTGGTTAAGTGTGTGCCCTCTGCTCAAGTCATGATCCCTTGGTCCTGGGATGGAGCCTCTTTTAGGACGTGAGCTCAGCAGGGAATCTGCTTCTCCCTCTCCCTCTGTGTGCATTCTTTCTTTCTCTGTCTCTCTCTCAAATAAATAAATAAAATCTTAAAAAAAGGGGGGGGGCACCTGGGTGGCTCAGGGGGTTAAAGCCTCTGCCTTTGGCTCAGGTTATGATCTCAGGGTCCTGGGATCGAGGCCTGCATTGGGCTCTCTGCTCAGCAGGGAACCTGCTTCCTCCTCTCTCTCTGCTTGCTTGTCTGCCTACTTGTGATCTTCTTCTGTCAAATAAATAAATAAAATCTTAAAAAAAAAAAAAGAATAGCACTTACTGTATTAAGTATCTGAGCCAGGTACCATTTATTGCCTTTGTAAGGGGACCTCCACTCTTAGCCCAAGGAGCTGAGTGACAATGGCCAATGAGAAGCCAATGCAGGAGGAAGGGGGAGCAAGGGCCAGGAAGCAAGGAGGCAGTTGCCAGGTGAGATCAGGTCTACTTGCAAGATGAGGAACCACACGCACCCTGAATGAGACTTTCAGGAGGCTCCGTGTATGTAATGTGTAAGGACAGTGAGTGGGGTTCTTAAGGTACCTGTTATAGCAGTTGCCAAAATGAAACTGGTCAATCATTATTGGATGACCTGAAAAAATGCGATTTTTCCCTGGAGAAAAGGGAAGTGGCAGAGAGACATCCATTTATTTGCTAAGAAGCACCCAGAAGAGTTGAAATAGAGATCAGCCTCTGACATACCCTAGGACGTCCCGCACATCTAATGTCAGTTGTAGTGTACTTGTCACTGTGGAAGCCCTAAAATAGGTATTAATCATTGCGAGGGCCAGAATTTCTGGCCTGAGAGTCTGCTTTCATGTTCTATTTCTTATATTCAGTTACTCGAGAAGTACTTACTGAATGCATCTGTGCACAGCACCAGGCACTGTTAAGGACATAGAATTAGATTTGGCTACTAGCCTGGATACCGTCTTCTTGGATATCTGATCTTCTATCAACTATATCAATAATAACTTTAAAAATGCACTCATATTTTGTCTCCATGTCCTATTTCCACCGTAGCCTGAAGAAAAATGAGTGCTTTGTGTAGTTTACTTGGCAGCAGTTTTCTTCTTTAGAATAAACTGTAAATGTCAAAAGATAGTATAGTGGAACATGCTGGAGGAATCCCCCAAATTGTTGTTTTGGTTTTTTTTTTAAAGTAAAGTCAAATTTGCCCATATTCTTTTAGAAGAAAAGCAGTCTGAGTTCAGCCAAATAGTATAGGTGAAAATATGAATAGAAGAACAGGAAGGAACTCAGGATTCAGTGGTCCCACCTTGGACTCTAGTTGTAGAAGTTTACTACAGGTGTCTATAAATAGGAATCCATTCCATGGAAATGTGAAATGGAGACCAAGATTTATATGAGAGAAAAAGAGTGAAATTCATTATACCTTTACTTGTCATAGGAAAAATAATATGGGGGCAGTTGGAGAAAGATAACTTTTAAAGGTTGAAATATGTAAATAATAGAGTGTTTATCAAGAACTTTTAATAATACATGGAATAATACCTGGAATATGGAAAGATGTTAAGTAAAAACAACAGCCCAAGTATACATATGTAAATATATATTTAATATACATATATATATTTACATATGTATACTTGGTCCATTGTATGTATATATACATATACATATATAGATAGTTTTTTTTATTATCTTGTTTTTAATCAAAAGACCAAACTGATCGGAGTGGTTATCTCTAAGTGGTAGGTTATTAGTTAGCTATTGCTGCAAACAACCACCTGCAAACACCACAGTGGTAAACATTGATAAGCATGTATTTCTTGCCCAAGTGTCTGAGTTTTGACAAGACTCTGGCTAAATTTGGCTGGGTTCCAGATCAGAGTGGGGTCACGTGTATTGTACGCATCTGTCATTCTCTTGGAACCAACGGCTACCCAAGGTGGATTCTTTCTATGGTGATAGCAAGTGTGCAAGAGAGAAGGACCAACTGTGCAAGCCTATTTTAAGTATCTCCTTATGTCACATTCATTGACATCCCAAGAGTCAGGACAGATGACATGGCCTCAGCCAGAATCAAGGGGACCCAGCCCACAGTGTACTCCCCCCACCATGATAAGGCCATGAGAAGGGTGTGAATGTGTACAACTGCTAGAGGGCAGTGAAGAATTGGAACCAATGGCTCGTCTACTGCAGTGGGATTAACATATCCCTCAATTTTCTTCTTATGTTCCTATATGTATAAATATTTTATGCTGTATAAATGCAGGAAAAAATAAAGTACTAGAGACATACAGACTAATGGGATAGAACTGAAAGCTCAGAAATGAGCTCTCACGTTTATGATTGGATTCTTGAAAAGGATGCCAAGGCAATTCAATGAAGAAAGGAACAGTCTTTTTAGCAAATGGCATGTAAATATGCAAAAGAATGGTGTTCAACCCATAGCTCATACCACGTACACAAATTAACTCCGAAGAAATCAAATACTTAAAAGTGAGAACTAAAACTCTAAAACTCATAGAAGAAAACATAGGCATGAATCTTAGTGACCTCACATTAGACAGTGGTTCCTTGAACATGATACAAAAGCAATGGAAGAAAAGGTAGGTCTGTCAGACTTCAGTAGAATTAAAAGCTTTTGTGCTGCAAAGGATACCAGAAAGAAAGTGAAGATAATCTACTGAATGGAAGAAAATATTTACAAATTACATATCTGGTAAGGGACTTGTGACCAGGAAAAAAAATGAGAACATCTTACAACTCACCAATGAAAAGACAAATACCCCAATGAAAAATGGATAAAAATATTTGAATGGACATGTCTCCAAAGTAGATGCCCCATTAGGCAGCAGGTACATGAAAAGCTGCTCAATATCATCCACTGGAAAAATGCAGATCAAAACCATGAGGACATACCTCTTCACATCCACTAGGATGATTAAAATTAAAAAGACAGCTAATAGTGTTCCTGAGGATGTGGATAAATTAGAACCTCCATAGGTTCTGGGTGAAACCTGTTGGTTCCCACTGTTGGTGGGAATGTGAAATGGTACAAATGCTTTGGAAAACAGTCTGGTAGTTTCTCAGAAAGTTATACATAGAATTACTATATGAATCAGCAGTTGCATTCCTAGGCAAATACCCCAAAGAGTTGAAGATCTATATCTGCACAAAAGTTTGTATGTGAATGTTCATAGCAGTATTATCATAATAACCAAAAAGTGGAAATAACACAATGCTTGTCAATCGATGATTAAAAAAAAAAAAATACAGGTTATATCCGTATGCAATGGACGGGGTGCCTGGGTGGCTCAGTCAGTTAAGCATCTGACTCCTGGTTTCAGCTCAGGTCATGATCTCAGGGGGGAGTCTGCTTGAAGAATCTCTCTTTTCCTATCCCGCCAGCCCCCACCCCTGCTCACTTGCTCACTCTCTGTCTCTCTAAAAAGATAAAAGTCAAAATAAAACAAGTAAATACTTGAAAACCTGAAGTTAAGTGAAAGAAGCAAGTTCACAAAAGACCGCATATTTTATGATTCTGCTTATATGAAATGTCTAGAATAGACAAATTCATAGAGATAGAAGGTATATTAGTGATTGCCTCAGTATGGGTGGGGGAGTGTGAGCAAAATGAGAAGTGACTGCCAGTGGTGGTGAGGTTTCTTAGAGGGTAAAGAAAATGTCCCTAATTGTGGTGATGATTGCCAACTTGGAGACTAGGCTAAAAATGATTGAGTTACATACTTCATAGAGGTGACTTTTATCCTGTGAATACATCTCATTAAAACTGTTATTTATTTATATTTTTTTGGAAGTTGCTCTAACAGGATTTAAATAGAATCCTAGGTAATTATTAGAACAATTCCAGCATAAAATCAATGTGTAGGTTTATCATGTATAGCTAAAATGAAGAACATATTTTGATTCAAAAAAGAATCCCAGTGGCTTAAGCATCTTGAGTTGTTAGTGACCAGTTTTTTTTTTTTTACTATTGCTTTTATTATTTTTTCACTTGTATTGAGGTACAGTTGACATAGAACATTATCTAAGTTGGTGTACGACATAATGATTTGTTGTAACTACACATTACAAAATAATTTTGCAGGGACCAATTCTTTACATGTAAAGCCAGATACAGGAAATCAACCAGAATGTAGAAACAGATGAACTATATAATTAAGCTTGCTTTATTAAGGTAAATTAGTACTCTGTTTAAATCAGGAGATAACTTAACTCATGCCTGGGAGTGTCAGTTGCTTTATATACGTTACCATAGCACCCCTATAAGCCGATTTTGCAGATGAATAAACTGAAACTCAGAGAATTTAGCCCATTTTGGTTGTGATACTCCCCACAGTCACATTGCCCACAATGGCAACACTTCAGTTGTGTAATTGTCATGATTAGTTTAAGAGAAACAGTGTAACAACTACTTAACAAGGACTAAGTCTCCTACTTGGTGGGGGGCGGCGTGGGGGGATGCCTCTTGAGAAACTTCCAATTATTTCAGGTTAAGTCTGAACATCATTTCCAATGGGAAGACCTCTCTGACTCTACTCTTTCTCCCAAGGGAATGTTCATTCTGCAGCTGAAGCTTTTTTATTTTTATCCTGTATTGAATATTATGTTTATATCTCTGTCTCTACTACTAGATGAGAGGGCAGGTCTTAATTTGATCTAGCCCGGTTTTGTTAGAATCCATCAGAGTATTCAGTTTTAAGGAAAGAAGAGGGAGTTTGTGTTGTTACAATAGGGAATTCCGTGTTTCTCTATTTGACGGTGGAAATGCAATGCAGAACATCACAAGGAAGCTGGTTTAGACTCTTGGTTCCGATCTGAGGCTGCTGCTAAGTCAGAATCTTGAAGGTGATTATTCTCAGTCTTTACCCTTGGGCCTCTGTTCTTTTAACTATTATTGAAGTCCCATCTTTTAAAATTAATGACCCAGTATGAAATTTCAGAACAGCTAAAATTGATTTGTCTATTTACTTACCTCTTTTAAATGTAAGATAAAATTGCATTTGTGTGTAAAATCCCCTAGCACCAATGAAAATTGCGATTCTACATTTTCTGAGAAATCTCTTTATTTGTCCTCTGGGAGATCTTAAACTTTAGTTGGCTTCTATTAAACTTTTATGAGAACAAAATGAGTGAATGACTTTTCCTCAAAGAGGTACTTTTTGTTGTTTCGAAGAAAGAATACATTCTTGAAACAGAACATGTCTCTTAAACAAATTACTCAGTGTTGCTTACACAAAAAAAGGGGGGTGGAAGTGGGGGAAGGGTTTGAGGTTTAACCAGCCTCAACTCCCAAATTGCAGAATATTAAGATTAGGTCAAAATTATGTTTTTTATCTGACTTGTCCAAATATCACTTCAAATATCTTCCTCAAGGGGCTTAAAATGTTATAAATTCTTATGTTTATGAGAAGCATTCTTTTCCTTTCTCTGTCCTATTTCAAAATAGAGATGCTCCTTGGAGCAGTGATGTTTTAAGGACACGGATGCCATAGGTCCTGGAGTTGGGTGCTGGCAGGTGGGGTGGGGAGCTCTGATCTCAGGGTGATCACTGCTGTTTAATGGTTTTTACCTCTGTTCAGCCATGTGTTTTTGCTTGAAATCAATCCCTCTGCCTAAAACCAGAACTAGGAAGAAATGGAGAAAGTATACAGCACTAAGGTCGACACAATTAATGCCCCAAGTTGATCAACCAGTTGTTTGTGACATGATAATCGTTGGTGGTCCCATGTCTTCCTATCCCCCTAACCACGAAAGCACACACTTGAAGGTTGCAGTAGGCTGAATAGTGCCCCCCAAAGATATCCACCTCCTAATTCCTGGAGCTTGCAAACATATCACCTTACATTGCTGATGTGATTAAGGTGATGCTCTTTCAATGGGGAGGTTATCCTGGATTATCCGGGGAGCTCCATGTAATCATTTAAGGTCCATATAAAGAGGTAGCAGAAGGTCAAAAAGGAAAGAGGTTATGTTGCCGGCTTTGAAGATGGAGGGAGGGAAGCCCTCTCTTGAGGCTGGAAAGGACCGCAAACAAAACAAACAGAGATTCTCCACAAGTGCCTCTAGAGGGAATGCAGCCCCGTGGACCCATCTGAGACTTGTGACCTCCAGAACTGGGAGGCAGTAAGTTCACATGCGAGGTCCTTCCACCCATTTTCCATGCCGCAGCCAGACTAGTCACGTGAAAACACAGTAGGTTTATGAAAACACCTGCTTAAAAAACCTCCAGTGCTTTCATGTTACCACAAAAATGACGTTCAAGGGGCACCCTGTGGAGTGCCCAGCACTGCATGGTCCAGTCCTGCCTGCTTTTCCGGATTCATCAGCGTTCACTAGTGATTCTGAGTCAGACCGTCTGAGTTGAATTCTGCTTGTGCTCCTCACTACCTGTGTGATGTTAGACAAATTAACCTCTCTGTGCTTATGTTTTCTCATTGGAAAAAACCTTATTGCTTGTTCCTGAGGATTAATAAAAATACAGTGCTTGACCCTGTTCTAAGCATACTGTAAATGACTATGTAGCCTTATCATTCCTGTGAGCATTCACACATGTGACTGACACATAGTAGACACTAAACAAACATTGGATGGATGGATGGATGGACGGATGGATGGCTGGCTGGAAGCAGCATTGCAGTCACAACTGTTTGACATACTCTGTTACTTCTCTCTGATTTGCAGAGATGATTCAGTTTTAAAGGAACACAAGCAAAACTCAGATGAACAGAGACAAGTGAACATTTTGGAGCCACATTTTGGCTACTAGGTATATAAACTTGAATAAAAAAATCTGATTTACTCAAGAAAGTTGAAAGGTGTCCACTCCTAAGGGAATCTTTAGCCAGCACTGAAGTGCAGGCCAGCCAAGTGATAACTAACCAGCACTGATAACTTAAGAGCGGGTTTGTATTTATAGCAGATAATGCTAAGCTGTTTTTAATCTCATTTTCTTTACTTTTTAATTACATGTCATCTTCTAACTGCAGAATAATACTCCTGGCAGTGGTGTTTCTATAGTATAATGGAAACTGGCCCTGCTCTATTCTAGTCCTCTCTATTCACATTTACTTGGGGGTAGATAACATACGATGAGAATACTTCCTATAGGAGTTCTGTGTAATAAATGTCAGTTCCTTTGCAGGTAAAATTGTATTTCCCTCAGGCTGGGTCTGCACTAAGAGGTAATAGTAAACCTTTAGGGTGCAGCAGAGAGGACTTTTGCTTTGCTTTGGTTGTCCTCACCATTATCCTGGGGCGGTGGGGGATGGGGAAATGGGGGGGGGGCGGGGATGAGTGGTATTCTGTCTACAGACTTCTGCTTTAGTTTAATGGCCTCAAAGTTCTTCATTCTACCTTCCTTTGGAAATACTTTAATAGTTGAATTTATTTGAATAAGCATTTCTTGAGAGCCTTTTTAAATATATATTTTTAAACTTTCATGTTCTAGTTTTTGGCTAAGATATGGAAAGAAAATATTTGGTCAGATTTTTTTTCAGGTAAATTTACATAAAGGAAAATTTACCCATTTTAGTGTCCTGTTCATGTGTTTTGACAGACACACAGGTGCTCACCACCACCCTCAGGATATAGAACCATCCCATCCCCCTCAAAGTTCACTTCTGCCACTTTGTAGTGAGCCCCTCTGGCCATCTGTAGTTCCCTGTGGCAACTGGGCTGTTTTCTCTCTCTATACTGTTGCCTTTTCCAGGAGTCATAAGAATAGAATCTTTATGTAGCCCCCTGAGTCTGGCTGTCTTTATTTTAGATTTAGATACATATCAGGAGTTAACTCTTTTGTATTGCTAAGTGATATTCCTTTGTATAGATGTACTACAGTTTACTTATCCATCCATCTGTTGAAGGAAATTTGGCTTTTTTCCAAGTTTGGATGATTATCAGTAAGACTACTATTACCATTCACATAATTTTTTTTTTTTTTTTTTTTTGAAGTGGGCTCCATGCTGTGGGCTCACAGAGCTTAAACTCACGGCCCTAAGATCGAGACCTGAGCAGAGATCAAGAGTTAGACACTTAACTGATTGAGGCACCTGGGGACCCCACATACATTTGTTAATGGAACATAAGCTTTCTTTTCTCTCGTTAAATATCAAGTAGTAGGATTGCTGGGTTGTACATTAAGATTAGATATAACTTTATTAGAAGCTGCCCAACTGTTTTCCAAAGTGATTGCAGCAGGTTGTATTCTTATCAACAGTGTATGCGTTCCGGTTGATCCACATTGTCCGACGCACTTGACATTACCAGGTTTTTGATGGAAACATTCCAATAGGTATGTAATGGCATCTCATTGTGGTTTCAATTTGTATTTCCCTAATAACTGATGATGTTGCCTGTCTTTACATGCCTGGTTGCTAACCATGTAGCTTCTTCTGTTATATTTCTTTCTGTATTATAATCTGTATCTCTATACTTTAAGCTCTTATTAAAAGTAAAACTTACTGGGGCACCTGGGTGGCTCACACAATTAAGTGTCTGCCTTCTGCTCAGGTCCTGATACCAGAGTCCTGGGATAGAGCCCGGAGCCCGCTCCCTGCTCAGTGGGGAGTCTGCTTCTCCCTCTCCTGCTCCCACTGCTTGTGCTTCCCCTTGCTCACTCACACGCTCTCTCTCTCTGTCAAATAAACAAAATCCTTAAAAAAATTAAAACTTATTTATATTTGCTGCCACTGAATAAAAATACATTTGTTTTTAAATTATTAAACTTGAATCCCAAGACCTTGCTAGATCCGCTTATTCTAGTAGTTTTGTCAATTCTTACGCAGTTATGGCATTTGAAAAGACAATGTTGCTTCTTTCCTGATTATTTTTTTCTGATGTTAATGGTTATGAACTATGATAAATATTGAAAAGAAATTGTGAAACTGGACATCTTTGGCCTGCTATCAGGGGAAATATAGTCAATATTTTACCATTAACTATGATGGTAGCTGTACATTTTTCAAAAATGCCCTTCACCAGATTAAGGAAGTCTCCTAACTTAGTTTTCTGAGAGTTATTGTCGTTAATAAGTGTGGTCTTTAAGTGCCTTTTCTGTACCTATTGGGATGCTCATACAGTTTTCTTTTTTAGTCTGCTAATATGGTGAATAACAATGACTGATTTTCAAATGTTAAACCTATCTCGCATTCCTGGGATAAACCAAACTTGATCTAAATCCAGTTTGCTGGATTCAGTTTGCTAATATTTCATTAAATATATGTTTCTAGATTCATGTGCATATTGATGTATAAATTCTTTTTTGGTTATATCTATTTCAGGTTTGTTATCAGTGTCGTGCTGGCCCCAAATAAGAGGATAAATGTTTTCCCTTCTATTTTCTGAACAAAAATTTCACAAGATTGGTGTTATTTCTTCCCTAAGTTGTTGATAAATTTGACCACTAAAACCATCCGGGCCTGGAATTATCTTTGTGGGAAGCTGGTTGAACAAACTTCAATTACTTTAATAGTAAAGGACTATTTAGATTTTTAAATTTCATTCTGTTTCAGTTTTCATGCCTATTTCAAAGAATTTGTCCATTTCATCCTCAGTGTCAAATTTGTTGGCATAAAATTGTCCAGAACATCTTCTGTTATCTTGTTAAAGTCTGTGTGTCTATGGGGCTATGCTCTTTCACATTGAATTCTCTGTATTTTTTTTTTTTTTTTTTTTTTTGCTTGGACAGCCTCGTTAGGATATATGAATATATTCATTTCCATTGAATGAATATGTTCATTCGATGCTTGGTCTCTGAACAGCAACTTGGAAAATTAGTACTGTGCTTCTCAAAATGGGATACCTAGTAGCCCTGAAGATAAGAGGTGTGATCATTGGAAACCACAGAAATACTATGGCACATGAATTGTTTTTTTGGAAAAATTTAGGGAAATTAAAATGCTATTTAAAAGACTATACTTCTGAAAACACATGATGCAGATTTTATTTTATTTATTTTTAAAATATTTTATTTATTTATTTGAGAGAGAGGGAGCGTGCAGGAGCCAGAGGAGGGGGAGCAGGAAAAGCTGACTTCCTGCTGGGTGAGACGACCATCGCAGGGCTCCATCCCAGGACCCTTGGATCATGACCTGAGCCAAAGGTAGATGCTTAACCCACTGAGCCACACAGGTGCCCCTATTTTATTGTTTTTAAAGATAATGGGTAAATTAATTGAAAATGTGCCTTTTTAAGGATTTAGAGCTTTACTTCTCCTTTGCCACTTTATTTACTCTTCTCTGCCTTGGAAACAATGAAAGAACTGAGTCAAATTCAAGTTTTTCACTTGGTAGCTGCAATAGCCTTCAGACTTGACAAAAAACAGGTGGAAAATAAAATATGCCCAGTAATTTCAAGGAACCAGAGGGCTTAAATTTAGAAGTAGTGTGTCTGAAACCTTCTGCATAGGTCTTGACGAAGTGTCTCAGGCAAGAATAATAACATTCACTGTGCATTCCCTCCTTGCTGGGAAGTAACATGACATTAGGGCCTGGTAACCCCCTGAAATAGGTTTTATTGACCTTCTCATTTTACAAAGGAAAAGAGTGATACTTGTCCAAGATCGCACAGGCATGAAACGCAGGTGGCCGTTTGACCACCCCAGGGCACGAGAGAGGTGTAGGGAGATGTAGTTAAAAGAAGTAAAAGACTGCGGTGCCTCGAATTCCCCAGGAGCACCGCCTGTGGTGAAGGGTCGCAGGCTTCAGAGGCGCGGAAAAACCACGCTCCGCCTGTAGCACTGTCGTAGGGAGGTGGGAGGGGCGGAGAGAGAGCCCACTCGGGCCCCGCCCACGTCCGGCTGCGATTTCCCCATTCGCTGACGACAGACGCGCGGCCGTGACGTTACGGCGTCCGCTGTCCGGAAGTGCGCGGGGTGGCGACGACGGCGGCGGCGGTGGGGCTGGTGAGCGGGCGCAGGGGGCGTGCAGGTGCGCGCCGCAGGGAGGGCAGCGGGGCGATGAGCGAGGCTAGCCTTCCCTCCCGTGGGGCCGTTTGGTGCGGGGAGGGTGCGAACCTGGGGCGGTGAGAGGCGCTCTTTCCACGGCGGAACCGAGCTCGACGTGCAGGTCGTGGGGCCGCGTCCCTGCCACGTTCCAGTGACCGCAAGCTGAATCATAGGGCTTCCCCGGGCACTTTCCGTTCTTTGTGGCCGGGCCCCCGGGGGTCTCACTAAGGGTCTTTGGTCTGGCACCTGGTGTGAGGGGCGGGACACACCACTTCAAGGCCAGGGTCCTCAGCGGGTTTCTCTGATTTGAGGCGGAGTTGGAAGCACTCTGTTTTCTTCCCCACGTGGTCTGGGCGGGGAGGACGCGTCTCGCCCCCTGGTGGGAAACGCCGCTTTTTGGAACTGGCTTACCACGGAAGGGAATGGCTCCCTAGTGGTTTGCGTAGGGGCCACTTGAAATCTTGCTCGTCCCTCACGGAGACCCACTTCACATGGAGAGTGTGTGGGTGAGACTCAGGAGCCGGCAGGACGGGAAGGAATGGTGAATGAGAAAAAAGCGGGCCGGAAGACAAGTCTTGGGAAAATGTTTTAGTGCCTAGGAAATGCCCTTGGGACATAATCTTCGGTGCCGGTGGGGAAGGACAGTGGCAAACATGTGAATGTGCCGTGTTTTGAGTTTCCTTTTCTGCAACCCCTGGTCTTGGCAGCCTGCTCTCCTGAAGCTTTAATTGAAACCCATCGCTCCAGAGAGTAACAGTAAAATGCATAACGCGACTCTAGCACTAAGTGCTTCAGGAGTACAAAACTGCATAGCCACAAGCCTAGATCTGGTCTCAAATTGTCACTGGTTTCAGTGTTTTCATCTGAACAGGAGATGAAGGTCTCTCAGATATTAAATAAAATTGCAGTATATCCCTTTATTTTCCTTCCCTTGTAAATTTCATTATCGTACCTGCATGTTTGTCTTGTAGATGTGTGGTTGGTGACTCTGCCCCCAGATGCTGAGGTGCCTGAATCCCTGGCGCGGGCCATTACTGAGCTGTAGTTGGAGTAGGCTGTGCCTTTTCAAGCAGTTTCTATTTACAATGAAGTTGCAGTCTCCAGAATTCCAGTCACTGTTCACAGAAGGATTGAAGAGTCTGACAGGTGAGAGATTAGGATGCTTTCTTCCATTGGAAGGCGGGGTAGATGGAGAAATGGAGGCTTAATGTTTTTTAGCCAACACTCAGGGTTGTTTTTGTTTTGCTGTTGAGCTAATGAAAGAAAGGTTTATTGTAGGCAAGCTAAAACTATAGCCAGACATAAAAGAGTCAGGCAGTGACTTCAGTTAAAAAGCATGGTTCTTTTGTATGTTATGCTGACTACTTTAAAGATACATTACAGAATTGGGCCTACTAACTTCATGAGTAGATTCTTTTTGTTTTTTGTTTTTAGATTTTATTTATTTATTTGACAGAGATCACAAGTAGGCAGAGAGGCAGGCAGAGAGAGAGAAGGAAGCAGGCTCCCTGCTGAGCAGAGAGCCCGATGCGGGGCTCGATCCCAGGACCCTGAGATCATGACCTGAGCCAAAGGCAGAGGCTTAACCCACTGAGCCACCCAGGCGCCCCGAGTAGATTCATTTTTTTCTTGTTTTGTGGATGAGGAAAGAGGCTTAGGGACATGCCAAATTTTTTTATAATAACTAGAGAGTTATGCAGTCTGCTTTCAGTATCTAGCTTGTAAACACCAAGCTATATGTCCTTCCTGATCATAAATGCCTTCTGAGTGAACTGAAGGCAGAAGGAAATAGGAGTCTCCTCCGTTTGTACACATGCCAGACTTATTGGAAGGGGCACAGGAAATGACCTAAGTCCCTGATTACATCAGCTTCATGTTGCTTGCCACAGTCTTACCATTCCTTACTTAGGTCCTCAGTATCAGCTATGCTGTTGCTGAAGCAGCCACACGGCTGCATTTCCAAGCCGGTGATATTTTATGGACCCTTCAGAAATACATAAAGGTATTTGTGTGTAGAAACATGACCGGTACAGTGGCAACCCAGGCTGTGCATTAGGTTCATCTGGGGAGCTTTTAAAATATGCAGATGCTGGGGTCCCATGCTGACCTACCGGACTGGAATCTCTGGGGAGGATGGGCATCTATAAATTTTTATAAGAAGTCTACTCCATTAATTCTGATGCACAGAAGGTGGAGGAACCGTGGCATTAAATTGACTTTCCTTGTATGAGTTTATTCCCAGAGCTACTTTTCTATTCCTGAATTTAGATGCTTTTTTAGATACATGTCAGAGGTTTGTGGTCCAGAACTTGTTGATTCAAACAGATACTTCATGTGGTCTTGAAGTGGAGGGTCTAAAGCTGATACTTGATGCTGAGTTGTCATTACAGTGAAAAATGCTAGAAACTCCAGTCCATAGAAATACCAGTCACATGTGCAATGTGTACTTTTCTAGTAACCACATTCAAGGTAGAAAGAAATGGGTGAAATTAATTTTAATAATTATTTTTGTATAGCCTTTCATTTTATCATTTAAGATACCATCATTTAAATATAAATTTATGTAAACATTATTATTGAGCTGTTTCACATCCTTCCTTGCAAGTCCTTGAAATTTAGAGGTTAGCGCATCCGACCATCTTAATTCAGACTCACTACATTTCAGGTGCTCGGTTCAGTAACTACATATGCCTACTGTTTGAACAGAACAAGTTGAGAAGCTCCAAATCTGAGTTGAATTCAAGCTTGTTCTTTTCTTTATATGCCTTTCCCAGCTCCTAATCTCATCTTCAGTTGCAAGAGGCCTCTTGGAAGAAAGGTGCCAAATGCTTGGATGTAGGTAATTAACTCTTAGTGGCCTGTTTCAGGTCCTTCTGCATTTTTCTTTTGGAAACAAGGCTCTGGATATTGATTGCTATAGGTTTTGAACATCTTTTATTTTAACCATTTTCATTTGGCTTACTAACCCTTACCTCAAGAGTGGAATTGTCTCCACCTTAAGAGGTGAAATCCTATGGATTTAGAGACTCAGTATGGTGGGAAGATACAGATCTCTTTACCGCAGGGTAAAGCCTGGCACCAAAGCCTGGCAAATGGTAGCGTGGACATATTCTAAAGTTGACTTTTTTTAGGGTAGAGTGGAAGTGGCAAGAATGGAATCTTTTAGCGCAAAGCTCATCAGTTAGAAAATCAAATAGTTGGTTTTACCCGGTTTTTGCTACTAAGACTTGCGTATTCTGGGAAACAAGATGTTTTGCATGAAAACAGTTCTCTCTCTCTCTCTGTCTCTCTCTCTCTCACACACACACACACACACACACACGATGGCTATTGTGCGGTGATGCTATGCAGTTGAATACTATACCGGTTCTCGAATCCTAGTAGCTGCTTTGCCACATGTGAAATTAGTTTCCAGCATGCAAGACTTAGGGAAGCTAAGAGAGTGGATTATCTGTACACTGTATAGGATTTTATAAGTTGTCAGTTTATTTCATGTAATTTTTCCTTTTGCTTGAGGACAACATCGTAGAGGCATGCTAGGGGCATAGGAGATTTTCCCCCCATTCTATACATGAGACTGAACTTCCAAACATTGTTTGGACAAGCCAGGGCTTCTTTGGCTACTTGCCTGTGGTCCATAAGAAATGCTGGGCATAGCACTCAGTGGTTAGCTTTTAACTGCTTTGGTATGTGCTGTCATAAAGCCATCATAGTTACTTTGGGAACAGTAGGAACACCTGATCACTCTTCCGGTTTGGGAGCTCCTGGAAACACTGAAGAACAGATCGTTTATTTTTTGGTAGTAGTAGTCATGCCATGAAATGGTCTTCCCATTTTAGTTCTACTTTCTGCATCCCCTGCCTCCAAAACTTAAAATTCAAAATTATAAAGGGAAGAAGTTAATGAAAATTAGATTGAAAAGTAAATTAAAAAAAAGACAATCATAAAAGTTTTCTGACATAATATCCTTTTGATTGCTGATGATAATAATTACAAAGAGTTTACTATTAATAGTTTGGAATGATGAGATTATGCATTTCTTGAGTCTCAGGCTTAAATTTACAATTAAATTTAGTTATAGTAGGTATTATTCTTTTGACTATATCATTGGAATGTGGATTTCTTTGTAATTGCAGATACCAGTAATTGAGGAAAAAGTGTGTCTGAGCTTGATAATTCCTACTCTTCTAGGTCATTATAAAGTCATTGCATTATTTACAGTTTTTATGGCTGTTCCACACAGGCACATACGTAATGCCTTTCTCAGTTTTATTATAATGTTAGAATTTTGAGTTTTTTGGAAATAGTTATCCATTTCCATGTGGATAATCAAAACGATGAATAGATTACTTTGAATTTTGGATCTCTTTGTGTAATGCAGTTAATTATTAGGTGACTTTGAACTTAGAATTTTATTTTAGTTGAGTTAGCATGAGACTCTTAAAACAGGTTATCCTGTATTCAGTCTTGACCTTCTTCATCCTGTTAAACTAGGTTCAAGTGAAAGTAAAACTTACTCATTTTTTGCATTTCACAATAGTTTCCTACTGCAGTGAAGGAAGAAAACCTTTAAAAAATACACTTTCCAGTGAGGTCACTCTGATCTATTTATTTTTTTTGAAGCGGGGATATCACAGTTAGGTTCTGTCATGAGCCGTGTTGGTGTAAAGACGGGTGAGATAGGTATTCTACCCTGAATGAACAGGCAATTTTAATATAATTAGTATGCATAAAAAATAGGCTTCTGTAGTAGCTCAGAAGAGATTGATTTAACTCCACCATTAGGAGAGGCTTCCTAACCTGAATCACAAAAGATGAGTAAGGATGAGCTAGATCAGTGTTTTTCTCCTTGTGGGTAGTAAGCCACTAGTGGACCGTAAAGTCAGTTTGGTGGTCATGACCAGCATTAGAAAAACAGAGGAAAAGAGGGTGGAATAGATGAGATTGTGTGGTATGAAGTAACGGTATTTCCTGAAAGTTAGGTTTAGGTATGAGTGACTGACATGCAAAATGTCTTTCTGGTGTGAGTTGTGCACCAAGACATTTCATGGCCAGCTGCTTGCTAGGTGAGTAAGTTGGGAAGGTGTTTGGGTGAAGTGACCTGTGCAAGCAAAGTTACAGAGGGAAACTACAGGAACAGTTTGAGGGTAAAGCGTGGTGCAGAGATTAGTGAGAGAGGAGACAGAAGTGGGTCTGGGAGCCCTGGTATAATGTTCTGCAGAAATGTGGATATTGTGCTGGGAGTAGTCAGAGCAACAATGGCATGGCCTAATGAAGTGAGTGATTTAGAACCCTCTGTCTAGACGGTGGAAGCGGGATTTCAGGGGGCTGGTGTAGCACTCCTGTTCAGGAAGGAGACGAAGAAGCCCTGAACTAGGGAAAAATGAGGATAGAGTCCAGAAACATTTTGGCAGTCTTTAATTTACTGGGTCATGGACCTCTATAAATCTCATGAAAACTGGAGTAACATATATGGTTTTTTTGTTGTTTTGTTTTGTTTTTCTGACTACCATACATGGTTTTTATATTTTAAGAGACCATGAACCCTATATGAAAGAACCCTTACTAGAGACAGAGTCAGTAGGACTTGATTAGAAATGTGGAATGAAAGGAAATGAACACATACTCTTGGAAAGGACTTCGGGTGGTCTGGGACAGCTAAAAATTTAAGGCCAGAAGGTAGAGGGAGGGAGCATGTGTTACTTAGTAGCAGATCATTTTAGGTAGTCTCCAGAGTTGGGCTGAAGGTTTAGGAAGAACAGGAAGAGGAAGAGGATGAGGATGAGCAAGCACAGATCTCAGGTAGGGATGGAGGTTAACATACTGGCTTGAGATTAGGGATGCCAGAACTCTGATGTATTTCGCTGAGTGCTCAGGTCAGTGCCCTCCAGCTAGAGACCAGGTGAGTTACTGCTCCTTGCAGTGAGGGACGATACTGACCATGGAGAACGTTGGAGTATTTTAGCCAAAGGTTTTTAGAAAGGACTTCTTGTAGGGTTTGTGCTTGTATTCTGTGTTGGGGTGGGTATAAAAAGTGCAGTTTTCCTGTGGGTTAGGTGGTATCAGAAAGCAAGGATAAATCTGTGATGGGTATCTTGATTCTTACCTAGAAGTTGAGAACACGGCTCTCTGCTTTCTCACCTTTTAGGTGAGAAGATGAGAACACAGCGCTATGCTCTGCTAACCAATGGGTAAATAATAAGTCACACGTATTAATTGTCATAAGGTGGTGTCCTTGACAGTGTTCATGTCTTCTGTGTTCAGACATGATTACTAGTTGTCTTCTTTTAACCGATCTGTCATGGTCACCGAGTGGACTTGTCCGATGTGGATGTTCTCTGACATTGTGTTCAACAGGAGAACAGCAGGGCCCGACTGTGGGTGCCAGTTTGTGGCAATACCAAGGCTCAGGGGGTTGTATAAGGCCAGTTCCTGGATGTCATTCTCCCTGGGTGCCATATACTGTCCTTTGGTCGTGAGTAATTAACAGTGGACTTTGTCTTATCTAGTACCTAGAGGAGTCCGTTCTGGGTCTCCTGTACTGAGGCCCTCACAGTAGTTTGAGATTTCCTGTGGCTTTTCTAGAGCTCAGAGAGGAGCAGAAATAAACATTGTATGCAGATTAGTTCTTGATAGATTCTTAGAGGTAACATCATCACACCTGGGGTGATAGACTAATGTTGTTTGACAGTGTCATAGTTTCATGCATGAACATTGTAGCCTCAGCATCAATACGCAAAGGGAAATATGTCTAAGAACACCTCAAATTTCTGAAGTATGCACAGAAACTTCGCGAAAAAGCAGAATTGTTCACTTTTTGGTTATAAATAAAATGTGTATCGGTGACCTTGCGGGATTGTGGAAGATAATTCAGAAGACAATTCTGAATTATATTCTGAATCTGCCAAGAAAAACAATCTGCAAATTCCCTGCTCTCACAGTTGTGAGAGGCATTCTACTCTAGGTAAGTCACTTCATTTCTGTGGGCCTTATCCTAATTTTTTTTTTTTTTTTTTTTAAAGATTTTATTTATTTATTTGACAGACAGATCACAAGTAGGCAGACAGAGAGAAGGGAGGAAGCAGGCTCCCTGCTGAGCAGAGAGCCCGATGCGGGGCTCGATCCCAGGACACTGGGATCATGACCTGAGCCGAAGGCAGAGGCTTCAACCCACTGAGCCACCCAGGCGCCCCCCTTATCCTAATTTTTATATGGAAGGGCGCAGTTAATTTCTACTCTCCCTAATAGATTGGAAAAACCTTGTACTTCTGTAATTCGTAAATAAATTGAAGTAAAAAATATTCTTTCTCCTTTCAGAATTATTTGTCAAAGAAAATCATGAGTTAAGAATAGCAGGAGGAGCAGTGAGGGATTTATTAAATGGAGTCAAGCCTCAAGATGTGGACTTCGCTACCACTGCGACCCCTGCTCAAATGAAGGACATGTTTCAGGCCGCGGGTATTCGTATGATAAACAACAAAGGAGAAAAACATGGAACGATTACTGCCAGGGTGAGTGGAAGGTTTGACAGCAATTACGTTGTCTTTTTTGTAATTTTTAAAAGTTTTGTGTGTTTTTTTTGTTTTTGTTTTTTTTAGTTTTGAAAAGCAAGTGACAAAAAACTACTAAAAATATGTCCGTCTCTCCTCCGTCTTACACCCTGCATCCTCCTTTGCTATAGCCACTTTCGACCAGTTTTTATAGTACTTACTTGTTAGCCCCACATTTCTAAGAAAGTCGTTTCTGTGCTGCAGTGTTGGTCTTTGCTTCACATTTCCCAGTTGTGTGCTGACTTGCTGCCCGGGAGAGTGGCGGCTTCTTAGCCACAGCGCACGCGGCTCTCCCTGCCTCGTCTTCGCACTATGCTTGGACCATCGTGCCTGGTCGAATTCATGTTTGGTGTTTTCATCTATGACTGTTATTGCTTACGGCTGGATTATGAAGTGTATCGTGCCTGCATGTCTTTCTTAGGTGATTTTGCTTTCCCCTGCATTTGACAGCATTTTTCTTTTATGTAGCTCTTTCTGTGCCACTAATTCATTACTGTACTCTGTAAAGTTCCTCTCAGTAGACGAAACCCATCAAGTTTCAGTTCCTGTGTTTTGAGCCACCTCACCTGGTGCCTTCTCTTTTCTCATATGCACGTGCTGTGGGCTGGCTCCACATTCCTTGTCCTGAGATTGGCTGGCACCAGATCTTGGGAATTTCCTGGCCTCTTCCTTGTTAGACGACTTGGTTCTGGAGTCCTATGTGATAATTTTTCTTGTTTTCTTTCTTTCTTTTGTTTATTTGCTTGTTTATTTATTTATTTATGGCTCTCATTTTAATCATCTGAAACCTGAAAAAGCCTTACATGTCTGCAGATATTTTTACTTTACCTTCCCACTGGTCTGGTAGTTTTATTGGCTGTGGAATTCCAGGCTGGCGATCATTTTCACTCAGAAATGGAAAGCCTTTGTTTCCCACCTGCCAGTGCTGCTGCTGGGAAGTCTGAGCTCATTCAGATTTCTCCTCAGAGACCAGAGCCCCCCCTCCACCCCTTTTAGAAAGACTTTGTGATCTTTTTAGGTAGTGTTAATAATTTGAGATGCTGTGCTTTGGTTTGGATGTGTTTTTGCATCAGGGACACTTAGTGAGCCTTTTTGTGATCCTCTCGTAATTCCGTCCCCTTTGCTCAGGGTCTTCACCTTTGGAATCTACTGTGATGTCGGTTGTTGGACCACGGGGACTGATCTTCTGGTTTTATTTTTTGTCTCCTATTTTATATTTATTTAAGAGTTTTTTTATTCTTTTAAGAGAGAGAGAATGAGCACAAGCAGTGGGGAGGGGTAGAGGAAGAGGGAGAAGCAGACTCCCTGTTGTGCTCGGAGTCTTAGAGGCTTGATCCCAGGACCCAGAGATCATGATCTGAGCTAAAGTCAGTTACTTAACCGACTGAGCCATTCAGGCTCCCCTCTCCTTTTTTAGATTCGTATCTTTATTTTACTTTCCATGAGATTGCCTTAACCTCGTCATCCAGTCTCTTATATTTGCAACCTTTGCTATTTTTAACATTTTTAAGAGGTGTTTCTCAGAATATTTCTTTTGAAAACTTCTTCTTGTTTCAGATGCATTATCTTACTTCCTTTAGGATATCAGTTATAGTTACTTTGACGCTGTCTCTCTTTCCTCTGAGCTTTTTCTGTCTTTCCTGTTGGCTTTCCTTAAATGTGGGTTTGGTTCTCTTCTTAAGTTTGGGTGAGCCTTTGGTGTTTGTAAAGTGACTCGAGAACTTTACTGTAATTTTGTGTAGGAAATGTCAGCCAGTTAGTTATGGAATCACCAATTTAGTATCAGCAGGCCTTTTCATTAGGGGAAATCTGAGGAATCCTTTAGTGTCTTTCAGGTTAGAACAAGCCTGGTTATTAGCATTTGAGAAACCAAGAGGGGAAAGAGAATGAGGGTCTTGTTGATTTTTTTCACTTTATCTTGTTTTCATTGTGGTACTTCACTCCCAGCATCATCTGTATCTGGTGTCCAAAATTGTGACTATTTATAGTTCAGTCTTTCTGCTGAGTTAATATATGGTTCTCTGCCTGGATAAGGGAGACATTCCAGGGGTCTGTTTCCTACAATGATTTTCAGTCTTCCATATTTCAAACCCTTTTCTTACCACCTATCTTTAGAGAAAAGTTGTGCTTCAAATTCTTGAGTTCTAGAACCCTATAGTGAGCTCTAACTTATTTCCAGAAAAGAAATGAGGTTGAGAGGAATTCTAGAACAGACTTAAAGTGATCATTAATAGCTTTCAGTTCTTATTGAGGAGATTCCAAATTCCTCAGTGGCATGTAAAAACCTTTGCTGTCTACCCCTAAATGCTGTCATGCTATTTGTCAGCAATACTTCTTGTGCATATATCCCTCTTTCTCTCCATGTGCCTTTGGTCATCTTTTCTCTTCATTGAAATGCTCTTTCCACATGTGCATGTGCAGATCCTACTTAGTTTCTTTCTCTGTCTTTCTTTTTTTTTAAGATTCTTTATTTGAGAGAAAGAGAGAGAAAGTGAGAGCGAGCATGAGAGGGGGGAGGGTCAGGAGGAGAAGCAGACTCCCGCTGAGCGGGGAGCTCGATGCGGGACTCTATCCTGGGACTCCAGGATCACGACCTGAGCTGAAGGTCTGACTCTGCCTCACTGGCTATAAACTGGCCCAACCAACTGAGCCACCCCGGCACATACTAGTTTTCAGGGCTCAGCATATATGTCATCTGTCCTGAAGCTACTCAGCTTTTGCCAGCTGGAGCTCATCTCTCTTCCCATGATAAATATATTACTTTATTTCAACATCATTGATGGTTACCAGTAAAAGAATTGTAGAAAGTTTTAGTGGTTCATATTTCTTCTTTGCTCAATGGTATTCGTTGTAAATTGAATTCAGCTCTTTGCAAACTGGAGCCATTAACTATTTCAGAGTAGCCTAATTGGAAATGAAGAACTGGAATACACTGTTTTGAGGGCCTCTTCTGTTCTCTGTCACAACATTTGTTAGAGTTGTCATTTTTTTTTTTAATGTCAGACTCATCCTTTTCAATTGAGATGGATTTATTTCTTAAATATTCTTTGGATCTATCTTGAATATTGTGGGTTTCTTTCTGTTTCAGAATGCATGTGCAGTAGGTGACTTTTAAAAGAAAGAAGATACACATGTCAGGAGTCATTTATTTTTTTCAACTCATCCAGTGATACTTAAAAACTAATTAAAAAACATTTCATTACAGCTTCATGAAGAAAATTTTGAAATTACTACACTGCGGATTGATGTTGTCACTGATGGAAGACATGCAGAGGTAGAATTCACAACTGATTGGCAAAAAGATGCTGAACGCAGAGATCTCACTATAAATTCCATGTTTTTAGGTAGTATCTGGAGATAATGTTTTAATCTAATCTTTCTGAAAGCTTTTTTTTTTTTTGTAAAGATTATTTATGTGAGAGAGAGAGCAGGGTGAGGTACAGAGGGCAAAAAAGAGAGAATCCCAAGCTGAGTCTGTTCTGGGTGAGGTGCCCATTGTGGGGTACAATCCCACAACCCCAAGATCATGACCTGAGCAGAAACCAAGAGTTGGATGCCTAACCGACTGTACCACCCAGGTGCTGCCAAAAGCCTCCTTTTCAAGTGAATCTGCATCCTAGAAATGTTCTCCAACCTGAGAGGTTGCATTAGTTTCATCTGAGAGTGTAGCATATGGGTTAAAAGATGAGTCTAGAGCCAGAGTCCTGGGTTCAGATTCTGACTCTGCCTCACTGGCTATAAACTGAGGATGCTAAGATCTGCTTCCTTTGCAAGGCTGTCATGAGGATTAAAGATGTTAATAATTTTAGGTCTTTAGAACAGTGCCTGGCACATGTACACATTCTGTGTCCACTTACTAATTGCATCTAAAAATGGTTAACATTTTAGGTAAGAAAAATGCACCCACATACATTCCCCCATATCATTCTCCATTGCTCTGTTTTTTGTGCATGCCCACCCTAGGCTTTCTTTCCTCTTTTCTGGTGCCCATGGCACACACTTGTGAATGACCTCAGCATTCTGTTGCTGTGCCCAGACACAAGGTCAGATTCTTTCATAGCATTGCATTTTAGGAATCAACCTGTAATCAGAGTTGGCATACAAGAGAAAACCCATTTATTATCTCAACTTGGGTTTTTTTGTTAAAAAAAAAATTGAGATTCATAGTAGGTGAATTAAGTTAGTACTTTATTAAAGCATATTTTTTGTCCTTTATAAAGATTTTATTTCTTTATTTGACAGACATAGATCACAAGTAGGCAGAGAGGCAGGCAGAGAGAGAGAGGGGAGGAAGCAGGCTCCCCGCTGAGCAGAGAGCCCGATGCGGGGCTCGATCCCAGGACCCTGGGATCATGACCTGAGCCGAAGGCAGAGGCTTTAACCCACTGAGCCACCCAGGCGCCCCTTTTTGTCCTTTAAATTGTAGTCAAGCCCTTTGTGTTTAAGACTTTGGATTAGAAAAGAGCTGAAGCAACCACTCTTCATAACATAGTTGTGGCAATTGTAATAGTGAAAGCATGAAGGACAGGTTCCTTGCTACCCAAAAGTATCCTATATTAGTAATCTCTTTCAAGTTGAAGGTGGTATAAGGTGTGGAAACAATTACTTTGTCATCACAATGAAAATCCTCTTCCAGATTTCTTTTGGTTAGCAAAAACAGGTATTAATGTAGGTCTTTTATAAAGGTGATGTGGCCTAAAATGAACTTGGAGACAGTGAGGGAAAACTTGTAAATAGGATTTGCTTCATGGGATGGAGAAGGGGGTTGTATGCCAAGATGGGCATCTCTTGCTAACTGCATTAATAATGCGTTTCTAGAGCAGCTACTAGGTTCTCAGTTACTTGATACACTTTATCGCATTGAACTGTCAAAAAAACTTCATTAAGTATTAAATCCATTTAATGAGGAAATAGGCTGAGATTTTAAGGAGCTTAGCTCAAGTCACAGACTGCCATGATTGGAACTTGGATTTCCAAAGCCTAGGTGATTTATGACCAGAGGGAGCCCAGTTGGGGCAGTGTTTTCTCTCCATTATGTGACCAAACTCCACAGGTTTATTTCATCTTAGCTCATTCTCACTTAGGGTAAACTGCTCCAGCTAGTGCAGTGTATAAAATTTGCTAACTGGCTTCTCCTAAGCATCTCTAACTAAAAGAGAGAAGCTAATATTCCTTTCCAGTGTACTGCTTGATAGAAGTAAAAACTATTCTTAGTGCTACTACTGTTTTCTAACATTTGCTGAGCCCTTATAATGTGCCAGGCACTGGCACAAGCACATCACAGAAATTTAATCTTCCCAGCATCCCTATGACGCACATACTGCTGTTTAGCCCACAGTAATTGGCTTAAAGTCATGCAGCTGGTAGATTGCAGAATTAGGATTCCAACTTAAGCATCCTGGTTCCGGAGGTCACATTCTTAACCACGACATTATTCTTAGCAGCTCAACTTTCTTATTTTTATGCACCATATTTTGAAAGTGCTATTCAAAGCAAAAAGCAAAGTGCACACTGATAGGATATTCTCACTAATTTTAACTTTGAACCCATTTTTCTGTCCAGGCTTTTTTCAAGCTTTACTGGATGATGCATTACGAGTTCTGGCATTTCTGATTACTTTGCTTCTCGAACCTTGCTCTTGTCTTATGTTTGTTTTTTTTTTTTTTTTTTTTAAGATTTATTTATTTATTTATTTGACAGAGATCACAAGTAGGCAGAGAGGAGAGGAGGAAGCAGGCTCGCCCCTGTGCAGAGAGCCCAATGCGGGGCTCGATCCCAGGACCCTGAGATCATGACCTGAGCTAAAGGCAGAGGCTTTAACCCACTAAGCCACCCAGGCGCCCCTGTTTTTTGTTTTTTAATTTCCTGCAAAAAAAAAATTTTTTTTAACTGAAAATGACTTTAGTACTTCCATGCTCACCAGGGAGAGTCCAGTCTTGTCATTAAGAAACAGATATACCACATGTAGTTGCTACTTTGGAATCATATTTTGCCTATTTCCTCTCCACCCTCCCATTTTCTGTTATTTCTTTGAATTTGGAGCCTTTTAAATTTGCTATACATATCAAGATGCCATATAAATCAGTTTGGGAAGTGTTAAGCCTGAGCTTACTAGTATTCTGCATTTGGGTTATCAAAGAGCATTGAAGTTCAAACAGAATTCAGTTGCGTAGTTGTTTTTCAGTCGTAGTGGCAGTATCTCTTGGGATCACCAACCTCCCCACTGGAATGTTTGAATGGTGTGGAGAGGGAGAGGATCTTACACAGAATCTTGAGCAGACACCGAGCTAAGCTAAGTGCAGAGCCCCATGGGGGCTTGATTCCACAACCCCAAGATTGTGACCTGAGCTTTAACCAACTGAACCACCCAGGTGCTCCAAAAAAATCTGCATTTTTAAAGGTTTTTTTTATGCCTCATTAGGATATTTTTAGCTAATTCTTCTATTTATATATGGTATTTTTGTTTATAAGAGCTTTTTGTGTATTAGGGAAATTAGGTATTTGACTTTGTATTGACTTACATATTTTTCTCAGTATGTCAGTTATTTTATGCTTTTCATTATGGTGGTTCTTGCCATGCAGACATACTTGATGTTTAGGTGGTTGGATTGTTTCTTTTAAGGTTCTGGTGGGGTGTGTGTGTGTGTGTGTGTGTGTGTGTGTGTTTTCTTGGTAAACCCCCATGTAGACTAAAATCTGCATATCCCCCATGTAGACTAAAATCTGCATATTAATTTTTGACTCCCCGCCCCACTTAATTACTAATAGCCTACTATTGGTAGGAAGCTTTACTGATAACAGAAACAATTGATTAATACAAACTTTGTGTGTTGTATGTATTAGACACTGCTTTCTTACAATAAAGCAATCTAGACAAAAGAAAATGTTAAGAAAATTGTAAGAGAAAAAATGTCTACAGTCTTGTTAAAACAAAACAAAACACACATGTGTGTGCGCTCATGCGCACCTGGGTGGCTCAGTTGGTTAAATGTGTCTTTCTTTAGCTCCCAGCATCCTGGGATCCAGCCCTGAGTTGGGCTCCGTGCTCAGCAGGAAGCCTGCTTCTCCCCACCACCAGCCCCCTAGTCCTGCCCATTGTGCTCATCTTGCTCTCTCCAATAAATAAATAAAATAAAATCATTAGGAAAAAATTTACCTCTCAGTGGGGCCCATAGAGTGCAAACCTGTGTTTAAGAATTAACTGTATATTTTGAAAGGTTTTCCCCATTCTGAGATCATAAATTTTCCCCCCCTATGGTTTATTGTTTAGTTCTTCCAGATTCTTTTTGCTATTTATTTTTTTTCCAGATTATTTGGCTCTTCTAGTTTATTTTCCCATATTAACTTGAAAATCAGCTTGTTTGGTGTCTCCACACCAATTCTTTTCACTTCTGGGTATTATCTTTTTAGTTGCTGTTGTGAATACAGCCTTTTATTCCATTACGTCTTCATTTGATAGTGGGTATTTATGAATGGTGTTCATGTCTGTATTTTAACTTTGTAACTCTTCACTTAGTTTTTAAAAGAGAATTTTATTTTCTAGCTCCTATTTGCTAACAGTGATCTCTCCCCTTTTTTTTTTAATGAATAGGTTTTGATGGTACCTTATTTGACTACTTCAATGGTTATGAAGATTTAAAAAATAAGAAAGTTAGGTTTGTTGGACGTGCTAAACAGAGGATACAAGAAGATTATCTTCGAATTTTAAGATATTTCCGGTAAAAATTTTTTAAAAATACTTTAATAATACAGATTTTAATATCCCAGAGCACAATTCCAATCATGTGAAATGCGCAGGTCAGAGTACAACATGGAGACATCCCAAATGTCTGTCTCTAATAGACTGATTAGTAAAGTGTGACCTAACTGTGAGATAGTACTTAGATACTTCCTATTATTTTTTCCCCCAAAACACAGATACTCCATTCTGTGATGATCTTGTATAAAATTCAACTTTAAATCATTTTTTAAATGTCCATTTTTTTTCTTGCACTGATCATTCATTACATAGATAACTGAGTGTTTACCATAGGCCAGTCACTTCACTTGCTGGGTGCTTTGAATATGGAGGAATGAGTGCCTTTGCCTTTATATGGCTTTTAGGTGTTTTAGGTGGTCATGGGTAACCCTTAGATGAGCTTGCTAAAAGTATGAAATGAATTTGGATGGTGGTGTGGGTAGCACTGATTTTTAAACCCTGAGCTGTAACCCTTTTTAAAAATGATTCTGACTGGCTAGTTTATGTCTAGTATTTTTCACTGGTTGGGATCATATTTAGAATATTTTGTAATGGAGCCTACATATTTTATCAGTAAATGCTTGTCCTTTATTTGTTTATTTAATTTTATTTATTTATTGGAGCGAGAGGGAGGGAGAGAAGCAGACTCCTCTGCTGAGCAGGGAGTCTGACTTGGGGCTTCATCCCAGAACTCTGGGATCATGGCCTGAGCCAGAATCAGATGGTTAACCGACCAAGCCACCCAGGTACCCCAGTGTTGTTCCCTTAAATTTGAGTACTTGTAACACTTTTGCAGATAACAGAACACAGACTGACATCCATAGTTACTGTCATTTAATCTACATTATTAATGAAATGAATTTTAAAGATGAGTGTTAGTACAGGCATACGTTAAGGCTTCCAATTCTGAGATTGCTAGAAACACACTCCACTCTGTGCAACTAGATCAGTCCTATTTGAAACTCTTCATTCAAAGTACTGATGGGCACAGACAAGTAAGCTTTGTACACACTGTTCCAATGATGGCATTCCAGGCTTTCCAAGAATGTTCTGCATTATTCCTCCAGTAAGGGTACCAGTTTTAGGAAGTACATTTGATGGCCATTCTAAATGTCTCAGTCACTGATTTGGAAATGAAAGTGAGCAGAGGGTTCTAATTCATGCTAGTTTAAATTTTATTGGCTCCCAGATTTTGTCATCTGGGAGCAAAAAGAAGGTAAGGAATTAACCAGATGTCTAAAGCCCCTCTTAAACTTAAATCATCTGTGTTGTCTCATATTAGATGTATAGAATAGTACCAGTAAAATGCAAAATGAGATTTTTCTGGTGATATGCCAACATAGAGGTAACATGGCATGAGAATTTTGTTTTGCAGGTTTTACGGGAGAATTGTAGACAAACCTGGTGACCACGATCCTGAGACTTTGGAAGCAATTGCAGAAAATGCAAAAGGCTTGGCTGGAATATCAGGAGAGAGGATTTGGGTTGAACTGAAAAAAATTCTTATTGGTAACCATGTAAATCATTTGATTCACCTCATCTATGACCTTGATGTGGCTCCTTACATAGGTGAGAGCCAAGTTATAAAGTATTTGAGTTTTTCACAGTGAAACATCTGGTTTAAAATTTCATAGGGAAAAATGTTTGACTAATACAAAAGGAGAAATGCAGTATTTTAAAATAAGATCAACTTTGGGGTCAGGGATGGAACACAGTGGCCTTCAGTGTCAGACCTGGTTTTGAATGATGCTTTGCCACATATCTCTGTGGTTTGGATTAGTTCCTCGATTATTAGTTGTTGAATCTAAAAAAGGGGTGTGAAGGTAACAGCATCTGTCTAAGAGAAGGGATGAAAGATTCAGTGAATTAATACATGTAGAGCACTTAAAGAGTGACATACATAGAAATTAATAAATCTATTCAGAAAGAACAGTGATGTATGCTGAAGCACACTTCAGGAAACTTGGGGGTATGTCAAATACAGTTTTTGAATGGTAGTAGGGGTGGGTGGATAGTCTGTGAGAGTAGATCAGTGGGCAGTCATGAGTAAGTATCTCTTGCAAGTCTGACACCACCGCCACTGCCTCTGGACGTCCAGATGTAGTTCATTAATGGAAACTCAGGTGTTAGGACTCCCCTTAGGTCTTGGGGACATTATGGGAGGGAATAGCAGCAGTGTTTATCAGTGGTTAACCTTTAAGATGGAGCATCAGACTGAACCAGTGAGTTCCAGTGACAGGGCATTCTCTGTACTATAACTGTGGTTGGTTGAGGATATGATTGTGTTTTATTAAATTTACGCACTGTAAAAAGTAAAAAGTGGTGAAAAATTTTTTTCTCCTTCCAGGCTTACCTACTAATGCAAGTTTAGAAGAATTTAACAAAGTTAGTAAAAATGTTGATGGTTTTTCACCAAAGCCAATGACTCTCTTGGCCTCATTATTCAAAGTACAGGATGATGTCACAAAACTGGATTTGAGGTTGAAGATTTCAAAAGAAGAGAAGAACCTTGGTATATTCATAGTTAAAAACAGGAAAGATTTAGTTAAAGCAGCAGATAGTTCAGAGCCACTGAAACCCTATCAAGACTACATTATAGACGTAAGTATATACAGGCTTGGTCAGAACTAATTTATTAACAGTAAGACCCACAGTGTGTTCTGTGGATTTCATTTACTGTAAATGAAAAATTTCACCTCGGTTATTTATTTGCATTTTAGGATAGGATCAATAGCAAGCATTCTAACATGTGCTGGAACTAAATGTCTAATTTTGGCTCTTAGGCTAGGGAATCTGATGCAACCACCCGCGTATGTGAGCTCCTGAAGTACCAGGGAGAGCACGGTCTTCTGCAGCAGATGCAGCAGTGGTGCGTTCCTCCGTTTCCTGTAAGTGGCCATGACATCAGAAAAGTGGGCATTTCTTCAGGAAAAGAAATTGGGGCTCTGCTGCAGCAGTTGCGAGAACAGTGGAAAAAAAGCGGCTACCAAATGGAGAAAGATGAACTCCTAAGTTACATAAAGAAGAGTGAAAATTGATGAGAGCTGGCACTCAGTAGCAGAAAATTTGGGGTAAGGTTAGATTTTCTTTTCTCCCTCTCAGTGAGATTTAAGAGACTTGAATATGTAGGCGAAAGAAAGCCAGCTTAGACCAGCTTAGAGGACCTTTTCAGATCAACAGAGGTCTTCTGTGGTGAGTTTCAGGCAGTAAACTCAAGTCTACCTCCTCTTAATCTCATTTATATCCTTGAACCTTGTGTTTCTTTCAGAATAGCTCCTGCTGTGATAGTATAGTTGGCTTCCCCTGTCTTCATCTGTCTAGGTGTCCCCTCTCTCCCACCCCAGCGTAACGCATTACTGATCTTAAAAAGTGCTGTCTTTAAGAAAGAAGTGTTTGATGTTTGCAGTTGAAATAACTACATTATTTTACCATTGTCTTTAAGTGTCAATTCTTACTTGAATTTCAAAATAAAATTGTATTGAAAGTAGCTGACAAAATATCCTGTATAAAATTGTAAAGACCAGGTATGTCCCTGGTGGCTGGCATTCATACACCCAAAACTTGTTCTAGCAGTCTCTAAGTTTTAGTACGTAGTCCATATCGTCCTTTGTTACAATGATTTCTTTATGCGTACTAGGCCTGAGAAAGACTGCCTTGACAATTACACTGGAGCCTTTTATTTTAATAAACATTCCCTTTGGAATTGGAAGATAAATGTGTTTATGTGGTATATGACAGTATACATCAGGTTTATATACAGCAACAGTACTCCTCTACCCTCAGTCATTAATTTTTTTCACAAATTAAAAAGATATGGCCTACATTAAAACTCCATGACCAGACTTGTATGTATGCTTTTTTAAGGCTTGAGCCCCAAATGCTTTCAGTAGGTAAAGGGGTGTACAGTGCCAAGTATTGTTTCAGCTGTTACATTCTGACATTTTATAATTGATTTTTACTTTTTGTGTAGCCAGTCCTAGCATCTCTGTCCCTTGTGGAGACAAGTCAGTAATTTAAGTCTTACTAAAATTAGAGAATCTATATTTCTAAATAGACGTATGTAGAGAGATAGGTATTTCAGAGGTCTTATTTTGTTACTTATAAAACCAGTTTAAAATAGTGTTAAATGCATTTCTTTTATATATCTGAGAATTTTATTGGCCAGTGTCAGTAAACAAAATAGAACACTGTAAGACTACACCCTTCAGGTGGCAAAAGTAAAAGTAGTGTGCCCTCTCTGTGACTGTGCTGCTGGCATAGTGTAAGGCTGTCTGAACAACTGGTACAGTCCTATAAACCCAAGGTTTTTAGTACTACAAAACCCCTACAGCTTGGGGATGTCCTACAGAACAGACAGCATTCTTGAGATGCTTTTCACTTACCTCCTGTACATAAATACACAACATGAGATCTTCAGCTGAGCATTTTAGTTTAGGCAATCATAACCATTGCATATTTGGTAAAAGAAAATATTAATAAATTAAAACAAGAGATTTAACAGTCTGTTTTTGGCCTCATACATTTCTCCCCATTAGTTGAACTTTCCCCAATTATGTAAAGCAGTGAAGTCGTCATATTTACACAAATGTGAAAGGATCCAATCAACACTTGAACATAGAAGCGAAGAGGTAGGTGGCTAATCAGTCTATCTAAAACTTCATCTTAATGCTTAAATTATCAGCTTGTGAGTAAATATTTTACATTATTTAGATTTTCAATTTACATGGAATGGAGGTGCTTACAAAATAGTTACTTTTTAGCCGGATAGAAGGGAGGTATGTTTTAATAAATACCTCTGTTCCATATTAATTTAGGTTCAAATTGGAATTTGGAACAGAATAACCAGGTTGTTCAAATAAACACTGAGTGAATAAGTTATATTTCTCACTAACAAATGTGTAAGGAAATGAACACTATTTTGGGGCTCAAACTGCATATTTTAACTCTTTAATATTTTCAAAATTTACAAATCAGTATGAGAGAAACTCAAGAAAATTAAAGGACCTTGTGTTTGGCACCCTAGCTTTGGGAACTTCTGTCAGAGCACAGATAAGAACTTGCTGTTGGTTCCATGTATCATGAGCAAGTGGCTAACCTTGTGTTAGAGGAATTACAAATAAGTTTTTGCAGGAAACCCATCTCCTCCCTTTCAGAGAGGTCTTCATGTCCTAGCAGGCCAGACTATAATGATACCAAGGTACTAAGGTAAATATTCCTAAAAACCAAGTTTTCTAGACTGTTTTTAATCCTTTCAATAGTATATTTTAATTTAAAACTTCAAATACCTCTTGACTAAGAAACTGCAACCTTCCATGTAATGTTGCTTTTTACTTGTGTATGCATCAAATGCAGTAATTTCCAAAGCAGATCTGATTTTACAAGACCAACTTAATAAATATTAACTTTATCTCTACTGCATTTGTTTATAAGCAAAGTATTACTTTGTCGGGGCTTATCTCATCTTCAGTGTCTGGGATAGTGGGCAGCAGAGCAGATCGAGTCAAACCCCAAAATTTTTGAGGTGACATGTCTTTTTTGGTGGCCGTAAATTTCCATCCAATATGGCTTGCACAGATCCTACACTGGGCGATAGTCCAAGCATACCTACAAAATTAAAGAAAGGTATCAGCTAAGGAAACACATTTCTGTATCCCAAGCCTATCACTGTATAAAGCTGTTATCAAGACAGAGATAAATTCTATATTGTTTCCTGAAACAAACTTGATTGTGCTCTTAAGCTGTGTTTATTTTTTTTTTCTCTCTCGGCATTGGACAAAAAACTGAATCTTGTTGATATAGATTAACTTGCAGGTACCCTTCCTTGGTGGTTTTGTATTGCAGTCATGTTACAAAACACCATCCACCTCAGAAATACATTCTTTCTTGTGAGTTAAAATAGGTGGTGGGAGGGAGAGATACATGAATTTCTCATCTAAAAATCTAAGAACTACTTCACTGAAGTATGATTTTGTCAGAAAATTCATCCAGAAACTCAAATTCTAACTGGCAAAATAAACCAAATCATGTAACTGAAACCGTTCCCTAGGTATATTCCCACACGTTTATTAACAAGTTAATTCTAGTTTTAATCCTTATAAATAAGATTGGACAATCCAAGTGATATGGTCCTATGTCCAAAATGGCAATTATTATTTTTAATTTAGAGAGAGAAAGCCTGAGGGATGGTGTTTTAAGCAAACATGGGGCTTGATCTCAACTATCCTGAGATCACGACCTGAGCAGAAACTCAAAGACGCTTCACCAATTGTGCTACTCAGATGCCCCCAAAAATCTCTGCTTGCCTCTTTCAAAATCAAAGAGTGACCCAGAATTCCCTCAGCCGTACTCTTTTCAAGAACCCTAAGTAGTTCTCAGATGGTGCTGCTAGTCCCAGGCTCCTACTTTGAAGGGCACTGGGCTAAAGAAAAAAAAAATTTAAGAAAACCAGAATTCAGTGGCTTTTCCAGCTGTTTTGTTTGTCACTGCTTGGGAAGTACTCTCTGGTTTGACATACTACAGAATGTGGTTTAGATACAGTTTTACTGGGTTATAAGCCAGCTGGTTTTCAGAATGAGCTAAAAGGAAAAATGAAAAGTCTGGATTAAATGCATAGTTAATTTAAGGATAACTACAGTTGGCAACCTTCTAACTTTATATTTAGTGAGAGTATACCAAAGTAGCTGTTACTAGCCATTCATAAAAATGAAGAGCATTTAAATAGTATTCATCTCATTGTCTATTTTTGATTATAATTCTAACAACTCTGCTTAGGACTCTGTCCAATTAAGGCACCCCCTGCCCCACCCCACTGCCGGCAAAAGTAACTACCACATTACCCAGGAAACCAGCTGTGCTCTGTAGAAGGCCGGCCTATGAGGTTCAAGTTGCAAGCCTTATACACGGTCAGTGTCTCATGCACATATCCATGAGGATTCACATAAGCTGCCATCGGTCCACACAATGATAAACTACAAGAGATAATCAGCATAGAAGATAAGTCAAAATGGGAAGGAGAAAGTCTAATGAGGTTATAAGAGGTAACATCGGACCCTTAGTGGTAAACAGGAGGTTGGGAGTCAGCCCAGTTTCATTCAGTCTACATGTCTGTAAAACGGAGCTCATCTAAAGGAGTCTCTGAGAGTGGAAGTACAGTGAAAAGGTCCTATTAGGCATCCTCGGGTAACTGATTACTTTGTAGGCAACAGTTTCCTTACTGTCCTGATTTATAATTATCATTTTGTACTAAAGTAATTCTTACACATTTATGTCACACAGGATCAGTACATGTTCAGAAGGGCCCTATGTGTGCCTAGAAGATCCTACCTGAGGCGTTCATCTTAGGTCCTTAATCACTAGGAAGATAAACAAATTATCTAGCAGGAATGGGAAAAAAAGAATTGCCCCCTTGTTTGCCTTTACCATGCTCATTACTTGTGAATAATATCTTACATCACCACTGCTGCTGAGCACCCAGTCAGGAAGGGTTTCTTAAACTTCCATAGAGCGTTTTTTAAGGGAGATACACGGATAATGGAAATACAGCCTTGACTATAACTCTGTTAGAGCAGTTGGGAAAATGTATTCAGAAGTATACTGAACATTTCTCACCTGAATATTTCATTTTTGGTTGTTATTTCTGTTTCTTGACATTGTTTACAGCAAAGAGATGTACACTAAAAAAATTAAGAGAAAATTAGTGAGGAAAATTCACACTTGTTTAATTATGTAATTACACAGCCCATCAAGAAACTAAAGTATTGCTCCCTTTAAATACCATGCTTTCCTTCCAACCATTCAAAAACGGAGTTTTAAAGTAGGACTGAGAAAACCTCTGAGATCTGACACATACTTATAAAACTACTGACTTTGTCGGACAAAAAGTAATAGATACATACAAGCACAAATGCTTTGTGTAGAAATGGAAGTGTCTGAGGGATGTAAAAACAGTCTAAGTGTCTGTATGATCCCAAATGAAATATCTAAATTATCCTTTAAATAATGGAAAACTAGCGGGGTGGCTGGGTAGTTCAGTTGGTTAAGTGTCTGCCTTCGGCTCAGGTCATGATCTCAGGGTCCTGGGACAGAGTCTCAAGTTGGGGTCCCTGCTCAGAGCGGAGTCTGTTTCCCCTCTCCCCGCTCATTTATGCCTGCTATCCTTCTCTAGGGCACTCTCTGTCTCAAATAATTAAAATCTTGAAAAAAATAAATCAGGTAAAACAAGCGAACAACTAGTTTTCTAATTGCATGACTACACGACGGTCCCATAGATAATCAAGCCTAAAATATGGGTGTCATGAACATGGTAACTTTACTCACTTTATTCATAATATCTAGTTCACACCGAAGTCGTTGGATTGCACTACCAATTTTAAGGAGCTGAATCCTTAATACATCATCAATAGGAAGACAAGCAGCTACTCTGTAAGAAAAATCTTAAAGACATGGTGGTTTTTTAAGTTTTAAATTTTTGAAGCAGATATGAATCATATAATAATGTCTTTTTGAAATAAACCCTCTCTAAAGAGTTCCCAAAGAATGTATTGGACATAATTATAAACAATACTAAAATACAGTAGCTATTGAGTTTATATTCTTAGGAAGTTCCAAAGTTAATTTCTTTTCCCATAATTGGTTTTAGAAATGTCTTTTATTTATTTTGAGCAATATAGGTGGGAAAGTTTATTGCAGTGAGAGTGGCAAGCTCCAAAGAGCTGTGCCCCAGAGTTTGGGTTTCTTTTATTAACACCTTTTTTTTTGATCTTTTAAACATGAAAATCAAACCCGTGATATAATAAGTCAGTTTGCTACAAGACTAGAAAAATGGCTACAGTAATTGTACCTAATAACCAGAGAGATTATATGTATGTAAGATAAATAAGTCTTAGAACTAGGGTCCTTTTGAAAGCCATCTTAAAGGACAGGGAGAGTCCTGACACTCAAGTTTTTGAATGTGCCCCATTTACTGCAATTTGGTCTACGGCCATAACACCCTGAACATGCCTGATCTTGTCTGCAATTTGAACTTAACAGGAAAACTGCTTAAGATTAGACTGCTCACAAAATTGAAGAACTCTGTTAAAATTACCCACTCATTTTTTAAATGCTCAAAACAAATGTGTATGCTTTTCAGAATGAATAAAATATTAAACAGAAAAATGATTTACTAAAACATCAAAGGCCATAGGAAGGAAGTAGACTTTGCATACCTATTGGATTTGAAGGAAGAGAATCATCTTTTAGATTTTCATCCCATTCACGCAGCTGTTTCTTGATTCTATCCATTAAAGTTTCCTTGTTTAAAATAAAAGCAGCCACAATAAGGTTCACAGACTTTTTAGAACTTAGTGCCAGATTTTCAACTCATAAAATAAAACTAATGTATTAGTAGCAATTTAAGTCCTCACTGCACTAAAATCTGAATCCCTGTTTAAAAGTGTCTGTTTTCTTACGCTCCGATGACCAAAGCCCCGGTTCATGGGCCCAGCACTAAGTTGGCTTTCCAGGCCCCTCTCCTCCACTGTCTTTCCCCAGTGGCATAGGCTCCTTTGATAGGTTTTTTGATCAACTGTGTGGAACTGGCCTCTCTTCTCCCCCTCTCTAGGATGGCTTTTCTGACTCTGTTCATAGGGACAGTGACTCCTATAAATTTCATGAGCACTTGCTACCTACATACCTTACTTGGCACCTCTTTAGTAAACAACAGTGCATACTATCTTTTCACAAATGTATGCGAACAGTACTTGTTTATCTGTAATGGCCCAAAGCTGCTGCAGGACAGAGTGAACTGTAGTTTCCTTTAGTGTTGTGCTTGCAATAAGTGTTCAACCTTCAGTGCTTAGTCCTCTGAAGCAAGATTCCACATCTGTGCATGAGATGATTCACTAAGGGAAATGACTAACATCTGTTGAATGTCCTACTATGTGCCAAGTACAGTAACTATCATTATTCCCATTTTTAAAATCCAATTATTTAGGTAAGTAATTTGCCCCAAACCACAGAGGAAACGATAGAAGAGCTTCAAACACAGTCTTTGTGTCTAAAACCCAGATTTTTTGAACAATTCCAGTTTAAGTTTTGAAAGGCATGGTGATGCCTAAGTATTACAATTTGAGAAGCAAAACACTTGAGGATGTAGAGGACTAACTGGGGATCAGGAGATAAGAAGTTCATATTTTCGTATTGGAAAAAACCCAAAATAGTATTACGGGATTCTTTAATTTTCTAAATCTACCTATGCTCACCACATTTCAGATCCTTAGTAGACCCCAAAATGTCTCATCCTGTCCTAAATTTATAAGCCATTAGAAACTAGGAAAATGAAAAATTCTATAGATTAAAGGCAAAGTGAATTCAGTAGTATCTGATTCCTTCGTGCTCTACCTAAATGTAAAGGATGGGATTAGTTCTGAAAATGAGATACCACTGAGTATAAAAGACTATGACCCTTAATTATGACAAGGCTTACCCCAGAAAAAGGTACAAGGTAATACTTACAGCATCATATAAGGAATACAGCCAGCGAGGCCATGAAGTCAAATTTGCACAATGAAACTTTCTCTGAAAACAGAAAAAAAAGTCACTTAAGAAACTATAAAGATTCTTATAGTGGAAAGAAAAATACCTGAAAATGAATTTTGGCCCTGAAAAAAATTTTTACTTTCAAAAATATGGAACATTTTGTAGATAACCCTGTATCTGATGGTTTTCTATTAAATTTGACAATCATGCTTTCTTGTATCTTGCATGTTTTTCATGTATCTTTCAATTTACATTGTAACTAGAATCATTTTTTAAAAAATATTTTATTTATTTATTTGACAGAGAGGGAGAGAGATCCTAAGTAGGCAGAGAGGCAGGCAGGCAGAGAGAGAGGGGGAAGCAGGCTCTCTGCCGAGCAGAGCCCGATGCAGGACTCGATCCCAGGACCCTGAGATCATGATCTGAGCTGAAGGCAGAGGCTTAACCCATTGAGCCACCCAGGCACCCTAGAATCATCATTCTTATTGGCAAAGTTCATGAAATTTCAGTGCCAAGCAAACTTAGTAAAATTAAGACAAACTTGAAGAGTGACTAAACATCTGTTGACCACATTACCTGCTTTTATACTATTATTTGTTGTTCAGTATGCATAGTGAAAATATCATCCAAATGGTCTTTGTGTAAAACTTTAAATGGCTTTCAACTGAATTACCAAGAGGCAAACATAAGAAATGAGGCAATTCAAAGAAAACAATGATCATACACTCAAGACTCAGCATGATTAAGTCCCCATTTAACAGAATTCAGGGAAAGGGGAAAAGCACTGGGTATGTCTTCCAATTGTTGTATATGGAATCCAAATGAGAGTGTGCCAAAAGCCACAGAAAAATGTGAATTATATTTAAATTTCAGTAGAATTTCTACATTTGATGAGAAGGCTCAATAATCATTAAGATGTCAGTCCTCAAAGTTTATATTCAATGTAATACCAACATGACTGGAATTAAGAAGCATAAGTTAAAGTTCATTTGGAAAAATGTATAAAACCTACCAAGAAAGTTTGGAAAACAAGGTGTTTTATAGGACACAAAAATATGATGGAGAATACACGGCAGTAGTGCTGTTAAAGCAACAAACTGGAAACAACCTAAATGTCAAGGAACAATGTAATACATTGTTGTGTATGTAATACAGGAGAGGATATACTGCACCTGATCAAGCAAGGCCTATCAAACCCAAGGAGAATAAAGAATGATTACATCTTTCTCAATAAAGAAAACAAAACCTATAGAGGTACAGATATTCATACTTTTGTAAACTGTTAACTGACATTGGGTATGACACATGAAAACTGGGTGGGAAAGGAGGAAGGTGGCTCAACATAGACTGTCCCATAGTAGAACAAGCAAAGCAAGCTCTTAAGACTTAACAAAATGAAAGGGAGATCCTATGCTTGTACTCGCAAGACCAAATGAATGTGAAACGGGGAAGGACACGATACATGTAGGAAAGACTTGGGACTTAGCTGATAGTTACGAACTAACCCTTGTGCTGCAGAGCTCATATCCTACTCTCTGCAATCCTGTGCTTGAAGAAGTCCAGAATCTAAGATGAGACAATAATGTTCCCCTTCTGTGACAGAAATGGGAGCCTCAATTGTCAGGGACCAGGATGCTAGGAGGAGGTCAAGAGTTTGCTCTACAGATGTTCAGTTTGGAGCTGCCTCTCAAGGGGACATGATAATTATTTTTAAATATTTTAGGTAAATACTTACATGGATGAGGATAGACTTGTTTTTCAAGGCTCATGAACCAATGGATTCTTTAATGAGATGAATTTTTGGTTCAATATAATCCTTCTTGTATTTGAAGCTACCAAAAGATAGGTCTGGGATGGCCTCCAAGTACATGTTTGAAAAGTAATTTAAGCCAGAGGAGCCAGAACATAAGACACTTAAGTTACTCTCCAACCAGTTCTTTATGTTTAAGACAAAAAAAGTTAAGACTAAGGATTTTGGTCACAGTACAAATAAATACTACAGAATAAACACACAAAATAAAAACACACTAAAGTAGCCTATCAGGCAACCCTGACTATTGAGTAATAACAAAGGCGTCTATGTCCGTATGTGTATTACAAAAGTTCTCTAGTTTGGTAGCATTATCATCCACATTCCAAAGATAGGGAACACATAGAGGCACAGAAGGATGGTAAAACTTGCCCAAGGTCACAGTTCATAAATGGGGACTGCTAGACTGTGCATCCAGGGAGTCTGACTAACCATTATTCAAATATTCAAAAATATTATTGAGCGCCCAGTATGTGTCAGGCATTAATTATCTTTACACATTTGGGGTAAACCAGGGACTAAAACAAAGACTAAAATTCTTGTCCTGTGGAGCATATACTTAGTGCAGAGAAGCTTCCTTTCTGGTGGTATACTCAGAATTACAAAATGACAAAAATCCAACAAAGCTTCAGTGTGGCTGACTGACACACACTACACACTCCCTGTTCAGTTATTAACCTACACTTAGAATGATGGGAGAATGATCATTTTTGTAATACAAAAGCATATAATTTTATTTGGCACTCATGTCAAGATAGAAGCTAAACCAATTTATTCATCTATAAACATTCCTTCCCATGAGAACATAAGGCGACCAGAGAGCATGGCCAGCTATTCTACTGAGAGCAGAGCAGCGGGTCAGGATGGTAACCACATGCCCTACTGCCCATGCGTGCTTGGTGAATGTGACCAGCCTGCAACACAGGTGTCTCAGTTCTGTACCTTTTTACAGTGAGAAGGCCATTAAAATTCTTTATCAGGATTATCGTGACAGACTCTAAAGTTCTAATCAGAGATCAATTAAATACATTTATCCTTCATATTTGTGATGTGTTTTATACAGTCAACTATAAAAACTGAAGAGAAGTATACCAAAAAAGACCAGCTAGCTAATACACAGCAAATAATGCCCAAATTTAGGCCATTTCAATATATCCAATTTCAAGTCCAATTTAGACTTCTGACACAATAAGCAGAAGCTCCTGTCTTGTATCTGGGTAATAGTGATGGTAAGTTCTAGCAATTTATCGGCATTCTTCATATACATCAACACCATGACTTACTTCTTAAAAGGGCTATACCTCAAAAAAATATTAATACCAGCCCAAAAGTTAGGTGCTTAAAAATGACCACCGATTCTCTAGAGAAGATGTAGTCACTCTGGGAACAGGATTTACTACTGAAAGAAGGCAGAAAGAAAGCCCCTTAAAATGAAATATCTGTTACCTGAAGGAAATTCATCACATTCTTCCACTTTTAAACTTCATAACTATAGCTCCACCTTTGTCTTTCAATAATGTGGAATTTTTAAAAAAATGTGAAACTCCACTTAAATGGTTCTTTGAAGTACAATGAAATTCGAAGAGTAATGTAAAAGGCTAAACATGAATAGTAAATCATCATCACTGATATACACAGTGACCAAAGGTGGTCATTTATTGTATTAAATCCTATCACGATCAGCAATGTAAATAATGAAAATAATCTATCCAAGTAATTCAAAAGCTACTAGTTTTTGTTTCCTTCCTTCATTTACCAAATCCCTACTTGAATGAAAAAAGGGGAATGGAATGATATGCTCTTTCCTGCTCTGAGAGTTCTAAACTCCTCAAGGCAGATACACAACTACAAGGATAAGATGTATGCCTGGGAAATCACAAATCTGTCCGTGGAAGTCCCTGACCACACAGAGCCTAAGATTTCAAGACTTTTTTCTTCTTTACTATAAAAATAGGCAATGGATGTTACTGTTTTACTGCCCCTACTATTATTCTGGGACAAGACAAAAACAGATTCTTAAGTTCCTATGTAAAGGCAAAGCAACAATAGACACAAATACCTTGAAAAAAGAGAAGACTAGCAAGGGGGTTACCAGTTATATTTATATTTACAAAAATTATAAATTGTCAATGGCTGTAACAGTATTATGGAGACTGACAACAAAGCAGAAGAAAATGAAGAATCATGAATTTGGTATACATGACATCCGGTCATAGCAGTGAAGGAAATTATGAGGTTTTCAGAAAATGCTAACAGGACAATAGGGAGCCATCAGGAAAAAAAAATAGAACGGAATTCATACCAGGATAAACCATACATGGATAAAAGCTTAAAAGTTTTGATTTCATTAAGAGCAATGAAATCAACAATCAAAAGTAAAAGATGACATTTTTAGTATTTTTTTTTTACAAGATTCCTCTGGGGAAATAATTTCTAGATATAATTCAGAATACAGAGGCATCAACAAAGGTAAATTCAGCTACCTAAGGGCAAAAAAGAAAGCCTTTCTAAAATATGCCAAAGACAAGTCACAAACCAGGGAAAATGTTTGGAACCTATTAAGTACAGATAAAGGGTAAGTTTCCTGACATATGAAGAACTAAAAATCTACAAAGGACAAATAAAATGAACAGATGCTTCCTAGTAAAGAAAATACAAATTGCCATTCAACACAAAATGTTAACACCTCATTCATATTCAAAGAAATTCATATTAAATCTCCAACAAGATTCTGTATTTTACTTATCAGATCATCAAAAATTAAGTTGAACACTACAGTCTGTGAAGCTGATACCAGGGTACACTTAGGAACAACCTCTTTAGTAAGGCAGTCTGAAAATATCTCCAAATTACAAATGCAGCTTTCCTGTCCTCCAATAATCCCATGTCTCAAAATTTATCATACATATTTACGTGTATGAAGGGTCAGAGTACACGGTCATCTTTGGGGACTGGTTAGACACAGGCTAGTGCAGCCATCCCAGAGAACACTGCAGCTCTGGCAGTAACAAGGAAGCTGTGTGCCAAAAGCCAATACAGAAAATCTCCTATAAGAAAAAACAAGGTCCAGGACAGTGTATCTTTCACATAAGAAAACAGAACAAAATGAGAATGTCTGTGTCTTCACAGAGAAAGTATGACAGACTTGGAAACCAACGTGTGAGCCTGCATTGGAGGGCTTTGCCCTTGGGAATCAGTCAGTGTTCAGTTCTTCCCTGTTCCGTATGAGCATGGCTTATAAATTTAGCAAGACTAGAAAGATGAGCATCAAACACTTTCTTAATTTGTTTCCGCATTTCAGTTTTTTACATTTCATAGTCAACTCTTTTCTGATGAATGCAGTAGGGCTGTAATAAAGAAATGGAGAGAGAGTCTGGGTAAGAAGGGAGTGTACATGTACGTCATGCTCCCGAGTAGGTTAAAGAAAAGCTTCCTCACTGAGAACCCCACTACAAGAAACCCAGGAAGGGGTGAAAGGCACTGAGATAGGAAATAAGTAAACATCAGTTTCAAAGATCGAATCACAGAACAAGGAACATTTCCAGACGGAAATGAGCTCTGGAAGAGTGTTCCCTGATTATCCTGGCTGAACTCCTTAGGGATTAGAGACATCTTCTCTGATGCTGCGCTGCTGGAGTGGAAGATGACACAGGAATACTTGTGGAAGCTTAATTTTTTGTCATTTGGGATGTGCAGTTCTCAATGGCAAATGTGAAGAGAAGTGTGTGCGGTTTCAAGGTTCACTGAATATACATCAGGAAGGCCACACTGAGACCCTCGAAATATCGTTTCTGCTAAAAAGGTGGGGCAATTTGGTAAGCTTGGGTTGGCTTAGAATCACATGAGCATCCTCCAATTCTGACTACCTACTTCTCAGACATGGAAGACAAACGGATACACTGCTTAACATGCTGGTGTGTAGTATGGGGCAGATATGAATAAACTCTATGAAGACAGGAGTGAATTGAGCCTTAGATCCATCTAAAGACAAGTGGTGTTATGCGTTCTAGTCCTGTGGTACGTTAGCACCCGGCTAACGGTGTGGTAAGTCAAACCAGAGACAGGACCAGCACACGTGGACTGCCAAGGACACCTACCATCCCCTTTCCCTTCACTTTGAGCATGGCTCAGGGCAGAGAACAGTTTTTTAGGCCATCTGCAGTCCAAAATAGATGAAGCAATTTTTCTTGCCTAGTGACCTAGACCCAAATTTCAGAACCTAACAAACTTGACTCAAATTTTAAGCAAGGGAACACATTTAACAATCTGCAATACACACAGGATGAAGGAACTGTATTTCCTAAACCTAAAAACTTTTATGCCTCTCTTCTTCCTTAGCACCTTCTGTTTAGTCCTTGGCAACTCTGAACATGAAAGTAACCGAGTGCTAATGTTTGAGGGTCTAGAAGAACAATTATTATTATAGAAGTAAGACAAGAGGGGAAAAACGGACCTGGTTCCAAACAAACATGCTTCCTTGGTCTTTTCATGCCTGGCTCTCCTTGCCTGTGGTAAGCCAGTGGCAGCCCTGTTGCAAAGGCCTAATTCGGAATTTACGGTGTACAAGCTAAGGTGCTTTAGCCACAGGACAGGAAGTCAATCAGTAATTCACACAAAAATTAGAATAAAAAAGCAGTCTTATTTGTTTAACTCATCGTGTTCAGGGTTAAGATGGCAAGATCCCACAGACAAGGACACACAGCCAGCATGGAGCACATAAGCCAGGAATGGATGACCGTCACACCCTACGCTTACCACTTTACAAAGAAAAATTAGGATTTTTTCATGGTTAATTTTTAACAACCAATCTTAGTGCAGAAGAATGATACAAATCAAAACACTTGATATCTCCTAAAAAACAAGTCCATGGTTGAAACATGCAACTATCTAAATATGATATATAGGCAGCATCTTGACGCAGTTTCCTTGCCACATAACATCACACTAGCAGCAGGTGCTGAACACACTATTAGGCATTAAACAACTTAATAAATTCCAAAACTCCCTTGGAGCCCATGTACCTCAGAGCTGACTCTGACATACTTATTTCAAGTAATATTTAAAATGACCATGGTGACAAAATCTTCCACTGTTCTACCATTAAACTAAAACAGGGGTGAAAGTATGTCTATATCAGGTTTGAAAAAAGAAGGACTGCCTAACTATACAAAAGTTGCCTGCAAACTTAAGGCAGTATTTCTTAAATCTTCAAAAATATTAGTGGTAAGATGACAGGGAAATCCTTAAGCAATCTAAACATTTATTAGATTCTTTCTAGAAACACTTGTTAAAACACACAAAACCATGTCTCTGATTGTCCAACCGAGAAACAGAATAAGATCAAGAAGCCTACAGACATCTGGTTATAAGCCCACTGCCTGCCAAGAAGCCATCCTCACAAGGCCCTCTCTGAAAACTAGACAAACTCGACCTCAAGAACATTAAAAGTGGTGGTACACAGACTAGTGTAGAATACTCCTTTTTCAATTGTCTATACTGATATTAAATCAGGATCCTATGGTAATTTACTCACAATTAAAACCTGCATGACTTGACAAAGAATAGGGGTTGATTAGTGCACAATTTCTCAGGTTAAAATAGAAATTGTCTCCATATTTTAAAAAGATAAACCTCAAAGAACCTATACTTCCTAAATTTAAAATGGATAGTCATTTCCTTTAGGCAGGAATTGTATACTCAAAACTGATACATCTCAAAAATGAGTAGAAACAGGCTTCATCAATTATTTTCTAGAGTGATCTAGCCAAAAGGATATGTGTAAGAATTAATGCCGAAACAACCAATGCTTTAACAGAGCACATAGTCTCAAGCCAACTTTTGTGGTGTCAACCACAATGTATAAACAGATAGCTAAAAAGCTTTTCTTTCAGAAGTCCAGAAGAATTGAAACACATGACTACTATGTGCTACTCAAAACTCCTCTTTAAGGTAATGTGTTTGTGATTCAAGAGCCAAACATCTGATCTGATGGTAAGAGATTTCTCCAGAACTAAAAATCACAAACTGTTAATTAATATACAACTGACAGGCATAGCAGCAAGAACACCTTACAGAATTGTGACATTCTACTATTTTTGCAAACTGCTTTTACATAAATGGCTGCCCATGAAATTTTCAGAAGCTCTAGCTTTGATCAAATACAGCTAGAGTATTACCACAGAAGGTGTCTGGGGAATGAATCATGAGAGTTGTTTGTGTTCCTTTCTTAAATACAGGAAAAAAGCAACCTGTCTTGATTTTTTGAAGATGCATAAAAAGTCAGTTTCTCACCTTCTGGTATTTCTGCCACCATTTACATGAATACTGGTCTTCCCATGAGACAGGTTTTGAAGGAAATATCTGGCATTTATTGAGGGATTCTAACTGAACTGCAGACATGGTTGAAGGCAACACACATTCAGGAAGAATTTGCACTTTAGCTTGCTGGATTCTAAAATAAAGAGAACCAAGCATGGTGTTCATTTTTAAAATAAACTAACTCAAACTATTAAGTTTCTAAACATTATGGGTGATTTTAAATACTAAGATTTTCAGCTTTCTTTTTTAAACATATCCATAGGATACTGATGTTAAGATGCAAGAATTTTCAGAAAATACTTTATTCCAGAAATTATACCAGTGTTAAAATCAAAGATAACCTAAAGCACAGATTTTCAACCTCACTGTGGAATGTAAAGGGAGATTTGTATATTTCAGAAAAATATAGAGTCTACCGATGAAACAAAATTTAAAAAATCAAATTACAACCATCTACTACTGCTTGATACTTCTAAATTAGTTTCTTAGACATTCTTAAATACCCTACACCCCCTCCCAGATCCCCATCTGCTGCCTGGCTTTTACACCTGTCCCTTCTCCTAAGTCTAGTCTAACTGGAAGAATAGGTAGAGAAAGGAACAGAAAATCAAGAACCGGCTTAATATGGATAGTTAAAATAAGACTGCAGAATTACATGTACCCTGTATTGATATGTGCATTCTTTTTCTCCTCCTCAAACAGTTAACCTGAAAATGCAAAGAATCAAAATATGCGTATTATCTTTTCTTACCTAAAAATTACTTAAACTCCCATGAGAGTGAAGTCATCATTTCCAGACTGCTACTTGAGAATATCATAACCACAAACATCTCATCATGAACAAATGCCAACAGGAATACTGTACCTATGAGCTATTTTCTTTTGAAGCATTTCTCCTAGAGTATAGCTCTTGAAATGCAGAATGTATTAGTACATTCAAATGCTGGAACAAATCACTATCAGACTGACAAAGTTCAATGTATTACAGTTTCTGCTTCATTATTAATTATGTTTAGAAATTCTCAAGTGGATTTTCATATTAATCACTGCCTTGACCCACAAAAAGTTAGGAGTGAAATTTTGATACTTCTATTTATTTATTAAATGAAAATGGCTAACTTGGTTAGACTCATTCCACTAACTTTATTTCTCTCCTGCAAGCTCAAATTTATGTATACATGACTTCTGAAAATGTTTAAAAAAAATGTTCAAACTATATTCAAATTGTTCTCATATTATTAGAGCTCATTAAAAACAAAAAAAAATTCTTTCTTCAGCTGTCACATGAACACCAATAATCTTATTTTTAAAAACAAAAGTGTGTGCCATTCTACAGAAATGTTTTGAAATCTGAGTCTTCTTGAAGGTCATCAGCAACTAAATTATGAATGATGTTTAACTCAACTATCATGTAAGATTTTATTGTATTATGATAAAAATATCAATGTTACTGAAAGATCAGCTTTCTGATCCTTTTACTGATTAGTCTGCAGTACCAGCTGTCCCAACTGCCTTGCAGGACTGAGCAACACTCTCCGCTGCTTTTGCTAGACATGCCCAGGGCCTGCTGCACACCCGTGCTAGTTCTCCCACCTGGTGGGTTCTGTTTTAAACAAACCTACTTTTCTTTCTTTCCAATCTGTTTACAGCAGTTGTTTTGTGATTATAGTTACATAATTTATGTAAGTAGTATTAAAAAAACAATGAAATATGACTTAAATAAAATGGCTTTAATGAATAAAGCTGAGCAATAAAGACTGCTTTCAAATTAGGTTCAGACAGTTCTAATAATTCAGATAATTACTGGATTTGGATATGACAGGTAAGAGAACTTGTCCTGTAATTCCCAATAGGGTATTAATCTCCTTCTCTCCACATGCTAAGGAATCCTCAGGAATTTTTGAAGGGTTCTATGGTGATTCAATGACACACTTCTATTTTTTCATTAACTTTTCCAAAAAAAAAAACAAAACAAAACCCAAAAAACCTTCCACGTGTTCAGAAAATGCCAAAGAAATAAAGACTCCTAACTCAGAAGAGGTTAAAAGGCAGTGCTATATAGTTTTTAAATGAAGGGTCATTTACATAAAAGAGATGTGACTATTATCTAGCACTACTTGACTGGAGAAAAGGAAACTGGCTTGAGTTTCAAGGTGCTATGGAGGAGTTCAAGTAGAGTAAGAGGAGCATAAGTTTGGAAGTCAGGGGACCTAGAATCAACCAACTGTTGCTTACTAGCTGCATGAATTTGGGCAAATCACTTCATCTCTCTAGTACTTAGTTGTCTTATTTGGAAAAAGAGGAAAATGCCCTGTATTATCTCCATCTCACCATTTCTACTAAAGGGAGTTACAAGCCAGAGGGGCAAAGCAACCAGAGAAATCCCACTCTAGGGAAGCCTTTTATAGTAAGAAAGACTCACCTCTGTGAGAGGTCTTAGCAGTGGGTCTATGGAATAATAAAGAGAATGTTCCCATGCCAAATCTTGTCTAACCCTATCAGTTTCATGTTTATCTTCATTAGAGTCAAACATAGTCTTTGACCTGTTTTCAGAGTTAATGGTCTACTGCCATCTTGTGTTGAAAAGAGTTTTTCCACAATCAAAAGTGAAGAAAGCCTCACAAACATACTTTTCTCCCAAGTCATTTTTCTTTTATGGTTCCTATAATATAGTATCCACAAATAATAAAAATTTTATAAGTAGGAGGATAAGAAGTACTTTAAATATGGAACTGTTAGTAAAATCTGCAGTAACAAAACAGTTTGCTAATTATCACAATGCAGAGCCCCCAGGAGCACACTGTTTCATTCATTCACATAGCATTTATGGTTCTAAGTGTAGAACATACAGGAGTGTTAGTCATTGTCCTCAGGCAGCTCATCTATTGATGGAGACTGATATACAATCCTATAATGATAGTACAGTCTATTAACACCACAAGAGTCTGCACTGGGAATGTTCTGGGGGTACCACTGAGGGCTCTGGCATCTCATCCCTCATTTTTCTATTCTTTCTCTAGCCCCAAAGGGTTGCTTTACTTGTCCATTATACTTCCATAATTCAGTGATATTTGTAAATGTCCACCATGTGAACAAGACAACACTTCTGAAGTTCCACGTGTTCAGAAGATATTATCTGTACAACACAGAGGTCAGGTAACATTTTCAGCTTCACTATAAAGAGACCAATTCACTAGGACTGGGTGAACCCCAAGAATCTGTATCCTTGTAACACATCACAGGTGATTCTTATGTGCCAGAGTTGAGAACCACTCCCTCAAGAAGTAACATCAATTATCTGGACAAATGCTTATTTTGTTTTGCTTTGTTTTTAAAAGGATAAAGAAAGATGAACTGGAATTTTTTTTTTTATGAGGTTAGTGATACTTTAAAAGCTTGAACCATAAGAACCATGCCACAATAACTGTTAAAACAACATACTCAGAGAATTTCCAAACTTTGTAAGGTACAGAGACAACAAGCATTTACTGACCACTTATTATATGTTAATACATTCGTGGGTGATGTAAAATTCACACCAGAGATGGGTGCTAACTGCAAATGGCTTCTACAGCTCAGATGGAACAGCTGGAAGGTGCAACCGGTGTGGTTTTCAAGTATCACAGGAATACTGCAAACACCACAGCTGTCCCGGTACACACACAGAGAGCTCAGAAGCTTGTGGCCTCTCCACTCTGAAGAGAGGCCTTCAATCCCAAAGAGGCCCTATCCCCAAAGACAATGCACTTCGGGTTTATATGACTATTCTCAAACCTGGAGGGTCATGAGAATCACCTGGAAATCATGAAAAAAAGATGCTACAGCCTCACCCAAGGTTAAACCACTATTTAGGGATGGGAGATGAGAATGAAACCCAAGCTTCTATAGTTTTAAAACTTCCTAAGTGGTGCTGATACATAGCCAAGATGGAAACCACCAGGCTATACCTTCAAAGGAAAGAGAACAACTAATTCAAAGTTACAAAACGTGAAGGATCACATTTATATATATAAGAAAAAATATATAAGAAAACCACCTCATTTAATGATGTACATACAGCTTTAAGATCCATGGTATTTCTTACCCATCTGACTGCGTTCTTAGCTCAAGGACTTTGAACCTTTGTCTTCCAATTGCTTTCACTTTCACTATCTCAATTCCGAAATCCTGTTCTTCTCGATAGGCATATATCTCTGCTGTTGTTCCAAACTGTGCTTCCCTCTCCTGTATATTACTTCCAAGATAAATTTTAAAAGGAAATAATTTTGAACATTTAATTTTTAAATATGCAAAGTTGGCAAAAAAAATTTAAATGTGCAAAGTGGCAAAAGCAATACACATGATTAAAAAGTTACAGCATTTAGCCCTTACTGCAAAGCTATTATCATTTTATTTTGAAATCACATGAGGAATGCAGACATAGAAGGCTTCAGTATTACAATGAAAGCAAAAAACAACAACAAAAAAAAAGGAATTACAATTAGAGCTCTTTAGGAAAATAATAGGTCTCTAGTCATTGAAAATGATCTAAGACTGATGGGAGTTTAAACTCTCATTTTCCAAACGAGACATTCTTTTACTTCAGTAGACCATCATTGCTGCTGCTTAATATTAGCAGCATTGTAGTTGGGTGGGAAATCCCTGCATTCATTTCCTGCCTCTACCAATGATTTCCTGCAGTTGCCACAGAATACCTGAAATACCAGTTTGCCACTGGTCTATAACGGGACAACTTATGAATTCCGAGAGACAGAGAAAAGAACAAGTTATTCCTTTGTAAAAGTAATCCTTTACATTAAAATGTCAAAGCCCTCTTTCTCTTTAAATAATGATAGTGCCTGAAAATAAATTCCAGAAATTTTCATTAGACAGAAGTGATTAAATTTCAAATATCAGAAAGTTTAATTGTGTGTTACAGTAAATGTCTGATCTAAATGGTAATAAGAACAGTAAAAATAGTCCAACTTGCACTTTCAATCTTTTCATAAAAATTTCTTACCTCACATCCTTATCTAGTCTCCTGTGCATGCAAAATAATAGTCAGGTTTGGCTTTAACACTGACCTCTGCTGTGGCTCTACATGAGAGAGATGTGTTAAGGAAATTCATTCTAATATTTTACCTGTATGCAAGAACTGCAAAGGTTCTGTCTTTCTGAATTAAATTCCGCACCATACTGACTTCCTGAGGACGAAAAAGCTGAAGAGGTAAGGTCTGCCCAGGGATCAGGATCATCATCACCTGTGGCAGAACTGGAATAACCTGACAGCTGTCGTCATCGTGCAAAGTCCTGCCATGAAATTCTTCCATATCAGCGCCCAGATACTATTTAAGAAAACACAGATACACTGTCATTTTAGACATGTAATAAAAGTACAAGCTCAACAGACTAAAGAGCAAATCAGATTAAAAGAAATAAAAACAGACACAAGTATTTATTTAAATAACAAAGTCGGTAGGTACATCAGCCTCCCACATGAAAATCTAATTCTGATTCTTAACGAGTGGAAGTTCTATTATCTTTTGAGGAATGTCTCACAAATTCAAGAGCATATTTTAGTTCAAAATATTTTTCTTTGACTAAGATAAAAAACATCTCTATGTCCAAATATCACACATGACAGCTATAAAATGTTAGAATGTTAATTAACACCCTAGTACCAAGTAGTGCAGAGAGTAAGGAGTACTTTAGTAGCTCTATTACTAGCAGAAACATACGGAGGAAGACAATTCTTCAAAGAATTGTCCAGGACATAGTATCAAACCACTTGAAAATTAGCGTGTGTTTAGAGTTAAGCATGTGTATTTACTGGCAAATGCCCATGTCCTCATCCACAATTCCTACTATGAAGTAATACCCAATAAGGCTAACCTCAGTCACTTGTTGTAAGGAACCTCCATCTACTGTCATATGTATGCATCTACTGTATAAGATTTGTTACAGTACATACTGTATGTGATGTTGGCAGACTGGTGTCAAAATTTATGACGTTTGGTTTTTTGGCTTCTTTGCTATCCTGGTCTTCAACTTCCATTTCAATTTCATCTTCTTCCTCACTCTCTGCTATAAAAGTAGAAGAGTATGAGAAACAAAAAATGGATGCAAGAAAATGTCAATGCAATGTTCCCCTTCAAATGCATAATTCCTTCATGAGGATTCTGAGCCCATGAGAGGGCTTCTTCTAAACACCACTCGCATGTGGTGATCTCCACACCTTGTGAAAAGGCAGCCAGAGCCTGGGGTCTATGCCGGGCTCTGTCACTAACCACTTTTTTTTTTCTTGGAATAGTTCAAGATTTACATAGAGATTGCAAAGACAGTACAGAGATTTCCTTTTCCTGTAGCTCTCCCCTCCACTTACTCTATAAGCTAACATCTTCTATTAGTATGGTACACTTGTCTAAGCTATCAGTGTGGGTACATTACCACTAACTAATCGCCACGTTTTATTCGGATTTTCTTATTTTCACCTACTATCCTTTTTCTGTTTCAGGATCCCATCCGGGTTGGCACATGACATTTACTTGTCATGTCTCCTTAGCCTCCTTGGGGCTGATTTCTCAAACTTTCTGTATTGTTAATGGCCTTCACATTTGTGAGGAGTACTAGTTAGGCATTTTGTAGCGTGTCCCTCAATTAGAATTTGATATATTTCTCATGATTACACTGAGGTTATGTACCTTGGGGAGAACACCACAAGGGGTTAAGGGCTGTGTTCCTCACATCGTATCAAGGGTGCATACTATCAATATGACTTGTCACTGCTGATGTTGACCACAATCACCCACCTGAGGTATTCTTTGTCAGGTTTTTCTACTGTAAAGTTACTCTTTTCCTCCTTTCCACATTGTACTCTCTGGAAGCCAATTACACAGCACAACTCACACTTAAGAGGTGAGGGACTATGCTCCCTTCTCCTTGAAAAGGAAGTATCTACATAAATATTTAAATTCTTCAGTGTGCGAGATTTGTTTCTTCCCTCTTGCCAGCAGTAACTTAGACGCCTTACTTAGACAACTCATTTCACCTGATTATGCCTTAGTTTCCACATGTGAAAAATGACAGCCAGGAACAAGAGAATCTCTAAGCTTCTTTCAAACTCTTAATTTTAAGAGTTTTTACAGAAGATAGGAACAAAGGAGGGAGGGAGGGAAGGAAGGAAGGAAGGAAAGCCCTTTCATTAAAATAGAAAAAATTAACATTACTACCCAGCAAAAATGTTCTCATAGCAGGGACATCACTTCCTTGGCTGTCACTGTACTATTAAAAAATGAAATGTTTGTAATCATTTTCATTCCAATTTTGTTTTGGAATTTTAAATTAAAAATAAAGCTCACATGGAACGTAAAACATATTTTAAAGTAGTATCTTAGAAAACTCTCCCCACACATAATTTTTAAATTATGAAAACTAAGCTGATCTACTTTAAAACCTTGGTGTTATTAGTAATAGAAAGTTAGAAAAATAGGTCCTATTCTACTAAATGGGAGTCTGTCCTGTTAATGCCAGCTGTGGGTAAAATTCCTACCCTAGATCAGCAGTTCTCAACCAGGGGCGATTTTGCCCCTCAAGGGATATTTGGAAATGTCTGGAAATATATTTGATTGTCACAACTATGAAAGCCCTACTGGCATCTAGTGGGCAGAGGCCAGAGATGCTGCTAAACATCTTATTGCATCAGACAGGACAGTTCCTCACAACAAAGAATTTTCCAGCCCCCCAAATCTAACGTGTTGAGGTTAAGAAATCCTGGCCTAGAAAAACTGAATCTCATTTTTAACCTCATATTTCCTATACGTTTACATGCCCCCAATACACTTCTAAACAGGTAAAATGTCATTACAAAACTGTCATTTTCTTTTGTGTATGTCACTATTTAAATCAAGTTACTTCCAGCTAGGCTCCTGACAAGAAAAAAAAAATGTTTTTCAATGTAGTAATTGCCTTGGACTTTCCATTAATTCTCAGGAATTCCTAGATACAGGGATTGGTCAAAAAGAGTAACATAATTATTTCAACTTATATTTAAATGGTCGGTCAGTTGTCTAACACTTCACACATATTTTTGCTAAAAACAGAGAATTTTCACCAAAAGTAAAAAAAAAAGAATCTCATTCAGTTTCCTTATATATAGTCGCCTTTCTCATAAATATGACCAAAACCCACTTCCCTGTACTCGGTTGTTTATTTATTAATGTTTCCTTTGGCCAAGATGGATTCTATGCATCTTAAATATTAAACTATTTCCTTAGCATTTACAGAGTGTTGCTCCTCAAAACAACTCATACTACATGGACTTATGGGTGATCCAATGTTTTTTTACAAATAAAACTCATATGATTTAGAAAAGCTTTATTATATCTACAACCTCTCTGGGCCTTCTCACTCCTGATTCTTTTTTTCTTTTTTAAAGATTTATTTATTAATTTGAGAGAGAGAATGTGCACATGGGAGCGTGGAGGGGGAAGAGGGAGAGAATCTTCAAGCAGACTCCCCTCTGAGTGTGCAGCTGATGCGGGGGCTAGATCCCAAGACCCTGAGATCATGACCCAAGCAGAAATCAAGAGTCAGTTGCTTAACCAACTAAGCCACCCAGACACCCCCTCACTCCTGATTCTTTTCAACAAAACACACACTGTGTTCGGAACTACCAGGGTGAAGCCTGATGACTCATCTCATGCAGGAGCACCGCATGAATGCCGACAGAACATCAGTAACCTCCCTGAAACACTGGATCTGGCAGATTCAGAGTGGGGCTGATGTCTCTGAAATAAACAGCTCAGCTCTTCAGTCAAAGGCTGACACACTTACCTTCATGTCAATTCAGTTAGGTTGGCTTCAGGAACAACCACCAACTCTGACTCTGGTTTATTTTTACATGAAAGGTCCCTTCTATATGGTGGGCATGCATTCAGTCTTCTCCTTCAATTCACACAACTCCCAGGGGACAAATTAATCCTTCAAGAAAAGCCTTCCTTGGGCAACTCCCTGTAACCCACAATTGTTTCTTGGCAACCCACAGAAAAAAGCCTCAACCCACTGGCAAGAGACTCAAGCTCCCCCAACAAATTAGACTCAACCTACCTCAGCCTAGGCCTTCTCTTCCACAACCCCATCCTAAGTGTATGCTTTTGGATGTCTCCAGATCCATTTCACTATGCTTTACCTCAATGCCTCTTAAGGACAATAACAGCATTAATTTATCAGGTCCTAAATCAACTACCTTTTGCCTCATAGAGATGATAAACCTCCTCAAGTACCAGACTGTGTATCATACCTATTTTCAACTCCACAACATCTAACCAGCACGAGATGAAGGAACTCACCTAACAGACCCAGTTTGTCTGGTAACCTCTTAAAAAGCATCACTTCTATAGCCTTCCATGACAAATTTGTACAATGAATTCATACACTTTTTTTTTCCGCCCAGGATTCTGATATAAAGCAAGATCTAAATTTTCGTGAAATATAATGGAAAAAAGAAAACTGACCATAAGATCACACTCCTAAGTCTCTATCAAGCATATTCTACTACCTGCTTGAGCTACAAACCTTGAGAAAAACATATCAATACTGCCTTGGCAGTGAAGTGGTTAAGCGACAGAGGCTATGCTGACTGAAGGACTAGAACTGCAGTTCCGGCTCTGCAACTGTGTCACCTTGGGCAAGTCACTGAACTAATCCACTAATCCATTTCTCACCTACCAAATCGGGATCAGAAAAGTTATGCGGGGAGGATTAAACAGAGCGATGTATGCAAAGCGCTTACTGTAGGGCCGCTGAAATGGTAAGTGCTTAATACTTGTTAGCTGTCACTCTTATTAAACGGAAGAAGTCCAGAAAAGTAACGGCTGTTAACCTGTCCGGGTCCCGCATATCCCCTCCCTCTTTCCCCCTCAGTTTTAAGCCGCTTCCTTGGAGCCAAGTTTTGGACACACAATGGACAGAGAGGGGAGGGTCTCTGTTCTTGGGAGCAGGCCCCTCCCCAATCCAAAAACCCTCGCGCATAGCTTGGGGCGACCCGGCGTGAGAGAGATGCGCCGGGACCCGGTCTCTGGCCAGAGGCCTGACGTGCGGTCGCCTTTCCGGGGCGCCCCGGCAGGCCTCGGTGCCCCCCCGCCCGTCTCCCTAGCCCTGCCGCGCCGCTCAAGGCTCGAGCCTTGCCCCGTCCCGCCGCCGGGGACCAGCCCCGGGAGGTTACCAGGGAGGAGCGGCAGGTGGTTGCCCATGTTGTGCGCAGCGTCCTGCGGGTCTCTCTCGCCGGCCATGTCTGTTTACCCGCAGAGGAGGCTGGGACAGGGCGGTGCCCGAGCGGCCTGGGGAGAGTCCGCACCGCGCCGCCGCAGCCGCGCACCGGGGCCACAGCGCCCTCTGGCGGCCCCCGGGGCCTACAGCGCGGCGGGAAACCGTGCGGCCGCCGGAAGGCGCGGGGTCAGAAAGCTGTCCCCGCCACTCGTGACTTCCCGCCCACTGCGGTCTTTACGGAGCCTTTGCTAGGTTCTCGCCCCTGGCGTGACATTTCACCTGTGGGGAAACAGGCTTGGGTCCTTGTCTCCACCTTGCGCTTAATGAAGGGGGCGTGGAGCAAATAGAAACCCGCTTATGGGGTATTAACTCTGATTCCCAAAATACAAAGTATACGTATGAAGACTGGGAAAATGCATCAGTTATTCCGAGGGCAGACAGCTTATAGCTGATACTCTTTTCAACAAATTTCAGTAGTTTCCATATGTGTTCCAAATTGGTATGTATTAATCAGAAGCAAATGCTTGAAATGATTACACAGACTAGAAAAAGGCTTATGACTGACTGGTAAGTAAGACTGAATATAAAATGGCTGAGTCATTATGACTTCAGTTAAGTAAAAATAAGTTATTATATGGCGAAAGAAGAAGTAAGGTATGCAACAACTAACATAATTCTGTTATAGTAGTGGGGCTGTGACTGGTAAGATTTTGGTTTTGGAGAATGAACAAAAATTTTTGTAGTGTCGTCACCACCATTTCTTCTGCCGCAGAGGAGAGCTGAGAAATCTTGAAATTAAATAATATATCTCAACATGGTAAGAAGGGGAGGGGTTACAAGGAACCAGCAGCATCGCTCTGGAGAAAACAATAATACATCTGAGATTTAAATAGAAGTTCAGAAAATGTGCCTCACTGAAAAGTTTAAAGCTAAAACCTCCTAATGAGTTAAATTCAGGAATCCACGCGGTGTCATCCTGCCTTCTGTCCCGAAATCACTTAGTGGCCTTGGTAGAGTCATTTAAGGTCTCAGGCCTCTGTTTACCCATTTGCAGAATGAGAATAGACCCAGTACTGCCCCGGATTTGTTCTGGTTAAAAATGTCTGCAATATTTATGACAGTATCACCTTTTACACTTGGGTTAATGACAATTGCATAGAATACATCATTGTGATATTTAGTGGTGGGATGATCACTCTAATCAATTGAAGGGTGAGTATACGTCAGAATGACAGAAAAGAAAATGCAGGATAGAATGTGGAGGGAATGGGAGTCAGAGAGGGTGAACCAGGGGAAAGGATGAAATCAAGTGTACAGATGCACATGTTTGATGCTGTAGCATTATCAACCTCACTGTGATTTATAGAACTTCAATAAACTGCATGTACCTGTACAAGACGTTTCTTTACACATCAAGCATCTGGCCTTGATGTGAAGAAGACGTGACCTGCCTGTGGTCTTCCCCAGAGGTGACACCAAAATTGTGATCTGCACCCTGGGTCAGCCAAAACCCCTGTGGACGAGAAAGGACAGCTCTAAGTCTGGTGGGGCCAGCAGATGCGGCTGGGAAAGCATTAGCTCGTTCTTTCTTCTTTTGGGCCCTGCTCCAGGGTCAAAAATGCTGCCATTTACAGACTTCTTACTCCCCATTCTCCTCCTTTTTCTCCCGACCATTCCCATTCACCATCTGCTCCCTCCTTCATTTCATCTCTCCAGAGTCCACCCACTCATCCAAAGCTACATCTTTCAATAAGGATGATAACAAATGATTACTGAACAAAAACATCTATGTAAGCAGGTTTCTTGGATTAAGCCTTGATTATTAAAACCACAAAGGAAAACGCCATCGTTCCCATTGATTTAATTCGGTAACTTTATCCTGAAACAAAGTATCATACTGAGTCCCTCACATTTCTTCTTGTTTGCATGAAATGTGTTCATTGATCAGGAGCTCTGCAAACCAGAGGGGAAGGAAATATATACATTCATATATATGTAGCTCAAACATTGACTTTAATAGGACATAATTAAGACTGGTATTAGATGAGAGAAAATGAGAATGAAAAAGCCCGCTCCTCTTAAAATTTCTGGCTTCTGCACTTTATTAGCAGCAAGGGATAAATACACTGGGAAGAGAAATTTCTGCTTTCTGATTTTCTGTATTATTGCTCTCTTGTTTTTTAATGTGTTGCAGAATATTGCTACCTTGGTTGAAGCAGTCAATCATCTCTGGCCTAGGCCCTCCACCCTTGTCCTCTACAGCTCCTTCTTAACACAGCAGCCAGAATGATCTCAGGAAAGCACCAGTCAGATCATGTAACTCCCCTGCCTGGAACACTTCCTTCAATTGCCATCACGGTAAAAGCCAGTTCTTAACGGTGGCCTTGTAATGCACAGTGGGCTTCCACACCCTGCTCTGGCTCCCCTTTGCTACTCTCTCCAGGCTCTCACTACTTTCCATCAATCCTGGCCTTCATGTTTCACAACTGAGTAGGGGCCGCTCTCACACCAAAGTCTTTGCACTGGCTGTGCCATTTGCCTGGAATGCTTCTCTCCCCCTCGCCCACCCCTAGACTCACAGCTTGTTCCCTTATCCCTTCTAGGTCTTTGATCAAACACCCCTTCTTGGTAAGTCCTTCCCAGATCACCTAGTATCTAACTGCAACCCGACACCAAGTCCCATCATTCTCTATCCTTTTCCTCTGCTGTATTTTCCCTCAAAAACATTTGTCAACTTCTAAAGTTACTATAAAGCTTCATTTTAAAAATTGCACTCACCCCTCCAAGAATGTAAGCCCCTTGGGAGGTCAGATGTCTCTGCTTCTTTTTTTTTTTTTTTTAAAGATTTTATTTATTTATTTGACAGACAGAGATCAAAGTAGGCAGAGAGGCAAGCAGAGAGAGAGGAGGAAGCAGGCTCCCTGTTGAGCAGAGAGCCCGATGCGGGACTTGATCCCAGGACCCTGGGATCATGACCTGAGCTGAAAGCAGAGGCTTTAACCCACTGAGCCACCCAGGTTCCCTGTCTCTGCCTCTTTTGTTTACTCATGTGTTCCAAAGGCCTAGCCCAGGGCCCAGAACTGAATAAGCACTCAAAAAACATTTATTCGTGAATGAATAAATGAATGGGTGAAGTGTGTAGTCATGGCAGACATTATTGATTGACCTGACATCATTTCTCCTCTTCTTCCTTGCTGACAACCCTCATCTGTTTGGGGCAACAGTGTGGGCAGCCCAGTGGGGTCATGTTTGCATAAGCCCACCACAGCTGCATGGCTCCCTCTTCCCCATGATCCTTTGCAGCTAGCAGTGGCCCACACGGCATGGGCTGATGTGATATGGAGAAAGTCTGCTGGGTAGCCATGGAGAATACGAAGAAGGCAAGAACACCTCCAGACAAGATTTCATTCCTGTTCACTCTGTTGTGATGAAAACTAAGCTCCAGTTAGTTTGATGGCTAAAACCAGCCCAACAGCCGAAAGAGTCTTGAAAGGAAATCACAGATTTTAGAGAAAGCAAAGTGAGATTTACCTGTAGATATATTCTGTTACCATTTTTAAAAACAAATATCTATTTCTTAATATTCAGAACACTGGAATTATACCACAAGGAAAGAGTCTGGGGGTAAGTGAAGATTTTTGAATTTGCACTTCTGTTGTGCTGGTCTTCCCACCCCCGATCCCCCACCCCAGACGCCCACTGCTCTGCCCCCTCCCACTGCAAGGCAGCCCTGGCTGGGACCCTGTACAGGATGTTGATGACCAGCCCAGGGGAACAGGAATGGTAGTGGAACTTTCTGTTCATTCTCCTGACAGTCTGGATGAGGAGGCCCTATTTGGGGTTTCCTAAGATTTTTTAGCTTAGCTCGTTAATGGTGTTTGAAAGCTCTGGCTCTGGGCTCTTCCCTCATGATCAATGGATATAGGAGAGTGACTGGGACCTTGCAGCTGGCATGGCCATTTGGGAAAGAGGGGCTGAGGGTACCCATGTCCTACTTCTCAATTCCAGCTCCTCCGGCCTGTCCAGGTTCTTCTGAAGGTCACCTGGAGGTTATGGCCCTAGAGTCCTTGAGTTGGCTGTCCCCCGGAGGCATGGACATAGCAGCCAAAAGGCCAGAGTCCCAGCCCATAAAATTGGCCCACTGTTGCTCCCTGGCTGACAGCTGCTGCTGAATCTCTGAGGTAAGGCCCAAAGTGGCCTTTCCCAGGTGGGCAGCACCCTTCAGGGTACAGGAGGGTAGGCTGTGCCCACCAGAGGAGAGTAGCCCTACCAGCTGGAAGGTGAGGCCCGGGTGACCCAAGGGGCAGTGGCAGGTTTGTGTCCATACCTTCCAGCTTTCCCCTGGGCCACCCAGCAGGCTGGAGGCCTGGAATGGGGCTGGCAGGATGAGCAGCCATCCGGAGGCTAGGACAGCCTTCCCTCTGCTGGGCTGTGCTCAGGAGATTTCCACTGGCTGCCCTTCCTCCCTCCTGCTGTTTCTGGTATTTTTCGGGGTCAGTCTTGCACAGAGCAGGGTGGGCACTGTGGAGCCTCTGTGGGCAAAGGGCCACAGCTTACACTTCAGTTTCCAGGCAAGAGGCCCAGCCACCAGATCAGTGAATCAGGGGAAACCTGAGCCCCTGGAGCTTCCACACTGCTGTTTGAGAGGGTAGGAAAAGGGTGGTATTTCATCTGTTACCATTTTTAATTAAGAGATTAATTCATTAATTTTGAAACTGCATACACCTTCCTGTTCTTTACTCCTTGGTGCAAAAGCACATGTCTCTTCCATTCCCAAGAAAGAGGCCAAATACTGGTGACCTCCCAGCTAAAATTATGAGAATTTGTTTGGTCTTTGTGATATTTTGAGTTTTTCAATTTGTGGGCAACATTTGGAAATTGAAAAGTACACATATAAATATTGATTTCTTTCTTTCTTTCTTTTTAAATAGGAAGATTTGGCAGCTATAGGTGGGATTCAAGCAGGGGAACAGTTGTCTTCAAGGAAGCGGCAGGTGGTCCACGTTGATGGGTAGCGCCTGTTGGGGCCAGTGTGTTACCCGCCCGGATCTGGCAGATAACTGTGTTTGCAACCTCTTCTGTGAGCACATATCGACAGAGCGACACCCCATGACTTGCCCGGGCAGCCCTGGCCTGTGTCTGGTGTAGCATGGTAATTATTGCCAGAGCACACTCTGCTTCCCCCATCCTGTCTCCAAAGTGTGCTCGCATGTACTGTGAATTCTGTGCCCCTCAAAGGTGCTCCAAGCTCTGGGTCCGGCCTTTGAGGGCTGATATGGCCATCATTCAAGACTTTGTGCTCACATTAGGTCTCCCTTGACAATTAAGAGTCAGAGTTGGGGATGGTTCAGTTCTTTGTAGCTCTGTGATTCAATCAGAAAGGGGATCATTTCCACCTAGTTCCAGTGAGCTATTCTCCTGGTGCTGTCACTATCTTAAAAGTCTTCAGAATAAAGTTATGGTAATTCTCCTATTTATGGTCTCCAGAAGCCACAAATACTTTCCTAAACTTGTCCAAGTGGAGAAAGTTAAAATTTTTTGGCAACCTACCTATCAGGGGTAAAAAAAAAAAAAACAAAACAAAACAAAAACCACAACATATATCCAGGATTACACCCTTTCTTCAGTCTACTTCTCACTTTCAAGGGCTGGGTCTGGCAGCCACTGCCTCAGAATATGTGTCTAGATATCTGTGATCCCATAAATCCCAGGGCTCTAAGGGGATGAAAGACGGATCTCGTCTGCTTTATGCAGACCTGCCGGGGAGACAGCAGGGAAAACTGCTCTGTGAGCATAAGAACGAGACGTGGTAAGGATATTTCATAGCCCTTTCAAAATGTTGACAATTTTATTAACTACTCACTTTCATATTTCAGTAATATTGGTGAATAATTTGGGATTTGAAAAAACACCTTTCTATATGTCTTTCACTGCTTTGGTAATATTTTCAGGTACCCCAGAGCCTATTCAAGTATCAGGCCTTGTTGGATTATTTGCAAGAATGATTATTTGTGACGCTACTTAATGTTGCAATTTACTGAGACTTCTTGCCATCACATCCATCTCTGGTTTGACAGATAAAGTAGGGAAGATTTTGCAAGATAGTAAAATGGTGAACAATTTATGTTTTTAAACTTGTGTACAAAACTGTTTCATGATTCACCCTCTAGCTCTTCCTGACTGCATGGGGGTGTTTCCACTGTAGTGAGGAGTACAGAGTGCTGCAGGGAGAGGAGAACAATGCCGGGGGAGAGGAGTCCTAGATTCAACCCATGGCCTTGATTCCCATGGTGACCTTGGGTCACAGCCAGGTCATTTCAGTATCTTCTCTCTTGGCCTTGTATTCAAGGTTTGCAATGACCAGGAAGCAGGAGGTTATGCCATGGTAACAAAATCTCAGTGCCTTAACACAGCAAGGGTATTTTTTGCTCAAATCAAGTCTGCTTTGGGTGTGGGAACTCTTGGAGATGTACCCCCAGTGTAGACTGCTTCCAACTAGGGCACCCGCATCTCAGCACGAGCTTCTGGAGAACCGAGCACTGCCTCTTAGGTGCTTCTAGCTGCAAGTGACACACACCAACTCCACTCTTCTTTCAATGGCCACCTTGAATCGGAGGGCCAAGCCTGACTTCAAGGGGCCAGGAAAGGAATATACTTACTCGGTATTTTGGTTCCGTGTTGTGTAACATCTGCCACAGGGTGGAAGGACATCAGAGGTTCTCCTGTGTGTGCATATGTACGCGTGGGCGAAGGTATATTATTTGTATACACACATATGTTCACACAGGTATTCCTAAGTACATGTATTTCAAAATAGTTTGCTGAAACAAAGTTTCACACGCATGCATAAACAACTATGAGGAAGGAAACTGGAATGGTTGAGGTTGACACTTTCAACTCTCCTCACCCTTCTATACTTGCAGAGGAACCAAGTTCCAGGATCCCCGGTGGTTCTAAAATGCTGTGATGCGATCCAATGGCCTGGAACTGAACAACTTCATAAGCTGCTGCCTTGAAAATAAGATTATATTTGGACAATGACCAAATTCAGATGTAATCAGAATAATCTATCTCATTGTATCTGTACATGAGAAAGCCCAGCTACTTATGAGGGAAATTCGAAGAGAGACGGAAAACCAATCAAATTAGGGTCTGAATACATATAATTCCAAATGCATGAATTGAATTTGGGTTCCCCAGTTCTAGTATATGTATCTGTATCTGCAACTGATACCAGTTTGTCATTTATATTAGGAAGCAGTAGGAAAAATGTATAACCTAGGTGCTCATTGGGAAAAATACCTTATATGCCTGAACAATGTGGCTTTCAATTAATGAAAAATAGAAAGATGGACAAAAGAGACTCTAATAATGTGCTCAGTGAGGAGCTAACTGGAGGGCCAGGAAGACCAAAAAGAAAAGGAAAAAAGGGCTAAGATGCTTTGCAAGCCAGGGCCAGAGCTAAGAAACGAATCCTGATGTGTTCAGAGAGAAAAACAATCACACTGAGACTCTCGACTCTGTATTGCTTGACTATTCTTCAACTCAGGTTAATCATCGCATTCACTGTGTGTATGTCATGGGCCAGGGGTTGCTGCAGGAACTGAGGAAATGGCCAGAAAAAAATCTAGACAGAAGTGCCTGTCCTGACAGAGCTTACATTTCACTGGGAGAGAGCAGGTAATGAGCTAGTGGAGAAAAAAAGATGACTCAGATAGGATCTCTGTCCTTGACTGGGTTATAGTGTGAGGGTGGGGGTGGGGGAAGCAGGCCTATGAACAATGTAGCAGGGTACCCAGGACTGGGGGCCACAGTGCGCGCTTTTTCTATGACCAGTGAACCATGACGGCTGCTGGAGAGGGAGGGGCACATTTCTCTACAAGAAGGGCAGGGACCTTCTCCTAGAAGGACTGAGTGGAAGGGGGGCCTCAGCCACTTTGTCTCAATGGTTGCACGCAGCACTGACACGGGGCTGGTGTGGCAGCCGCCGCACAGGGAGGCCCCTCTTCCAACTGCCCACATTGCAACAGTGACATCAGACCCCTTCATCTGGCTGCAGCGGGAGCCACAGTTGGGACAAAGAGCAGTGGGTAGACCTGACGTTCTATGTGTCTTAGACGTGAAAGCTCATGGAAGAGGTTTATCACTCATTCTCCTTCATGAAAATTACTTCCAGACTGATACTATCTATCCAAGAACTTAATTAAAATTCAGGACCCCATAATAGCGATCTTGTGACCTAAAAGAATTCACCTTTAGTCTTTCCTCCTAGAGTTCAATCCTGTGGAAATTATTCAAATAACAGATAAAAATTTGTGCACAGATTGTTCTTGGCAGTATTCTTTAAAACACGGAAGGTAGAAACAAAATGTCCACTATTTTGTAAGTGATCGGCTATCTTCCTACTAAAATATTATCTGCTTAAGTAAGCCAGAGTCAGTTTCTATTCATTACTGAAAACCCTGTCTTGCGTACAGAAAGAAGAGCACAAACAAAATAACATACAGCCTAAACGATGAAATATTCTGAAAGAGTGGTTGCCTCTGGATACTGGGGTTTCCAACCCCTGCAGCATCTAAAACATTCCTATTTTTTAAAAAAGATTTTATTTATTTAGTTTGAGAGAGAGAGAGAGAGAGAGAGAGCGAGAGATTGAGTGTGAGGGGTTGCAGAGGGAGAGGCATACTCCCCACTGAGCAAGGAACCCAATGTGGGATTCAGTCCCAGAACCCTGGGATCATGACCTGAGCCAAAGGCAGACACTTAAAAGACTGAGCCACCCAGGTGCCCCTTTATTTTTCCAATAGGTCATAATTCTAAGTAATTTATGAGTATATAAAATTATAGGTAATTACTTTCATAATTAAAACAAATTAAAAGGAAGTGTACTTTTTTCCAGAGAAGTCACAGGAGTAGCTGAGATGAGATGCATATAAATAATTGTATAAGCCATAATGTGGCAAGAACTATGTAGCAGAACTTCCTGCCATGGGAGGATAGCATAGAAAGAATTACTTTACTAGACGGAGTCCTAAACTGTGCCTGAGATTCATGCCTATCTGAACAGAAACATATGAACTCCCTCATAGTATACCAGAGCTCAGAGCCAGGAACATGCTCTTGAGATTACCACTGTTTCAATATGAATTTCCTGTATGCTGGGGATTGTTAGCAGCCTGACAAAACACTTCCTCTAAATGAGAAGACTTATTCTGGTCCTGTCACTCAGGAATGAACAAACATTTATTAAACATTGACAGACCTCAAAATCAATCCATGTGCTTTGCATGTGTCCTTTCACTGAATTTACAGCAATCCTGGGAGGTTCCTGTCATCATTTCTATTTTTTATGATCACAAGTCTCTTTCTCCCTGTGAAGTAAGAGGTTCAAGAGGAATGATTTTCATTGTCTACAAATCTGTAAATTCAAGTCTCCACAGATCTTAGCTCATTGTGTGTTCCTTAACCTTTGTCCTATCCTCTTTGTCCCTGGACTTCCAGGACCTGGATCTACCTCCACATTCCTGCTCTTCCTGTAGATTTGTAGATTCTTGCTTGCAGTGCTGTGTGACACTTAGCCTCTCCCAAGAAAGACGAAAAGAGAACCACATGAGGGGACTAGGAGATGAGGAATGCATGTTGGTTTCACTTGGAGTAGAGTATCTCTGAGTATTGCTTGAGTCCACTCCAGCTTACCAGGCGTTTCCTGGATGGATTATAAATGGATCTGAGAATTTAAGTCTTTTTGTAGTAGACACAAGCCCATCGATTTTTCACTTTGATGCACAACTAAGGATTGCTTATTAATAAGGTTTAAAAATTTGGATAACTAAAACTTGGCTTTCATAAATTAAAATTAAGGCATTATTAGAGTTCGCTAAAAAACTTCCACTGTATATTCTATCAGTAAGTCTGGAAGCCACCCAATGCTTTGGCAATACTGCAAAGCTTCTGCTGAGAACACGCAAGCATGAAGCGGAGGGACTCCCATGGCTTTCTGGAAGGGTGCTGTGTTAAAGGGAGAGCACCCATGCTGCCTTCAGTTAGTTTGGTTTTGGATTGTTGCTCCTTTTATTGCATTCATTTTGTTGAGAAATTATGTTGGGATTTGCTTTGGTTGATCACCGGGTTGGTGACATGTACTTTCAGGGATTTTACTGTTACGTGCTCGCTTCAATACTTAGCCATCACAGAATTCTTTTGCTTTAGAAAGCTGGCACGCTCAGGATGTGTGGAGGTACATTTTTCGCTCTGCTACAATGAGTCAAGATCTAAAAAGTCGGACAGCCACTGATGTACGGCCCAACCTGATGTTCTTGATACTTTATTACATGGCCATGTTCCTGTTGGCAGGAGTGTCTCTGTGCTGGCTGTAGATGCTTGGACAGTCACCACACTCCAGTCAAGCAAATTGACGGTGCTGCTGGAAATTTATATCGTGCCCGTCCCTGAAAAAGCAGGCATCGTGGGATTAACCAGGACCACACCACAGGCTTATTCTGTGCCAGGCTGGGGCTTGAAAGAACAGAATGGTGAAGCTCCTAGTATTCTGAAACACTCAAGCATAAATCTTGCTGATGATAAGAGTTTGGCCCCTTGCTTTGGGCAGTGATATAATTGATGAATACAAAGAGAAATAACCCTTTTCCTGCAAAAAGTATTTCCTAGTTCACTCAAGTATCCCTTCATCCAGAAATCTGTTCTGATGTCTACAAGCAACTATGACATTTGTCACTTTACTTTGAAATTTTATTTGCATACATTCTATCGCCCAACTCTGAGGAATGCCTGCTGAGGGCAGGGACTGTGCTTGACTCGTGTACGCTCAGCAAACAGCCCAGGGGGAGGAGTGGGGCTTAATAAACAACTGTTGGACTGAATTCACCTTAGAAAACGATGAGGCAGATAGAAGAGGCCAGCCTGTGTCTGTCTGGTCATGGAATGTGCTACTGGAGTGATGACTTACAGACAGAGCCCAACCATCTTTAAGAGTGGTGGTAGACCGCTACACTCCAAATTAAGATAGAAGGAAGAAACAATGAAGATAATCATAGTGACGTTTTCTTTATCTGAATGCTTTCCACCGGATAGGCTGTGGGAGAGAGACTATTATTATATCCATCTATTATTTCCATTAATCCTCCCAACAGCCCTGAAGGGAGACATTTGTAAGTCTACTAGAAGGGAACCAGTGTTGAAGTTCTGAGATGAAGCCTGCCCAGCACTAAAGTAGCAGAGCTGGGAATTCAAGCCCAGACCAGTCTGTCTCCAAAAAGAACCTACTACAGGTGAAGACAACGAGAGGCAGTATTTGACAATACGATGGGCATACAACGTGGGGGGATGTGAAGAGTGGGGGTGCGGGAGGGTTATGGTGTAAACTTTGGCAAATACAGGGGACATGTCTTCCCTAGAAATAGTAGGAAGGAAGAATGATATGGTGGGGATTGGAGTGTGTGCTAGGTTGTGTCACAATCCTCCAGAGATATCCACATCCTACCCCTGGAACCTGTGAATATATTACATGGAAAATGGTGTATGTTTTTTTGAAGACGTATTCAAGTAAGGATCTTGGGATGGAAAATTATCCTGACTTCCTGGGTGACTCAACAGAATCACCGAGGGTCCTTATAGGAAGGATGCATGGGGTCGGAGAAGGACTCATGACGAGAAGCAGAGAACCAGTGAGGTGGGAGCCCATGCACACGGTGGCTAGCAAAAGCTGGGGAAGGCAAGGAAACAAATTCTTGCCTTGAGCCTCCAGAAGGAACACAGTCCTTCCAACACTTGATTTCAGCCCAGAGATGGACTCTGGACTTCTGACCTCCAGAACTGTAAGATAGTTATACTTGCACCATTTTAGGCCTGGAGCTTGTGGGAATTTGGCACAGTAGGGAAAGGAGAGGAATGCAGGGCCCAAGGGGAAGAGGTCTTGAAGCAGAGAAGACGTTTCTGAGGTCAAGTTGGTCTGCGAGTGAGGAGGGAGTAGGGTGAGGGGCTGAGGCAGTGCCGTTCAAGGTGGGCCCAGGACACCCAGAGCACTTGCTCAAATGAACAACCGCAGGCCCCACCTTAGAACTTCACAGTCCAACTGCTCCTGCAGCGACCCTCACAGCCTCATGTGTGCTGCTGTCAGAAGAGTGACGATCAAGGAGAGCCCACATAGATCAATCAATGAACACAGCTGACATGAGAATACGAACGTGCCCTGGCCTTTGTGGAGGGAGCAATTCAGATCAGAGGCAGAATAAACAGGTTGCTCGGTGTCCCCTACCAGCTGTGATCATGGATGTTAATGACTCCCTCGTGACATCCTTCTCGAACGGTGACCATGTTCCTACCAGCATTAGGTGCTGTGGACACATGATGGTGAGCAATGCAGGCGTGCCTATCCTCTCCTAGAACCTACAGTCTAGTGGGAGAAACAGACAAGGCTCGCACAGACATGCGAACATATATCATAAATGACAGATGACATAAAGAGAAAGTCCAGGGAACTGTGAGTCTCTAACTGGAGGACCTCACCCGTCTGGAAAGGGAAGTCAAAGAAGCTTCCCTCAGGAAATGATATCTGAAGCATTAGTAAGAGCTGACTATTAGAAAGGGGTGTATATGGGGAACAGGAGACAAAAAGCAGAAAAAGCATATGCAAGAGCCCTGGGGCAGAAGGGACCTCGTGGGATAGAGGTCAGGGGGTGAAGGTGCAATTGGCTGAAGTCAAGTTCCAGGAAAAGCAGTGTCTGGTGCACAGAGTGAAGACTTTCAATCTCCCCCATAACAATGAGTCATGTGATCAGGTTTGCATTTGGCTACAGGGTGGAGGGTCATTTGAGTTGGTGGGATGGATGAGCAGACCCCCGTTAGGAGGCAGTTGCGGTACCCACCAGAGTGCCTGAGACTCAGAGGATGCCCCATTCATGTTAGCTCCCGTGCTAGTTTGGGAGCTAATTCCACAAGACTGCCATGCTGGTTTGTCTTTTCCAGGAAGTCAGATTTGCAGCTGACTCTACACTTCAGTCTAAGAATAAATAAGTTCATATATTTTTCTCCAAATGTCTGCCAGATCAGCACACTGAGACAGTGTCTGTGAGTGAGAAAAGCAATATGGCGGTGCTCTGTTCATAGGTGGTTCAAATGCATCCAAACGATTGTGTGCAGCCAGCATGAGAGAGTTGTCCTGTGGGTGACGGCTCTGAGAGCAGCTCGGGCCCAAATTTTGATTTTAGGGGAGAGAAAAAAGGACTGTCCTCACCCAAACACTATTATCGTCTGTCAGAACAAAGTACAGAAATCAAAGCAACTGGCAGCAAATGTAATTTTAAACAAACCCATCAGTAGAATCTGTGGTCTTTCACCACAGTGACAAGGATTCCTAAAAGAACCTGGAGGAAAATAAAGATGGTAGAAGGTAAAGAAAGAAAGATATTGATGCCATCTGCCATATTTTTATGAGCTATTATGACCAGAACATATTGATGACTATAAAAGTTCCCTTCAGTCAGGAGACCTGCTATTAATTTTCATGTCTCATTTACCATAATCTTTTATAGCTTTTTTATAGTAAATCGTCTTTATTTTTGAACTTGAGTGTGAAGATAAAAGCGAATTAGATGGGATCTGAATTGTTACTTACTCTATGGGGCACCTCCCAGAGGTGTGTCCTTGGGCAGGTTATGTCAACTCTCTTGCCTTTATTTCCTCATCTTTCAGGTGGGAATAGTGAGAGTTCTCACCTGAAAGGCTGTTGTGAGGGGAGAAATGATAATGTGGTAAAGCCTTGAAATAAGCTGGCACGGGGTAACTTTGAGGTTGGCTGTATTAACTTCTGGGCATCACTCAAAGCGATACCCACACCGACCGTCAGATACACATCTTCCCTCGTGCTTCTGTTTGCTCTTCTGTTCTCTGGCCAGGTACCAAGCTATTGCCTTTCAGCAACAACCCCATCATCCTCTCTCTGGCTTTGTGATGTTGGGGCTTGAACGCTGCAAACCAGGGGTCAGCTTCGACAGCTGCCAGTAGGGGTGCTCAAGGGATACCTCAAGGACGGAGGCGGGGACTGGCCCCTTCCTGCAGGCTTCCTGTTGCCAAGGCCTGGGCTAGCCATGCTTCACTGCCGGCGGCTGTCAGTTTGTGCCCACGGGGCGATCAGAGCCAGTTTGCTGTTTTTCCAGCACTTACAGAGGAGCCTTAAGGTGTTCCTCTCAGAGGCTCCAGTACCAGCTGAAGTCTCCAGGCTCTGAGTTTAATAATGTCATCCTTTCCCTTTGTTCTTGCCGTTCCAGGGAGTTAGCGTTTCCCGCAGTTGCTGTCTACCTGACGCCTTAGTGCCTTCCTGTTGCCTATTCAGTTATCTGCTTAGCAGTTCTTTTCTTTTCTTTTCTTTTTTTTTCTTAAACCTAGTTAATAATTCTATATCATTACATCCTCTTTTTCCAAATAACTGGGGTGGATCATATACCTGCTTCAACTCTACCAGAAACACTTGTGTCTTTTGAGGCACACAAGTTCTGACTTTAAATATAATCCACCTTATCAGAAAGTTGCACAAATAAAAAAAGAAGGCAATCCACATGAAAAAGGAGCCAACAGCCGACCTCAAAGTTACCACGTGCCATATATTTATATATATTTTATATATAAAGAATATATAAATAAATATAAATATTTATAAATATAAATAAATGTAATATAACATATATAAATATAAATAAATAAATATAATATAATATAAATAAATATAAATATAAATAAAGAAAAGAAAATATAAATAAATATATATATAAAGGTCACCCTATATATATATATGTATATATATATTCTTTATATATATAAAAGTCACCATAAATAGACCCCATGACTCAGAAATTACATTTCTAGGTATATTTCCAGGAAAAATGAGTGCAAGAATGTCCATAGAAGCATTTTATGTAATGACTCCAATCTGGAAGCAAGACAAATATCCCACAGCAATAGAACACATAAAGAAACTAAAGGGTATTTAATAGTAGTAAAAATGGACGAGCTCTAGGTACTCCAGAACATGGATAATTATTACAAAAACACTGTTGAATAAAAGAAGCCAGATATAAAACAATAAATAAAATGTGATTTTATCTATATAAAGTTCAAGAATTGACAAATCCAGGCTGGTGTGGGAAGTCAGGATAGTTTTTATACTTGGGGGCAGGTGTAGCAGATACTGACTGGGGAGGAGGAAAACGGGGCTTCTGTGCTAGAAATGTTTTACTTTTTTTTTTTTTTTAAGAATTTGTTTATTTATCTGACAGAGAGAGACACAACAAGAGAGGGAACACAAGCAGGGGGAGTGGAAGAGGAAGAAGCAGGCCTCCCACCAAGCAGGCAGCCAGATGCAGGGCTCAATCTCAGGACCCTGGGTCGTGGCCTGAGCTGAAGGCAGACACTTAATGACTGAGCCACCCAGATGCCTCAGAAATGTTTTATCTCTTGACCTGGGTGATGACTGATTCCTCCTGTCATTGTGTGTGAATTCACTGAGCTCTGCATTTTAATTGAGGTACGTGTGCCATACTTCAAGAACAAAGATTTAAAATATTTAAAGCCTGAAGTTTCCCATCTTCATTGGGCATTCATTTTAAAAAAGATGGCCAGCATCTCCCTCACTTTACCTTTTTCTTCACAGCATTATCTCTATCTTTGGTTTCTTGGAATTTCCTATGGATCTAAACACCAAATAAAGTTGGTTTGCATTTGGTTACACAATTGGTTATGGCGTCAGATACTGCCTACCAGGAAAATAACTCAAGGAAGGCAGAATTTTGCTTGGTTTTGAATCAGAGTACATTGTCTGACTCGAGCAAGTGCTCAGTAAATGTCTGCTGCATGAATGCTAGGGGATCTCTGCCTAGACTGTCTCATTACCATTCTCCTGACTCTAATACAGTACCTTGTCTGGAGAAGACACTAAAACATTTTTATTGGCTGCATAAAAATGAACTCTGAAAGCATGATTATAGTTTAAAGTACATGGTACCTCCCTGGAAAATTAACTTCCAATTTTCCTAAATTATTCAGTGAAGGACGCCTGGGTGGTTCCATTGTTAAGTGTCTGCGTTCAGCCCAGGTCATGATCCCAGGGTCCTGGGGTTGAGCCCCGCATCAGGCTCCCTGCTTGGTGGGAGGCCTGCTTTTTCCTCTTCCACTCCCCCTGCTTGTGTTCCCTCTCTTGCTGTGTCTCTGTCAAATAAATAAATAAAAATCTTTAAAATTTAAAAAAAAATAATTATTTGCTGAATTGTCACCAGTTTCCTAGGGATTATACATCACCATCCAAAGATATTTTCTGCCTTTTTTTCCTCCCTGCCAAGTTTTTAGATAGACAAGAAACTCTTATTTGATTTTCTATTTTGTAGAAGTTAGGAGTCGACATTACAGAGCTAGCATGCTATGACAGAAACAGTAGTGGCTTGTCCTGCTCAACCATAGACCAGCTGGTTCATTCTGGTAACTCTCTGAGCTATGCTTAGATTTTTGGCTACTCATGTTTAAAATGAAAATGTTGGAATTGTTAAGTATAGTATATATGTGTCCTACTAGTGATTATTCTTTCCCTCTACCCATGGCAGACATTGCTAATCATATTATACTTGTCTACCGAGCCCATAACCAGCCTCAGCATGGCATACCAGACCCATACCCATCAACTGTAGCTGGCAACTATACAAAACCTAGTTGTCAATTCTCAACCAGATGACACAAAAAGTCCCTTTCAAGTCTGAAGTTCTGTGGTTCTATGATCTATAAAATGTAATATTCTCTTCTATGACTCTGAGGCACTGCATAATTTTAAAGTGCACTCAGAACGATCAAAGAAAGATTACATTTTATTACTCACAGTTTCCAAGTTAGGAGTATTTTATGGCATTATCAATCTTTGCAAATGAATAATCCACGGATAGTGCTCATTTAGCACAACTCTTCCTACCTGTGCATTTCATTTCTAGAATGAGATTTGAAATGAGCACAGGGACACATATCCAGTACCCCAGCAGAATTCAGATACCCCCAATCTGAAATTGTCCTGTCCCTTAAGTGTTAACAGTAAAATGAATTTTCCTAGAACAGTAGCACCTGGCAGGTAAGCATCCCGTGCGCTTCTTCATTCAGAGAGTAAATTAGAGAAATCGGGAATAAAGGTATGAGTAATTGCCCTAGCAAAGCCTGAGGTTTGAAGTAATAGAATAATATTGTCAAATTACTATCAAAATTGAGTTTATCTAATGGCTCTGGATGGACATCTTTACTGTTAAATATATTAAGCGGAATGTCTAGGGACTCACTGACAGCCTGTTGACACACTGTTACTTGGCAGAAGAAAGGGAAGTGAAGTCTGGTTTTCCCAACACTGTGGCCATTAGGGTACCAGATCGCTGGTGAATAATGAATCATTAGTGCCTTTCATCCTAGTCTCCTTGAAGAAGTTGTGTCCTCAGCCTACAGGTAAACTGTCTTTTATTTATTCACCAAGAAGTTGGGAATCGAAGCCCATTTTCTTCTCTATCATTGCATATGAATTCTGAACTCTGGAGGCACAATTTTCAGACTGACAGGCAAAGGGTAGGGCTGAGACTGAACCTACATTTCCTGAGGCTTTGAGGGTCTTCACACTAAAGCATCATCTAGGTTCCAAAGAGCACAGTGGACGAGCAAGCGCCTGCGAGTTGACAACTGGGGCTGAAATCCTGGGCCCTGCCACTGGGATGCATGGCTTAACCTCTAGGCCCTGTTGGCATTCGTACAACTCTGGGGATAAATAAGGTTTCTTCCACCTCTAACATTCTAGATGGTGCCCATTAATGTTTCTTATGGAATCAAACCAGTGATAGTATGCAAATTATCCAGATAATTTAGGTCCAGGTGGATTGTAGCCTGCTTTGGAGATTCTGCTTAATATTTCCAGATATGCACGCCTGTTTGTAGCCAGCGTGAGTTGAGAGCTTGTGTGTCTCTGTTCTCGTATCCCAGCAGCCTCCTCCTTCACCTGCTGACTCTGAAAATCATGATCATCTTCCTGGTTTGAGCAGCAAGACCTCAAAATGTGATGTGATAGGTAACTTGCAAGATAGGCTCAAGCAGATTCCAGGACACGGTGATCGAAGTTTACTTTGCAATCTTGTTTTCCTTCTGATCACAAGACCTTCTATTACAGCCGAAAGAATACTTCAGGTGTATTCTACTTCAGTTTTGGGACAGTTCCTGATCTTTGAGTCTTGGTTTGGTTATCTGGGAAATTTAGGAGGAGGCCTGGGAGACCTCCTAGGTATTCTATTCTCTTCTCCTCTATTCTATCCCATGTATCCATTCCATCCCGTGTATCCAAATGCTGCTTGTGGCCTCCAAGTTTCTCAGACCCAGACCACCTATCTTTCTGATTCAGAACCTCATGACAGAGGCTACTTGCCTCAGAATGTCCTTTTATTATTTACACCGGGCATGCCCACTGCAACTGGCTTAACTTGAGTGACATTTGTTACAAGTTATCAATTCAGTTTTTATATTGGTCATCCAGTATAAAATCCAGTGGTTTTTCTAGGAGTGTGGAAAAATTAACCTGGCTAAATATATCTGACTGAATGTATTTATACACACACATATATGTGATATATATGTGACATTCACACACATATGATATATATGTTGTATTTACATGCACATGTGATATATATGTAACATTCACACACAATGATATATATGTGATATTCACATATATATGAATGAATATATATATATATATACACACACAAACACACACGTTTACTTCTCAAAGAGATTGTTTGGAGATCAGTGTCAAAAAGTCTAAATTCGAGGATTCTTAAATTGGAATTGTTAAGGACATCAAATATGTGTCCAGTCTGAGTCCCAGGCTAAATGACCCTCAAGGATTCACTTACAGATGGCCCTGGTTTGCAAAGGGCCAGGCTATGCAAAGGCCCAGGCTTCTGAATGTTACCCCGTATTATTAGGGTATATTTGGTTTCTACTGCTGCCATAATAAATTACCACCAACTTGGCAGCTTAACCAATATAAATTTATTACCTTACAGTTCAAGTCAGAAGCCTGACTCAGGTCTGAAATAAAGGTGTTGGCAGGGCTGCATTCCTTTTCAGAACTCTGGAGAAGAATTTGTTACCTTGTTTTTTCCAGCTTCTAGAGGCTGCACAACTTCCTTGGCTCATGCTCCCTTCCTCCATTTTTAAAGCCACCAGTGTCCTCTCTGACTCCCCTTCCATAGTCACATCTCTGTCTCTAATCACAGTCAGGAAAAATTATCAGCTTTTGAAGACTTGTGATTAGATTGAATGCACCTGGATGAACAGGAGAATCTCCCTGTCTCAAGGCCCATAACCTAATCACATCTGCAGAGTCCCTTTTTTCCATGTAAGATAGCATATTCACAGGTATGGGAATTTAAAACACGAGCATCTTTGGGGGAGCCATTATTCTGCTTCCCACAATGTAATCAATGGAGGCTTTCGAGAAAGTCTATTTTTTTTTTTTTTTTTTTTTGCAACCAAGGACGAGGGATCTCAAAGCTACAAAGTGATATTAAGTAATATGTACCATTTGAAAAGGGCATTAGAAACCATCTGGCTGAACCTCTCACTTTACAGAAGAGGAAACTGGGGCTCAGACATTTCCAGGTCACAGGTGGGACTAGCAGAGGAGATTCACGTGGAATCCAGCCATCCTTGCTCCTAGCCACTCCGTGTGGCCCCACAAGATTGCTCTCTAAACTGAATGAAGACAAGTGCACACAAAATCTACACAGTGTCAAATTCAAAATTCCCCACAAAGAGGCATTTTATTTTTATAAAACCCTTGATGGGGGGTGGTGGTCTCTGTTCCACTTGGAAGAACAGTTTCAATGAGAACAGAAATTTGTTAAAAGATTTGTAATGAAATGTCAAGATGGTTTGCCATTTTGCAAAAAAAAATCACTTTTAATCCCAAGTGACAAAATTATTCTGTTGCCAAAGGGAGATGGTATTTAAATAAAGGTCACACAAAATCAGGGGCAAACACAACATACGATGTATCAGAAATTCAAGGATAAATTCAAAGAATCTTTGGACCTTGGATATTTTACTTTTGGTTACTCCGAGTCCCTAAGATCTACATATTCATCATTCAATCCATCATCCCACCCATCTACTGTCCCACACTATATGTTACTTGTTTCAGACCAACCATGTGCCAGGGGCATTGGAATACAGTGGTGAAAAAAAAAGAGTCCCCACATTTAACATGGCTGAAAGTAGTAATTTAAGGTGTCCTAGAGTGGGTTCTGTGCCTCACCTGATAACCAGATTTCTGACTTCTACACATCCATAGAGGTAGAAGGGGCGGAGCCTAGGACTCTGTATTTTAGCAAGTTTTGCAGGTGATCTCAATACACATTAAATTTTGAATCCTACTGCTGTAAATAAAAACAATTCAGTTGCTCCATACTTTCTTCATGGCATCTTCTACTGGCATCTCTGGTGAGGGATGAGGGAGCTGGAGAAGAAAGAAGAGCCAACCAGAACACATCCTCTCCCCCAAATAAGACTAGGACTTTGATGTACTTTGTGCGTTAATTGATCTGCACCCCATTCCCTATGGGAGGTTCACAGATTTGCAATGAAGTGAACAATGCCCCTTGACAAACTTTTGGGAATGCACAAGATGCTCTCTAAACTGAATGAAGACAAGTGCACACAAAATCTACAGAGTGTCAAATTCAACACCACGTGCAATTCCTCTTTCTACCTTTCCATCATTTCTTCTGCTGGCGTTTGAATAGCTTTTACCCATGATAAGAATATGTGTGTTGGGAAACACTTGGCATTTGTCAGAAGTCAAAGTACAGATGTGTACTAGGATTTAAAGTGAATAGTTGATGTGACATGACTAAGTTTATATCCAAGAAAGCAGAGCCCTAGAAGGTTGCTTCCAGCACCCTGACATCTACAAACTTAGTAAGTTACGATGCTAACCAGTGTTGGGGCTTAGATCAATTATTTACATGTCACTTGATAACCCAGTGAAATCTGGGAAACATCAAGATGTGAGTTTCCTAGCTGTTCTTTGAGTTGATTGTTGATTCTGAAAGGCACCCCTTTACTGCTAAGATCCCGGCCTGAATAAGAGAGCTTTTCATTACTAATGACCTATCACTGAAGAATGGATACATTCTAGTGGTTTACTGTGGGCAGCACTTCCCTGAGCAGCTTTTCAAAGTATGAGAGATATAGATCAGAACCAGTGTGACAGGATTCCTTGCACAATGTTAGTTCACCTCAGTCAGAGGGATTTTTCTAATTTATACGTGTTCATATAACTTCTTTTTATATGAGTGTATTTTATTATGAAGTATTTTTAATTCAATGAAACTCAGTTGACAAATATTTATTGAGTATCTATTATGTGCCAGGAATACTACTAATCATTGGGCATACGAAGGTGAAAAACACAAAAGCAACCCCTAATCCCATGAAACTTATTACATTCTAACAATATTCCTGGAGGAAAGAAGCAAATAAAATAATAAGAAGTTGTAATAAATAATCTGAAGGAAATGATATGGGGTTGAAGTAGAGAAGGATGAGGATGACCTACTTTAGTTTCAGCAAAACATAAAAGTCTTTAAAATTGTAAACACTGATCTGATACTCAAGTTTTGTGTGTAAGATTCTGGTAAAAGATTTTGTGTCTATTAAATTTTTAATTGTCCTTCATTTCACAGCAAATATTTTATAACAAGCATCTAGCTAAGATATACTTTGCATTCTAATTTAAACTCATGGCCTCAGAATTAGTATTTTATTTAATGACTGAAGGTAATGAGAAATCATGTTATTGCTCCCCCCCCCAAACATGATGTTCATTTTTCAAAGTGAAATTTAAACCCTGTGCACAAATGCCAGTTTGCCACAAGATGGCGTGGTTGATATTTAAGAGAGTGCCTTGGGCAGGAGGGAATTAGACCTTTGCAGAACTGTTCACAAACAGACTCACACACACAGGCGCGTGCGCGCGCGCGCCCGCGCGCACACACACACACACACACACACACACACATTCTGTTTCTACTTAAGGAACAGAGAAATGAAAACAAATGACAAAAGAAGGGCATTTTAAAAAAATGCTCAACCAAATTCCTAAAAATGGAAACAATTTCACTAAACCTGGTTTGTGAAAACTAAAGTTGACTGGGTTTATGGCCCCTCCTGGGTGGTCTGACTCTAGATACTGATGCCAATTTTTGAATTCACCAATTCCTAAAATATATTTGCTGCTAGGATAACCTCATTCCCTCTCACTGAGAGAGAAAGAAGAAAGATAAAAGCAAACAAGCAAGAGAAAATACCCTCTTGGTTATTTTAAGAGCCCCACTTTTTTGTGTACACTTTTTATGTGTCAGACCATGGTGACAAATTTCTACATTTTCTACTTCTACACTGGATCAGGATCACCAGCCCCCTCCCTGCCCTGCCTGCACTGTATCTCTGTACACTCTCCTGTTTAAATCATCATTATTTTCATCTTCTGGGTTAAATAAAAGGAAATCCCTGTTCTCCATTCTTCAGCTTTTCCCCTTTGTATATACAGCTTTTCTTGTATATTTTTATTTCTGTAAATAGATTTCAAGAACTCCTTGGATTAGCTCTATAATTTAGCATTTGGATTTTTATATTTTTCTTCAAATTACCCCTTATATATAGTCCTCCCCTTTGTGTGTACAACTCGTCCCCACTCCCTGCTGCACCCCCATCCTAGCAACTGGCTTCATAAAGCTCATCTACCCTAATGGTCTTATTTTCTAAATATCTCACCTTTGCCTTCAACAGATTTTCATTTCTGCAGAACTGCAAAGATTTCTCTTGCCTACCGTTGTCCTGGACACACCTCAGATAAATTTCAGTTTCATTCTGCCCCACCATTAAAGCCAGTAACTTGATCCTTACATTTTGCTAACTTATTTTCCTCACAGTGTGGAAACTTAATGAAAATGAAGGCAGGTCAGATTCACCTTATTTTAGTCAACTTTCTTTGTTTTGTGTGAAAACAGCTCGTACTTTTTATTTGACTTGTTGGAGTCCACCGGACTAGCATAAAATCAGGAATCTGGGCAGCTAGTTCTGACAGCTCCACATTAACCACATGACCTTGTGCATGACCTCCTCCGGCCTTAGAGTCCTCTGTAAAATGAGGGCCTTGCAAAATAATCTGAGACTTCTACTTCGAATACTTTTTAATTCTGCAAATCACTGGCTTTGTACTTTACCCAACTTTCTCCAACATGGTGTTTGTTGACTCTTAATTAATACACACAAGGCTGACCTGGCTGGGGATGGGGAAGTCGGGGTAGGGGGTTGATAAAAAGGAAGGTAGGGGGGATGGACCAAGAGGTAGGACCCTCCACTGTCTCTCCTCCAAATCACATCTCCCCTGTAAAAGTATCCTAGATATAACAGAAAGAGAACTAAAACCTCGCCTACTGGAGATGACTGGCTTTTGCAAGTCATCTTAAATCCTATTTGCAGCAATGCAGGGAACAAATACGACAAACACACAATGAGGATAAAACTTACAGAAATATAACCTTCAGAAAACTTACAGGAATTTCTCCTTGACAAGGCGTAAGTGAAAGAGTTGCCAGTCCTAAAAGCATAAACAGGGTATCATTCCTTGATTCTCCACAGCATTCCTTAGGCTACTCATTCTCAAACTTCAGCAGTCCATCAACGTCATCTTGAGGGTTCACTAAGACACTGATTGCCAAGTCTCACCTCTCTAGAGTTTCTAATTCTGCAGATCTGAGGGGAAGCTTAAGAATGTTCCCCAGTGTTACTTCAGGAAGCACCCTGAGAACCACACCCCAAACCAAGCAGATGACCTAACTGCTCAAAGATGAGAAACTGAAAGATTTTCCTCTAAGATCAGGAAAAAGACAAGGATGCCCACTCTCGCCACTTTTATTTAACATAGTATTGAAGTCCTAGCCAGAGCAATTGGGCAAGAAAAAGGAAATAAAGGCATCCAAACAGGAAGAAGTAAAACTGTCATTATTTGATGATGTGACATAATATATAGAAAATCCTAAAGACTTCATCAAAGAACTGTTAGAATTACTAAATGAATTCAGTAATGTGGCAGGATGCAAAATCAAAACACAAAAATCTGTTGTGTTTCTAAACACTAATAACAAACAAACTATTGGAAAGAGAAATCAAGAAAACCATCCCACCGCAACTGCATGAAAAAGAATAAAGCACCTAGGAAAAAATTAAGCAAGAGGTGAAAGAACTATATACTGAAAACTGTAAGACATCAAGAAAGAAACTGAATAAAACACAAATAAATGGAAAGATCTTCCTTCCTCAAGGACTGGAAGAATTAATATTGTTAAGGTGTCCTTGCTACTCAAAGCAATCTACACATTCAATGCAATCCTTATCAAAATTTCAATGGCTTTTTCACAGAAATAGAACAATCCCAAAATTTTATGAAACCACACACACAGAGCCTTGATTAATGAAAACAATCTTGAGAGAGAAGAACCAAGCTGGAGACATCATACTCCTTGATTTCAGACTCGTAAATAGTTACGAAACTATAGTAATCACAACAGTATGGTATTGGCAAAAAAAATAGACACTTAGACCAAGAGAACAGAATAGACATTCCAGAAACAAAACTATACATTTATAGCCATTAATACATATTGAAAGAGCCAAGAATATATAACGGGGAAAGGACCATCTCTTCAAGAAATGGTGTTTGGAAAACTCGACAGCCACATGCAAAAAAATGAAACTAGACTGGTATTTTGCATCATACACAAAAATTAACTCAACATAGATTAAACAATTGAACCTAAGACCTGAAACAATAAAGCTCCTAGAAGCAAATATAAGAAGTAATCCCCCTGACATTAGTCTTACTGATAATTTTTCTTGAATCTGACAGCAAGAGTAAAAGCAACAAAAGCAAAAATAAACAAGTGGGGCTTCATCAAATAAAAAGTTGCACAGTGAAAGAAACCATCAACAAATTACAAAGGCATTTACCTACTGGATGGGAGAAAATATTTGCAAATCACGTATCTAATAAGGGTTTAATATTCAAAATATATAAAAAACTCATAAAAATATTTAAAAAACCCCAAAGAATCAAGTTAAAAAATGGAAAGCTCTAAATAGGCATTTTTCCAAAGAAGACATACAGATGGTCAACAAGTTCATAAAAAGACATTACACACCATTACTTACTAGGGAAATGCAAACTGAAACTACCATGAGATATCACCTTATACCTGTTAGAATGGCAATCATCAAAAAGGCAAGAAATAGCAAGTTTGAGGTTGCGGAGAAAGGAGAATCCTAGTGCACTGTTTGTGGGAATACAGATTGGTGTAGCCATTGTGGAAAACAGTACGGAATTTCCTCAAAATATTAAAAATAGAACTATAATGTAATCTAGCAATTCTGCTTACCCCCCAAACAAAATAAAAGAATAATAACAAAAACCCAAACCCTAACTTGAAAAGATATATGTACTACCATGTTCATAGCAGCATCATTCACAATAACCAAGGCATAGTAACAACCTAAGTATCCAATGATGGATGGAGAAATAAAATGGAGTATATGCACACAATGGTATGTTACTCAGCCATAAAGAAGAATGAGATCTTGCCATTTGTGACAGCCTGGATGGGTCTTAAGGGTGTTATGCGAAGTGAAATAAGTCTGACAGAGGCTGACAAATACCCCATGATCTCTTCCATATGTGGACTCTAAAACAAACAAACAAAAAAACAAAATAAAAAAAACAGTCAAGCTCATAGATACAAAGAATAGATCAGTGGTTGCCAGAAAAGTGAGATGGGGCTGGGTGGGAGAAATGAAGGGTGAAGGGGACAAAAGCTTAAAAAAAAAAAAATAGAGCCGTATGGGAACTGGAAATCATCTAATCTACCTCTTAATTCTGCAGATAGGGAACATCAAGTTTCCCATTATTAGCATATTTTAAATAAATAAATAAAGATCGATCGATCGATTGATCGATCTGAAAAACTTTGTAGGTATTTCTCTATAGTCTTCTGGCATCAAGTACTGCAGAAGAAGGCTCATAGACATCCTGTGCTGGTTGTTTTCTGTTGATTTTGTCCAGATTGGGGTAAAGCCTCTCCGTTTACAGACTCAGTAATATCTCCCATTCCTGGTTCTTCTTCAGGAGCATTTGTTTTTTTCAGTTAAGTTTCTACCACTTTCCTCCATATGTCCTGCTTCCCTCCCCAGAAATAGTTACTCCATGTCCATCCTGCTGATGGCCTCTCATCACTTTGCCCTTTTTGTAACCTCCTGTGTTCTGGAAAGGTTCTCAAGTTGGTCCGCACAATGTCAGTTCCACTGTGTGCTTCCGCTACAGGCCCATCCCTTTTGCACTGCCAGCTTGCTAACTTTGCATCTGTCCTATAGGCTTTTTATGTCAGTCTGTTTTTTTATAAGGCTTGTCATTTCACAGAAACTCTTCTTACATCCTTTCAAAAATGCCAAGTGTTTTCTTCTGTGTCATAGAACTGATCATGTTCTGAAGTATGCTTGTATTCAACAGAATGTCTCTTTTTTGGTTTTGTCATATTTGTTTTGCTTTTCCTTTGTTCATTCTGGAATGTGGGGGAGCTTGAGTCAGATTGCCCTGCTGTAGACCCTGTTTACCATCTGTCCACGTGTTGGTAGGGTCTCCTTTTTAGATCTGCTCAAGAACACATGAAGCTGTACAAACTAGGTTCACAGCTCTGAGATCGATTTCCAGAATGGAACAGAAACCTAAATTCTATGAATCTGCCCCTGCTGTTTCTCTACCATTCTGAATGGATGGAATTCATATGATCTATACTTCCATATTAAACTGCGTGTATTTTCTTTTATTATTGCTTTTGGTCTTGAAAAGTTCTTAATCACAGAGAATTAGTTGCATTCCTTGACTCATTTTGTATCAGGCACTGATCTGAATGCTTTAGGTATATTAATTATATAAATTCTTGCAATAACCCTGAGAATTAGCACTGTTGTCCTTATCTTAGAGAAAAGATTGAAGCACAGAGAAGTTAAGGAATTTGCCCCAAGACACACAGGCAATAAAGGATTGGAGCAAGTTTCATATCCAAGCAGATCTCAGGTACTCTGTCACACAGCGAAATAACTAGAAGCATAGATATTGATCTCTGTCCCCAGTTCTTGAAACAGAGCTCCTAAAATCCTTACAATTGCCTGAGTGATCAGAGTATCTTTTCTTCTAACCAGGCAACTCCTGATGGGGTCCTAGGTAGGGGCTGGTCATTGGAAAGACCAACCCATAATAAGATGCTTGGAACTTACAGCCCTAACCCTCATTCTCTGAAGAGAGGAGAGGGGCTGGTAACTGAGTTTTTACATTGATTATGCACACGCGTGGATGCCTCATAAATCCTCCACGTATAGAATTTAGAGACCATGCGCCAGCGGGGTAGCACACCCCACCGCCACAGGGACAAAAGCTCTTGCACTGACTCTTTAGGATCTATGTATCTCTCCATCTGGCTGTTCATCTCTAGCCTTTATTATATCCTTTATCATAAACCTATAGGTCTGTGAGCCATTCTAGCAAAGTATCAAGCCCAAGGAGGGGGAAGGTTGTAAGAACCCCAATTTGTAGCTGGTTGGTCAGAGGTACAGGTGACAAACTGGGATTTATGAGTAGCATGTGGTAGCAGTCATATAACCTCTGGGGTCTTCCTAACTTCAGGTCGACCATATTAGAACTGACCTGAATTGGAGAACACCCAACCGGTATGGGGTGGTTGGTATAGGGAAAAACTGACACTTCAGGTCACAGAAGTTTCTGTGTGAATAGTAGAGAATAAACAAGAGGTTTTTGTGCATATACCTTGTCTCTCCTTTCCATCTCATTTTAATAGATGTGGGAAAATTTACCCATTTTGTAGAAGTGAGGAAAAAGTACAGGCCTGGCATGAGAATGAACTTGGAGTCTATCACTCCTCTCACCATACCAGGCATTTCAGAGTATGTGTTTTCATAAAGACATGCCAACCTTCTGCTCATAGCATGAATGTGTAAGCCTACCTACCCCCAACACCATTCATTCAGCAATGTCTGATTTACAGAATCCACAGAATTAGACATACTGAATATATGTTTTCAAAATCACTCATTATTACATCCCCATCAATAGTACACTTAGGAGGAAATGTATTTGTTGGCATTCAGTGCTTCTTAAATTATGCCCATTAAGGACAAATGAGTAAAAATTTCTAATACATTCTTGATTCTTCCTAGTTCATGAAGCACACATAATTATACTCTGTAACAACAGAGAGCCTGAAGATTTCCCCTACTCCATTTTCAGGGGAAGGCAGGGGCAAGTCTTTATAACACAAGCTGGAGTCTCATCCAGACAAATCATGATTATCCAGGGTGCAATATTAAAAAAACCATAAATCCAAATATCTGCAGTCAAAGATACCCTCCTACCATGTGGCAAATAAATCTCCCAAATTAGACTCCATGGCCTGCATTTCTCTTTTCTTCCTCCACCACCTTTTGCTTAGGGTCCTAGAATTCTGCGCTATCTAATATGATAGCCACTAGCCAAGTGTAGCTGTTTAAGTGTAAGTTATTTGAAATCAAATACAATGAAATGTTCATTTCTGAGTAGCACTTGCTGCATCTGCAGTGGTCAACAGTTCCATGTGGCTGGTGGCTGCCACAATGGTCAGTGCAGACAGAATGTTTTCACCACCTGACTGAGTTGTTTCTCTATGCTAGCAAGTACAAACCAGCCATGGGCAATGGGAAGGATTTCTTTTTGTTTTGTTTTGTTTTCTTTACTTCTTCTTTTTTTTTTTTTTTTTTTAACAATTTGATTCCAAGAATTTTAGAACTAAATTACGTAGTTCCTTCATGGTGATGTTAGCAACAATTGACAGTTAAGCAGCATATGGGAATGTGTTGCTCAATAAATGTTTGCTCAGTGAATGAATGAACGAATGAATGAAAGTTTATGGTGGGTTCATTTACATAGTGTCTCACTGGAACTTTACCAAAGTTCTGGTGGGCTGGGCTGATAATTCTATTTTAAAGATGAAGAAACTAAGGATTATACAATTTGGCTGATGTCAACTAGCAAAATTAAGAGATGAAGTTAGACCATGCTTCTTAGTCTAAATTTAGCAAAGAAGTTGAGGTGCAAAACAGAAGTTCTGTTACATTTTTAAGAACCCAGCAGTGCATAGCAGATACAGAACTAGAACCCAAAGCTCCTGAAGGTGGACCCAGGGTTTTTCTACTTCACCTTGACATCATGTAACTTTAGAACATATTTCTTGAGGTGCTTCGGTGGCTGTTGGTTGAGTGCTCTACTTTTAATTTCAGCTTAGGTCGTGGTCTTGGGGTTGTGAGATTCAGCCCCTCTTGAGAGTGCTTGAAAATTCTTTCCCTCTCCCTCTGCTCATGCACTCAAGCATGCACTCTCTGTCTCTCTCTCTCAACTAGATAAATATTAAAAAAGAACACACTTCTTATTTCTCTAGAAACATCCCTTCTTCACTACCCTCTTTGATGCTGAATTTGTGTCTTTGGTAATTATCTTCCATAAACTGTCTTCAAACTATGGATACTATATTAATAATAACATTTATAACTAGATCTTATTATATACTGAGGTCTAGTCTTGACACTTTACATTGATAATTCCATTAAATTCTTCTCAGAGCCCTATAAGGTCAATTCTACTATCATCCTGTTTTGAGGGTGGGAAAACTGAGGCACAGAGATTTGGTAATTTTCTCATAATTAGGGACTCCAACTCCTATAGTCTGACTCCAGAGTCTGAGGGAGAGAATCCTATGAGACTGGATGAAGAGAAATATCTCTCTATAGGGCAGTTGGAGATGACGAGAGGGCAATTTCTGAGAAGCAGAAAAAAGCACCCTCCTAGGAAAAAGAAAAAAAAAGACTTGAAGATAAAGAGATGGTTTCGATCAACCTCGTACATAGGGTTCTCATGCCAAATTATAGCAGTACCAGCCATGTGAGACTGTGTGTTTTTCACCCGCCTGCCACCCTCTGGTCCTGGGCCTAGAAGGATCGATCAGCTAACAAGGACTGGGGAACCAAGAAGTAGTCTGCCAGGCTCCCTTCCCTCTTCATGGCATTCAACACGGTACCGGGCTGGGGGCTGAGAAACCCTGCTATCAGGTAAGAATTTGGAGTTTTGATTCTTGCCCTGGAATGGAGATTTTAATTCCTTGCTTTGAGATTGTTTGGGGAATGGAGAATGATGGGGAGATTTTGTAATTATCTGAGCATGATCCTTGACCAAGGATTCATCCAGGTGGTAAATTCGAACGTAAAATGGAGGACAGTAGAGTTATCTTCTGCTTATTCCTGATCTCAGCTGTGTAAGAAAAGAGTCACAGAAGTAAAGTGTATTGCCATCCAGGTTTTAGGACTTTCCAATTTTATCTAGATCTCAACTTAGTGCTTAGACTAGAGGTTGGGCTACTTTAAAAGCCTGAGAGGAAAATTTTTAACAATGATGCTGTTCAACTTCTTCTCAGAATAGTAGTGGGGAAGGGGATTTCTCTCAATGAAAATGCAGGGAGTGAACTCAGGAGGACCTGTGCCGATGGCCAGACCCTGTGAGAAACTGTTCTGCCAGGCAATGCCCAACTCTGAAAATTAGCCAAGAAACAGAAGAAGAGCTCTCCTTCCCCCAGGTATGCTGAGGCTCAGGCCCCTGAGAAAGAAACTTCCCATTCCAAGTCACTTAGTACATTTCCATTGGTCAGGTAACTAAAAGAAAATTATATCAGGCATCAAAAGAGGTAAGTGATGTGAAGCAACAAGAACTCTTATTTCTGGTGGGAACACAAAATGGGATAGCCCTTTGGAGGCCAGTTTGGTCTTTTTTGTTTGTTTGTTTTGGTTTGGGTTTTCGTTTGTTTGTTTTACAAAAAACAAACATACTCAGGATCTAGCAATCTTATTCCTTGCTATTTACCTAAAGGGGATGGAAACTCATGTCTACACAAAAACCTGTGCCACGCAGCAAAGGCAACAGCCAACAAAACCAAAAGACAACCGACAGAATGAGAGAAGATATTTGCAAACGACATATCAGATAAAGGGCTAGTATCCAAAGTCTATAAAGAACTTATCAAACTCAACACCCAAAGAACAAATAAGCCAATAAAGAAATGGGCAGAAGACACGAACAGACATTTATGCAAAGAAGACATCCAGATGGCCAACAGACACATGAAAAAGTGCTCCACATCACTCGGCAGCAGGGAAATACAAATCAAAACCACAGTGAGATACCACCTCACACCAGTCAGAATGGCTAAAATTAACAAGTGAGGAAATGACAGATGCTGGCGAGGATGCAGAGAAAGGGGAACCCTCCTACACTGTTGGTGGGAATGCAATTTGGTGCAGCCACTCTGGAAAACAGTATGGAGGTTCCTCAAAAAGTTGAAAATGGAGCTATCCTATGACCCAGCAATCACACTACTGGTTATTTACCCTACAGATACAAATGTAGTGATCCAAAGGGGCACATGCATCCCAATGGTTATAGCAGCAATGTCCACAATAGCCAAACTATGGAAAGAGCCTAGATGTCCATCAACAGATGAATGGATAAAGATGTGGTGTGTGTGTGTGTGTGTGTGTATATATACACATATATATGTGTATGTGTATATATATATATATATATATATAGTTTTCCATTGTATGTATGTATGTGTGTGTATGAGCTGTGTATACACACACACACACACATATATACATACATACAATGGAAAACTATACAGCCATCAAAAAATGAAACCTTGTCATTGGCAACAATGTGGATGAAACTAGAGGGTATTATGCTAAGTGAAATAAGTCAATCAGAGAAAGACTACCATATGATCTCTCTGATATCAGGAATTTGAGAGGCAGGGTGGGGGATCATGGGGTGAAGGGAGGTAAAAAAAATGAAACAAGATGGGACCAGGGAGGGAGACAAATCGTAAGAGACTCTTAATCTCAGGAAACAAACTGAGGGTTACTGGAGGAGAGGGGGGTGGGAGGGATGGGGTGGCTGGGTTATAAACATTGGGGAGGGTATGTGCTATGGTGAATGCTATGAATTATGTAAGACTGATGATTCACAGACTTGTACCCCTAAAGCAAATAATACATTATATGTTAACTAAAAAAACAAAAACAAATGCCAGATGTTCATAGCAGCTTTATAAGTGCCACCATTTGGAAGGAACCAAATATATCCTTCAGTAGGTGAATGGATAAATAAACTGTGGAATAAATTCCACACAATCGAATATTATTCATGGCTAAAAAGAAATGACCTACCAAGTCATGAAAAAATAGGGGGTTACCTAAAATACCTATTACAAAGCAAAATAAGCCAGTTTGAAAAGGCAATACGTTCTATGATTCCAATCATATGATATTCTGGAAAAGGAAAGACTATGTAAGACTATGACAGTAAGGAGATCAGTGGTTGCCAAGAGTCAGTGGGGAGGGAGGGATGACTAGGTAGAGCACAGAGGATTTTTAGGGCAATGAAAAGTCTTCATGATATTATATGGTTGGATACATGTCATTATACACTTGTCTAAACCACAGAATGTACATTGTCAAGAGTGAACAGTAGTGTAAACTATGGATTAATGATGAGTCAGTGTAGATTCACTGATTATAACAAATTGGCCACTCTGGTTCTAGACATTGATAGTGGGCGAGGCTGTGTGAGGACAGGGGGATTATGGGACCCCTCTGTACTTCACACTCCATTTTGCTGGGAACCTAAAATTGCTCTAAGGAATAAAATCTATTAAAAATTAAAAAGTTAAAAAGAAACAAACCAAAAAAAGAGATAAAAGTGGAAAGGGGGCACCTGGGTGGCTCAGTGGGTTAAGCCTCTGCCTTCAGCTCAGGTCATGATCTCAGGGTCCTGGGATCGAGTCCTGCATCAGGCTTTCTGCTCAGCGGAGAGCCTGCTTCCTCCTCTCTCTCTCTCTGCCTGCTTCTCTGCCTACTTGTGATCTCTCTCTGTCAAATAAATAAATAAAATATTAAAAAAAAAAGTGGAAAGGGAGGCTCCCAGGATTTTCACTGATATTTCTCTTTGTATCTAAGTTTGACTTTCTCTCCTCCTTTGCATCATTTGGTTGTAATGGAAAAATGGAAGCCAGCCCTAGCTCTGGCCTGTCGAATGTCTGACTTTGTCCCGAGGATATCCAGAGTCCCTTTCCCGCCACGGTGTCCCCAGAGATCCAAGGGAAAAAGTAAACTAATTACAAAATGTAAAGCAGAGGCTGTACACTGGTGGCCTATAGGCCAAATTCTGCCTGCAGATGTGTTTTCTTGGCCAAAAATTAATTTTATTTTTTAATTTGAACTACTCAATACAGTTTAAAGTTATGCTTCTTGTAAAAACTTTGATTTTTAGCTTCCCTTTAAGGTAATCAGAGGTAGCAACACAGGGCTTAGAATTCCACAAAGCAGCAGTTGGCTAACGGTCAACGTTTCATTTGTACTACCTTCTGGTTCTGGAAGCAATGAGGTCTGAGACCCTGGTTGCAAAGGGTTGCATCTATTTAAACAATTATCAAGGAGTAGATCTGCATCTTTTTTAAACTATAAAATTCATTTAGGATATGGACAGCATAAACCAAGATATTATAGATCTGTTATTTCCTATAGGAAAATTCTGGAATCTTCTAAAAAGTAGAAATTTATAAAGGTGTATCAGAGAAGCTTCTACCAAATGAGGAGATAGTGAACATACAGGAGGGAGCAGAGAGTTGTTTTGAGAATGGGGGAGGCTGAAACTGCATTTCTAGTTTAGTCTCAAGTCATCTGGGTGATCTCAAAAGAGTCTCTAATTTCCTAGGCTGCAGTTTTACTATTATAACATTAGGGACTAGTGTAGTTAATGTTCCTCAAAGAGCATTTCTCAGCATACCCATCATGAGTCTCTGTTCCATTTCCAAATAGTTTGGGAAACCTGCATCTTTCACATGGCCTTGGAAGACAACCTTCTATTATGGCCACATGAAAGAAAGTTCTTATAGGAATAAAACTTTGTTAACTTTGTTTAATCTGGTGCATTCTGTAAATTTACCTGACAGAAGATAGCATTTATTCATAGTGCTCAGACCTGCATCTTGTAGCACAAATTTTGATGAGTCACTACACTGAGATCCATCTAACCTGTGTGTTCAAGAGTCCCGTGAATGGTGTTAAGTACACATTGAGAATTTGTACACGTTGAGAATTTGAGGGATTTGCATTTCAGGATGTTTCTAATTAATTCACTTCACTTTATCCATTTTTTTTTTCTGCAGAGAACATTCTGTTTTTCTCCCTTGCTAAGATAACTGTGCAACAAATTAGCAATGGAAAGTATATTCTTTGTATTATCTGAATTTGATTTTCCAAGGTCTTCCTTTTCTAGGTATAATGGATGTTCATCCCTTTCAAAGTGACCATTATGCTGCTAAAATAGTGAAGTCTGGCGAAAGCAGAGCTGTTGTGGAAACATTAAGAAAACATAATTATCGTAGAATGGCACCACCCAATTTGCATATTGTTGAAATGCATATTGATGGGAGAAGGAAACAATTTCAGGAAAATATTTTCTGTGTCATGATTTCCATCCTCTTTGTTTCTCTTATCCACGTGGGGCTGATCAGAATGCTTTATTGCACAAATTTGAAATAAATCAGGATTTAAAAAAATCTATTTCCCATGAACGAGGCAAGCTTAATCCTTTATGACTCCTCAGGGGTGAATTTGGGAGCCCCTAAAAAATATAGCTCCTCCAGGAGCACTAAAAATTCCTTCAAAGAGCTCATGGAAATGCCATTTCCTTCCAGATGATGTGACACCAGCATGCAGGCATGGGGAGGTTAACCTTTGAGCCAAATGTACCAGATATTAAGCAAACCATTCAGGGTTATACTGATACATTTAGATTTATGTCTTTAAAACAGTCCAAATAGGAACATCCACATTCTTCATAAAGAGTGTCACGTTTTTTTCCCCATACAAAGGCAGAGATGGCTGTGCGTAGTCTTTTCCTTGTTGAACCTCAACGCTTTTCATTCCTCTTCCAAAAGCACTCAATGGTGAGGGACTTGGGGCTGATGGCACATGACTTCTTACAGTGCATTAGTTCACCTTTGGCACATCAGAGGATTATCCTCTGCTTAACAAGAGACTTGGATCTAGCATCAAAAAGGATTCTGATACTAATAAACTAAAAGTCAAGAGTCGAGACATTAAGATAGAATTTGATGGGAATGTGTATATAGTGTTTTTGTAAGCTCAAAAAAGTCACTAATGCATGGATATGTGGACCATGGAACTTGAATTATCTCTATGCTTATTGCAAGTAGGCAGGTTCTTAGGTTTTATTAATAAAAACACAGTATTTAACATATGCTGAAGGTTTCTGTGTCATAGAAACCTGTCCTCTAAACTGGTCAGTCTGGGTAAACACTACTGCTTTTGATCTCAAATGCCTTATTTTCATAGGAACTGTGATAAATCAGAGTATGTAGAAGAGGCTGACGGGAGGCTGGGGGAGGAGTTTCTGGAAACTCGGACAATTTGGAGACTGAGAACTCTAAAGTAGAGGTTGGGTCTGGATCATGTTTGTATCCCCTAGCAGCTGGCTGCTGGGAACAATTAAGACTGTATAGACCCCAGAAGAAAGGGCTTAAAGGAAAAGTGACAGATGGCTACACTATGGGGAAAAAAGGCTGATTTTCTCTCTCAGGGAAAGAAATTGGGTTGGTATTTGTAGATTATTGCCATGCAATACTGTAGAATATTATTATGTATAATGTCTAATGTTAGAAGTGAACTCACGTTAGCTTGAAATTTTCCACTCTTTGCCTTCACTCAATGGTCTACCAAGCACCTGTGCTATTTCTCAAGGCAAAAGGGCCTTAAATGGGTTTTCATGAATTGATGCAGATTTGTTTAATGCTTTTTGTGATTTCCTCCCCCAATTCCTGTTGTTCAGCTAAATGTTTTAGAATATCTCTGTATTTTCTACATTATATCTCTTCTTCTATCTCCAACAACTCCAATGATAAGCAAAAATTGTATTGTAAAATCACAGCAAGCAGAATTAATCTGATATTATAATTCTAGGAAAACCAAAGCATGAGATAGAACCCCTCATTAGACTTTCCCCTCATGGTCCTTTTGCTATGTGGATTGCCATAGTGACTGGGGAAAGTGAATTCAAATATCATAACATTTTAGCTTAAAAGTATCTGTGAAAGTTTTTCCTGCCCAACTGGGTTTAGATTTGAACTCGGCGTGATTTCTACTGCATGGGAATACTATGTATTAGTAAAGTCTCTCAGGGTATTTCTGAATAGTTTCTACCTTGTTTTTAAGTAACCTTGGGTCCCGAAAGGACCACAAGAAAATGGCAGTGGGCAGGTTGGTGTGTATGTGTATGTGGGAGTCTACAGCTGCAACACATAAACCAGACAGGAAGAAGCTAATAGTTCTAGGACTTTTAAACAATTAGGATCATGATTTTTTAAAAGACTTTATTTATTTATTTATTTGTCAGAGAGAGAGACAGAGAGCAAGAGAGAGAGAGCGAGCGAGCACACAAGCAGAGGGAGAGGCAGGCAGAAGGAGAAGCAGTCTTCCTGCCGAGAGCAAGGGACCCAATGCAGGACTCGATCCCAGGACCCCAGGATCATGACCTGAGCCAAAGGCAGATGCCTAACCAACTGAGCCATTCAGGTGTTCTACAATTAGGATCATCTAATAATGTCACAGTGGTGACCTCTTCACCCTGGGCATCTTCAAGCAAGGAGCTTAGAAGTCTAGCTGTGACAGGAGACATCATGAAAGAAAAAAAAGAAAGAAAGAAAGAAAAGGACTACTGGACTGTTTGAGTTTCCTATTATTACAAGTCAGTAATAATCAAACAACAATAACAAATAAAGTGTAGAGGTCCAATTCTACCTGCTACCCAGATAGTAAGCCAGTGTTTTAGTCCAACGCCAATGTCCAACTTGATTTCTCTGTCAAAACCTGAGAGGGACATCCATGATAACATGACCCAGAAAGAAGAAAGACCTGTATTGCTTTACTGTGGGGACCAATCACCTTCCATCCTGTAGGGAGTAGGGTCTCTGGAACAGTCAGCAAAAATGTTGAGGGCCAGGATGAGATTCAGCAAACACCATTGAGCTTCTACTCTGTATCAAGAACATGCTAGACACTTCAGGAGATAGATGAACAGAGTCCCTTCCCTCAACGACATAACAGACAGACATGCAGGAAGCTGAATTATCTCTAATTCTTCCTTCTCTCCTCATCCCTTCATGAAGCCAACTGCTGAAATCATGGAATCAGTCCCCATAGGATAGCTTTTCTTCCTCTTTGCTCCTTCCTCTTATATCCTGGCTAGTTTAGATTTGTACCTCTGGGCCAACTGCCTCTGAAATGGTCTTCAAACCTCTGAACTTGCCATTGCTAATTCTTTTAACACTGCCTCCCCAACTTTGATCATGTTATCTGAAAAAATAACTCTGACTTCCAGCGTCCTCCTCAAAAACTACCCAAAACTCTAAGGTTATCATGCAAGTCTTAAATTTTCTGCTCCAAATTGCTTTCTGCTATTACCTATGGATGCCCTTTGTGATATTATTCGGACACATACAAAGCATGGCCATCTCTACGCATTTTCTCACTGTTCCCTCTAGCTGGAATGTCTCCCTCCAATCACGAAATATTTAAACCTCAGCTTCCTGCATTATCAGTTCAAACTCCACCTTCTCCATGAAGGTGATCTCAATTACCTCACCTGGAAGTAACCATTCCCTTTTCTTAAGTGACAATAGCACTTCCTTGTCATTCTCTTATGGCAGTTTCACACTCTCGCTTAAACTATATTTAGCCGTAGAGAGTGAAATAAAAAGAAAAGTGCTTTTGGCAAATGATGAAAGAAGAAACATAAACGATCTATTTTAAGCTGAGATAGAGTAGACTATTTTATACAGCATTCCATCACTCCATTCAATGGGCATTGCCCTAGAATGATCCCAAGATGGGAGATAAGAAAAATTTGCTATTCCTGAATTGGTCCCAGGGTCCATGGACTTGCATTCAGGGCATGCTGTAATATAAATATGTACCTGAGTCCCACGGTTTCCTGAGATGTTTACATGGTAAACCCTGACTGTGGAGGTGGGCATATGGCTTAGGCTGGACTGAATATACTTCCCACGACAGACATAATAGTGAGGTTCATCAAATTTGATTTAATCTTCCTCTTCCTGGGATGTTGACTATTCTGTACAATACTCAACCAAATAACTGGTAGTTTGATCCAACTATTGAAATCAACTGGCTCTACTGGACTTACTAAGATATCTTGATCTTCAACGTGGCCCACGCCTTTATTTGGAACTTCAGGAAGAAAGTGGACTACGGGCATTTTCTGCCTCTCATGCTGGCTTTAGATTCTAGTCTCTGTGCCCTAGGTGACTCCATGATATGTGTTTTAGCCCTCCAACTCAAGTATGACTCTCGAATTTTGGAACCAGGCCCTTGTCCTCCCAGGACAATACCTAATGTACTTTGGTCACTTTTAATGGCTTCTATTAAAGAAGAAAATAAACAAACCCTGAAATGTAAAGATGCTACCATTAGGTGTGTCCTTTAAACTTTTTCTTTTTTAATTTCAGGAGTAATGATACCTTGAAACTGCTCCATTCATTCTCTTTCACAAAATCTACCTAGGACATTTACAAAGCGGTTAATATAAGGCAAGGATCGAAGCTATGGCTGCAGAATAGGGTGAGGCTAGATTCTCTTCTCTTCCCTCACTGCACTGTGGGAGCTATAGGCAGTTGTCTTTTTTCTGAGAATAATGTTTTAATGAAAGGGGCCGAGACTCATTTTCTTGATAGACAAACCAGGAGCAGACAGGGTAAGTGGCAAAATCCCTAGAGAAGCTGGTGTTCTAATCCAGATGGACTCTCATCTTGGTGTTCTTTTCTCTGCTTTAAGATATATGATGCATCATGTAAAGCCCGTTCATGGTAACTACTGAGAACATGGCACAGCTGATGGCTGTTTCCTTATTTACCAACCTTGAGATCAGCCATTTATCATTCACATGTACAAAGTGGGTTGTATTGCAAATGAGATGATATCGCCCAAGCCATATTTCAGTTAAGAATAAGAGATTGTCAACTCATTGAAAATGTGTGAAAATAAATCCACCTGATATATACATTTTTGATCTGTTCCAGCAGGACATGATAAAAATGTCTCTGGGTAAATTTTATTGCTGATGAAAAGCAGAGGATGACAGCCCATGGGGCAGGTTTGCAGAGCACACAGCCCATAGATTATGTTTCCTTTCCAGTGTCAAATGCCTCTCCTTCCCCCCAACCTTTTTTTTCGCTCCTCAGAACTATCCAGTTGAATCATGAAATGTCAAAGTTGGAAGGGGCTCAATATATCATTTTCTAGGATTACGACCTGAAACACACGAGCTTTTAAAGATGCTGAGCCCCCTAAAACATTTTTGTGCATGTGCATTTTTGGGGTCCACAGCTTCTGCAAGATATTTAAAAAGGCTTGTGGCCTCAAAAATAATAACTTCTAAAGTCAGTTTTGTCATTTAATACTTAAGGAGGTAGATTCCTGATAAGTTACAGATCTAGGGCCAGAGCTCAAGGTTCTTGGTTCCTCAGCCCTTTGAGTCACTTAGTGACTCACTGCAACCTATCACACAGCGTGAACAATGGTTATTATGGCTCAGGATAATCTGTTTTTCCTATTCTCCTTTTGTAACTAAGACTAAAGAGGTGGGCACATGGCTTAGGCTGGGTCAAACATAGCTCTTACAGCAGACACTGCACCATAGAGTAACCAAATTCAATTTCATTTTCTTCTTCTTTGACACATAGAAAAATTTCATTATTTTCCAGCCTGGTCTCCTGTTAGGTGGGGCCATGTTACTTGGTGGGAGAGGGATGAAAATGATGTAGGTAGCTTCCAAGTATGGCCCAAGTATACACACATTTGCAAGTATAAAAACATCCCTTATAAACTTCTAGCTTTCTTCCCATGTCTTGGGACCTTGGAGGCCACATTTAGATCACGTGTCAGAAGAAGAGAGCCTAGAACCTTGAGTTTTCTGATAGACGAGAGCCCCTACTGATAACATACTGCTGTTTGTATGATTAGAAATAAAGTTTGAGATGCTAAACCACAAAGCTTTGGGAGTTATTAGCATACTACAGCCTATGCTACCTTTAGTAATGTCCCTGGACATGGTAATTGGTCCAAGGAGGGCAATGATACAAAGATAAATAAATACAGTCTTTCGGTGGCCTACAGGCAGCTTTGCTGCAACAGCAAACATTCTCAATATCTTAGCAGAGGCTCAAAACAGTTAACATTTTCTTTTCATTCATGCTACACATTAGCAGCTTTATGTTGGGTTTCTGCCTCTACATACATTTTCATTCTAGGTCGAAGCCAATGGAGCATAAGGGGCATACCTTACCTTGTGAAAGAGGAGAGAAGCAAAGGCTGGTGGAAAACTGTGATGCCTCTTAAAGTTCACATTCAAATACGGCATACACTGTGTTTACTTTCTTTCAGTTGACCAAAGCATGTCACATAGCCAGAATGAAAGTCAATGAGGTGGATGTACACTTGTCCCATAGGACACTTGGCAAGTCATGTGGCAATGGGTGGGGAGGTACAATCTTTTTATGATGGGGGATTATTTTGAATAATAATTTATATCTTGGATTAGTGTCTAAATGTGGGGAAGGAGAAACTATATTTTGTCTGGGATTAACGACTAGGGTCGTTAATATTCATGTTTGCCATCCTGTGAAGGTGGTTTGTCAACATAATGTTGGAAACGTTAGATCTGATGCTCAGGAGAAGACAAGAACAGAATTTCAGGTGCATGGGGAGAGAGAATTTTACTGACTTGGGGCCTCATTTCCAGTTCTGAAACTCTGGTTCCCATAGCTTGCTTGTTCCTTGGTTCTAGGCGTTATCTACCCTGGTATCCTTCCCAGTATATGAGCTAACAGGGTAGACTATCGTCTCCTAATTTTTCCTTTTATGTTCCACATTTTTGCCTCAGTTAGCTTTAGAATTTCTGTTACTTGTAATCAAGAGACTCCTAACATAATTTGCTATATAATACATATTGTCAAATAATATATATTTTGTAATTGACATTTGCCTTGTGGAATTAGCTATGTTGATAGAATCAAATAGGGTTAGGGTCAAATCCACTAATTTTTTTTCTAGTTATATGACCTGGGGTAACTTGTATTAATTCCATGTCTCAGTTTCCCCTTATGTAAAATGGGGCAGTAAAACCTTTCTGATTTAAGTTAATCTATTTCTTACTTAGCCTTTCCCACGTCAGAAAATAGCGGCTCCATTTGTCCAGTTACTCAGGATAATATCCTTAGAGATCTGTTTGCCTTCTTTCTTTCTCTTACATACACTCCACATTCAATCCATGAGCAATTATATTGAGAATCCCACTACTTCTCACCACTTTTACTGCCACAGTCCATGTCACATCTCTTGCTGACTCTTGCCTCCTTTCTGTGGTTTGTCATACAATAGTAGGAAGGAATACAGGGAAACACAATTCACATCATGGCATTCCCCTGCTCAAAGCTCCCCATTTCACTCAGGAGAACCAAAATTCTTTTTTTAAATTTATTTTTAAAAATTTTTAATTTTTCAATAATTTTTTTATTGTGTCATGTTAGTCACTGTACAGTACATCATTAATTTTTGATGTAGTATTATTCTATGATTCACCGTTTGCATATAACACCCAGTGTTCTGTGAAACCCATGCCCTCCTTAATGCCCATCACCTGGCTCACGCATCCCCCCACCCCTGTTTGATTCCCAGAGTCATGGTTCATCTCCCCTTCTGATTTCCCCCACTTCATTTTCCCCTTCCTTCTCCTAATGTTGTCCATGCTATGCCTTATGTTCCACAAATATGTGAAAGCATATGATAATTGTCTTTCTCTGACATATTTCACTTAGCATCATCTCCTCCAGTTCCATCCATGTTGATGCAAATGTTGTGTATTCATCCTTTCTGATGGCTGATGGCTGAGTACAGCCACTCTGGAAAACAGCATGGAGTTTCCTCAAAAAGTTAAAAATAGAGCTACCCTATGAACCAGCAATTGCTCTACTGGGTATTTACCCCAAAGATACAGATGTAGTGAAAGAAGGGTCATATGCACCCCAATGTTCATAGCAGCAATGTCCACAATAGCCAAACTGTGGATGGAGTTAAGATGTTATTCAACAGATAAAGGATAAAGAAGATGTGCTCCATAATATATACAAAGGAGAACCAAAATTCCAACCCTAATGAGACCATGCATGACCAGGCTACCCTCTTCCTCCCTGACCTCACCTGTACCACTTAGTCTTCTTTACTCTACTTACCTATCTAACTTCATGTTACCCCTGAAAAATAGCCTGCTTCAGGGCCTTTGCACTTATGGCCCTTCTGCTTAGACCACTCTTCCCAGTCTTCACTCAGTGTTTCCTCCTCCTTTCCTTTCGATCTTTGCTCAAGAGTGACCTTATCAGAGAGGCATTCCCTGCCTCCTTTATATAAGTAACAGACCTCTATTCTCTGAGTCACATTCTCTATTCTCTGATTATGCTTTGCTTATTTTCATCAGAACACTGCCAACCACCTGACATGTTATATATTTAGTTTATTTTGGTAAACTTTAGAAGACCTGAGACTGTTTCATTAACTGCTTTACTCCATTTTGGGGGAACATTGTAGACGCTTAGTAAATGTCTATTGTGTCAGTGAATATGTGAATCAATACAATTGATATAGGGATTAACTTAAAGCACAAAATGTCTGTAAAATATGTAGCGAAAGACCAGGCACATAGTAGAAGAGAGAACTGCATCTATTATCTCAAGGTAAACTGAGTCTTGCCTTTGTCCATGATTGTTCAAATAACAGAGGCTGATATGTAAGCCCCTTCCTACATTCCTGAAGCCACATGTCATGAAGAGCTGTCTCTGTAGTCTGTGAGTGAACCCTGAGCTCTAGACAGCAGGGTTCTAGGGAGAAGATTTCAGCTGTGACACTCTCTTGTCCCCAGCAATGCCCAGCCTCAGCCTTCCTTATCAGGACCTCTCCAGCTACTGGTTTAGACGTCAAGTAACGAAGGGCTCGGGCAAAAACACCCCTGAAGAGGATTATTGAATTTTAACAAGACCGATGAAAATAGAAACCCCCAAATCTACCTGTTAGAGAAAACACGCGACAGCTATAAAGCACAGGGGAGGGAAGAATGAGAACTGTGGGCAAGTATCACAGTGAGAATAATTCCACGGACTCTGAGGCTGACCGCAGGCCAAGGGTGATGGTGGAGAGGGTCATCATTTTAGAATTCCTGTGCCGCAGAAAGACTCATCCTTCCCACCGACCCGCCTTCAGTGCTGTAATTCCGGTGGTCCTTGTTTGAACACATTCTGGGATTTTCATCAGAGCAGCATACAGAACTAGCAAGCAGGCGAAACAGCGACCTCATCAGAGAGTCTATTATACAGCCTCACACAGAGAGCCTGTTCCGCGCTCTCATGACCACACAGGGATGTTGTTTACACAGAGCCGCTCCATTCTAGCCGAGATCCCACTGGAGAGCTGGAGGAGCCATTTACTGACTGGCAGCAGCAATTGCATGTGCGGAAACAGAGCCATTCAATCCTGCTCTGCTTTCGGTTCTCTCCCCTTCTCGGGCGGCTGCTTCTTATGGGAGTATTTGTGTTCTCACCTTCTGTTTGCCTTTTTTCTCTCTGGTTCCCGTTCCTCTCCCCCCCTTTCACCTTTTCCTCTGTCTACCTTGCTCATCACCTAGTATGGATACAGCGTCCAGTATCCGCGGGACGCTGGGGTATAACAAACGTGGCTGGGACGTGCTTCCTCTTCCCACGGAGCTTGTGGTTAATTGCCCAGAACGCATCTTCCAGGGAAAAGAACAGGAAGCCAGAGAGGTAAAAGGTGGGGAGCCAGGAGGCTTTATGGAGAGGGACCTGAAGGATGGATGTGGACTTGAAGACCTGGGGTGGGAAGAAGCCTGAAGGTGGGCCACGGCCAGGGAGCAGAGAGAAGTTAAATTTATCCTTGTAACAGTTCACATTGCTGGCATGCCTACTTCATGCCCATCATGGGGCGAAGTCCATGCCACAGACTATCTCATTGAATCCTCATTTAAGCCTCTGATGAATGATCTCTTCTATAGATAGAGATGGATACGAAGAGAAATTGAATAACCTTATCCAAAGTCGCACAGGCAGTTGATGGTAGAATTAGAAATTAAATCCAGACCCATAACCCTAGGCTTTCTTATTTTCTGAGGGAGTCGTAAGAAATCTGTTTAAAATTCAGAAGCAAAGGCCAGATGGGGAGGGGTCTAGAATACCCGAAGGAGTTTTAAATTTCCTTGGTAAGTAATGGTTGGGGGTGGGGGTGGGTCTTCAAAGCACTGAACAAAGCATTAATAAACTCTCTCATTTAATCTTTGTCTTACCCCAGTGTAAAATGGCAAGCAAACACAAATTAATCTCCCTCACCACATTTAACTATGTCCCCTCCCTTTCATGAGCCTCAGATCACTCAAGATAAAGGTATTTTTTTAATCACAACAGCTTCATTTCTTTCTATTCCGACCCTTCTTCCAAGTGTCTTTGTTACTGTTTGGTATTGTTACAAACGCCTTTTAGTACAGCTAAAATAAGATTCTAGAAATCCATGTTTAATTGATGTTGGCTATTTCAGATTTTGTGGTAGTGGTTTGTTTTCTTTCTAGTGCATTATTTAGTAATGAAGAAACTTTCAGGCTCAGAAATTGTGGGCTAATTATCATTTACATAATTATATGGTAAACACACTCTCAAATTGCGATTTTAAATTTTTTCCAAAGAGTCCCCAGGAATTTCATATTCTTTAAAAATCTGCTTATTACTTATTCATTAAATAGATTTATCCTAAAGTAGATAATATCATCTCTCTTGAGTGTAAGTTTCATTACCTTTCCTTGAGGTTAATAGACGAAGGTCAGATATAAACATGCCAGAGAGCTTTTAACTCTCTTGTAGGGCCATTATCTGGGTGGTTACTGGCTGTATTTTAAAATCTTTCACTAGAGTTTTGTTGATGAGGGCCTTGAACTTTGAGCTCCTCAGTGTAGCCCCCAAGGCAGAATGTTAAATAAAGGACCAGTCTGTCTGTTGGGAATTGGGACTTGCTGTAACAGTTTCACGTTTTCCAGGGATTTCTTTACTTGGGAAGAGGATAAAGGCTTTAGTCTGTTCTTATCAAGACAAGCAGGCAAACGTTTCCATTTAAGTGTAAGTCAGCTTAAGATAGAATGAGACCTCCTTATGATGAGCATATAGGAGGAGGAGGAAAGGAAGTAAAAAATGAATAAATAAATCCAGGATGATTCTAAAGCAGTAAATAAAAACAAACAAACAACAAACAAACAAACGAAAAACACTTGTGCTGTCAAGTGTTTCTGCTTCTGGCAGGACTGTTTCTGGCAGGACTCAAGCTTCTCTGGAAAAGGCAAAGAACTGGGAATAAACAATCTGATAATCATATACACATAACCATGACTCCAGTATGAAAATTCGTTGGTTTTCAGATTTGTGGCATGCACTTCCAAACATTGATGAGATACCCCTTGACAGCCTGCCTTGGTCTGTGAAGGGTATACACATTTTTCCTCTGCATTAATTCATCTATTGATTCATACTTTTCATCCTCACAAGAACACTGAGAAGGTTCATTTGTCAACGTGACTAGGCCACAGGATGTCCAGATAGCTGGTTAAACAAAAGTTGGGGTGTGTCTGTGAGGGTGTTTACACATGAGATTAGCATTTGAATTGGTGCACTGAGTAAACCAGATGGCCCTCCCCAGTGTGGGAGGGCATCATCCAATCTGTTGAGGGCCTGAATAGAACAAAAAGGTGAAAGAAGGTTGAATTCACTCTGCCAGCCTGCTTGAGCTGTAACATTGATGGTCTCCTGCCCTTGATGCTCCCTTGTTCTCAGGCCTCCAAGCCTTGACTTGGAATATACACAACTGGCTGCACATGTCTCAGGCCTTGGAAAAACACCACCAGCCTTTTTGGGTCTCCAGCTTACAGATGGCAGATCATAGGATGTGTCAGCTTCCATAATTGCATGAGCCAATACCTTATAATCTGTCTTCCTTTCTTTCTCTCTCCCTTTCCCTGCTTTCCATCCTTCCTTCCTGTCTCTCTTTTTCCTTCCTTCCCTCCTTCCTTCCTTCTTTCTCTCTCTCTCTTTCCTTCCTTCCTTCCTTCCAGAGAGAGAGAGAAAGCATAAATGGAGGCAGAGAAGGAGAGGCAGAGAGAGAATCTTAAGCAGACTCCATGCCCAGCATGGAGTCTGACATGGGGCTTGGTTCTCAGGACCCTGAGATCATGACCTGAGCCGAAATCAAGAGTCCAGTGAATAAACAATGAATCGTAGAACACTGAAAAAAAAAAAAAAGAGTCCAATGCTCAATGGGCTTTGCTACCCGGGCACCCCAGTAAATCCCTTTCTAGAGATGTATATTCTAATAATTCTGTTTCTTTGCAGAACTTTAACTAATAAAAACACTAAATAATGGGGAACAATGGGCTAAATCAGGGATTGCCAACCCGAGCGTCTGTATGAGTCTTAGGGAAAAATAAGAGAGTGTAAGAAGGCTCCCTCCCAGTTTCTGTGAAACATGCAGCCCTCTCTTTTTCATTTACCCATTTTTCTCTAGGGACACGGATACGTGAAATATTTCACCTTAACTCCATTATAAGAAAAAGACTAGCACAGATATAAAATAGCAACCAGTATTTTGTCTTCATAGGGACAATAGGACCTGAGACAACTGAGGCACTGTATAAAGAGGGTGTTGTGTAAAAAGAGGCCAAATGTTACCAAGTTTTAGCTGATGGGTGCAGGTGGCGAAGCAATTCTGCAAGATCTTTTTTTTTTTTTTTTTTTTTTTTTTTTTTTTATGACAAGCTAGAACTTGGGTTAATATAAACAATCTGATTTTTGAACCCATCCACTAATACAAATTTAAAAAAATCTCATAGGTGTGGGGACAAACATGTGTAGAAGCCATTTCTGACTCATGAGTCCTGACTTTGAGAAGACTCTGGTTCATGGGGGTGTAGGATGCCGAGAATGGTGGAAGTGAGAAAAAACACAGTAAGTACACGATACACTCATCATCCTCAGAACACTAAGAAAGCAGATGCATTCATATGGTTTCCTGTAACAGACAGCGAGAACTTGTCAGATCAGGACCATATTCACCATATTCATTTCAAGGTAGTTACAAAGATTACCATAATGATATGTTGGTAATTTGAATTAATTGCACAGTGATCCATCACAGATTACATTAAGTGAAGGAGAATACAAAAATAAACACTGAACTGGAACAGATTTTTAGGAGGAGCAGAGAATGACTAATTCCGAGGAAGCGGCAGACAGGGAGTTCCTAATTCCCATTCTCTCACCATTTACCAAAACTATGAAGAAGACATACATATACATGGGCAAAAATAGTTATATTTACTGCTATTTTTTTTTAAAGGTTTTACTTATTTGAGAGAGAGAACATGAGCAGAGAGAGAGGGGCAGTGGGAGAGGAAAAAGCAGACTCCCCAGTGAGCAGGGGGCCCAATGAAGGGCTCCATCCCAGGGCCCTGGGACCACAATCTGAGCCAAAGACAGACTGAACTGACTGAGCCACTCAGCGGCCTCTATTTATGCTCTTCTGTGAACGACTGATTTCAAATTCAGAAGCACCATCCGAGGGTCTTCAAAAGGGTTAGCTTTCTTGACTGGGAATTATTTTACTGGCTTATCATAATTTCATATTCCGCTAAAACGTTTTGTGTAATTTGTAACCTTGAGGCGGGTGACAATTGTATTCAGTCTTATTCATTTGGCAAAGGGTGGTGAACTTTATGGCTTCTGAAAGTTGTTCTTTTCAACTCTACTATTTTATGAGAGTCTATAACAAGAAGTGATAGCTGTCCAAGGATAACTGGTACTAGAGAAAGATCATTTACAATGGGTACAATTAAAATGGGAACCAAAAATTCATAGCACATAGTGAAATGTTTGATTGGAATGCTATCTTAAAAAATGATATCATATTGCAAAATTTTATTCCAAAGTTAGCAATATTTAAGTTTTGAATGCAACGTTGCATAAGGTCAGAATGAGCACAGCTTAAATCAAGCATTGATTATTAAGGGACAAGAATGCTTTTTTTTCTAATTTGGACAGCAGAGTGATTACAATGTCCTTTCTTGCATGTTTGACTTTCATAGTATGATAATCAGAAGGGTCACTTCTGTAAAAGTGTTTGAAGGCTTCATCAATTTTCCCAAGAGCCTGTCTTTATTTTTAATATTTAAATTTTCCTCTTCTAAAGCATTTATTTTATAAATATTCTTGTCAGCTTTCTCTGAATTGTTTCTCTACTGGATCCTTACATGTCAATGACTGTGTTCTTTCCCTCTTAGGGGCTTTCTAATATCCTGCATTTCAGGGGCAAGAGTTGCTGGATTTGGAGTTTCATTTTGCATTTGTGTTATGCTGTTGAAGCACAGAAGTGACAAATATTTAGTCAATGAGGTACCAGCCAACACAGACAATAGCTTCCGAGTCTGTGGAGAGGGGCTAATTATTATTTTTATTCTTCCAAGATACCCTGCCTTCAAGTAATTCTAGGATAAATCTCAAACAATTACGTGTTCTTTCCTTCCTTTATAAAAGTGAATTTATAGGCTACATGATTTTTCTCCATTGTAGTGAGTGACACTAGTATTTTTCACCAAACACAGGTGAATCTCCTTATAGCAAAACTCTTGACCTTCCCTCTTCCCAGTAATAGAAATCTTCAATGAACTCATGTTTACTTTATGAAGTTTCTTTTTAGAAGAAAGACACAAGAAAACAAACTCGTATAACTGGTCTGAAAATACAATTTTCAGGTATGGACCCAGGTTGGTATAATTTCAGCCAAGCCCCTACGTATTCCTCAGTAATGGGAATGGAGGCTCAGACTGCTAGTATCACACCTGTTTAATTGCATGTGGTCAAGTACATGTCATCACAGAAAATGTTTTTTCAAGAAAGTATAGATTTACAAGTAAAAGTGTGTATTAAGCTAATGAATAAAAAAATCATCAATCTACAATGAAATAGTCCAAACAGCTGACATAAAAACTATCACACTCCTTTGATCAGAATCACCCACATGAAGTTCTTTTTTAGAGCTGAAACAATTAAAAAACAGGTAGCAAAAGGTCTGTGCATCTAATTATGACAGGACCAGGGTCGAGAATGCTGCTCACTGCCAGTATACTCTCTGAATTAAAAGTTAAAACAGAAGGTACTTTATAATTAAATAATTTGTCTAGAACAAGCACAAAAGTTCAACCAAAGGTCAAAACACCCAAGAATTGCCAACTATAATATGACACATGAAAGTGATCAGCTAGGGACTTGGCCTTCAGGTAAGACAAGCAGACAAGTGGCAGTACTTGCCGGATCACCTCCAGCACTCATGCGTAGATAGAGCCCAGTTTCTCCACCTCAGCACCCTAGACAGGATGGGGTCCCTCTTGTGGGCCGTCTCACTGTTTTACAACTTTATGGACTCTATCTACACAGTAGATGTCAGTTACATCATCCCCACAACCACCCCCAAAACTGCGACAACCGAGATGTGTCCAGACATTGCCAGAGGTCCCCAGGTCGGCAAAAATGCTCCCTGGACAATGGCTGGGACTGTGACTCTTCCATGCAGGCTATTCACCCTTTCACGGTGGCTCCTCTGAGGGCTCCTCTATTGTATTTCGTGGAGAATGTCTTACATCTTGATCATTCTAGTGACATATCTGTGTTTCTGCTCATCACTGTGTATCACTCCTAAGAACTTAGAGCATTTTCACCACCCCATGCTGTTATTTACTAATACTCCTTAAAGCTATCATTTTTTGCACATATATAGAACCATTCTAGATGCCGAGGAGGGCAGCTGATGCACCACACACAGCAGATAACTCCGTACAGCAGGGCTTGATTCATCTAGAATCCAGGTTGAGAACGTTTGCGTCTAACCCGAAACCTGGCGACCACCTGAGACCACCCACCTCCTTCTCTCCTCCATGTGATTGTCCTCTTAACCCTGTTTTTCTCCCTGACTTCATACAGTGGGAGGCTCACATGTAGATTGGCTGAGTAACATTCTGTCTGCTTATTTTCCTGGTAGGAATCCCCTTCCTCTCTGATTTCCCCTTCTTCTAATTGATTGACTGAGATATAACTGACATATGGCATTGTATTAGTCTTAGGTATATGTCTCAAAGCTATTTTTAATGGAAATAAAGTTATGATAAGTGGAAATACATTAATTTTAAAAGGAAACCTATATTCTATTTCCATAAATGGAAGTACAGCAGTGACTAGAAAGCAATTAAAAACATATACTGAAAGGAAAAACAGTTATTAAGTTCTAGCTAGGTGGCATGGCCTACAGAAATCTCATCAGGGCCTGGGGTCTGCTCTCCAGGAGATCACAAAGCGTTAGAGGAGTTAAAGACATGCTAGCACCTGGCTGAGAGGTTCTCTCTGGAGTATATAAAAGGTAGAGAAGTCATTTTTTTCACCAGGTTAATTAATGTTACTTAATATCATCTATAACTTAAAATTATCTTCAAACAACCGGGGGTGGGGGTACAGTCCCACACTCTGGGGGATACTCTATCAGCTTATCTCTGGATTTATCTGGTCTGTGCGACAGGAGTTCGGTGCCATGCAAAGGAGATTAGGACTGGACCACCTTGCTATGTGAACTAGTAACCGTGGTAATCACCTTATCCCTTCATAAAGCTGTCACTTAAGGATTACGTGAGATAAGTGAAGTAATCAGCGTGCTTAGAACATCTCTGGCATACGCTTTTGAAAATGCCTTTCTTTTTTTTTCCTTTTTTTTTTTAAGTGCCAATTCTCAAAAACCAAGCCTGTCTTTCTTTGATGCTAAGTCTCTGGGTCAGTTAGCAATCGTCCATGAAAGTGAGATCCCCTCTCTCCTGCTAATGTGGTGTATGATTCTAAATGATTACTGTGTAGAAAACTCAAAAGAATCCCTTCCCTTGATGTTTCTAATTTCATTTCTTAAACTCAAGTGGTTTGTGACGTGTAGCTAGAAAGGCTTGTCTGATAGTGGGTGAACACTCCATTTGATAAGGTTCACCATCTCCGGTCAAAGTTGGCAATTCCTGAAGAGGTGACCTTACCTTCAGTGGGTTCTTGGAGGAATGCTGTGATTTCTGCTTGGGCTGGCCAAAGAAACGGATCATGCGGAGGCTTCTATTCAAGTGTTGGTTGGGATTTTTGGCAGTCCCATAAAAAATCCTTCATCAAGGTCATCTACCTACCAAGATGGCATCTAGCCACCTTTGTACCATGGGGGGAAGGGGTGAATTGAACTAACACTGACTAAAGATGCTGCCAGATGCTGGGCAATATGCCACATCCTTTTCCCTTAAGTTTCTAAAAATTCTATGAAAGTCCTATTATTCCCAATAAAAGATGAAAATGGATTTCACGTTTTGTAAATGGTGGATGTGAATCCAATTCTGAGTCCAATGTACATGTTATTCCTCAACTGTAGCAAACACGCCTCTGTGGGATAGGAACAAATCTACTGAAAATATTAATAGTCTGCATTTGTGTAATATTTTAGCTCATTCAAAATAACTTCACATCTCATATTTCACTTGTATTTCACCAACTCCCATTTTGTAAAAAAAAAAAAAAAAAAAGCAACTTTTTGATTCCAGAGAATGGCTTACCTAGAGTTTCATAGATACTCATCTCATCTAGTGAACTTGACTTTGGCCATAAAGGGTTGTTCTAATGCTAATGCATGTCCTCCGGTCTCTGCACACAAGAAGCTGCAGTTTGGGTTTGGAAGAGGTTTTAACTTGTATGACCAAATATGCCATTTAGTACTGATTTATTCTTGAGCTCAGAGAGGTCCAGACTTTGCCAGTCTCAAAACCCCATGAAAGCCAGATAAAGAAATTCTAGAACAGAGAAGCAAAGGGTATCAGATGTCTCCAGGTGCACAAATTTCATCAAACCTACTCTGTCTTATCAATCTTGTGCCTTAGTTTCTCCTAGAATTGGGCTCGTAGGCTGGCATACATGTGCACAGTTATTTTAAAACCACAGAAAATGATGGGCTCTCAGATTCTGATTCAAATATTTCAGACTTGCTGAAAAGATGTCCTAACTCTTGAAAAACCCATAACCTTAAACTGATTTTTTATTTTCTTTGGAAGAGCCTGGTTTATTTCCCCACCAGTCATTTTACTTTACCAGGACACTCAATAACTTGGTAACAACTTTGCATTCTCACTTCATTTTTCCTTCCCTCAACCCAGAGACAAGGTAACCTGATATTCCAAAATCTATCTAAAACAAATCACAAAAGAATGGAAGAATATTGCTTCTAGGAGTAGCAGGGAAGTTTTCCCCTGTGAAGGGGGGAGATGGCTGGCAAACTAATCTTCACCGAGTCAGTCTCTCTAGAGTCCACTGGACTCTCCGGGCTTTGAGGCCACTTTTCAGTTCTCTCATATTGTACTGCTTTTGATATCTAGTTATTTTTTTTAAAAGATTTTATTTATTTATTTGACAGACAGAGATCACAAGTAGGCAGAGAGGCAGGCAGAGAGAGAGGAGGAAGCAGGCTCCCTGCTGAGCAGAGAGCCTGATGCGGGGCTTGATCCCAGGACCCTGGGATCATGACCTGAGCCGAAGGCAGAGGCTTAACCCACTGAGCCACCCAGGCGCCCCAATATCTAGTTATTAGCTATAAAAAAAGCAAAAAGGGAAACTATTTTCCTCCACTTAAAAAATACTGCTAGGTATTCCTTTTGCTTTTTGAAGGCACAGATTTGGTATCCTAGATGTTAGATTGTTCTCAGGGTACCAAGGAGATGGCCCTGTGTGTATTTGATGGGGCTCTTCTTGCTGGCCTGGGACATGGTGCAGTAATTCTGAGATCTTCCAGAAGACATTTTGCCTCAGCAGCCAAGTCTCCAAAGTCACGCCAGACTGTGTCATTGATTTTAGATGCTCAGGTCTTCCTCACTTTCTTCCCTATGGGTCTTTGTCAAACCATGAAGTGGAAGGTTAATTTAGCCCTCTCTCTATTCTCTTTCAATTTCCCTCTTGGACCTTCCTCTGCCCTCATTTCTAACTTGTACCATTGCAATGGCCACAGAATGACAGACACTGGCATGGATTTATGAACCTCTCTTTTTTCTTGTGGGCACCAGCCTCTATTTCTCAGATCCTTTGAGCTGGAGAGTGGGCAGGCATGTGACCAGGTTCTGGCCAATGGGATGTTAGCCAAAGTGAGGTCCCTAACTTTCAGGCCTTTCCCAGGCACACAATGACTGAGTATTTCTTTTCTCTTTCTTTCTTTCTTTCTTTCTTTCTTTCTTCCTTCCTTCCTTTCTTTCTTTTTTTTTTTTTTAAGATTTTATTTATTTATTTGACAGAGAGAGGGGGATCACAAGTAGGCAGAGAGTCAGGCAGAGAGCAAAGGGGAAGCAGGCTCTCTGTTAAGCAGCGAGCCTGATGCGGGGCTTGATCCCAAGACCCTGAAATCATGACCTGAAGCGAAGACAGAGGCTTAACCCACTGAGCCCCCCAGGCGCCCAGTGACTGATTATTTCTCATTGGCACTGGGCTACTAAGAACTAGATAACCAAGTTTATTGGTAGAACCAACAGTAGGAGAAAGAAGCCTCTGAGTTGGAACTCTGGAATAATCGGAGCCCATGAGCTCTGATATATGGTTATGATGGCATTTATTTGGCATAAGCTTTAGTAGGCTGAATAATGTGCTCCCCCAACAAGATGTCTGCATCCAGATCCACAGAACCTATGAACATATTGCCTAATGTGGCAAAAGGGACTTTGCAAATGGTATTAGGAATCTTGAGATTTTCTTGGATATCTGGGAGAACCCAGTGTAATCACAAGAGTCCTTATAAGAGGGAGGCAGAGGGATATCTGACAACAGAAGAGAAAAATCCATGTAAGACCTAACCAGCCACTGCTGGCTTTGAAGATGGAAGAAGAGATCACTCTAGAAGCTGGAAAAGACAAGGAACAGATTTTCTATTAGAGCCTCTAGAAGGAACACAGGCCTGCTTAGATTTCAGATTTCTGATCTCCAGTACTGTAAGATAATAAATTCACGTTATTTTGTACCACTATATTTGTGGTAATTTGTTATAGCAGCAGATGGACAGTAATACATAGGCCTTCTAATTTTCTTCCCCCTGGTTCTCTTTTGTATTCTGTTGTGTGCTGTCATCTGAGCCACTTTGGATAAATGAGACTGTCCTGTGAATAATAACAACAATAGATAATATGTCCTGAGTGTTAACTATGGGTAGGCTATTTCTATGGCTGTATCATTTTCCAGTCGTTTTATCATGTAATCTCCTAAACAAGCCCATGGGATAGGTCAGATCATTAATTTCCTATCTCTGGAAAATGAAGACAATTCTTCAAAAGATTAAGTCATTTATCTAAGGTCACTTAGATGAATCAGCTTGTTACTGATTGATGCAAGTGGTCTGACCCCACAGTGCATGCTTTTAACTGCATGCAACATGTGTACGGAGGTGTCTACATGTGTGGGGTACATATGTCCACTTGACGCTCTGGTCAAATTTGATTTAGAAAACTTTTAGCATAAATAAAAAAAAGCAGTAAAAACACCACTTAGAAATACTCCATTTAGAAAATGTATTCACATTTTCTCAGGCAAAAGGGCACATTTTATGTTCATGTGTGGCTATGACTTAAAGATCGACCAATAAATCAGGTCAGGTTGGAGCACTTTTATCCAATAGCCCAGTTCCTACCATCAGGACAGCACTATGTAAAATAAGAGCAGTAAAAAAATAATGTAAGATTCCCTTAGGGTATTATAATAGGTTATAGGGGGCTGAAAATATGTATAGTACTTACATTTTTACATGTAGCTTATTAAGTCATTTTCAGAGAACTGACTTTATTCAAGGAACTGTTAGGACTTGCCCAGCTTGAAAATCATTTATTCTTATTTACTTATTTATTTTTAAAGATTTTATTTATTTGACAAAGAGAGACACAGTGAGAGAGGGAACACAAGCAGGGGGAGTGGGAGAGGGAGAGGGAGAAGTGGGCTTGCCGCTGAGTAGGGAGCCCAACACAGGGCTCAGCTCGATCCCAGCACCCTGGGATCATGACCTAAGCCAAAGCCAGATGCTTAATGATGGAGCCACCCAGGCGCCCCCTGAAAATCACTTAGATTGTGGAGAAAGTTTAAGGGACCACAACAGTTTTTGCTTTTATAAAATAGAAGTGCCTGCTATTCCCGTGCAGAAGAAGGTAGAACATATAATGTGTCTTGTATTCCCTTCCGCTCTGTACTCTGCAGATTTCACTCAGGAATGCCTAAAAACTAATGATGAACCGAACAGGTCAGCTCAGTATATGTGTATCGGAGGTTGGGGGGGGTGTGTGTTAACCCCTTCCAGTCCAAGTTTATCCATAAAATGAAGACCCTTCCTGTCCTATTTATCCAGTGGGGTCACTGTGAGGCTGAACCAGGTCACATGCATGGAAGCACTTAAAAAACAGAAGCCCTACTGAGATTAAAAAAAAAAAAAAGGATTACTATTAAACTTTAATCATAACAGAAAGTGCAAAAATACTTAGCTATTAAAATCTCCATCTTTCTGAACAGCATGGTGAAGTGTTTAGAAAAAGGGAAACAGACATTGAAAACACCTTTGTTTGATGAAATTTGAGTTTAAGAAGATGGAGATTCTCTTTGTTTTGCTAAGAGCCTGAGAGGAAGAAGCAACATAGAGCTGCTTGACTTCTAGCCTGAGTACATCGCTTGGCTTCTTCTTGTGATGTGCTAAGCTTATTGGCCATACCCAGGTTTGGAGATAAGAAAAGGCCTGGATGACGACCCGTGCTTTAACACCCTTGCTATGTCTCCCAAGATCATTAGATACTCCAAATATCTCATCAACCTCCTCAGTTGGAACTGAATCAGAGCACAGGTTTTCTCTTAGCTCCTCTGAGCCAATTTCTGGAATCTGATCAAAGAAAGAAAGACAACGGCATCACACGTGGGGTCAGGAATAAGTTGCTAGCACTGAAAAAGAGTGCAGTCCTTCGCTGTACACCCAGTATCTGGAATTGCAACTGGTCTGATCCAGGACTGGGTGAGTGTTAATCCAATGTCAAACAAAAATAGAGGCCACTATTTGAGGGATGTGAACAAAATCAAAATAGGGGTATAAGGTAGTCATTGCAGTAGGAGGAGGAAAAAGGAGAAATTACTACAGAAACTACCCTGTCCTTAGTACCAACTATTCTCATATAATGAATTAGGAAGTAAAAGTTATTTGGGCAGAAATAGCAAATATTGAAAGTAATTTAAAGGCCCATGGCACAAAGATGGAGATTTACCAGAAATATCACCCTTTAATGCAAACTTAATTGGATGAAGGCAGACTGCTTAGGTCCAAATCCACACTCCATCACTTACCACTTACGTGACTTCAGTCAAATCCTGTATCTTCTGTTTCAGCTTCTTCATTTGTAAAATGAATTCTACCCCCAAAGTTGTTGTGGCTATTAAATAAATCAATACATATAAAAGCTGAGAGTAGTGTCTAGGATTTATATACTATGCTAAGCTGATAAGGGGTCCCAAAGATGTCTGAATACCTACATGATAGTTAATTTTATATGTCAACTCTGCTGGACTATTGGGTACAAATTCTTGGTCAAAAATTACCCAAAATGTGTTTTTTTGGATGAGTTAACATTTAAATAGGTAATCTGAAGAAAGCAGATTGTCCTCCATAATGTGGGTGGGCCTCACCCAATTAGTCAAAGGCCTTAATAGAACAAAGGCTGACCTTCCCCACGCAAGAAGCCATTCTGCCAACAGAGCACTTTAGGATTTGAACAAAAACTCCTTCCTAGGTCTCCAGCCTGATGGCCTGCCTTGCAGATTTTGGACTTGACAAGCCTCCACAATAGTGTGAGCCAATTCCTTAAAATAAATCTTTCTCTTCTTATGTCCCCCTCACACACACACACACACACACACACACACACACACATACACCCTTCTGTTGGTTCTGTTTCTCTGAAGAATTCTAATGAATACACCCTGGAACTTATAAATGTTACCTGATTTGGAAAAAGGGTCTTTGAAGATATGACTAAGGATCTTGAGGTAGAGAGATTATCCTAGATTACCTGGGTGCTAGTCATAAGTACCCTTATTACAGAGACAGACAAAAGAGAAGACAGACACATAGAAGGTAATATGAAGATGGAGACAAAGATTGGAGTGCTATGGCCACAAGTCAATGAATCCTAAGCAATGCCAAAAGCCACCTAGACACTAGAGGAGGCAAGAAATGGGGTCTTCCTCAAAACCTCCAGAGGGAACATGTGGTACAGCTGACATACTGATTTTGGATTCCTGGAAGCCAGAACTATGAGAGAATATGTTTCTATGATTTTATGCCACCAAGTTTGTGGTAATTTGTTATAATATGTCTAGGAAACAAACATACTTATTATTAAGTATCTTCTACTAGTGCTCAGTATCTTCTTGCTTATCAGCCATAAAACCTCAAGTAGACTTGTGACACCAGAAACAGGAAGAAAGCAAGTCAAATTCCCTAGCTTATGTCAATGCCCTGTTCACTGATATTTTCACACATTACTCCACAGATCCTCACCCAGGGGGTCATGGTAAATGTTGACCCCCTACTTTTACAGATATTGATAGAAACACTTACCCCTTCCCTGGCTCCACAAGGGATGGTAGCCCCAAACTGCCTTGGCCTCCAGTGAAGGTGGGAGGGGGAGCTCACCTGTGAGTCACTCAGTGAATCCTCCACCTCCTTAGGGTTCTCTAACAGCAGTCAGTGGCGCTGTCCCTAGAAGGAGGGGCCTGAGCTGCCGTGACACTGGGAGGAATCTCATCAACTCTGTCATATTTGAAGAAGAAGCTGCCCAATCCTTGGGATGGGGAGGTTAGTGAAGACAGTTGATGCCTGGGTCCAAAGTTGGCAAACACAACCCAAGCTCATCTGTACCCTGCGTTCTTGCACTGACTCATGGACTGGGCATGCCAAGGCTTGGGGATGAGGAAAGCTTGCTTCAGCCTGCCATCCTGTCAATCTCTAGGGTGGTGTAGGGAATCAAGGAACCAGATGGGTACAAGATTCCTGATAAAACCATTCAAGTCGGCTGCTACACATTTCACCTCTGCTCAGGAATCCTCTACTTTGAGGTTTCTTAATTCCCCAATCACTTACTCAGCCCTTCATTATTATTTTCTGTATCTCTGTACCCCCTGTACTACTATTCTTTAAATAAACCCACCACTTCTATGTTAGCTTCATGTTAATACAATCTACAAATTTATGAGTTTGATGCAATGTGATACTGTGATGATTCTGTTACTCAGAGTCATCATAGACATATTTTCACTGCTGAAAACTATCCTGGGTATCTTTAGCAGTCAGCCTATCCCTGTGTATCATACATACACTATGGGAAGCAGATGCTGCCACTGTGGACATGGGATTTTGGGCTTGGGGCTCACTGGGGTATAGGAAGGTCCCCTGAGCTAGGGTCAAAGGAAGAGATTAGAAACTCCTTTTCTATCTAGTGCTAACAAAATTAACCAATGGTCAAGGCAGAACCCCTTTCTCTACCTGTCTATCTTAAACTCCTTGCATTTCACCCTTTCAGGGGATAAAGAGTCTCTCTTCCAATTCCTCAGAGCAGGGGAGGATGGAGTTGTTCCCTCGACAGGCTGTAAGTGGCAAAAGAATAAGGTGGCCTTGAGATGGTTAAGAGTAGCAATTGGCTAACCAGAAGGAAGCTGCAGACACTCCCAGTCAGAGAACCAAGGCATGAAGACTTCACAGTTCAGTCGTGGCAGAGTGGGGCAGGCCAGCAAGGCAGCACCAGGTCATACAAGAAATATGAAAAAGATCATAGGAGCAACACCACTGGGGCCTGCCTCATTTTATATTCACATCCAGGAACTGAGGATTTAGGAATCAGCCAGAGGTGACATGTGGACCTGCCTCCATATGGGGCCGAAAGGAAATGCCTGGGACTTCTGATGACTCTGAGCTATGGAGGGGGTCGTGGTAAAGAACTCTGGAAAAGAAACTCATCATTCATGGAGTCTCAGCATCTGGCTTATCCCAGATTGGGGTCTATCACTTCTCTTCCCCCAGTTGCTTCAGCCAGCTCCGCATTCATGACCTAATCACATTTCAGGTTCTTTTTAGCTGTAGTTGTAGTTTTTCTTTTTTTTTTTTTTTTTTTTTTTTTTTTGTTGTTGTTGTTGTTGTTATTAGGTGGTAACGCCTCGGCTGCATCCCTCTCCAGGGTTCTGCCTTGCACGGTTTCAGTTGTAGTCTGTGCTGGGTTTCCCCAGCAAAGGAGCAGAAACATGACTGGTCTAAGAGGGGCAGGCTGCCTGGTTATGCTCAGGACTCAGAAGCACCTGCTGGAATGAGGCAGCTGAGTTCTATTCACCTGGGTAATTGGGAACGGCAACTTCTCTTTCAGAAAACCCCCATATCTATCCTCTCTGCATGTCCATCATGCCTCAATGCATCTTACGATTCCTGGAAACCACCTCCTGAGAAAAAGACAACCCAGAGGCACTTTCTCTGGACAAATTCTATTGCTCCTAGCATCATCGTTCATTTTTTAAAAATGTTAATAACTTGGTTCATTCATATAAAAAGGTCAATATTAGAAAATGTCTTTCCCCCTGTGTCTCATCTACACCATAACATAATGTTCTGCCCTAGCAGTGCGCTCTCTGTGACACCAATGCAGGGAATAAATGGGTATGGATTGAAATAATTATGAGAAAAGGCAAAAGTTATTCTGAAACCGATGCTGACTTTTTCTTCCCGTCTATTTTTTGTTTGTTTAATAAAACATCTAATACAAGAAATTAAAAAATAATGACAGGACAATGTCAGTTTATTCTAGCGGATCAACAGGAGCCATAAATCTAAATTTAGCACTATATTTGATAAAACCCTCCACGTTCCCTGCATTAGAGTCCAGAAAACTGATTTGCTTCATCCCAATTGCTTTCTCTGCACATCAAGCTAAATATTCTATCTAATCACCTGCTTTGGTGCCTTCCAAACACACATAACTCAAAACCTGCCTCAAAACCGGTCTAGGTGATAAACCTTATTAACCTTTTTTGTAGGAGTTATGTTGATTCTTCCTTTTTATACATTATTCTTAATTATCTTTGCTGCTTTGCAATTCATAACTTGGGCCACCTAGAAAAGTACAAGTTATTACTCCATGGATCTTTGCTCTCACATCTCTGACAGAGCACACTTTAGTTTCGGAGAACTTCCACAGTCTGATTTTCATGCTTTGCCTGGGTGCTTCAGAGTTCTCTGAAGCAAGAACAACACGATTGACACCAAAAGTTTCTTTGGGTGAGTGTGAAGGAAGAGGGCTGGGATAGAAATGCATGTGGGACAGGGGGCGAAGAGCAAGGGTTTCCACTGAGTTTCTACCGACAGTTTTGAAATCATGATAGCTAACGTACACCGTTCAAATTATGCAGCCACAGCTTTTTTTACATCATCCAAACTCGGGAGGTCCAATATCCACTCAGAATGAAGAGATCCTCCTTCTCCATCAGTATTTACGGGTTGCTGAAGACACCGTTTCATATAGATCACATAAAGTATGCATTTCTGTATCAGAGGACGTGTGTTATGATGTACCAATACATTTACTTTAAAAATAAAAATAAGTCAAAATGGTTTGGTGGTGACAATTTCAAATAGTTCCACCTGAAAAGCAGGGTAAACTGAAACTTCTCTGCCAGTGCAGTAAATACTGGTAGCACTCCAGAAATCCCAAGGATGGAGTCATGTCACTGAATTTCATAAATCAAAAATGACATTAGCTAACATTACATTAGATTAGCTTCTAGTTTTTGGACCATATGAAAATTTCACATGATCGTTCCGTATGTTGCTCATCAATCTGTAGCTCTCCTTCCTTCCAGGAAGGCTTAACTGAAGCTTGAGTAGTCCTACTTCCTTCCAGGACATGATTGTTCTCAAGGCCAGTGGTCTAATCCTTCTCTTACATCCTTTCCCCCAAAAGAACATGACAATATACTCTTAAATTTTGAGCAATAGAAAATCTTATTCAGAAGTAAAAATTCCTTCATTTTCCTGAATTCCTGAGATAACCAGACCTTCCAGATTTCTTCTTCTTCTTCTTCTTTTTTTTTTTAAGAGAGAGAGAGAGAGATGGGGGAGGGGTAGAGGGAGAGGACGAAAGAGATTATCAAGTAATTTCTGCACTGAGTGTGGAGCCCAACATAGGGCTCGATCCAAGGACTCCGGGATCATGACCTGAGCCAAAATCCAGAGTCAGAAGCCCAACCAGCTGAGCCATCCAGGCGCCCCTAGGATGGTAAAGAACTTTGCATGCATGTACTGACATTTGGATTTGTTCTTTTGTGATTTTTTTCCCCCTATTTGGGAGGATGCTTTTGCAATTATCAGTTCCCCATCTGAAATTGGGTTAAAACAAATCAACCAACAGAAAGAGGGTGAATGGGCTTACCAGCTAGGAGGCTCACTGCAGGGATACTCAGAAATCTGAACAAACAGTAGGAACGTGAGTCTGATAGACTACATCAGGAGTGCTGTAGGACACGGTGTCTCATTTCTGCTCGTCTCTGTGTGGATGTGGGGAACAGCCAGGCCCCCTCTACAAGGAAAGGAAAAATGATTATTTGTACCCCAGGTCCACTTCTTCCCAGTTTAGCAACCTCAGTGGACAGATAATATCTTTTTTTCAATTTCTGTTTATTAATTCCAGGGAAGTACTCTAGTTGGGATGTAGCTGCTTGGGACAATACCTATGTCCAGGAAAATGGGGTACAGTGACTATGCTTAGGGCAAGTGCCCAGCCTCATGTCAAGGAGGTAAGTTCTATTGTCACAGAAGTTTGATGGAGGATAAATATTTTGAGTAGCCCAAAATAATAGTCACTACAGCCAATGACATTGTCTGTTTATTCTCTTGAATTCCTATAGCAATGAGAGACCGCACCCACCAAATGTTGCTTATGTATGTTTACCCTTCTCGCCCAGTCCTTGGGGCTAGCTAAACTGATTCTTAGAGCACTGGCCTGGACAACGTCTGCACAGATGTAATGCCACTGTCCCCTTCCCTCCTCCATGGAACTGGGAAGAGGGAGAGCTTAAATTCCAACAGTGTAGTTCCTAGTTCATTAACTCAAGTCTCTTTTCCTTGAGGTCTAAATTACAATCCTTTTGAGTTGCTGTCCTCTATTTTGTATCTTACTCAGGACTCAACAAGTTGTCCCCTTCTCCTAGATGACCCCACTCTGGTTGGAGTGCCTGTTCACTATGTTCCTAAGCCCCCTACCACCTGACCCTCACATTGCCAGGACTTTACGGACCCGTATTCTGATCATTCATTACCACTGTACTGTCATCTCCCTGAGAGCATGGAACTTGGATATCCTCAGCATTGGGCAGCATACAACAGGTTCTCAGTCAACATGTGTTGAAAGAAGAATGAAAATGTAAAATAAGAAAGTTAGAGCAGATGGCTTCTAAGTTTCTGATTCTAGTGTTCTTTGGATATTATTGTATCTTTTTCATGTCTTAGCCTAGCCAAAATACACATGCTAGATAGTCTCGGAGGAATATACAGGCTCAGGTTTGGGTGAGGAAGCTGATTTTCTTGGTTAGATGAGTCTGATTGTGCTATGTTGCAATTACTTCTTCCTCTGAAGATAACGTGATCTCCAGAAAGAAGTCTAAAATGTAGAAACAGATGGCTCTGATTCTAGTACTTAAAAGGCAGGTGAGCTTGAGCAATTAATCTCTTTAGCATCTTTTTTTTAAAAAAAGATTTTATTTTTACAGACAGAAATCACAAGTAGGCAGAGAGGCAGGCAGAGAGAGAGAGGAGGAAGCCCAATGTGGGGCTCGATCCCAGGACCCTGGGATCATAACCTGAACTAAAGGCAGAGGATTTAACCCACTGAGCCATCCAGGCACCCCTCTCTTTAGCATCTTTAAAATTAGACTAATGAATCAAAATGGAAAGATAAAAGAACAAAAGACGACTAACAATGACGGCCACTCAGGAATGTTAGGATCTAAAACAACTGAGCATAGTCCTCCCGAATAGTAGGCACTCAGTAAATTATTTACTAAATGAGTAAATCAAGTACCTGGACATTATACAATCACTGCTTAATGAAAGTTAAGCCAACTAGATAATCTGGGTTAGATCACAGAATATCCACAGGAGGTCAGTGGAACTAATAGAAGCAGACTCATTAATGAATTAAGATCATATTTTGCCCATCTTTCTACTGAAAGCTACTTAAAGCCACCAATACTTATCCCTACTCTCTGTAATTAGATAATGGAGAAATCCATTTGCTCTTGTCTAATGCAGAATAGGTATAGTGAAATTCACATACCTCAGTTTTAGCACCTTACTATGCTGAGCTCTTATCTGATCTGTACTACTTTATCAATTGCTGTAGTATTTTGCTGGGATTTAGTTGGAGAAAGATCAGCTAAGTCTGTTCCTAGCTAGGTCTGCTGTCCAGTTCTCAGTGGAAATGGCATATGCAGGGCGCTCCAAGACAATGCAGATTTCAAGGAAACAGAAAGAGAATGTGAATTTGAGATCAGAATGGGAATGCAAGTATTGTGTGTGAAATACAAATTAAGCTTATTTCTTCCTTACAATATCTAATTTAGGTTACTGAGTATGTAAAACAGGTACCAAACACTATTAACAAATTAAGCTTATTTCTTCCTTACAATATCTAATTTAGGTTACTGAGTATGTAAAACAGGTACCAAACACTAGTCAAAAGAATGTGGGATGGCACAATCCCAGATTTTGGAAAGAATTGGGTCTTTATTTACCCTTCTACAACCCATCTCTTTGGGATCACTATTTTTCATTTGAGTGTAATACTATTTATTTTTAAAATGGAAAAATATGGTACAAAGAGGAGGGGATCCAACATAATAGGTTAAATTTTCTAGCAGACTTTACCTTGAACAGGTTAAGAGGATAGATATTTGTATTAAAAGTGGGATTTATATTGTGAGTTGTCACTGTGTTGAGAAAGAAACACTTGACCAGGAATCAGGAGATTTGCTCAGTCACTGTGACCTAGAGTAAGTCACTTGACCTCCCTGCAATGCAAATTCCTCCTTACATAATCATATCACTGAGCAATATTACTGTGAAGCCACCAAAAGGAGCCAGACCCTCATTCCCTCATATACATACAAGCACATGCATTCAGCACCCAGAGCAACTCTATATGTGTTAGTTTTTTAGAGATTCAATGCAGGGACTTCACACAAAAGAAACTATACAATACAATGGTTAAGGAAGGGCTCTAGAATCAAATTGACACAATTTGGGTGCCCATTCCACCAGTGGTCCACTGTGTGCTCTTCTGCCTCCCTTTTCCACATTTCAAGGACCCTTGTGGCTACAGTGAATACTTGAATAACCCAGGATAATCTTAACGTCAGTGGAGTAGCAAAATTTTTCCCTTTTGCATCTTCAGTTCCCCCTTGCCTTGTGACATAAAATATTCACAGGTAGAGAAGATTAGAATGGCCATCTTTTGCGGGGTGGGACAGGAGGCCCAGCATTTTTCTGTTTACCAGTCTGCAGCCTCCCAAATGTATAATATCATCAATTTTTTAAAATCAATTTATTTTAGTGGCTATATAGCACCTAATTATGCTTTAAATTACATTTTCCTAATGACCAATAATGTTGAACATCTTTTCATGCTTTTTTTTTTTTTTTTAACCATCGTATGTCTTCTATGGTGAAATGTTTGCTCAAATCTTCTGCCCATTTAAAAAATTGGGTCATTTGTTTTCCTATTATAGAGTTTGAGAATTCTTTATACATTATTGATTATAGCCTTTAATCAGATATGCATTTGGCAAATATCTTCTCCTGGTCTATGGCTTTTCTTCTCATTTTCTTTAGCAGTGTTTTTTAAAAAAGAAGATTTTAATTTTAATGACATCCAATTAATAACTCTTTTCCTTTTATGATGCATGATTTATTTATTTATTTATTTATTTGGTCCCAAGAAATCTTTGCCTTACCCAGGGTCACAAACATTTTTTTCTAAGTTTCTTTCTAGAAATTTTATAGTTTTTGGTTTTATATTTGGATCAATGATCCATTTTGTGTTGAATTTTTATAGGTACAAAGTGTTGATTCAGGTTCATTGTTTTGAATAGGACTCCCAGTTGTTCCAGTACCACTTCTTGAAAAGAAGAAATTTAATTTTCACCTTCATATATTTATTTAAAAAATACTAAAGGAAAGCTTTCCAACATTTTTGATTTTTCATTACTTCAAAAAGTTTCAGCTGTTTTTGATTTTTTATTACCTAATGTGCTAATGATAACACTCCTGAAACTGAAACATCCATTCATTACAGACCAAGTTAGACACACAGCAAGATGGTCAATACGCATCTCCAGATTTATGATGAATAATTGATTTCTCACTGTCATGAATAGGACCTAAATAATTTGATTATATATTTGGCTAGTTAGGGATACTCATTAGCAGAATTTTATTTCATGCTTGTTTGCACCTGTAAACATTTTCTTCTTGTTTAAAGAATTGTTCCATTTGGTCTGCCTGATACAATTTTGCTCAATAACATTGCATTGATGACCATCACTCAACCTCACTTAGAAGGTATGATGAACTCTCAAACTCCCCTTTCCCATCTGGTCTGACCACTTTGTACCTACTGTCAACTTCACTGGCACAATAGCCTTACAGTCCCATGATTGCTTTTGAGAATAGAACTTTGGGGAAGTTACTTAAGCCAAGAATAAAAGCATGGGAGACCCATGGAGCTGATATTCTTGAAATCACATCTGTATGCATATAATAAACTTCTGACATTTACTTTTCATAATCATCCAGTATAAGTCTTGTGTTCTATTGATGCAGAGTGGATGGAGGAAAGAAGACTTCAAATACTTACCGATTTGGAAATCATTTGAAATAGCCTTTTACAATAGGGAACAAATGATGTTGCCTCAGATCCAAATGTCATTGGCTGATCATAATACATATTCTTTTTTTATTTGTTTGTTTGTTTTAATATGAAATCACAAAGGTCAGGGTGCCTGAGTGGCTCAGTTGGTTAAGCATCTGACTCTTTGATTTCAGCTCAGGTCATGATCTCAGAGTACTGGAATGGAGCCCTGCATGAGGTTTTGTTCTCAGGAGGATGTCTGCTTGAGGATTCTCTCTCTCCCTTTTCCTGTGGCCCTCCCCCTGCTTGTGCTCTCTCTCTCTCTCTCAAATAAATAAATCTTTAAAAAAAAAAGTCACAAAGCTCTTGAATCAGATTGAAGTTTCATTTTGGGAGGTGGATATATGCATTGATTTAGTCAATGGAGCTGTGACTTGTTGCTTTTTTTTGGCCACATTAGTTATATGATTCACTTATCCATAGTCCTTCAGAACAGAGGATAGGAAGGATATAATATCTCACAGTTAGTGCTTTGAGATACTTTATTAACTGTCTGAAGAGCTACAGATCTCAAATTCCTGATGGGAAAAGCAGCAAGGAAGTGGCCTGCACAAACTTGAAAAATGTTTGGCATGCTAGGCCCACTGCCCACCTTTAAGAGATACATTATACATGTTAGCAACCCTAGAAAGTCCTATAACAAGGACACTTGTGTCCCACAAACAGTGTAGGAAATGTTGAGCTAGAAGGTACAAAGAGATCATAACATTTATGCCATTTTTTTCTTATTCTCTCAGTTCCTTAACTTCTCCTTCCATTTCTCTAAATGCTATGTTTTTTTCATTTTTCTTCCACCCTACTCTAAGTTTAATGTTTTCAAGTAATAATGGGTTAGTGGGATATATTTTCTTAGTATTCATAAATCAACAAATGAAAATGGTGCCAGGCCTCTCTTGAAAAGGAAGATAATGTTACTGACCAGCCTTATTATAGAGGTTAAGTGAAATATCTTTAAGAGATAAAACAGAAATTGTTTATACTTCAAAATGAATGCCAGAAGTTGCATTTGCCCTAGGTGAACAAGTGAGGAAATATGTTCGATGGGTCCTTCTCATCTTTGATTGTCCCCAGCCCTGGAGTTAGGATGCTCAAGGCTACAGTTATTTCAGAATCGGTCTATCAGGAAGATTTTATGGGATGTAACATCTTGAGAGCTTTTCACCTCCTTGAGAATCTACACATTCTTGTGTGATTTGGGAAGACATTTTACACCTGCCTACATAACTTTACACTGTTTTGTGAGAGCAAGAGAATGACAGAAGGATCTCTAATAGCGAGGCGATGTGGGCTGTCCAAGAGCACAAAGCTCGTGTCTGGGACAATGGCTGGGGCAGCAGGTGATTCTATGAAGTGGGGGTGGGAGGGGGAGTCTAGGTCTTAGGCTCCAGTCTTCCTTGTTACGTGGACACCACTTTCTTTCTACTGGGCTCCCAAAGGTTCTGATAGCTGTCTGAATTTAACCATCCAGTTCTTTGCTCAGTCCAACTCCGAGTGAAGAAGAATTTAGCGCTAGATTACATGTATGAATTTCCAATGGAGAAATCCTTAGGGCTTCAAGTTGAGACTGACATAGGACCTCAGTCTTCTCTGGCTGAGATGGAATAACAGAGGAGTAAGATCTTTGCAAATATCAGTAAAGGAAGGAGAGGCATGGAGACTTGTAACTTCCCTCCTTTAATTTGAGCGTCAAATTTGCAAAAGAGAAATAATCTCTTAGGAATTCCCTTTCGAATTGGATGATTTCAAGCATGACCCAGTAATTGGGCACTTGAGCAATTAGCAATATGAGTCATGGCCAGAGTGAAATCTCCTTGGTAAAGAAGCAACATTTCTCCTCCCCAGAGCACTTGACAGCTCAGACTGAACTGCCTGCTGCCTCTGAGGCTGCCTCCTCCTGGGAGATGGTATGCTGATAAGTCCGAGATTATCTGCGGTGTGACAGATCCAGGGTTTACAAACCAGATTGGAAAACATACAGCAAGTCACTATGAAAGAGTGAAATAAGTCTTAATCCTCTCGTTCAATAAAATATTTCTAAAATAGACTATCGGCATTACTTTTGATAACTTCTTCCTTTGGAGGGCAATCTTACTATATTTTATTTTATTTTATTTTATTTTATTTTTTTTTTAAAGATTTATTTATTTATTTATTTGACAGAGACTACAAGTAGGCAGAGAGGCAGGCAGAGAGAGAGAGGAGGAAGCAGGCTCCCTGCTGAGCAGAGAGCCCGATGCGGGGCTCGATCCCAGGACTCTGGGATCATGACCTGAGCCGAAGGCAGAGGCTTTAACCCACTGAGCCACCCAGGCGCCCCAATCTTACTATATTTTAGAGTTCCATTACACCATTCAAAAGGAGTCAGATAAAATCTGTAGGCCAGGTTTTGTGGTTTTGTTTTTTAATAATTTTTTACCCTTTACATAAACAAAAAAAATTATTTTTATGGCTCTCTGGAGAGTTACTGACCTGGAGATAAGTGGTTTTGTTTTGTTTTGTTTTGTTTTAGAGCCTCAAGAAATGTCCTAAGAAATATTTTGACAGAACAGCACTCAAGTCATACAATTTTCAGCCAAAGGGAACAGCACTCAATTTTTATGCTGACACATTTGAAATTGGTAATTTAAGGGGGGTGCTGCAGTACGCTCCTGCAGTCAACGAAAACTCAAATTCTAGAATTCTCCAAAGCATATGATCGGTTGGATCCCTGAGTCTTTAAGACCGTGTTCTCAGGACATGCTGACATTGGTAAATTGCAATGCATCTAATGCAAAGACGCCCTGACTGGATCCCTAGATTAGCTTTAAGGCTGATGTGGCAGCTGGCAAACTCCTGGTGCTGGGCACCTGCTTTGGGTGGGAGACCTTTATGTACTCGATGCAGGCAAATCCAGGTATGCTGTCTTACTCCTCCAAGATGTCCTTTTCTGCCTCTGCTTCTTTTGTTTCCCCATCTTGCACCAGGAGATGAGACTGAGGGTTACACACAGGCCAGAGTCCTACTGCTGTGAAATACACACTTGACAAGTGCTAGAATAACCATGCATCTTTTAAAAGTTGTAAGGGAACTTAATGTCACCTCATTACGTTCTCATAGAATTTCATGCTTATGAAAAAACCAGTACTCCTTTGTACCGCTGCCAGATTATGAACACTGTAGCACACTGCATTTCCTTTTTTATAATGGCTGCCAGGAGGCTCAGAAGTTGCCATGTGCTCTCTCTTTGCAAGTTTCATTAGCATCAGTGTTCTGTACAGTTTTTCTCTGCCAAGACATCTTCATTACATTGATATTGCTTTCTTGTTTTTAATTATTCTATTATGTCTGTGCCTTTCAGTATAAGCAGCTAGAAAGCACATAGAACCCATTTATTCTACCTGTAGACTATTTAACCTGCTCTATCTTTGCTACTGGTACTTTTTAGAGCAATGGTTTTCTTATTGGGGGATATTCTTTTTAGGTGTCCATTCTTAGGTATATTACCATGAGCAGTGATGAAAGATAGGAATACTAGGTATGTGTGGTTCAGAAAAGCTCCTTGATTTTTACATACGCTTTCAACTTCCTCCGCCGGTAAAAAGCAATATTTTAAAACTTCAGCATGATACACTCTGACCTAGTAGGTCTGGCACTGGGTCCATATGTGTGCACTTAATTTTTTTTTTCTTAAAGAATATTTACGTAGAGGTTATGAAACACTGTTAGGAGGAACCAGGAACAATGATTAACCAAAGTTTTAAAAAAAAACAAAACTGTGGGCAACATGTGGAGATTAACTTCATTCTGCATGTCAAGGACAAATGCAGATTTCATTCCCAAAGAATATTCTCTGCCTCAGTGGAACTGTGAGGCAGGTAAACCGGATTCTGGTCTCTGCTCTGCCTGACATGTTGGTAACCTTGAGAAGTCCATTGAATGACCATATCTCTCAATGTCCTCAGCTATAAAACAGTTCAGAAGGCTTGTGATCAAAAGGACTCTTTCCACACAGAAAAGGCAATGACTGTTCATCACCATCCTGGGAGGTGGCGGATTTAGAGCCAGGAGGAGTTGTAATGCCACCAGATAGGCAATGAGTTGGAGAATGATGGGAAAAGCCTTTTCTGAAAAAAAGTCTATATGGCTTGGTTCTCTGCCAGGAAGTGCATATCCACTTTTGGTCCCCAGCATTATAAATGTAAAAAGTGAATTCACAATTTTTGCCAAATGCTGTTGTTAAATACTCACAATCAGTGAAGCAGATCTGTCAATTTAATTTCGCTTGGAAAGGGATGCTGACCGAAAGAGATCCCTGGAAGGCACTGAGCAGACCAGCTGGGCAAAAGGATATTCAAGCTCTGTCCCTTAAACTCTAGACCCATTTCACCTGGGGATTATGATTCCCTCAACTCTGAAAATTAAAATTCCTTTGCAACAATCACCACTTGAAATTAATCAGTTCATAATCCCATGTCTCTTTTGGAAGTAGGTACGAGCAAGACTAATTACCTTCAGTATAAATTTTTTTTTTTTTTGTCAGTAATCTCAACTCATTTTCCATTGCTGTAACTTATAGTACAGCACTATATTTTAAACAGAGAAGATGTAATTAAATTAGAATTCGTGGTGGAAACCAGTGGTGGCTGATAATAATTGCTTTTCAGACACCACTATAATTGGTGCTCCAAGGATTTTATTTCAAAGCATCAAAGTCAATTTAGAAAGCGTGCTTTATCTGGACTTGAGCTGCTTTGATGAAGACACTATGTCTTCATATGTCTAGGTTTTCTTAAATTTAACTAAGCTGTTTTTTAATGATTATGTTAATAATTACAGTACTACAACACTGTTTTATGGACACTGGAAGATAAATTCAAATCCCCTTCTGCCTATTAGTTCAAGTTGTAACCACAAAATGTACACAATCTTTGCTCATTAACTGTTTGACAAGCCTTTGAAATTCCACAAGCAATAAAAATACCTTTATCATTCTTTACCTCCCATGCAGTATTTAATACATTAAAAAACAAGGCACAAGAGGAAGCTTGTTAATGAATACCTTGATATATCACTTGTTGTTGTTCATGCTGGTTTTTTTTTTTTTTTTTTTTTTAATATGGAATGTCTCCCCCTTTTTGTTCTGGTCCAATGGGTAATATTCTACTTACCCTTCAAGTCCCAGCTTAGCTGCCACATGTTATGGACTGAATGTTTGTGTCTCCCTTAAATTCATGTGTTAAAATTCTAACTCCTAGGGTGCATGGGTGACTCAAATGGTTGAGTGTCTGACTCTTGGTTTGGGTTCAGGTCACGATCTCAGGATTGTGAGATCGAGTCCCATGTCTGGCTCCACACTCAGCAGGGCATCTGCTTGAGGTTCTCTCTCTCGCTCAGGTCCTCTCTCTCTCTCTAAAATAAATAAATAAATATTAAAAAAATTTTTTAACACCCAATATGATGGTATTAGGAGGCTGGGTTTGGAAGGTAAATGGGCCTTGAGGGTAAAGCCCTCAAGAATGGGATCAGTGCCCTTAATAAGAAGAGGGAAGAGCTTGCTTCCTCTCTTTTTGCTCTCTACCATATGAGGATACAATGAGAAGATAGCCATCTGCAAGCCCGGAAGAAGGCCATCACCAAGAACCCGACCACTCAGGCACCCCGATCCTGGACTTCCAGCCTCCAGAGTTATGCAAAATAAATGCTTACGCTTGAAGCCCCCACTCAGTCTCTGACATTCTGTTATAGCAGAGTGAGCTAAGGTACCACGTTTTCTATAAAGTCCTCTATGATTGCCGCAAGAAGAGTTCATCATTCCAAATCTCAGATTCAGAAGCTTAACTATGGTGATCACAAGGCTATGTTGATGATAAGATCAGTGAATTTGAGGGAGGGGAACTGAAAGGATAGTGTTATCCCTGTTATCAGTCTTTCTCTGCTTACCCATTAAGATGCTGCCTGCTTAAAAACATGGGGTACAACACAAAAATTATCTAGAGATTAATCATCAGGATGAAATTTTCATTTCTATGTAGAAAGTATAATCAATTATCTGCAGAATGGCATTTTGTGTCTGACAGAAGGCACTGAGATCCTGAGGTAGACATCCGATCTTGCTGTGTGACCTTGGTAAAGTCACTTGACTTTTTGGAGTTTCAATTTTCTCTTGTGCAAAGCAAGTTTATGAAACTAAATGATCATGAAGACTATTTTTGCCTCCAGTATTCTATGAATATAATTACAGGTGGTACAAACATTAAAATTGTGCCCAAGGTATTTATAGCATTAAAACTAATTAATAAGCTACCTAATCATGCCAACAGAGATCGAATTTCTCCTACGCAATTACTGTTTCTGGCTTCATAAAGACAAAGTAAAACAAAATGTCATTATCTTACCATTCTGTGCAAACTTCATCAGTTCTGTGGAATGTGCAGGGTAATTAACGACCAGAAGGAGAACTCTTTATCTCATTTTTGCAGTATCACTTTGACACAGACCTGAGTCTCTCCACTTTTGCAGGGAACATGCACAATTCTCTAAATGTTTGCTCGTTCTGTGGAGGATAGAAAAACCAAAACCTGATGACAGATCAAACGATGGCTACCATTATGTTTTTATTGTTATTACTATTATCATTACTTGTAATAATAGCACTGCCAGTAATAGTGTTAACATTTGCTGACCATACTCTGTGCCAGGCACCAAGATGAGTATTTCATATGGATTTTGTCATACACACAATGCTATGAGGTAGGTGCTCTCATTATTGCTTTCTTTTTCTTTTTTTTAAAATTAATTATTTTTATTAATATATAATGTATTATTTGCCCCAGGGGTACAGGTCTGTGAATCGTCAGGCTTATGCACTTCACAGCACTCACCATAGCACAGACTCTCCCCAATGTCCATAACCCAAACACCCGGTTTCTATTGAGCAAACAGAGGCTCAGAGAGATCAAATAACTTGAATAGGATTACCAGATGGTGCCCGGCAGAAATGGGATTCAAATGCAGGTCAAGCTGACTCCAGAGCCCTGGCTCTCAGTGAGAAAGTTACACTGACTCATACATAGTATCACTGGTCAGGATCAGCATCCAGTTTGTAGAGGACTGGCTCTACAAGGAACTAAAAAGAAGGATGATATTCAGCTGCTATGTACATATATGGCTGATAATTTTGTTATCCCATTCCAGTGGGAGAGAGGGTTTTACTGTACATCCAGTCAATTCTCGGACAATAGCTGGGTGTCCTACTATTCAACTTAATTTTGACACTATCTGCCTGGAAATAGAGTCAGATTTGAGAGGTTAAGGGCTCAGTCCTACAAGCAAACCCGCTTTTCCTCCCAACAGACAGACAGACAGACACACACACACACACACATGCACACACAATATACCAATATGAAGTCCAGGTTGTTCCCTGGTGTCCTGATTGACTGGCTATAGACTGCAGGTTCCCATGACCCCCTCCTTATGTTTGATTAATTTTCTAGAGTGGCTCACAGAACTCAGAGAGACATTTTACTTACTAGTTGGCTTGTTTATTATAAAAGGATATTACTCTGAATCGCCAAATGGAAGAGATGCATAGAGCAAGGTAAGGGGGAAGGACACGGAGCTTCCATGCCCCCCCCGAGCATGTCCTCTTCCCAAAGCTCCAAGTGTTCACCAATCTGGAAGCTCACTGATCCCTGTCCTTGGGGTTCTTATGGAGGCTTCATAATAGTCATAATTGATTAAATCATTGACTATTGGTGATTGATTCAAACTCTAGCCCTTGTCTTCTCCCTAGAGGCTGAGGGTGGGACTGAAAATTCCCACCCTCCAACAAGGTGTTTAGTGCACTGGTAACTGAGCTCCATCCTTAGGTTCTTTCCCAAAGCTACCTCATTAACTAAACAAAAGGCATCTTCACTGCTCTCACCACATAGGAAATTCAGATGGTTTCATGAACTAATACATATATTAGTAACACAGTGTGTGTGTGTGTGTGTGTGTGTGTGTGTATCACATTGTGATAATGTATTTTATAATAATTATACATATTATAAAATACATTATCACAATGGCTCTTCCGGTATTTAAAATACAGCAACAGCCTTATTGGTTAGATATTGTTGTTGTCCTGAGTCCTTGACCCTTGGCTTCAAGCTGCTGTGGCTCCTCCCATGGCTCTACTTATACCTGCCACATTCCCAGCATCTTCCCAAGACCTAGCTCTGCCCCAGGGTTAAGGCTGGCAACTAAGTTGTCTCGTTGTTGCCCCTGTGGAAATGATGATGAATTAAAAAAATACTCCTCTTAGTAAACAGGACTATGTGTCAATTTGCTCTGTGTGTTTGGGGTTGAGGGTCTGTGTTTTTGTCTTATGGGTGGATGGGAGTGGTTGGGATGGGAGACTGTCTTAGGTGTTTTGGGCTGCTATAACCAACATGTTATGGGATGGGGGGCTTAATCAACAAACATTTAGCTCTCGCAGCTCTCAAGTCTGGGAAGACCAAGATCGAGGTGCTAGCAAATGGGTATCTGGTGAGGTCCCGCTTCCTGGTTCATAGCCTCTGCCGTCTAGGTGTGTCCTTACATAGCAGAAGAGATGAAGGAACTCTCTAGGATCTCTTTTATAAGGGCACTAATCCCATTCACGGGGGCTCCACTCTCATGACCTAAGTACCTCGCAAATACCCCTTTTATTACCATCACATTCGTGATGTGATGATGATAAATGTTAGGGTTTGGAGTTTAATATGTGAGTTTTGGAGGGACGCAAACATCCAGTAACAGAGTAGGGAGTAACAGAGACTTTCTAAAGTTCTGGTCTGGCAAGGACAATGTTAAAAACAATGAATTCATGACACTTCAATAGCACCATTCTAAATACCATCCACTGATAACAACAACCAAGGGCTCTTTGGTGACTCAGTCAACTTCAGGGTTGGGGCAGGGAAAACGCAAGATGAGCCTGGAGCAGTGTGGAGTGTCAGAGACTGAGGAAGTGCTCAAAAACCAAAACAGAGTAAGAAGAACGGGGACATATAAATGACAACACGAGATGACAACCCAAGGATCAAAATAAATATCCATGAGCTCATAATGCCATACCTAATTGAGGGAAAAACGACAACTTTTCTTTCCAGAAAAGTTTCAATTAATAAATATAAATGAAATTAAATAGAAAATCATCTTGAGAACACTACAGTAATAATTGCCTCTGGCAAGATCCACTGATGGATGCTAAAACTGGTGGGTGAAAGTTAAAGCAGAAAGAGAGTATTTGCATAGTTTCAAAGGATCTCTTCTAAATATTTATTAGTTACAAGGGGAAAAAAAAAACTTTACAGTGGAGAACTCTGGCAGATCATCTTAGACAAGTGACTGAAGTTAACATCATCTGTAATACCTGTCGATATCCTACGGCACCATGTGGATATGATATCATACCTCCAGATCTGACACAGAGAAAGGCACATCGCTTCTATGGTATCTTTTCCAATAATGCATATTCCCAATTTAATATGGGAAAACAGCAGACAAACAGAAATAGAGGGATTTTCTACAAAACAGCTGACCAGCACTCTTCAAAAGTGTCAGCACAAAGTAAGACAAAGAAATCATCATAGATTGGGGAATACTGACAAAACATGACAACTAAGTGCAATTTGGGATTACAGATTAGATGCTGGAACAGAAGAAGTTCATTTGTGGAAAACTGGTAAAATGTAAAAAGTTCTGCAGTTTATCTAACAGTAGAGGAGTTTAATTTCTTAGCTTTTATCATCTTTCTTTCTTTCTTTCTTTCTTTTTTTTAAAGAGGTTAACATAAGGGGAAGCCAACTAAAGAGTATGTGGGAACTCTACAATTTTTTCCAACTTTTTTCCTAAGGCTAAAATTATCCTCAAATAAAAAGCTTTTGAAAATGAATGTAAAAATCAAAATCCAGGAGTGTTTTCCACATCATGGCGTCTAAGGCAACATTTCCCCCTCTTCCATGAAATTAGGGAATTATATATGGAATTCATCAAAATAAGCACAAAACTTGAAAAAAAATCTAAACCAACGACCACCAATAGGGACCTTTGTTTAAGTAAAAAAAAAAAAAAAAAAAAAAAATGCATCCAACAAATCTTCATGGATCATCCACTATGAGCTAGGTAGTATGCTATCATGAATATATTTTCTTCTATATTGTATAACATTCACTTCACAATGTTCCTTTCTGACCTATGAAGCGGAATCTTCCAGACATAAGGCTACCTATTCTCTCTGAAGAAACTGTTTCTGGTCAGGTTGTGCCACGAGAAATGCCCGAGGTAGCTGTTGATTTTATTTATTCTCTTGTGTTATCCTCAATGTTGCTGGTTATGTAAGGGTTTGGGAAATTTTTGCTGTATTACACTCTAGAAAAATGAATCATAGAGTCTCTAAGTTCCCACAGTAAATAAATGAGACCGTGCCATCACTCCAATCTGCTTGGGAAACATCAGGCCTAGCTGGTCTTTTCCTCACAGGAGAGAAGAACCAGGAGATAAATCTTGACAAGGTACCATTGAAGAGTCTCTTCCATACCCCGCCATGAAATCTACTGTCACTTTAATGTGATGCAACTTAATTCATGGCTGCTGGGCTACAGCTTCAATTATATACGTAACTTGGAATGGAAAAATCAATCGAACCTGATAGTTTTGCTCATAGATAATATTTTTAACACACAGTTGGATGAGAGGATCACACAGCATCTTGTAGGGAGTAACAGGAACATAATTATGGGCCATTACAGTGGTTGTAGCTCAGTCCGTTGACATGACATAGTTTCAACCTTTCTATCAATTTCTTTTGTATGCTTTAGCTTAAGTGTTTACTTGCCTTGACCTTTAGACTACTGAGTAGAAAGATAAAGGCCCAGTTGATTGATTTGATGGGGGTGAGCTGAGGGGGAAAAAAAAAAAAAAAAAAGACAAGCCAAAGGAGCCGAGAGAACAGGAAGGGACTGCTTGAATCTGAGGTCCTTCAGGACATGGAAATAATCGTGGTTGTTTTAATTGTGGTAATAATGATGATTTATGACAAAAAAAGCAGCTGGAATTTACACACACACACACACACACACACACACACACACACACACTAAACTTTAAAGGAATCGCATTCATACAGATCAGCAACGTTCCTCCCAAGCTCCTTCTTGCATTGTCCAATTCATTCCCACACTAAGTCACCAAACCCTTTTAAATCTGAGCTCAATGACTCTACATTCACTAGTCTTATTCCTTTTCTCCCAGTTCATTATTCTGGAGGTCCATTTCACCACTTATCACTTGCCTCTGATGTGCTTCCTGCTTGTGATTCTGCTTCATAAAAGTTCAGGAAGGTGAAGTCCTTAAGACCCTCCTGAGATGTGTAATGATGATGGGGGAGTTCTGAGTGTGGACTGGGGAGGTGGTACTGGAAATAATCTTGTGAGAATGAAGTACCACATAGAAGGTTTTCGCCTATTCTAGTCTCAACCTGGAAGTGAGCAGAATTCCGTTTTGTCCACACAGAGGTTCTTTATTTTTCACCACACACTGGCTTTCCTGCCATGCCCTCAGGTACAGAATGAGGATTTATCAGACTCAAAACCTGAGAAGCTCAAACATGGCGCCAAATTGTAATTCCTACCCACTGACAGTTCAGACACAGTGCACCCCTGGATGGCAACACTCTTGTTCTTGCTAAGCAGCTGTCTCCTCAGCCAGCCTTCTTTCCCACAAAAGTTTCATAAAAGCTTTTTATTTGATAATTATACTTCTGTGCTTTGTAGTTATGTGAGGTAACTCACAATTAGCATGTTTAATTAGGAAATTAGGTGTTATAATCACAATATGGAACAAAAATTTGTCATGAAGTTTTAGTTCATAAACAAATGGCTTTTTTTCTTCCTTAAGGAGGAAAAAACCCACAAAATCAATGTTAACTTTCCATTTTGGCAGATAGTGAAATTTAATTTATGTTTAGAACTAAAAGGGAACATTCCATCTGTTTTCCAGATGGAGCCCGCCTTCCCCTGTAGCTGGGAATTAGTCACTCTGGTATGTAACTGTCCCCTCAGTCACTCCTGGGCTATGTTGGGTTTTCTCTCTAGGGCAGATGTTGAGCTGATTTACCTTAGAACATATGTTGTAGAGTGATGACGCTCAACTGATCTAGCTCATTCCTTTCAAGATATGTTTGGTGCACCCTGTTATGTGATAGGTACTTTGAGGTACTCAACATGAGTTAATCAACTTAAGTGGGAGACCACCTTCTAAATACAGTAGGCACTGAGTGTGGAAGGTAAGGAATGCGGTGGGAACATAAGGGAGGGAATACTTAATCATGTGGGATTTCCCAGGAATAAAAACTTACGGTCAAACCAACCAACCAATCAACCAACCAACTAGCCAACGAAAGATGTAAAGAATTTGTTCAGCTTTACAATGTATCCTACACTATAGTTCTTACCATGGAGTCTGAGATCCCCCCTAGAGATTTTATGAGTGAGCTTGATGGTCATCTGGGTCTTGCTTCATTCTAAATGAGGACAGGTGATATTGTGACACATATGATATGAAATTATAGGTAAAATTTCGTGAATTTGAATTTTTCTGGAGAAAATGTACATGACTTTATTTACATTTATATGATATATTCTCTGGTGTCTGTGAACTACAAAATATTAAAGTTATTGATCTGTATTGACAAATATCTATCTATCTATACATATAAATAGATAGAAAACTGATCATTAATATGTCTAGGAGATAGACATATTATATGTCTAGACATAAATATGTCTAGGAGATAGAGATGGGGACACAGCCCCTACTTTCAGGCTATCAGGGAAGACAAAGAACATAGTGATGGCAGAGAAGGTCAGTTAACAAAAGATATATGCTCCTTTTCCATGGAGTAACTCTCCTGCCAGGAAGCAATTGCCTAGCCAGGGATATTTCACAACCCCCTCTGCATCTGAGTTGAGCCATATAACAAGCTCCTGCCAATACAAAGTGAATGATGTTATTAATGTGTGTCTCTTTTGAGCTGACTAGGTTAAGAACTAGCTCTAATTTCTCTACTCTCTGTTTCCAATGACTGTGGAAGATGGCCAAGCCACAGGATAGAAGGAACACAGGTCCGTGAATCCTCATTGGAAGGCTGTTCTCAAACTCCTGCACTGTTCAGGTTCAATGGAAAGAAAACTTACACTCTTATAACCACTAAATTTTTGTTTGTATCGTATGGAAACTAAGGGTCACTTACTGAATACAAAAGACAAATTCAACAGAAGGTAGTGTTACCAAAGTGTTAGATGCAATGGGATACTAGAGCAGGAGAGTTGAGGAAGATCAAGGAAGACATATAAAGGGGGGGACAATATAAGGAATACCTAAATGATGAGTGGGTATCAAGGTGAAGTGCCCATGGAGGGACATGGCAGCGGGGTGGGGGGGGGTGGTAGGAAGAGAGTAAGAGAAGGTGAGCATTTCAAGCATGCAAAGTCCCGGACATGATAATGAGCAGGGATTGGCTGAAAGTGGTCCAATATGGCTAGAGTAGAGAATGGGACAAGGGTGGAGGTAAGAGATATCTGTAAGGTCTAAATCTTGAAGGATTCAATTCAAAGGACAAGATCAATGGATTATGATCAGATCTGGGTTTTTGGAAGACATTTTTGATTGCTGTATAGAGGGAAAGGGGATAAGAATGAACACGGGGGACCAATGCAGAGGCCATATTCTAATCCAGGTAAGAAGGAGCAGTGGTCCAAACTAATGAAGAGGCAGTGGGAACAGAGAGAAGTGGGAAGGAAGTGATGGTGAGTGAATAAAGGAGAAAAAGAAATATAGAGCTAGACCCAGAGATAAATGCCAGGAGGGGAGTGGCAGGTGGAGAGGACCTAGAATATATGCTGTTGCTGTCAGTTTTGGTTTTGCTATTAGGCTGGTGTATGGTTTTTCTCTCTGGGGGTTTAGTTTCACCTGAAAAATGTGGATGATAACAATTAGCTTGCAGGGGTTCTGTCAGGATTAAACAAGCCCATGCAAGTGGAAGTATTCTGTAACTCTATAAGGCTTTATAAAGGACAGACTCCTACCCACCTACAGAATCTATGTAAGCCTTGCCCAGTTCTCTCAGCCCCAAGAGTCTAAGGATTGGAGTATCATTAAGACCCCTCAGAGGTGGAGCTTTAGAGATTCCACATGGAGAAGGACCACTCCCTACTCTGGTGGCTCAACCTCACAAGTCATGTGGGATGGTGTCTTTCCCTCTGAGGCCACCATTGCCCTCTAAGTATGATGTAAGGCCCACAAGGTGGCTCAGGCTTCCTTAACCAGATGACATTTGGGCCTATTGCATGCATGATGTCTTTGAGGCCATCCTGTCTTCTGGCACAGAGCCTAAGGCCTTGTTTCTTAGCTTCTCCAAACTAGTCACACATCTCAGTCTTTTGGCTACTAATAGCAGCAAGAAGTTCTCCCTGACAAAGACTGGTTTTCCTATTTCCTCATTTCTCAGGACTGTAGATAGTTAAACAACTCAGAATGGCCCTTCCTTCAACAAATTAGCTCGTAAAATGCCTCTTTGTGAGCGCAGAGTAGAAACACTCTAGGCTTTCTATAAACATTTGCTATGTGGCTCCTACTATCACAAAACACATCTTAGCACGGTTGTTTTCCTTGACTCCCGATACCAGCTGGGCTCACTGTACTACAGCTTGCAGTTAACCAGCAAGAGCTCATTTTTAAAAACCAATACTACCTCTGCACTTAACTAGTAAGATTTAGATACTTAAGGCTGACATGAAGAAACACTTGACATTTTCCTATATATCTGGACCTTGGGGATAATTTAAAGACATTGTCTTTTCAATCGGACTGACAAAGCATTTTTTGGACCAAAAGAAAACGGATTCAAGCAATTATTCTTACATGTATCTTTCAAGGCTTCTTCAACTAACTTGGCAGGCAACAAGTCATTGTTTTTATTAGAATGAAACTTTGATCGAATTACTTGGGTCGAAGATACAAAGGGAGCATTTCATACAACATGGCAGCTGGTATTACAAACTCTTTGCATAAAACAACAATTTGCAACAAGTGTAGATGTATCATTAGTGCTTTTGGAACCATAAATCTCTCATTTCACGGTGCCATTTAAAATGTTTGATGGAGTGTCTTGTGATATCTAATTTAGTTGTTCTTAAATGGCAGCATGGCTGGTGCTTTCCATTTGCATTGCAGTTCACCAAGCGTCTGCCACTATCCTGTGATGAGAAATGATTCCAGAAGGGAAAGGGGGCATACAGCCTAAAAGGTAGTGGAGACTGTCAAAGGGCAATGGCGCCACCTTCAAGGTGGCGGTCCCAGGTAGATGGCCCTGGAGTCCAGGCTGGTCAGCCTTCTCAGATGGTGGGTCTGCCTGGTTCTGCTCCAGAACTCAGTAGAACATTCTGTCTCCCATGGGCACTGCACTGGGCTGGGGTTTTGTCTGCTCAGCAGGTATTCCCATCTCCCTTCTAGTAAGAGAATCTTTTTTTCCTTTGTGAAACTCCTCCACCAGTACATGGGGACTCTATGGGGCTGTCAACCATAGGTCCTCACTTCTATCATGCCCCATATCTAGGCTCCATTCATGCTAGATTAGTGATTCTAAAGTGTGTGAAGTGATTATCTGTAGCACTTGTGTGTATGTGTTTGTGTGTAGGTGAGGGAGCAGGAGAGAGAGAGAGAGAAAAAAATCACTTTATGGTAAAGTCAATGAAAAGGCCATTTTTTTTTTCCCCAGATGTGAAAAGAAACTGTATTTAAATGTTAGAGCTAGGATGTTGCCAGCATATATGTCAATTTCCTCTTGGACAAAGGCAGAAAGAGTTCTCTTTAAAGGTAAAGGAATGTCACAGAAAAAAATACATGTCTTTGATGAAAGCCATCCTGGAGGGTGTGAAGTGGTATCTCACTGTGATTTTGCTTTTGCCTTTCCCTGATGGCTAATGAGGTAGAACATCCTTCATGTGCCTTGTGGCCATTTTTATATCTTCTTTGGGGAAATATCTATTGAGATTATTATCCATTTTTTAATTGGGTCCTATCACTTTGATAGCAGTGGTAAGAGCACTTTGGTGAACAGAACTTGGCCTGCGGTTTTGGAATAACTTTATCTATTGCTGGGAAATACATTATGTATTTCCAATGGAAATGGAACTTATGTATTTCCAATGGTAATGGAATTTCAAATGGAACTAGGAAGATAAACATGGAAGTGGATAGAGCAAAGAGAAGACAAGTGTTTCATTCCACTCCTAGGGCTGAGGTATGGTGGATGGATGCGGGGGGATGAATGTTAATATATCTTTTCAACCTTCAGGATCCAGTTGGCATGTTACCTCCTCAGAGAAGTCTTCCTTGATTGCTCTTAGAGAGATCCTGTGAATTATAGTTTTATATTAGACTTGTTTTTTGTTTCCTTCATATATCCTTTTATGACTTAGAATTATTTGATTTTTCTGCTTCCTTTTTTTTTTTCCTTTTAACTCTATCTTTCAGCATTTTGAAGGCAAAGTTCATGTTTGTCCCACTACTTCTATGTTTGTACCTGGTACCTGGGTACCTGATATAGAGCCTTTGCTCAACAAATATTTCTTGGATGGAAAATTGCTCAGGTTATAAGAGAGAATAGTAATGTTAGTTTATGTTCCCCAAATATTGGGGAAAACTTTATGAAATAGTCTCTGCTAAAATCCTAACTTTCAAATAAAAATCACTTTTGCCTCCTTATCTATAACATTTACTTAGCAGAATCAACATCTATAACATGCTCTCAGTATTCAATTTGAAAATTATGACACGTTCTGAACACTGTTCATGTAGAGGATATTTTAGTTCAAAATAAGTTCCTCCTGGAATCCACTATCTATGGACCAAAAAATATTATTAATGAGGCAATGTTATCTGTATTATAATCCTACTGTACTGAGTCTATCTGTACAGTACCTGGAATCCGAAGGCCCTGCCAAAGGGCCCCATCCTTTGCTCTATGTTCTTGGCTAAGGAAAAAATGCTTCTTGGAAGGAGAATAACTCATCTCACTTTACATAAGCACAAGATCTGAATTCCACTCTTATGGAATTTCATGTCATTTCCTATGTCAGTCATGCTGTGTAGAATAAATATTTGAACAATATTCAGAAATAGGACATGAAATCCGAGACTGGGATATGAACATCTTAAAAACTTATGAGTAATTTTTAATGCTTGTTCATAGATTTACCATATTGTAGAATTCTAGCACAATGATAAGGTCTTTCTCTCCCTTCTCCACAACCCTCTCTACTGAGCACATAAGTAAAGATCCCTGGGAGTGGCAGATGGTATATTAAGGAAGAGGGAGGCATCTAGGTTCATCCTCAGGTGACTGGTTGAGTGGCAGTGTCATATTTTGAGACAAAGAGAAGTAGTATTCATGGTGGTATTGAGAGCCACTGTCTCTGGGTTTGAATCCTGACACTGCCAATACCAGCTAAGTACATTTGGGCAAGTATCTATCTCTCTCTCTTTCTCTCTCTCTCAATCTGTCTGCCTTTCTTTATCTCCAAAATCAAGATAGTAATAGCATTTACCTTGTAGAACTGATGTAAGAACTCATTGATTTAGCATACATGTGCTAGAGTTCAGTGTTTATAATAACTTACTTTCTTCTTCTCTTCCTCTATCTTCATTAATATCATCATAATCATTGAGAGTGTAAGAGAAGAACTCTAGAGGAAGGTAGGTAAACTGTTGACAGGTTTCATGTGGGGAGCATTCACTTTAGAGTATCTGTGGGATATCCAGTTAGGGACAACTAGTAGATAAGTGCGAAAAGTGTCCTGGAGCTTCAAGGACACACCTGGCCTGCTGATGTGGTTTGGGAACCACCAGTATACAGGTGACATATGAATGTGTGGGTCTGGGTAAAAGCACAGAGAGGAAGCAGGTAAAATGAGCAGAGATGGGAGTTATGGGCAATGCCTTAAAAGGGAATATAAAGAGGAATCAGTAAACACATGCTAGTAGTCATAAAAGTAGGAAGATGCTACGGATAAGGCTGAGTTGGAAATTAAGAAAGGAGCAAATGTTTAACTGAGGGAATGGCCCATTACACTAAATGACCTAGAAATTCAAATAATATAGGAGACTAAGGAGCCTACTGAATTGAATAATTAGGAGGTCACTGGTTATGTTTGCTAGAGCACAGAGCACAGAAACAGCTGAATTGAGGTTGGAGGTCGCAGCCTGGTGCATAGTTATGTGATATGATCTGGTAGGGAAGCCAGTGAATGGTTGGTAGCGAGAATTCCGGGAGACATGTCTTGCCTTGCTACCTCTTTCTCGTTAGGCTGTCAATGCAAGAAGCTTGTATCTGAGGAAGAATAATTCATAGAACAGGGAATAAGGTAAGAGCTTATTAGTCATGGGGCAAATACTGAATTCCTACAGGTGACCTTTTTGGTAAAGCCAAATTGGAACATGAACGTATGGCCAAGCCCTTGGCCTTAAGCTTCTGATCTTTATCATACAAAAGAAGTTAAAAAGTGGTGGGAAGAGTGTCCTCACAGAATGGGGAACAGAAACTGAAGAGTGAAGTGGGGCACCATTGCACGACATTGCATGCTGCTGCATGACATTGCATGACATTGCGCCATACCTGACAAGGTACAGGTGTTGTGCTGCTATGGTTTCAGTTGCATGGCCCCAGACTCATTTGTTGAGTCCCTGACCCCAAAATGATAGTATTTAGAGATAGGGCCTTTGGGAGATAATCAGGGTTAGGTGAAGTCATGAAGGTCAGGTCTTCATGATGGGATCAATTTGTTTATAAGAAGAGAGTAGTCAATTTTCTATCTGGAGGACACAACAAGAAGAGACAGCTGTCTGCAAGCCAGGAGGGCGGGTGAGGAGCTTCGGCTTGTACCTTCATCTTGGACCTTTCAGCCTTCAGTATTCTGAGACATAAACGTCTGTTGTTTAAGCCACTGGGTCTGTGGTGTTCTGCTATGAAGCAGTCCAAGCTAAGACACCTGCTCACTAGTAAAATATGGCCCAATGAGCACCCTACTGGAACCATTCCTGCTCTCTTGGGAGGGCTCAGTACCCCCTCATGATTTCACCAGATAGATGGTGCTGGGAATGTGAGATGAGAGACCCAACTCTGCCCCTCCTTCTCCTGGCAGTTTAACTAAGCTGGGGTTGGGAGTTACTGGGGTATATATGCCAGAGGGTGTGATTTCCATATCTGTCTTATAATTCCCAAAAACAATACTTTCATGATCTTTTTTATAAAGTTCATAAGGACAGAATTATTGGAAGTTGTTATATGCTTCATAGAACACCATGAAATATTGATACATTTAATTCGAGGAACAATTTCAGGCAGAAAATATGGCTCTATTGTATGTCACAATATAAAATCATAACTACAAACACACATCCATAAAAAACATGCTGTTGAATTAAGAGTGATTGGCTGTTTGCTTTAACTTTTGCTTGCTACTTATTCATTTGATTTGTTATCAGCTACCACTCACCAGCAGATGAGCAGTAGCAGGTGCAGAAAGGCTGAAAATTTTGGCGAAGAAAAGCTTAAAATTGAGAAAATTTTATCCATTAAGTTATATTTTCGGGAAATTGCAAAAACCCAGCAATTATTCCAATTTAGTGATGGAACGTATCCGTTTTGCAGAGACTGAGAATCTCCAAACTGTTTTTCAAATTTCACACTACAAATTTTTCTCTACCACAAAGACCAAGACTTGTCTATTAACAGATACTATATTAATGAAAGAGCTCAAATTCATATTGGCAGTGGGATGAGAACAGCTAAGGGAAACCATTTAGCAGCTTAAACTCCATATTTCCTATTGCTGAATAGGAATGGACTTTTCAACTCCTTTGCCTTTTCTTATATGTAACTTCCCAAATTTTTATGCCACATGAGAAAGAGCAGCTATCTGGAGGAGAGGGAAGAACAACCCAATGTAAACAGAGTCTCTCCTTTCTGTACTTAGTTCTGAGAGTTTCTTGCTCTTCTGGTCTCCTGAATTGCTCAATGGGTAAATTTTAAAATATCTCTGTGAAAATATAAGCACTGGGCTATTGTGGACATTGCTGCTATAAGCATTGGGGTGCATGTGCCTCTTCTAATCACTATGTTTCTATCCTTTCGATGAATGTCCAGTACTGCAATTGCTGGAACATAGGGTAGCTCTATTTTCAACTTTTTGAGGCACTTCCATACTATTTTCCAGAGTGGCTGTACCAGCTTGCATTCTCACCAACAGTATCAGAATGTTCACAATAGCCAAAACATGGAAAGAGCTCAGATGTCCACTGACAGGAGAATGGATAAAGGCAAAGGAGTTGAAAAGTCCATTTCCATTTGGTAATAGGAAATAAGGAGTGTAAGCAGATAACACACACACACACACACACACACACACACACACACACACACACACAGAGGAATATCACTCAGCCATCAAAAAGAATGAAATCTTGCCATTTGCAACAATTGGAACTAGAGGGTATTATGCTAAGCAAAATAAGTCAGTCAGAGAAAGACAAACACCATATGATTTCATTCGTATGTGGAATTTAAGAAACAACAGATGAACGTAGGGGAAGGGAAGGAAAAATAAGATGGAAACAGAGAGGGAGGCAAACCATAAGAGACTCTTAACTATAGGGAAGATACTGAGGGTTCCTGGAGGGGAGGTGGGTAGGGGGAAGGTGCAACTGGGTGATGGGCATTAAGGAGGGCCCTTGAAGTAATGAGCACTGTGTTATATGCAACTGAATCTATAATGAATCACTGAATTCTACCTCTGAAACTAATAATACAGTACATGTTAATTACATTGAATTTAAATAAAACATTAGGAAAAAAATATTGAAACTTTAGGAAAAAAAATATAAGCACTGGGGCAAGGTCTCTGTGCTATTAATTGCTGTAGCCCCAGCATTGACATTCGGACCTGGCACACAGTAAGTGCTTAATAAATATAAGTTCCATTGGATCTGACGTTCTGTAAAGCACTGTATTTGAAATGGAATGATTTTTAGTATGCCCAGATTTGATCTCAGCTTACTACCTTAGGCAAGGAACCTCATGTTTTAAAATAGATTTACTCATATGTTAAACTGAGGCAATAGTACTTACTTTATAGCACTGTCATGAGACATAAGAGTACTCTAAGTAGAGCGTTAACATCTTACTTTGCACATAGGAGTTAATTAATAAATGGCAACTATTTGTTTTCTAGACTAAAAATGAGATTTCTTATAATTGTATATACTTCACCAAATGCATGATGACAAAGCAGTGTGGATTTTTTATTACAAATACAGTTTTGACAATATAGCATTTCACATTTTTATAACTATGTAAATTTTAATTATAATAATTAGTGGTTCATATAGTAGGAAACTATTTCTTATATTTACCCCTCTACTTTTAATAGTTAAAGACAAATTTTTTTTTAAAGACACTCTGAAATTATTTGGTTACAGAGAGTACAAAAGCTCAGGAACTATACTATTTTAAGGGAAAAATTTGTTGCTCTCCTATATTAATGCCATCTTCATTAATTAATACCACCAGAAACTCTATAATTACAGTTCAAAGAAAACAGATGGGCCCTGGGTTTGATAGCCAATTTTCCAAGTTGATCTATCTATAAAGATAACTAACTACTGTGAACCATTTCTATAATAGAACAGTAGATTTACCGTTTATATATCCAACTAAACAAACAAACAAAAAAGCATCTAAGACCAGTAACAAGGTCACACCATTAGACAGTATAAGGCAACAGAAACCACTGGGGCTTTCTAAGCCAAATTTTATAATTTAGATGAGCCTCTAACACTAATTAGAACTGACCATCTTTACTTAAAGTAGCAGAAGCACTCTTCCCGGCCAGTAGATAGAGGTACTTTTTTCTGTTTGCAGTGGTGCACTAGATGGGTAGAGGCTGACCATGTCCTTCTTGTTCTGATACATACAACCCTGGCTTGAATAGACTTAGCTGGCAAGCATATTATCCATTTGCTTCCCACAGATGATATTAAATGTCATCACCAGCCTGGAATTAGAGAGAAAGAGCAAATATTAATCATGAAGATGAGCCTGCGAATCTAATTTTGGAGAGCTGGTCTCAGGAGGTGACCCCATATATGTAATCTGGGTTGAAGGACATCTGTCACATGCAGCTTCCTCCATCTAGACTGCAGTTTCCAAATTTCTAGCATTAAAGATGATCACTTCTGGTAGTTCCTATTCAAAATGTATATAATTTACTTACCCTTGAAACCAATATTTATTGAGCACCTTCATCATACCAGGTGCTGCCGATACAGCAATGTACAATAGTCCTCAGATGATTAACATATTATCTCATGAATGCCTTAGTGTAAATGTGCTTATTAGAAAAATGTCCTTTGCAAAGGGTGGCGAGCAACGGGCAGGAAAGGGAAAAACTGATAAACATTTAGAAGCTGGAGATAACTGTGGTACAGATTAATGACAGCTTTTGGCTGCAAGTAACATAAAACAATCTGATCTATCTTAACATATTATATTTTCAAAGAACCAACTTTTGGTTTTGTTAATTTTCTCTATTATTTTTATTTTCAATGCTATTGTTTTTTCTTCTAATTTTTATTATTTCTTTTCTTCTGCTTGTTTAGGAGTAACATTCTTCTTTCTCAGTTCCCTAAGCTGGAAGCTTAGGTTATGGATTATAGATCTTTCTTCTTTTCTAATATATGTTTTTATGTTGTAAATTTCATTTTAAGGCTCTGCTGTGCTGCGATTATAATTTGGTGGGTTGTATTTTCATTTTCATCTAGTTAAAAATATTTTCACATTTTTCTTGATACTTTTTTTTTGATGTGTGTGTTATTTTGAAGTGTGTTGTTTAATTATTAAGACACTTTTGGGGCACCTGGGTGGCTCAGTGGGTTAAGCCTCTACCTTCGGCTCAGGTCATGGTCTCAGGGTCCTAGGATCGAGCCCCACATCGGGCTCTGTGCTCAGTAGAGAGCCTGCTTCCTCCTCTCTCTCTGCCTGCCTCTCTGCCTGCTTGTGATCTCTCTCTGTCTGTCAAATAAGTAAAATATTTTTTAAAAAAAGACACTTTGGAATTTCCCAGTTAAGCCTCTATTACTGATTTCTAGTTTATTTCCATTGTATGGTCTGAGAAAATACTTTGTATAATTTGTGTAAATTTGTTCAGGTGTATATCATAGTCCAGATTGTGGGGGATTTTTTGATGAAAATTCCATGTAACAGCAGAATGTGTATTCTGCTGTTGTTGAATGTAGTATTTTATAGATGTCAATTAGGTCAAGTTGATTGATAGTGCTATTCAGGTCATCTGTATCCTTACTGATTTTCCGCCTACTTGACCTATCAATTTCCAACAGAAGAGTGTTCCAGTGTCCACTATGATAATGGAATTGTCTATTTCTCCCTTCAGTTCTGTTTTTGCTTCATGTATTTTGACACTCCGATTACATACACAGTGAGAATTGTTATGTCGGCTTAGAGAACTGAATCCTTTGTTATTATACAATGCCCCTCTTTGTCCCTGATAATCTTCTTTGTTCTAAAATCTGCTTTGTTTGAAATTAATACAGCTATTCCAGCTTTTAAAAATTAGTACTGGCATGGTATATACCTTTATTTTTAACCTATTTAAGTCTTTACAGTGTAAAAGGCTGTCTTATAGACAACATAGTATTGGGTCTTGTTTTGTTTTGTTTAATCCACTCTAACAGTCTCTTTTTATTGGTGAATATAGATCATTTACATTTAAAATGATCACTGATATAATTTCTACCATGTATGTGACTATTGTGCATTCATTGTATTTGTTCTTTGATATTTTCTCTATTTTTCTGCCTTCCCTAGTTTTAACTGAGCATTTTATATGATTCCATTTTATTAATCATTTAGAAGAACAATTATATTTTTTAGAAAAGCATTTTTGGTGATGGCCTAGAGTTTATAATACACATTATAACAAAATACACATTTTTTTATTTTGGTGAATTATACATAACAAAATTTACCATTTTAATCATTTTTAGGTGTAAAGTTCAGTGATATTAGGTATATCCACACTGAGGAATAACAGCCATCACCAACTATCTCCAGAACTTTTGCATGTTCCCAAGCTCTGTATCCATTAAAAATATAAACTTTGAAACTAATCTAAGTTTACCTTCGAATAACACTATACTCTTTTTTGCAGTTCAGGTAAGTTACAATATGATATTCCCAAATAGACCCTCTTGTCCTGAGTGATATTGTTGTCATTCATTTCACTGAACCAAAGGCTATAATCACCAAAACAGTATTGCTATTCTTTCTTTAAACAATTATCTTTTAGATAAGAACAAGAAAAACACAAGATTTTTTTAAAAAAAGATTTTATTTATTTATTTGAGAGAGAGCATGACAGGGGAGGAAGTCAGAGGGAGAAGCAGACTCTCCAAGGAGCAGGAAGCCTGATGTGGGACTCGATCCCAGGACTCTGGGATCATGACCTGAGCTGAAGGCAGTCACTTAACCAACTGAGCCACCCAGGCGCCCTGAAAAATACAAGATTTTGTTTTAGTTTTATTATTTCTTCTCTAAAATTCTTCCTTTCTTTGTAGAGATCCAAGTTTTTGACACTTTATTTTCTTTTTGTCTGAATAATTCTTTAAAATAGTTCTTCTTTGGGAGGGTTCCTTTTTTAATTTGAATTCAATTAGTTAACATATAGTGTATTATTAGTTTCAGAGGTAGAGTTCAGTGATTCAACAGTTGCATATAACACCCAGTGCTCATTACATCTCGTGCCCTCCTTAATAACCCATCACCCAGCTACCCCATCCCCCCACTCACCTCCCCTCCAGCAACCCTCAGTTTGTTTGCTGTGCTTAAGAGTCTCTTACTGTTTGTCTCTTTCTCTGATTTCATCCTGTTTTATTTTTCCTGGGTTTGTTTCTTTTACTAATCAGAATCATGCTCTACGTATTGTTCTTTGATGTGCTTGTTGGGGATGTTCTGAGCCTAGCACACTCCTTTTATCCATCATATATTCCACAGAATTAATGTCGCTGTTTGGGTTGCTTCATTCTGCTATTATGATTATGCCCACTTGTGTGTGCACAAACTTGAGCACAGGAGCTGGAATTTGAGGGGAAGAGCCCTTGGCAATCTGAGGTGAAGGCGCATTGACCTGGCATTGAACAGTTGGCAGGCCATACATGCTGACTGGGGCAGGAGGGTAGCTGGACTATGGATTTGAAACCCACAAGCTGATGACATCCTATGTGACAAGTACATGGTGGTTTTGCTTTAAACTTTCGTTTTCCTGGGAAACGCTCTCTCTCCTTCTATTCTGAATGAAAGCCTTGCTAAACAGAATATTCTTGGCTGTAGATTTTTTTCCTTTTACCACTGGAATTTATCATTTCACTCTCTTCTGGCCCGCAGAGTTTCTGCTGAAAACCCACTAATAGCAGTGTGGGGTTTCCCTTGTATGTACCTGCTTTCCTTTCTCTTCCTGCTTTTAAAATTCTCCCTTTATCACTACTTTTGGCCATCTTACTTACTTTGTGTCTTGGTGCAGGCCTCTTTGGGTTGGTTTTATTGGGAGCTCTCTGTGCCTCCTGGATCTGGATTTCTCTTTCCTTCCCCAGGTTCAGGAAGTTTTCAGCTATTATTTCTTCAGACAAATCTTCTGCCACCTCTACTTGCTCTTCTCCTCCTGGGATCCCTATCATGTGACTCATGCTTGACAGTATTGTTGAGTTCCCAGGGTCTATTCTCATTTGGGGTATTTTTTCCCTCTCATCTGCTCAGCTTGATTACTTTCCATCAGTCTGTCCTCCAGGTTGCTGATCCATTCTACTTGCTCTCGTTTGTTATTTATTCCAGGTGGTCTATTTTTATTTCCATCTAGTGAGTCCAATATCTCTAATTGGTTCTTTTTTACATCTCTTATCTCTTGGTAGAGGGTCTCATGGAGGTCCTGCACTCCTTTCTCAATTCTAGTGAGTATCTTTATGAGCATTAGTTTAAATTCACTAACAAACATATTATTTATATCCATTTTGTTTAGGTCCCTTGCTCTGACTTTGTTATGCTCTTTCATTTGGGACATATTCCTCTGTCTCCTCATTTTGTCTATTGCTGTGTCTGTTTCTACGTGTTAGGAAAGTCAGCTATATTTCCCGTACTTGAAAGTAGTGGCTTTGGGAGGAAGGGGTCCTGCAGTGCAATGTCTTCTTTTCACCAGAAAATGGTGTTTCATGGGTATCTCCTATGTGTGTTGCTACAGGGGTGTCCTACCATTGTGGCAGTTCCACTCTTTGTCTTCAGTCCAGCCTGAAATGGTTCTCTGCCTATTGTGGGCAGAGTCTACTGCCTGTGGTGTTAGTGGACTAGCCCAAGGCTACCTTGTCTTTGAGTTGAGTCAGAACAGGTGTTTGCCAGAGATGAAGTAGCACCAAAGTGCAGTGTACTTTCCCTGTGTTGTCCCCTGAGAAGCTTTTGTTGGTGGGCTAGGCCTGCAGTCAGACTGGGTTGTGGTTATCCTCCCTTCTCCCTGAAGCAGGACTCACTTCAGAGTGGTGCTGGCCCTTGTCTGGGCTGCTTACACACTACCAGTCTTGTGGACTGTTTTGATGGGATCTTGCCAAAAGCGATTGGAGGGGGGTGGATCTGTTTGGCTGTAGCCTCTTCTCTACCTCAGGCTGCAGAGTCTGTTCTGCTAGTTTTCGGGTTGCTTTCTGCATTATTTATGCCTAACCGCATGGCTAGGTGGCCATGTGGTGGGTGGTGAGCCCAAGGTCCTCCTGAAATTTCTTTCAGGGCAGGTATGCTGGTGATTAATTCCCTATTTTTGTTGTCTAAGAAAGTCTCTAACTTCTTTATTTTTGAAGGATTAATTTTGCTGGATATGAAACTGTATGTTGGGGGGCTCTTTTACAGTTAATATTTCACCCCACACTCCTGAATGATTTCTAACAAGGAGTATGCTTAATTCTTATCCTTATTCTTCTTCAGTTAAGGTGTTTTGTTCCCCTGGCTTCTTTCAAGATTTTCTCTTTGCTGCTTTCTGTAGTTTGAATAAGATATACCTAGATGTGGTTTTTTGGCACTTGTCTTATATAGTATTTTCTTCACTTCTCATATATGTGGTCTGGTGTTTGTTGTTAATTTTGGACAGTTCTCAGTCATTATATTCAAATACTTCTTCTACTCCCTCTCTCTTCTCATGACATCCCAATTACATATTTATTACACTTCTTGAAATTTCCCACATTCTTGGATGTTCTATTTTTTCTTCTGTTATTTTTTCTCTATTCTTTCAATTTGGTTTCTGTTGACTTATCTTCAAACTCATGATTTATTACCTCAAATGGGTCATGTCTACTAATGAACCCATTGAAGGCATTCTTCATTTCTGATTCTGTTATTTCTAGAATTTTCTATTGATTCTTAGAGTTTCTATCTATGCTACCTATCTTCTTGCACATTTTCTACAATTTCCATTAAAGCCCATATTATATTAATCACAGTTATATTAAATACCCCTTCTACTAATTCCTACATCTATGTCATATCTGAGCCTATTTCTAACAATTATTCTGTCTCTTTAGACAATCTTTTTTATTGCCTTTGGCATGCCTTTTAATTTTTTGTTGAAAGCAAGCATTTGCTGCATCACATAATTGAATCTGAGGTAAAGAGGACTTTGTCAGAAGGATCTATGGTAATATGACTGGGACTGTGTTGAATATTTATTGTAGCTATGGGTGGCAGAAGCTTCAAATTCCTCTAGTATTCTTGTTTTTGTCTCCTTTCTAGATTTTGGGTTTCCCCAAGTACACTTCCTTACATAAAGTCTGTATCTTGTATCTGCCGTAGTCCCCTATTATTATACTGAGACTCTGTTGGTAGAGTGCTGGGGGTAGAGAAAGGGAGAATTACAGTCTGATTAAATTTCAGTGTTTTAGTGGGCCCTAATCTTGAGGTTCTGACCTTCACAAGTTTTTCTCCAGTGGTATAACTCCTTCCATCCCCCAGCTATCTCCTTTTCCATTCCCTGCCTATAGCATTCTCAATCTATTTCCTTGAAGCTCTCTCCCGCCGCCAGCCTTTCTCTCGACCCCCCACCCCCGAAGTAAGACAGGAAGGCTTGAGGGACCAGAACTAGAAGAATGCCCTTTCCCTTACTCAGATAAGCCTCCAGCAAAGTCTTTTTTTTTTTTTTTTTTTTTAGAGTAGATCTTTGTTGTGGGGGAAGGCTCTGGGTAAATTTTACAATGATTACTTTTCCCTTGCCCCTCTCAGAGCATGAATAGATCTTTTTGGGATCTGTACCATAAGCATCTAGCAGGGTTCCTGGAAGTAATGTTCATGGAAATCTGGGTATCCCAAAGTCTGTGGCCCTCAGGATTTTCAAGAACGTAACTGATTATCAGTTTCCCCAGCTCTTTCTTGTTGGGAATAAGGGAATTTGTCTCCCAAGTTGTTACATGTCAGAGCCCATAACAGAGTCTCTATCCCAATAAATGAAGACATATTTATTTACCATATAACAAATTTGTGGGATGGGCAAAGGAAGAGCTGGCTTCAGGAACCACTAGGACTAAGGCCTCAAATGCTGCCAAGATTGATTCTATACATTTTAATTTCTCTCTATTATAACATCACTCTTTACTATTGCTGATTACTGATCTGTTTTCTCCAAGGCTGTAGGCAATTCTGCACTCATACCCAAACAGCTGTTACCACATAAGCAAAGAAACTTCTCCTGTAGCTTCAAATTGAAAACAAACAAACAAACAAACAAACAAAAACTGTGGAAGGACTGTAATGGTCTCCCTTGTTTCATGTGTCCACAAGCCTGGACTAATCACTGTAGCTATACAGGGGTGGAGTTATAACTGGTTTTTGCCTGAACTATGGGCACACCCTCAGGGCCACAAAGATGGGATAATGGAGATTCCTCCTACTCATAAAGACAACCATTTAGAAAAGGGAATATAGGAAGGAAAAAACAAATAACCCATGCAAAGGAAGGGGAAGTAGAGAACAGTTCATTGAAGGCAAAATTTACCCATTTCACAATTTCATCTACTTAGAAACCATTTTTAATACTTTGGATGCTTATGAGAAGGGATGATGTCAAATCTTGACTCATAGTTCTTGATGAAGCAGATAACTGAGTCTATTAATCTGATAATACATTTAAACTGAGTTATTGTGTCAAGGAACTTCCATTATGTATTTCATTCAGTAGTAAGCTGTCAGAATAAATCTCATGATGGGGGAAGATCAAAGCTGCTTTCCCTATTTGCCATTTTTATATTCCATGAATTCTTAGACTTGACAGTGATTTAATCCACGACTCAGGACAAAAGCACAAGGTGGTGATTTCCACTATAAGCTTCTGTGCTCCCAATCCCCCCAAATAAAAGTAAAAAGCCCCCAAAGTTACAAATGTTGGCAGCTCAATCTGAATGAGATTGCTATATTTTTTTATTAATTAATGTTTGCTCATTCAAGTTTAAGCTGAAATGGCCTGATCTCCATAAAAAAAACTTTAAAAAATGAGCCAAAGTTTCCATAAAACCTTCTGTAAAAATGATTAGAAGGGATATAAGATCTCTTTCTTTTATACGCACTTGAACTCGTTTAAGGAAAAAAGGAAATTTATAGCCTCACATAAAAAAGGAAATACCAGAAGGGCTCAGTCTAGGGGTTTGAATGCCATTAGGACTTGCTCTTTCTCCATGTTTTGTTTTTACTCTTTTAATGGGCTTTATTCTCAGCCCACTTTCTCATTAACTCATGTCTATTGAAAGAGAAAGCATGCATGTCTCTCACAATTCTGTCAAATCTGAAGGTTACAGCTCATTGGTTAGCTTGAGTCACATGCTCAAACCTCAGGCTGTCACTGTGCCAGGTGATGATTCTAATTGGCCAGGCAGGGTGATGGAGAATAGAGTCAGTATTTGCAGACAGTCATTTAAAGTAAAGGAAGAGGTGGTTCCCCAGAACACACTTAGGGTTTTTCACTAGAATAGTAGTAATAGTGGTAACAACAAGAACATTAACAAGAGACATTTAAAGAATCTTAGTATGTGTCCAGCACTCTTTGGGGCATTTTAAACTAATTTAATCCTCATAACACCTTCACAAGAGGATGGGGAGTTTGAGTAACTTGCTGTAGTAGATTCTGTATTTGAACCTAGGCAATCAAGCTCCGAATTAGTGCAGTTAACCACTGCCCAATACTGCTGCTTCACACACATGGGGAAATAAAACATGAAGAGCAACACTAGAAGGCAGGGTACAAGAAAGGACAATGGTCAGTATCATTTCTTGGGAAGCATTTCTTCATTTTCTCTTCTGTTGATTGTAAACTGTATCCTGATTCCAGACCACCTGGTCTATTTGGACAATAAACATATCCAGAATGAAAGGCTAAAAATCTTGACTTTCAATTTATGTTCACTATTTGGGCCCTGTATCCCTAGCCTCAGCTTCACTAGATGGATTTCTAAAATAAAAATTAGGTTTGAAGTCAATCTCCATTTAAATAAATAAATAAATAAATATGTCTATATCGGTCTTATTCTATTTCTCCCTTGAAGGAAAATATCTCTATTTTACAAATACGTAGAAGTAAGCCTGCTCCTCCATTCCCATCAACTCCATTTTGTTTCTTCTCAAACCCCACAAGAAACCCCACTGAGTTGGACATCTGGAAATCAATTTCACCCTTCGTAGTTATGCAAACCACCTACAGTGCCCTTTGGCAGCAGAAGAGTTTTAAGAGAATCCCAAAGAGAATTTACGCTGGCAAGGGAAAACAACTCGTTTCAACCTTTTAGAGATAACTTGTGGGATTTAGGGGAAAATGGCTTTAGAAAATTTAAAGTCAGGCAAGTCAATGGAAAGAGAGAAAACATTTAGAATGAATTAGGAACTCTGGTTAGAATATATGAATAACATAGTTTGAAACAAAATAATCTTGAGGAATTCAGTCAGATATATTTTATACATATACTTGAATGTGATAATTTATTTATTTGATAATAAGTTGATCTGTTACTGGGTTTAACCAGATATTTTTCTTCCTAAAGTGGTTTATGCTGTGTAACAAACCACCTAAAACCTGATGGCATAGAAACCCTGAAGGCATAAAGTCATGTCTTATTTCTCATTAGTCTGCAGGTTGACTGGGGACTGGTTCATCTAGGCTGGTTGGGCCGGGGATGGCTCAGCTCCACAAGTTCTTCATCCTCCTCTTGGATTTAGTGGATCAATTTGGGCATGCCCTTCTCAGGACAATGACAGAGATGGCAGAGAGCATGAACACAGCTGTGTAAGAGTTTTTCAAGCTTTTGTTTGTATTATGTCTGGCAACCTTCCACTGGCTAAAGCAAGTCACACATGAAGCCTGGAGTCAAGGCACGAGAAGTATACATACTGCAACATTACACAACACAGGAATTAAATACAAGGAGGGGCTTTAATGCAATCTACCATACTCTATCCCCCAACCTCTGTTGATTAGACCTCTAGGGGTGGTAGCTGACAAAAGATAAGTACTAAAAAATCTTGTAAGTTGATTAGGGGCCCACCCATGGCTGAAGTGAACCAAACAGATACTGGCAACAGCAAACACCTATTTCATGCTTACTAGATGCCAGGCACAGTTCTAACTACTTTACATATATTATTCAATTCTCATGACAGCCTTATGAGATAAGTACAATTATTAGCTCCATTTTCATCATGAGGAAACTAAAGTCCAGTGGAATAAAGTAACTTGACAGCTGGTAAGGAGAAGGGCCAGGATTCAAACCTGGGTAGTCTGGCTCCAAAGCTCATGTCCTTAACTACTAAATTTTTCCCTCTGGGAGAGAAACAGAAGGAATTTCCAAAATAATCATGGAGCAGAAGTTATAAGCATGCCATGGTGAGCCGTACCCACATGCTTAGGAAAGCATGTTTAAGAAGGAATAAGAAAGCATGCAGAGGTTGAAAAAATTAGTAGGGAAAGATAGGATGAGAACATAACAGGTGAAAAAAAGACATGAAGACCCTAAGAGCTGAGATCAGTAGCAAAGGGAGAAGAAGGTAGATCTAGCTAGCACCGCTTGGGATCTGACACATTTCCAGTTCCCAGTTCTAGCTTTCTTCCAGAGAAACCTCTGCACAATCATGATTTCTGAAGTGTAAGAGTTAAAACCAGAACAACCTGGGTAGAACATGACACATCTTTCACTTGACCTCTTTCTGGAACATTTCCTTCCCATTCTCTGCTATGAGGTGAGCTCCTTTGAACAATCAGGATCCTTAGGAAGCGGTTTTAAAACACTAACCCCGACTGAAGGTTGGCAAATTTTTTTTTCAGAAGGACAGTATTTTAGACACCATGGGCTTTCACCAAGACCCACGCCACTGTAGTGTGAAAGCATCCACAAACAAGATTAAATAAGTGTGCATGGCTGTGTTCCAATAAAACTTCAGGTTTAGTGTGGACACTAAAATTTGAATTTTGCACCATTTTCATGTTATAAAATCTTAAATTTTTTTGACCAATTTTAAGTGTGAAAAACATTGTCAGCTCACAGGCCATATGATAATAGGTGGTGGGCCTGATTTGGCCTGGGGGCTGTAGATTGTCAAGGCCTGAACTAGACCTTTGTCAAGGGGCCCTGGTTAAGAACTCTGCCCTTGCTTATGTATGATAGAACAGGGATGATCTCAGATACATGCTAAATGGGTGTAGAGTATATACAATATGACTTCAGCGCTTGAGGTGGCTTAACTCTGCCCCTATCTGCTAAAATTTTTCTTCTACCAACTCGGACACTTGCTGCCCTTTCAACCCATAACCTCTTTTATTCCACAATAAATAAAGAGATTTAAAAACCCATCTGAAATTCTGCAGGTATGACATCCTTTACTGAGAGTAAGGATTGGCTCAAAGGGCTCAGGAGGGAAGAGCAAAGCTTTTCCATTTTTGAGGTTCAAAGATTGTATGACAGAAACAGAAGAAGCTGGGGACACCTGAGGGAATGTGGAAGGCCTCGTTCTGGGCCAATGACAGTGGCAAGGCCCCAGAAGCTTCCTGATTTAGTTCTGGAACTGTATTGCCAACTTTCAGTGTGCTGTGCCAATGAGACAATGGAGCAAGCCTGGTTGATGGAAATCTAACCAACTCCTGACAACTCTTTCATATAAAGTCTTTTAACAAGTGCTTCTGGACCATCTGTGGTTTTTTCCTCCTCATTTGGAGCCAATAAACAGAAAGAGAGGAAATGAAAGAAGGAAGAAGCTCTCCAGAAGGCCTCAAATGTAATCAGCTTCAGAGCAATTAAGAATGGACTATATTTTTATTATCATCTAAATTCCCTTTGAGGTTGATGATAAAAGCTAATTCACTTTGGCTGTATCTTTAATGCATGGGACTTATTATTTTTTTTTTAAAGTCATTTGCAGAAGAAAAGCAAAAGAAGACAAAGCTTCTATTTTGATTGACTACAATTTGTTAATTGCTTGACTGGTCAAATTAAATTGAGTTAAGTATCCAGGAAGCCAAAAGAAGTCAAGCACTTTTCCACAGATGGAACCACAGAATATACAATAGCAACTGGATGGAAGTAATCAATCCTCCCCCCAAATTTCCACTCCCTTCTTTCCTTTTACAGAAGCGCCTTACAATTCAACTTCCCATCCTCAAAAGGACTGATTTAACCTGAAGCTTTGCTTTTCTTTGACCACGGAAAGCCCTGAATAAAATTCTCTATATTATCTGTTAAAAATATATCATTGAACTTGGAAAAATAAGATAAAATGGTAATTTGTGAATGCTTCTTTTCTTTTCTTTTCTTTTCCTTTCTTGTTTTATTCTTGCTTGCTGCTGTCACCCTGGTTTATGTGATATTTGTGAGTAGCGGATTTGGTTTAATGAAAACATGGGTGCACTGATCAGGAGAGTGGTAAGAGAAATAAAAAGTGCATATCTGAGAGTCCTTCTCTGTTGGGGAATCAGCAGTTATAGCAACTAATTGTATTTTTGCAAACTCTAACTATTCTATAAAGTGCTTAAAAAAATCCTAATTCATGATTTTCCCTGAAGCTGTCATTTGGTCTCAGTGGGTGGTCAGGAAGTGAAGTACAACACAGAAGTGTGTTGTGTCTCAGCGAGTCTTCCCTTTGATCAAGCTTTGAGCCCAGACAGGAAACAATATGCTCATTGCTTTACTGCCATTGCGGATTGTTCATTAGTTTTAATTATTTTCTAAGATCTAGAGGGAGCCATCAAAAAAAATTAATCATGAATGGAAGGCAAGGCAGCCTTCTGTGATCATAAAAACACATAAAGCGTTTTAGATTATGGACATTTTATGATTTACACTCAAACTTGAACTGAAGGGGGCATATGGTACATCAGCGTTTATTAAAAAAGCATGGGGATTTATGATGAATCATAAGTTTTGCTGTAAAATAAAATAACTTGCCTTTCTATCGTGCTTTTAAAGTTTTGTGAGTATGTGTGTGGGGAGTCTTTCCCTAATTTTGACCTTGCCAGAAAAAGAAATTTTAAAAAATAGCATCACCACATTAGAAATGATTTTGAAAATTGGCCAATTATATAGCGTTTGCATTTTCACCAAGCATTCCTACCAAGCTCTAGAAATTGTCTTTTCTGGAGCAGCCTATTCCATTCTGGAAAGCTGAAAAATTTAGAACCCTGTGTCTCTATGGCCTCCTGTACTCACTGAGCACCACTCTTTTCTGACATAAATGCCATCTTACTCCAGTGATAGCCCTTCAGGCAATGAAGCAGCTATTGATTGAGGCTCTTTACATCTTCTGAAGGGTTTAAGATTCCAGGCCCTGGAATCCAATGGCTCAGGTTCAATTCAGGATTCTGTCACTTATTAGAAGTGTCCCTGGGCAATTATTCAGCCCTGGTAAGCTTCAGTTTTGGCCTCATGAAGGTGGTGGTGAAGAAGAAATGAAGCTATGATCTGAAATGCTTGACAGAGAATTTGCCAAATGGCAAGTGCTACCATTACGGCTGTGTTTCCAATATGTCCTCATGTGATATGATTTTGGGTCCCTTTGCCATTCGGGTGAGAAACTTGTCTTGGTTTTAAAAGTGAAAGCACACATTCTGGGCACCTCTCAGTGCCAGGCAACAGGGATGACTTGCCTCCCTACTTCTGCTGTATTGGTTCATTACTTCAGAGTTTTTCTGCCCCAATTAAAGTACCTTTAAGATGTCCCTGGAAAGACCTGCTACATGTGAGAGTCCACTTATAATGTCAAGGAATGTACTGGGGGATATAGCATGACCCACTCTTTGCTCAAATCTTGCTTTCTTTCCCATACCTGGTATCTTTAATTCTATGGCCTTGGCTTCATATTTGGGCTCCTCCAAAGGAAACAATCACAAAACAAAGAGACAACCTACAGAATGGGAGAAGTTATCTGCAAATGACACTACAGACATAGGGCTGATATCCAAAATCTATAAAGAACTCCTCAACCTCAGCACCCAAGAAACAGATAATCACATCAAAAAATGGTCAGAAGACATGAACAGACACTTCCCCAGAGAAGACATAAAATGGCTAATAGACCCATGAAAACATGTTCATCATCATTAGCCATCAGGGAAATTCAAATGAAAACCACATTGAGATACCACCTTACACCAGTTAGAATGGCCAAAATTAACAAGACAGTAAACATCAAGTGTTGGAGAGGATGTGGAGGAGGAGGAACCCTCTTACACTGTTGGTGGGAATGCAAGATGGTGCCGCCACTTTGGAAAACAGTGTGGAGATTCCTTAAGAAATTAAAAATAGAGCTACCCTATGACACTGCAATTGCACTATGGGGTATTTACCCCAAAGATGCAGATGTAGTGAAAAGGGCCATCTGTACCCCAATGTTCATAGCAGCAATGGCCACAGTCACCAAACTGTGGGAAGAGCCAAGATGCCCTTCATTGGACGAATGGATAAAGAAGATATGGTCCGTATATACAATGGAGTATTATGCCTCCACCAGAAAGGATGAATACCCAACTTTTGTATCAACATGAATGGGACCAGAGGAGATTATGCTGAGTGAAATAAGTTAAGCAGAGAGAGTCAAGTATCATATAGTTTCAGTTACTTATGTAGCATAAGGAATAACATGGAGGACATTAGGAGAAGGAAAGGAAAAGTGAATTGGGGGAAATTGGAGGGGGAGATGAACCACGAGAGGCTGTGGACTCTGAGAAACAAACTGAGGGATTTGGAGGGGAGGAGGGTGGGGAGTTAGGTGAGCCTGGTGATGGGTATTAAGGAGGGCACGTATTGCATGGAGCACTGGGTGTGGTGCACAAACAATGAATTCTGGAACACCGAAAAGAAGTTAAAAAAATAAATTAAAAAAAAAAAGGAGAAGAAGTGACTACTCAAAGCAGGAGATAATTAGCATCACTTGGTTTAGATGTCCCAAAATTCCCCATGGAAACCTGTGGCTGGTAATTCCTTTATGCAGTGTTAGAGTGTCCATAAGCAACAAATCTGCACTATATTATTCTCAAAGGTCTTTATATACTCCTTGCCTTCCAATTACCCTTAAGATTTTGGCTGTGAGCCACCTAATCACCAGGTATAATTAATTAGTAGAAAATATCCCTTGCACATTCCTGAGTGCTTCCTGCCAGAGTTAGGTGAATCCAAGATAAATTTCTCAGGCATAGTCTTCTTCTGCACAGCCAAGTTTCAGACCTACTTTAGGTTTCTTTTGATATAACAGTTCAGAAAAATTGCCTAAGGGTATAATGAACACTGGTCACTGGTACACAGAATCCACTTTTCTCCCCTAAAATTCACAACTAGATTTGCTAATCTTTAGGCTTCTGAACAGTTTCCACATAGCTCATTCCCTTTTGAGCCTTGTCTCAGATTCTTTTTCTCAAATGGAACTTCTCACATGGAACACAACTGGGAGTTCCAGAGAGTTGGTAATACATTAGAAGTTATAAGCAGGTTTTAAGGAGGATGGAGAGGTCTGGAAATCTTTACTCTTTCTGAACTTCTATAGCATGTACTTTCTAATATTCTGTATACATTTTATCTTTTGTTAGATTGTAAACTCTCTGAGAGCAGAAAATATATTTTATTCATCTCATAGTCTACACAATCTTTAGCATGGGGTCTTAAAAATTGATAATTTTTTTGTGTGCGGAAGAACATTTTCTAAATAGAGAAATAAATCACATATACCCTGCAAAGTAAAAAGGTGATTTTGCTAGCACTATAGCTATCACTATGCTGAATTTCGGTTAGGTAAGATCAAAGATACCACTGAAGGGCGGCTGTTTGGTGGAGTTCCACAAAATGGTCTTTGGATCCATGTTCCTGCTCATGAGCTGTCTACCCCACGTGTCTTCCAACATGAACAATGATCATGTCAACGGTTTCCATTTACATGGTGGTTAATTATTCACAAAGTCAATGCTTAATTCTAATGTCAATTTTTTGAAGTAGATTATCAATAATTCCATTTTACAGCTCAGAAAACAAAGGCTCGGTAAGAAAAGTGACTTTACTAAGGAAAAGGAACAACAAAGTGCAGAGTCAACACATAGTTACGTCATCTGGCTCTTTCTGATCTTTCTACCTTCCTAAGGGATCTTCCTCCTGTCACTCTTGCCTTAACATCAGCAATTTTCAACTGGAATGTGCGTCAGCATCACTTGGAGGGCTTATTAAAGTATAGATTGCTGAGTCTCACCCCAAAGTTTCTGATTTAGTAGGTCTGGATGCGACCTGAGAATATGCATTTCTAAAAAGTTCCCAGGCGATGCTGCTGCTGGTCGCAGGCAACACATCCTGAAAGCCAGTGCTCTACACAATATATATCCCACATACCAGCCAGAGTGATCTTTCCTACACTCAAATCAGATTAAGTGCCGTGCTTGCAAACAAGCTTCCGATTCTTTCATACTTATGCCTTTTACAAAAAACCGACCACTAACACCTACTTATGAGGTCTTTATATGGCCCCTGAAATCCTTTTGTCCTTATCTCCTCCTTGTTCACTGAGCTTCCTTTCTTCTGCTCAACTCTCAAACTTCTTCCCACCTCGGGGCCTTCAGAAAGGAATGTTCTACCCCAAATATCTGAATATCATGGCTCCTCCTTGTCATTTAAGTGTCAGCTCCAGATGAGTATCTCCATGATACTCATGGAGTCTCTCCCTGATTTTCTTATTAAGAGTTGTCCTCCCAGTGATTAATCTTATTGTCTCATTCTTATTTTCCTATTTGTTTCACTTCATCATTTTCTTTGCCTACCACCAGAATGCAAGCTCCATAAAAACTGAGCTGTTACCCGCCTCACTTATCGCTCTGAACTCTACCTAAAACCATGTCTAGTCTGTGGTGGTACTCAATAGATATTTGATAAATTAATGAAGGAGCTTCCAAAACTCTCTTAAAATCCACAAAATCCTTCAGGTTAGTAATCCCATTGAGATCCTAGGTCTCATACGTTGTGAATCTCTGAGGATCAGTGGTCAGTTCCATTAACACTACAACTTGCTTTTTTTTGCTTTTAGAGAAATGGAAGCTATATGAGACAAAGGGCGGCTTGTGGCTGTGTTAATTTGAAACCAAGCGTAGGTCTTAAATACAGTGGCAAGTAGAGCTACAGAACAGATTTTCCTCACTATTTCACTAAAGCAGGAAACGAAGGAATCTTGAAAGAGATGGGAAAATGACTTTAAGTACTATCTGTAAATACCTTTAGACTCTATTGCTGACTCCAGGGACTGGACTGGGCTACACTCAGGAATAGGACAGTGGCCACAAAAGTGTGGTGTGTGTACAAATATATAGGCAAAGCATCTGTGGTCTAACTTCCTTTCTTTTGGAGAAAGCCCTAATCTTTTCTCAGTGGGGAAGATCTGGTGGAGATTTCCTTTGCCTCCAGCTCAAAGGCAGGACACACACCCCAGGCCTGGCCAATCACATTACTCCATTCCTCTCACCAGTGACTGGTCAAGGTATACACAACTGCATCATGTTGGGTCAATGAGAGTCCCGTCTATGAATTGTCCTGGTGCTGTCAGGAAATACAGTCTCTCAGAAATCCTGAGAAAAGATTGGAGACTTGGGCAACCACCTTGTCACTGCATGAAGAGAACCTATCTGGGAGTAAAACACAGAGTCTGGACCACAATGGTTTAGTCCCTGGATCTAGGTGTGCCTGAATCTAACACTTGAATTTCTTACTTAGGTAAACACGTTATTTTGCATTTGTACTTAAGTGCATTGGAGATACATTATGTCACTTACAAGTGAAAGGGTGCTGAGGGATCCAGCGTATCCCACATGTCCTTATGAGACTCCTCCCTGAATAGTTCTGCCGCGCTATGTTATTTTTCTGTCAACACCTAGAGCAAAGGCAGTTGGAACCACCCACGACACTGCACTCAAGCTACTGTGAATTTGAAGCCCACACACCATTGCAGAAAATGTTATTAATAACAATTCCTCCATTTCTATGGAGTTTTCTCCCAAAGAGTTCAAAGAATCTAGTATATATTTCTTTTCTCATCACCTTGCTTCTGTAATGGAGGAAGAACAACAAATATTCCCCACTCGTGTGACCCTGAGCAGTTATATCACCTCTTGGGAGAGTCAGTTTTCTAAAGCGTTAACAACAATGGTAGGGAGGCGAGGTAGGAGGTTTGGATTTGACATTTGATGAGACTCAGACACAGTGTGAAACAATTGATGTCATGACTGCAGGATTTTGCAAAATAAAATGTTGGTATTGCATACTATTGTCTGCAAGCAAGTTCTCAGAAAATATATTCTAGGTCACATCAGACTTTTTCAATGCCATTCAGAAGTATGGAAAAAATACTCTTATGCTTCCTAACTGATCTCTTACCTAAAAGAAAAATGGACTGAAGCAGTTTCAAGAGATCCACTTGCTCTATTTCCTACCAACTTCTATAGGGAAATAACATTTTCATTTTACCACAAACCTTGGGGCCTTAGCCAACATAATATGCCCAAGAGCTCAGCCATGAATTACAGATGTCTTCTCAGTTTCCCAAAGCAAATCTGACTCAGAGAAAGATGAGTTTATGTGATCCACACTTATTAAAAAATACATCTAAATCATTCCTTCTTAATGGGTTATATAATTCAATGATAATCTGTATTAGGGCACCTTATTCAAAGATGTTTGAGCCAATATAATTCAAACATGAGCAAATAAACTGCCACTGGACAGACAGGGAACTTTGTCATCATTAATATTTTCTGAACATTTGGTCTGTGCAGAATTGATTAATATGTTTTCTTAATGGAAAATATAAAACAGACATAGTTCTTGCTTCAAGTAATAAAGCAACTCATTTGAGTCCATGGGAGACACCCAGAAAACATTCCAAGGAAACATTTAACTATCTGATAATTGATATAATAGAATAAAAATGACAGAGAGCTAGATGGAATTAATGGGAAAAAAAAAAAAGACTGGAAGATGGGAGGTTTATCATGAGATTTTCTAGAAGGTAGGGAGTAGCTATATATTTGGGAGTATTTGAAGAGATACATGCTTTTTTGTGAGTGGCAGAGGCTGTTCATAAATGAGGACCAGAAAACAGTATCTTGTGGCATGACTAAAGAATATTTCATTTTACACTATCTAAAATATCAGCAAAGTGAATAGGACATCTCTTTAAGAAGAGATGTCTAACAACAATGGCTGTAGCAGGTTTTTTTTTTCTTTAGTGAAAGTATGTCCAAATGCCCCAAATATTACATGGGACATATTCAGAGTAAAAAGATTTTTTTTTTCTTTTCTGGAATTAAAATTTAACAGGGCATCCTGTATTTTCATTGACTAAATGTGGGAACTCTTTGTAGAAGTACCTAAGATGAAGTCTGCTTTTTATTTTTAAGAGAGGGATTAGCATGTGTTAAAGATATGCCTGTCAACACCATATAGCACTTTTCTGTGCCAGGTCTTATTGTGAGCACTTTGCACATTTTTTGACTCATTTAATCCTTATAAAAACAACATTACTACTTTATCCTCCTTTTTTCCAGAGTAAGAGACTGAGCCACAGAGAAATTAAATAATCAGCTGAGTGGATAAGCCAACAATGGGCAGAGGCAGGATTTGAACCCAGGCAGTCTGGCTTTAGAAGCTGTGCTCTTCACGACCATGTAATTTTGCCAGGCAAAGTTTACTGGCCACACAGTGTGGGAGAAAAACACCTCATCATGACTCTTTTAGCAGATTTTAACTATTGCCTCAACCCCTCAAACCAAAAGCACAGTCCCTGGAAAAAAGTAGCTTCTCATCTTGAAGAAAGCTCCAGATATCCCTCCTGGCAGTTGGCTACAGCTGACTGGTTCCTCACCTTACTGTACCTTCCACCCACCTCCTCCAAACTCACCTAAGTGCCATTAATGGTCCTCCTTGACCGGCTTCTAATAGTCATTTTCTGGTTTTATCATACAACAAGGAAGCAGCATCAGAGTACACCGTACGAACATCTGCCCAGACTCCTGCCAGGTGCCGTCCTGGCAACGTAGTAAGTGAGAGGGTCCCCTGGGAGCTGAGTAAGGGATATGCCATCCACAAGCATAATTTATTGCCAGGGTCTCAGACACTCGTGAGGCCAAAAGCCAATTCCTTTTGCACTATTTTATATCTGTCTACATTTGCTCCCAAGATTGGTAGAGAGCTCCTGATATATTTTCAAATACGAGCAAATAGGATACAAATCTAAGAGACACATTCCTAGAATTCCAGAGAGAAAAAACTGGGAGATATCACTGAAGGGTGCTCTTCACTGAATTGATGGCTCTAATTTGTACACCATAAACGAAAGCAAATCATAGATATGAATGTTTAGCATATTTAAAAATGGTAGGTCCTTGTATTGACTTATTTTGGCTTTTTATACTACACTATCAATTTGTGAAGTGTTCAAGCATTTTACTTCTCGTAAGACATTTGTTTTGGTTAAGCAATAGAAAACCCTTCGTCCATTCCTACTAGGAGCTGAGGACTAAGCCTGTTCATAATGACTCTTACATGAGAATTGTATTGAATAGTTTTCTATTGTAATCAGACATTACATGAAATTAGAAACAATAGGGGAGCAAAATCAATCAGCCATGGCGGAGGGATTGAGATAATAATGACTCATTTGCCTGGGTTGCTTTAGAAAATTAATAACAACAGAGGTAATTACTAACCTGGGAGAGCCAGACTCTTGATCATTCTTTAACACTTTAAACAGGAAGTACACAGAAACCCGTCGCTGCAAGGCACCTGCCTGTTTGCTGCAATCAACAATGAACTGGCTCAGGGGGCTCAAAACTCACATCTTCCAGATTACTGGTTCTCCACTGGAGGTGCCCTTGTCCCCAGTGGGACACATGGCTATGGCAGGGGGCATTTCTGACTGTTCCAACTTGGGGCATGGGTGCTCCTGGCATCAAAGGGTAGAAACCAGAGGTGGCGTCACATATTCCGCAACGCATAGGAGAGTCCCCAGGATGCAGTTACCCACCCCCAATATGAACAGTGCCAAGGCTCAGAATCCCAGGCCCTAGGCCCTGCCTCAGATTTGCCAGCTGTCCAGAGACAGAGTTCACAAGGCACGTCATGACAGCACCCAAGAAGAGAGCAGTGATGATTGGTCCAAGAAGAATGGCTTATCTCCTGCTTCCTTTGGTTGAGGTCTCTATTCTGCACAAAAGGCTGGCAAATCCCTCCATTTTTCTTCTAGCTCTATCTGCTCTCCAGTGAAGAGGCATATATCACAGTCTCCTGGCTGCGGGCTCTAAGAGATCAGACGGCTCAATGCATCAGAGAAAGGGCCCCTCTGGACACAGCTGGCTAACAGGATGCTCACTGGCAATATTTAAAACTGCCTCTTTTCTCTGAGTCCCCAGCTCTTGGTGGTTTGGAAGTGCCTTGGTCTTTACTATTCAAAATATATACGGAGCCAGCTTCCAAGGGGTGAAAGGTATAGGTACATGTGAAAAGACCAGATGGCTGAACAGATGGGCTGAGCACGTCTGCATCTCATGCCCAAAGATGGCACGCTTAGGCTGCAAGTAATCAAGTAATTGTATGCGCACACTGCCTTACGTTGTGCAAAGCTAACAGTGATTGCTTCGCAGTGTAACCAAAACAAGACAACCAACTTCCTGCCCAACCTGCCATTAGGTCCACAAGGCCTTGACGATGGCTTTTCCTTGCTACCTTCCTTCTGTTAAACATAGGCTCCCATTCCACGGAACCAGAAAGCTTTATTTTTGCTATAATAGAAAAAGTCAAAGTAGGGTAAAACATTTGCCAAATAAGTGATATTAGGAATAATCACAGAGCAAATGCAGTTTAATTTGTAATGTGGCTATCTTCTTTGCCCACCATCCAAGGTCTTCCTATTGGCATTCCAGTCACCTACAGCATCTGGATGCCCAGACCAGACCCCACTGAGACTGACAGTGAATCTCCCTCTAAGGTCGGAGACCTGCCCAATCCTCTCTCACCTTCAACCGTAATGGACCTACTCTTTGCTAAGGTGGCATTAGCACTAGAGTTTTCTGGTAAGACAGAAGGTATGTGGTTAATTGTAGGGATGTCTGGCCCCATGGCAGTTTTCTCAGGGGACAAGGCTAGCTTAGCATGCCTCTGATCATGCCATTTGGAAGGCTTACTTAGCCACTATGTGAAACCTTTCAAAATCAGGCAACTATTGCAACTCCTTCACCTCAAGTGATACAGACATTATATTTTATTGTCCAGGAAGGCTCCCCATGTCCTTAAATTTTTTTTCCAGCGATATCATTTAATCTCAGCCTCCATTACTCAACAGGCACCTTTCCAGCTTCTCAAATATTACACTCATTTTACAAGAAGCACAGAATTTTCAGAGATGCCTAGTTCCGCCCTCCCATTTTATAGATAAGGAAACTAAAGGCCAGTGCCTTGCCCACTGTTATTTTGTAGACGGTTACTCTTTAAGATAGTTGCTGCTTCTCTTTGTGGAGTGATTTTATTTTTTCACCCCTTTGCCATCAGATGTGGCCACCTTGTGTTGGCCAAAGAAAGATGAGAATTTCAGGCTACTTTCAAGCAGGGATTTTAAGAGCCATCATGTGATTCTGCCATGGGCTCTTTTTATGCAAAAAGCAATGTCCTGGGTAGGGACTGTTCCCTCAGCCTGGGTTCCAGATCAGGGACGAATCAAGGCCGAGCCATAGTCAACTTGGAGAAACGAAGATGAGAATTGTAATTGTAAGCCACCACTTAAGGTCATCTGCTACTGCAGTATCATACAGCCTTCACTGACCGATGTAGTCACCAAGCCGTTAATAACAGAGCTGGTTAGTCCTTATTTCTACACCAGATGTTTTCAAACATACCGCACTGAACAAAACATAGTTCAGCTATAATGAGCTACAAAAAGAATAACATCCAACATTTGAGCAGAAAGACCATGGTTTTTGATATTTTTAGTTAGTTTGTTTCCCAAAACAAATTAGAAAGGCTTTGGGGATTACCCACAGCATGGATCAGCTGTATCTATGGGAATCATTAAGGGCAGATGCCTCTGCAAAGCATGGCCCCAAAGTTTACACTTTCCATAAACTTCTATTTCAGACTCTGCAGAAGGGAAAGTCTCCTCTTACACAGTAGCAAACATAATGTTATTTAAAGTAAAAATAAACCCCAAACACAACAAAAATTCCTGAAATTCAGAGGACATCAAACAAAAAATAAGACAGAATGACAGAAAGTCAGAAAGGAAGGGAAAAGAAAGGATTCAACCCCTCAGACGTTGTGCAGAATTGTAAACATCATTTAGGTGTATAAATTTACCTCATTATTTTCTAGTTAACGAGTTTTCAAATAAGCTAAGAACATTCTGGTGATGTCTTTACTTAACACTGTAATTTCACAAACTGTCAAGAATGAGGAACTCCACTGGGGTAAATGAAGATATGCTTGAATTTTCTTAATTGCCACCTTGCTAAGGCTTCGAGCTCATTGTTTAGCAGTGTGACAAATGGTTCTAAGCACTGTCAGGCAGTCACAGGGGAGACTGGGTTGCTACACAATGTGCCTGTCTCATTATTGTGTTGCTGACAGCCCACAGGCAGAGAAAGCAAACAACACTTGCTTCAGGAGCAGAGTTTCAGGGCCCAGTGTGGCAGTGACTGACAAACCAGAGGAGTTCTCACTAGTGCTAGGATGTTAGCTCTTCCCCAGTCTGATCATCCTCCCTGGGAGAAGGATTGGCTTAAGGGGAGAAACTAGGTCTCTGCATCAACTGCTAACACAGTACCTGGCACACAGTGTGTTCTCAATAAATGCTTGTTGAATGGATGGATGGACCGATGGATGGACCGATGGATGGGCAGATGGATGGTTGGGCAGACAGACACCAGATGGATGGATGAACATCTCTCCCACCCAGGCTTATCAGCACCTTCCTTTCTCCTGTCTACTTGCCAGAAACAAGACTGAATAAACTTAATCATATGATAACTGAGTGTTCCAGGTTTTTACTCTGAGACTGGGTCTTGCTACCCCCAGCCTACACAGACCACCTCCCCCTTACCGGTAGAGTCACATTCTTGTACCCATTTCTCTGACCCATCAGTTCAGAACTCCTCTGAGGGATGAGCTTGCTGCTCAGTCAACTTTCAGTCCTTTCTAATGCTTGCAAAGCATATTGCTCTCAGCAGGTGTTCTATACATTTTAATTTTTAAAATATTGTTTTGTATTCTTAATGTGTTGTGTCTCAGAAGTGTTTGCTACTTAGAAGAGAGTTAGGATGAGAATAGAAAATGCTGAACACAAAGGAATGAGCTGCTGAAAGAGGGTTTCAGATACGAAGATAGGAGAAATACTTCTTTGAATCTTACTGCCTAAAAGAGTGGTCTCAAGTCCTGGTCCACAGGCTGGCTTTGGTGTATGGCGTGTATTCTCAGTGGAGATATTATCATGCCCAAGAAGGGAAAATTGGTTCCTGAGGGTCCAAAAAATTCTTAAATATTACAACAGTTTATGACCCTCCAAAGGGCCACAATACATACACAGTACTTTTGTGATATTAAAATTTCATGGGAGTGTATGGGGAAAAATGTCTAAAAAATATAAAATAAAAACAAGGTTAAAGAACACTAGCTTATGAGGATATTTTTGCCAGCTCAAAGAAAAATGGGTTGTGCATGTTATTGTTTATGTACATATATAAGTCCATACAGTGTAGATAAGATATAAATAGTTCATGCAATTTTTCTAATAGGACTTTTTGAGAAAAAAAATGTGACTTTGAGATTTTTCTTAACAAATTAAACATTTGATAACTCTGTTGGTATCCGTATTTTAAAAAAGTGCCTCTGGTCATTAAAATCCAAAAGTCTGGGAACCACTATTTTGAACCATGGACAACTCAATTATTGTGTAAAATGAGTCTTCTGAAATATTAAACAAGACAAGTGGAGCTTATGAAGGAATTACCTGAGCCCCAGAAAGAACTTCAGAAAGAGATCACATTTCTGTAAGATCCAGGCAGGGGTGGAGTTAATCATGCTCTTTAGCTCAAGCTAAATGACCATTGATTGTCTGGGCTGTCTGCTTGATTCACTAAGTCTACCCACGCCCATGTCTCTCACCCTCAACATTTAGGATGTTAATTTGTGCATTCTATTTGGTGTATTATTATAGAATGTGTATTGTTCTATGTGCGTTTTTAATTTATGCACATGGCACTGTTACATATCCTATCCTGTTTCTTCCTCTGTTTTTACTATTTTGTAAAGATTCTATTACTTCCTCTGCTACATAACCCTCCTGAATATGTGCCCACCTGACTTACCCACCACTATTCTAGAAATGCACACCCAGGTTGCCTTTGACTCCTCAGTAATTCAAATATCCTGGGACAGAAATTGCTCTCAGGTGCCCCCTCCTCTGGGATCTGGGTCAGAGTTTCCAGGGATGCATTCCAGATGGGGACTTTCTAGATTCATTCTGAAGATGAGTGAATTACTTTGAAAACTTTTTTAGTATTGGTGGCCATAATCCTATGTTTCCTATTGTTTAACAGTGTTTTAGAGATGTATTGCCTTTGATTAGGATATATTTTCATACACTGTTGAATTCAGTTAGCAACATATTTTTATACTTCTATTCATAAATGAAATGTGCCTATAATTTCTATAATTTTTTTCCTACTCTTGTTTTTATGTTTGAAGTTAAGAATGCAAGCTGGATAGCTTTTTCTTTTAAAAAATTTTTTTTCTAAAAAAAAAAAAATTTTTTTTTCTTAAACAACTGGCATAGCAAGGAATCAACTGTTCCTTCAAAGTATGATAGGCCTACTTGTAAAGACATCTGGACCCAGAATTTTTACCAGATAGGTAAAGATTTCTGGATAAGATTACCCAGAAGGGTAATCTTTGACTGCTGTCTAAAAATAGTTATTGGACAATTCAAGACATCTGTTTCTCCCTACTCTAATTTTCTAGGAATTTACCCTATTTTTGTCATATTTACAACATCAACAGCTAGTAGTTGCTGATTGCCCTCAGTATTTTTATAGATGTCTCTTGTATCTGTGGTATTTCTTTTTATATTTCTTTTTATTTTCTGTGTTTCTAAACTACTTTCTTGAGCCATAATTTACATAGCATAAAATTTACTTGTTTAAATACACTTGTTTTAAGTGTAAATTCAGTGACTTTGTAGTACATTTAGAGTTGTGCAACTGTCATTACAGTCCAGTGGCAAAACCTTTCCATCACCCCAACGAGATCCCACCTCTGAGGGCCGGGCGGGGCCGGTTATTCCGTGTTCTCAGCCCCAGACATCCACAAATCTACTTTCTGCATTTATAGATTTGCCTTTTCTGGACTGGATTTTGTTTCTTGTTCATCTCCATTAGCCTTTTCAAAGAAAAGCTTTTAATTTTGCTAAGCATTGCTATTTTTTTATTTCACTGATTTTGAAAGAGTTCTCAGTCCATCCCTCAGTGACAGCTAAGAACTGTACTAGCAGGACCCATAAATGAGACTGGCCCATTATTCCTCTGATAATCATTTAGGCTTTGTCTGGGCACAGTGTCCGCTGAGCCTCTTTTCTTCGGAGACAGTGCTCATTTGTCAACAGAGACTTGAACTTTCTCTGGGCAGTTTGCCCCAAATCCTGGTTTCTCCCATATGTCGGAGGTCTGGCGTCTGTGAGGCCAAACTCTGAAATTCTTGGGGGAGACAAAAGATCCTGAGTTTTCTGGTCTAGACACCCAAGCCCTTACACAGGTCTGGGATCTCTATATTTAAATTTATACCATCATGAGTCATCATGTGCTTAATTAAAAAAAAAAAAAAAAAGGAAGAACAAAATATCAAGTGGCTGGTCAATGCTCAAGGATGGAAGTGCTTTCTGACCACACCAACTTCTGATTGCTAAGGAACCAAAAGGTGACCAACATTGTCCCTCAGCAGAAAAAGAAAAGGACATTTGAAGGACTAGAAGATATTTTGAAGTCCTGTGTTTCTTGTTTCACTTTGCAAACATGTGCCCACAATTGCTCCCTTTTCCACACTCCATACCATGATTATTTATTGGGCCTTACAGCAATTTCCCTCATCTTCTTCGTGGATCTGCTCCCTTACCAATCACAGTGAAAGGGCAGGGAGCTAATATTCGTCATGTAGAGTAGACCAAGCACTTTATGGAATTTTCTCTAAATATTCACAGTTGCCCTTTGAGGTTAGTACTACTATCATTCCAATTTTAGAAATGAGGCAATGGGGAGAGGCAAGGTAACTTGACCAGGTCTCTTATTCACCAGTCACTTAGTGACTCCCTAGGGTTCCAAAGATGGTGTCAGAGCCTGAATGAAAACTAACATCTGTCTCACTGCAAGCCTCATGCTCCTCCCACCCCACTAAGATGTGTCTGCACTATTAAGTTGGAAGGGACTTTGGAGTTCATCTAGTGAAATACTTTCAACTTCCCCCAAGGGGCATGAGACAAATGCCTAGATGCAGAGTAGTTATTAATTAAAAGTCAGTACTGTGGGCATCTTCTTGATGGTTCTAAGACTTGGAATCACCTGCTCTGTCTACTGTGGTCCTTATATGGGCCTCTGGGATTGAGCTGCTCCAGGATTTAATGAGAAAATGCCAAGACTGGGTTTAATTTACCCGAAGGCTGCCTCCACCCCAACTTCACAACACAGAGAAGCATATTTCAGTGCAAGCTGGAGAACATTAAGAGTGTCTTAAATCCTTCTAAATCCTCTTCAATTGGATTTTGTGCTTCAGGGGAGAGCCCCCAGACAATTAAAATAACCTGGTTACTTGGAGGATAAGTCTTTGTTTAGGTAATGATCTGAGAGACCCTCCTGACTGTTTACATTTTTTCAAATTCTGGACCAATCCTTCCTCTTCCCCTATGGAGCCTTCCCAAATTTCTCCAAACTCCAGGCCTGAAATCTGAATTTATAGCCTATGTTTCTTTTCCCATTTATTTACTAACAAACTGAGCCTGGCAATATGATGTCACCAACATTGTGTGTATGCTTACTGGGTGAAAGGGGCAGATATATTGTTGGGGTGTTGGAACACTGCTACATAATGAAAGCCCCTATCTTTATCTCTGTTATTTTACACCCCCCCCCCCCCGTTGGGAACATGTTTCCTCCTTAAGTGTCATTATATTGGTATCACAAGAAAACTAATTTACTCTCTTTTCCTTGGAATGTTTTTCTGTCTGGCTCACTTTTTATCATTGATGAGCCAGCATTAAATTCCGCTTCAGAAAGGCCTTCCTTATTTTTGAGTTACATGACCCTCTGTGATACTTTCATGGTCCCTCTAAATACCTACACCACGGGTCAGATAACATTTTTTTTCCTTAATTAATATTTTATTCATTCATTTGACAGAAAGAGAGAGAGAGAGAGAGAGCGCACAAATAGGCAGAGTGGCAGAGGGAGAGGGATAAGTAGGCTCCCTGCTGAGCACAGAGCCCGGTGTGGGGCTCGATCCCAGGACCCTGGGATCATGACCTGAGCCGAAGGCAGATATTTAACCAACTGAGCCACCCAGGTGTCCCCAGATAATATATTCTATAAAATACCTGATAGTAAATACTTCCAGTCATGTGGGCCACATATGGCCTCTGTTACAACTACTCAATTCTGCCATTGTAGCTCAAAAATGGCCAAGGGTGTGTCAGTGTTTCAATAAAACTTCATTAACACTAAAACTTGAATTTCATATCATTTTCATGTGTCACAAAATATTATTCTTCTTTTGATTTTTTTTTTTTCTGGCCATTAAAAACCATTCTTAGCTCCAAACTACAGAAAGAGGTGGTGGGCCGGAAATTCTTTCTTATTTATTTTACTTTTTTTTTTTTTAAAAAGATTTTATTTATTTATTTTGGAGAGAGAGGGAGAGAGAGCACGTGAACAGGGAAAGAGGCAGAGGGAGAGGAAGATACTCTCAAGCCGACTCTGTGCTGAGCATGAAGCTCCACACAGGGCTTGATCTCATGACCTTGAGATCATGACCTGAGCCAGAACCAAGAGTAGGAGGCTCAAACCACCAAGATGCCCTGGTGCCCCTGTTTACTTGACTTTTTAATCTCATTGCATTAAAAACTCCCCCGGGGAAACCTTCCATCTTAGCACACGTAGGACCCAACAGGATGACTGACTTGTATGGTAGAGTTGAAGCTTTACCACACTTAACAACGTATCGCTAGTCACCTTTCCTCCCCTACTGTGGTCCTCATGTGGCCAGTGGGCAGGACCACCACAGTGTTTAATGAGAAAATGCTTTAGTTTAATTTAAGTAACACAAGGTATCTTTGCCCTCCACCACACACAGACAGAAAAGCACACTATCAATACAAGCCTGAGAACATTAAATGGGCTTTAAATCCTTTACAATATTTTCCAATTGGTCTGTGCACTCTAGAGAAGGCCCAGCCACTACTGTAAATAGAAATGTTCTGCTTACTTCCCTCTCACCTATGTCTTAGTTCAATATCTCTGTCTACCTGGCAAAACTTCCCTGCTTTTTAAAGATCTTTCGAGGCTTGGACAATTCCTTTTTCTTCTCCTTCATAAAGCTTCCTCAAGCCTGTGAGTTTTTGTGTAAACTGTTCTTACTGCCAGGAATGTTCTCCTTTGTGGCTCATCCTTTCTCATTTTTTTTAGGGCTCAGAGATTGTGCCATATTTTCAGATGGGCTTTCTCTGTCCACTTCAACAGCACAGCCACTCATCCCCATTCTGCATCTCACTACTGGTCTTCTCCCTTCCTAACACTATCCTGATTTATAACTCCTTCCCTATTTACAGATTTGCTTTTTATCTCCACATTTTAACACAGTAACTGACATATAGTAGGGGCTCAATAAATACTTGTTGAATGACCAAACAAGAAGTTGGCATCCTGAGGCACACCACCTATATTTAAATCTCAGAAACCCACTTCCTAACCTTTCCTGGGCAATTAACTTGCTAAGCTTTGTTGTTTTTTAAATCAGTAAAATGCAAATGACCTACTTTAAAATATCGTAAGTATAAAATGAGAATAGCACATGTAAAGTGCTTAGCACAGTGCCTGGTACACAGTAAGAAGACAATTAGCAATATCTATCTATTTCTATCTACTGTTTCTATCACATCTATAAAATCTATCAATCATCATCCATCCATCATTTATCATCAATTGCTACTATCACCATCCATCTATCCATTATCTATATCATCTCTGTCTATATATCAATCATCTATCATCCATCATCTATCATATCTATCAGTCTCTATCATCTATATCAATTATCTATTTATCCATCATCTAGCTATCTATCCATTATCCATCTCTATCATACATATCTTAGCCATCTATCATCCATCTATTGATTCATACATCTATTATCTATCATCTACCTATTATTTATCTATCGATCTATCATCTGTCATCTCCATCATCTACCAATCATGCATCTATCAATCATCATCATTATCATTATAATCTCTTGAATGTATGAATTTATATCAGAGCTAATTCAACTGATGGTTTTAAATCTGTTTTTCTGTCTTTGGCTACACCATGCTGAAGACCTCTAACACTAACACTAACACTAACACTTTTATTCTGCTAAAAAGGAGAATAAACAATCTAAATTGTCAGAGAGAGGATTTCTCATATTTTCAGTTTCTCATCATGTAATTGCCTTTGTATTACATGCATGAACGTTAGTGTATCCATCCCTGGATGATTCTTTCAGTGCTAACACAGAATTCTGAGCCACCACACTTCCCACAGATTACTTATACAGCAGAAGCAATATCATCAGTTAGTCATGTCCTATCTTGTGGATGTGGCTATTTGAAAACAGTCGCTTATTATATTTTTAAATCTCTGCTTTAGCTTTCAGCACTAGGAGGTCTCCATCAAGCCTAGATTTTATGCTAATGAAAGCAAGGCTGTCTTGTCCAAAACACAGAAAGGTACAAGGAGTTAATTGTTGCAATTATCCACTGAGTGGATTTGGACTGTGAATCCCTGAAAGGATGGATTGTTAATTGCTGTTAAATGGTGATTAGATTTCACTCTTCATGTTTTCAAGATGAACTGAAGTTTACCAGACCTCAAATAATGATCTGCATTAAACTAAAGGGCAGGGAGGACATCATAGGAGTTTGATAAACACACACACACACACACATTCAGAACTTGTTTGAAAATTTTTTCATTCCTGCTTTACAAGACACAAATGGTAGGATATATTTTACTAGACCATACTTTTTGCTGTTCCAAATAATTGATCAAGAAGAGAAAATCGAAGCCTTTTGAAAATTGCAGATTTGAACTACAGAAATCATAGGTAGAATTTGGATATTAATGCCATGCGGTAACACGTTTAGTGGTTTTGAATTGACATAGTACTCTTCTCTTTGAAGGGCTTAGTATGGCTTTCCAAACTTTCCATAGTTGGCAGCAATTGTAGTGCTATATTAAAGCAACATTTTATTTATTTGTTTATATGTTAAGTTAGTCAACTTATAGTACATAAGTTTTTTGGTGTAGCATTCAACGATTCATTAGTTGTGTATAACACCCAGTGCTCATCTCAACATGAGCAACAATCTAAAAAAAATTTTTTTTTAAATCCCATTGTCTTCACATGGCTTTGTTCTGCTTTTGTCTTTCTTTGGTTTTACTATACATTGCATGTACATTCTGAGGGCAGGCACGGGATCCTGACATAGCTCCAGCTTCCACTCCCCCATCACAGTATCTAGTACAAACGTGACTGAATTAATGATACCTGAACTATTAAATACCTGAATAGCTGAGTATCAAAGAGCAGTATAAATTTTTTTTTCAAACAGCAGTATAAATTTAAGTGTGCTACTAAACCTAAGAATTATTATCCCATAGCATTAATATCTTAAGAGTTCTGTCTTTAGAATCCAAAGAGTAGTAGGTCGTCTTCTCCTTGAAATTTTCTTCTCAACAATATTCAGATATGGGGCTGGCTTCTGAGAACTTAAAACACGCATGGAACATGCAACCCCTGGGCTTCATGTCAGACTTAACATTCTTGGTGTTGCCTTTTTATCCCTTAATATGAATTATAATTACACAAAACAGATTTGGAGATGTCTGTTTCTAAGTAACCCCCCTAAAGAAAATGAATGCTTGCAAGAATGGTGCTTTAAAGCACTGTGTACACACAAAAAATTAAATGAAAGGAAAACATCCTCCATTACCTGCAATGAAACAGGATTCTAGGTATAACTTGAACCCACCTGTATCTGAGCATTTTTCCATGATTACTAGGATCCAGCCAAGAGGTTTGCATTTTGCAAGAGGAATTTTGTAGTAGGCTAAATAATGGCCCCTAAAATATCAGGTTCTAATTCCTGTAAAATCTAAATATTACCTCATATGGAAAAAGGATCTTTGGAGATGTGATCAAGTTAAGGATCTTGACATGGGGATATTATCCTGGATTGTCTAGGTAGGTCTTAAATGCAGTCTTAAGTATCCTTATAAGAGTGGTGCAGAGGGAGATTTTAGAGAGACAGAAGAAGTGGACACAATAGCACTATGAAGGCAGATGATGTGACCACAAGCCAACAAATTCTGGCAGCCACAAGAAACTAGAAGAAGCAAGATCAAATCCTTCCCTAGAGCCTCTAGAGGGAGCACTGCCCTGCTGACACCCTGATTTTAGCCCCCTAAAACTGATTTCAGACTTCTGGCCTCCAGAACTCTAAGATAAGACATTTCTGACTTTCAAAGTTACCAAATGTGCTGCAGTCTGTTAAAACAGCCACAGAAAACTAATACAAACATAGAATTTTGTTTTTATTCAGACTAGAACCTGATACAGTCTATGAATTCTTATTACTACATATTACTACTGCATGAGGGCTTAGAAATGCTAATTCTCAGGCCCAATTTTGGAATCAGAATTTGCAATTTAACAAGATCATGAGGTAATTCATATACACCTTCAAGTTTGAGAATCGCTGCTCTAAATGACTCTGTAGCCTTTTGGTGAGAACCTACTTCTCACTTGGAGGATCTGAGGTCACACTTTGCTGGAGGGTATGTGTTTTATTAGCAGGCTGGTGAGAGTCTTATGAAGGCAAACAATGAGGCTAGACTGCAGGTAGAATCCCTCTCTCAGCTGGAATCTCAACACATCTTAGCAAGAAGGAATGCACCAACCTTCTTGGAGCTAGATCGGCAAGGACTTCAGGAGTAAGATGGTGCTTGAATACTTAAAAATGATTCTAATATCTACATGAGCAGATCATACATTTTTCATTTAATCTAACAATTAAGAGGAAGAGATTTGTGAGAGCCAGAGCCATCCCTGGAGAAATGAGCTTCTCATAGCAGGACAGGTGACACAGTGATAGGGATATAGCAGGGACATAAGCTTTAATGTGATTAGAGCGACCAAGTGAACTTTACCATCTCTTTCAGCAAAGAACTTGTACTTCTTTGATTCTTGAACATCATCAAAAATCATATTTACACTTTTAGCAACAGTTTTTTAACAAAGCAAAAGGGTTGAATTACAGCATCTACAGTGAAGGAAGGACTCATTAAACAATTTGGATGGGTTCCAAAAGCTGTGTAAGACCATTTCCTGACCTATAGAAGAATTCAGCAGAGGAAATTTACCTGTCAACTCCTACTTTAATAGGCAACAGCAAAATGCTGGAGTCAACAACACCATCTATAAATGTGTATGGCAGCTAATTTTTAATTGGCACTTTCTCTTGCACCTGCCATAGGAGTTTCGCACATTTATCAACATATTGAAAATGCTTACTTGGTATTTGCAATCTTGTTCCTTTCACACGTGATCAACACTACTCAAATTAGTGTCCCTCTGAACACTTGCAAAATATCCGAAGAAAAGAAACGATCATTTTACACTTTGCTAGTTGGAGGCGATCTCAGGTTATAGTTATATAACTATAACTATGTAGTATATAGTAATAGTACATAGTTATATAACTATATATATAGTCATAGTTCCAACTCTTTCTTTCTAAAAATGAAGAAAACTTCAAGTTAGAAGACTGATGCCTATGCTTCCTGCTTCAACTGTCAGTAGTACTAGAAGTTCCCAGGATGATAGGACATCCTAGCAGAGACATGGGACATGAACTGAGAATGGCTGGGGAGAAGAGAAGAGGAGCTCAAAGCAAGAATATGAGTTGCCTAAATTGGATTGAATAGTGTTCTCCCAAATCTGATGTCTACCTGGGATGTCCCAATGGGACTCTTTTTCTTACTTGGATATAGGTCTTTAACGGTGTAATTATTTAAGACAAAGTCATACTGGGTTAGGGTGGGTCCTAAATCCGGTAACTGTTGTTCTTATAAGAAAGCCATATGGGACACAGATACACACAGAGAGGAGGACATCATGCGAGGATGGAGGTAGGAATCAGAATAATTCAGCTTTAAGACAAAGACACCAAGGATTTCTAGCAACCCCCAATCTTCCAGCAGACGGAAGAGACCAGGAAGTCTCCTCCCTGAGAGCCTTCAGGGGAAGCATTGCTCTGCTGACACCCTGATTTCAGACTTCTGGTCTCTACAATAAACTTGGGGAGATAATAAACGTCTGCTGTTTTAAGCCACTCTTTTTGTAGTAATATGTTATGGCAGCTGTAGGAAAGTAGTAAATGTCCATCCTAACTTATAATGAAAAATGATGATGGCAACGCTGACAGCTTACTTTTACCAGATACTCACTATGCATCAAGCACTATGCTAAGTTCTTAAGATGGACTGTTCTACTTACTCCCCTTCACAATCCTGGGAGGTATGTTTAATTATCTTCATTCTATACAGACTTGTCCAAGGAACCATAGCAAGTGGCTGAGCCAGGATTTGATTTTTTAAAAATTCAGAATAAGGTTCATACACTTCACAACCACGTTCAACTGTCTCCTGATAATGATGATGAAGAGCATTATCCCAAACTCATAGCTCTCACAGCCAAGAATGCCCTCTTCCTGCTTCACTCTCTCTTCCTACTCCTTAAAGGAAAATTTAGAACTTTCAAGGAAATGACCAAGTACCTCATCAGCAGAAGGAAAATAAAAAACCTTACAGCAGGGAATTCATGCAATTAACTGTTAGGCCTCATGGTAAATAATTGTAGTCAATGTTATCTTACCGGTTAGGACTCAATTACTCTGATTGGTCTTAGTATGGAGGGAAGGGAGAGAGACAAAAATATGGGGAAAAATTTTTTTTTCAGCTGAGAGCATGTTTAAAGGCAACCTTGAGGGAACTGAGTCATATATGCAGTCATGTTTTGAATCTAATGGGGTCATAGGTATTTCACAAAAGAGGACACTGAAGACTAGAAATGAGGAGGGTTTTTACCCAGTAACATAGGCAAGTTAACCAAAATTTGGGGTCAGAACACATGTTTCCTGACCACTATCCGATGTTCATTATATATGTGCTTCCGTCCATATATTCTTCTGTTGACCCATTTGTTCATCCACCCACCCACCCACCCATCCAAGCATCCATCCATCCATCCACCACTCACCCATTTAATAATTAGGAAGCACCTGCTAAGGATGGTTACTGAGGATATGAGGCTAAATGGCACTATCTCCATCCTGCAGGTCTCAGTAACGCATGATATTCAAAGTTCAGTTTATCATTTAAGAGTTTCCAGAAATAGAATGGTAGGAAAACACAACTAGAGATCCCTCTGAAGGTGGGGTCGACTGTCAAAACAGTTCCAACTACAATACCTTTTTTAAATCTGGGCTCCAGTACACACATTTCCATTTTACTTAGTTTTCTGAAATCAGGTGACCAGTTTCAGGAAAATATAGTTATTGCCAGAATTACCCCTACCCCACCTAAACAAGTAAGTAAGTAAATAAGTGAGTAAATATCATGGGCTCTGTCTGCAAGACATCATCATAAAACTAGTTTTCTTGTTGTTTTGTTTTCTACTAAGTTACCATGTGTGCATTTTTAAATGGGGTCTGTTTCATGTAATATAAATTAAAAAACACTAGAGAAGTGGTGTTACAGAGGAAAATGTCTTCATATCATTATATTCAGCAATGCAGTTATCTTTCACTGTTCTGTTTCCATTTTCTCCCAAATGCACAGTGATATATTTGCACTGAGTGTCAGTAGAGGGAATGGCTAAGAGCTTGGCCTCAGATTGGGACTCAGACCTAGATTCAGTCTTGGCTTCCCTTGATAACTGTAGGTAAAATTCTTAATGCTTGTGTGCCTCAGTTTCCTTAATTATAAAGTAGTATTGATGAAAATACTAGGTCTAATGGTGGTTCTAATATTAAAAAAGTTTGGTTCTAAATATTAAATAAGTTTATACATGTAAGCATTGAACTCATGATTAAAATGTCTCAGAGTCCCTCCTGCTCTAACATTTGTTAATTTGCTAGTCACAGCAAGGGAGCACCTTCGAGATACAAACCAGTTACAGCATCCACTGTCTGAACTTCTTTTGTGCCATGATTAATTTCTATTCATACAAATAGTATACTTCGGTGCTCCTGCCCGTCTGAGATGATTCTGTGGCAAACACCATTGAGTAGAAAAAGCCCTTTTCTGAGAGAGCTCACAGGATAGGCTTTGAGTGGTGGCTCTTTTAATTGCTCTTCGTGGGGCCCCAAGCAGCTTATTGATTCATCAAGCTGGAAGACATTTCCACAATGATCTGGTATCAACATCTTCTCTACAGATGAAAACACTAAGATCCAAAGAAACTCAGGTGTAGTCAGGGTCCCATGGTTAATTTGTGGCAGAACTCAGTCATTTAACAGTAAATCTTTCTCCTCTTAACACAGCCTAGAAATGTCTCACCATTGAAATCTGGTTTCCTTTACTCTGGGGTCACATTGGATTCAAATCCTCACGTTGTCACTTACTAGGCATTTAATAAGACAGGGCGAATGACTTATCCTTTCTGTGCCTTAGTCCTCAACTATAAAATGGGGAAACAACACCTATCTTGTTGTGATTTTGTACAGATTAAATAATAGAACCTAATGAGAATAATTTGCATAATACCTGGCATTATATTAAAGATTTGAATTATACAATCTATCTTCATATACTTAAAACGTGATTACTTAATATTTCAAAACAGGTCACAATTTCAAAACATCTTAATTTCATTGACCATTTATTCATTCATTATCCAAATATTTTGAATACCTACTATCTGCGAGGCACTGTTCTTTGCATTGGGAGATATAAGTAACAAAATATCCTGAACTCCCTTACATTCTACTAGGGTTAGAGAAACCATAATAATTAAGTACATAAATTATGTATGTGTTAGAAGGTGTTAAGTGCTATAGAGCAAAGTGAAATTGAGAAGGGGATAAGGAGTATGGTAGGAATTTAAAAAGTTGAGCAAAATCATTAACATTTTAAGTAGGGTGACCAAGGAAGGTGACGTCAGGAATATTTGAAGAAGAGGAGTGAATTAGCCATGTAGATACCAGGGTGAAGGGTGTCGAAGCAAAGAGAAAAAAGCAAATACAAAGGCCCTGAGGCAGTAGTGTGCCTGGCGTATCAGTGCAATAGCAAGAAATCCACTGTGGCTGGAAAAGAGTGAGTGTCCAAGAGAGTAGGCCATGAGGTCAGAGAGTAAACAAGCCAGGCCATCACTTCCTTATAAACCATTGTAGGGACCTCAGTTTTTCACATTTCACAAATTATGAAGCTGTTGGGTGGTTTTAAGCAGAGGGGTACATAATATGACTTGTAGTTTAGTTGACTGTGAACCACATAACATAAATGTTGCTGTGTTGAAAATAGATTACAGGAGTCAAGAGTGGGAGCAGAGACACCATTTTGGAAGTATGATACAGGCAATGTTACATGTTGGCCAAAAGAGCTTTGTCTCCACCACGGTGCACAGTGGAAGGCCACATTTTCCGGTCCCTCTGTACCATGTGAAGCCACATACCTAATTTTGGATGATGGAACGAGAGTGGAAAAGATATACGCTTCTTCTGCGGCCAGGCCCTGAAAGGTCCCAGGCTTTTATATGTTCTGTCTCTCTTCCACCTGCAGGGCTGGAAGATAAGAACTCTTGAAAAGTAGACATGTGATGGCAGCACCATAGATCACCAAGTCATCTCTTAGTGGGGAGCTACCCAAGGGTACCCTTAGACCTGCATCAAACAATGAGGTGAGTAAGAAAGGAACCTTTACTATGCAAGGCCACTGAGAATTGGGAATGTTTGTTTACAGCATCTAGAGGGATTCAGCCTCACAAAGACAGGAGCCTTGTGAAATAAATGGGATGAGATCATAATGACTTGGATCTGGGGGTGAGTGGTGGAGGTTGTGAAAAGTGGCTGGAAACTAGATGTATTTTGAAGGTAGCATGTACCAGATTTTCTGGAAGACATGGGAGAAAAAGAAAGATGACACCAAGAATTTCAGCCCAAACAATGAGAAGTATGGAGCTGTCACTAGTGGAGACAGGAGAGACCACAGGAGGAAGAGGTCTGCATGTGAGGGGGTGTGAGGCAGGCAAGAGCAGGAGTTCAGCTCTGAGCATACAAGGTTTGAGGCGATTAGGGGACAGGTAGGTGGAGATGCTGAGTAGTTAATTTATGTAACGATACTCAGTGGTGCAGTAGCCAGCTTGTACTGGATGTGAGAACGAACTGCATAATTTTCAGGAATTTTATAAACCATTTATTAAACTATTGATAGCTTAGAATCAGCAATGATGGGAATATTTCCATCACAGAAAGTAACAAATGCTCAAGTCAGGGCTTTCCCCCTCCCATCTCCCTGAGAGCTGGTATTAAACATTCACATATTCCATTAGGTCTAAGAGTTGAGGGGAGAGATTGTGTTTACAAATGAGATTATATGATTCCTTCCTCTCCCGTCAAGACATCTTAGAATGTATCTCAAGTGCCAAATGTATTTTTTGTTTAATGCTGGATTTTTTTGTTATGTTCTATTAGTCAATGCTATTTTTAGATGACTAGTATATATACAGTTCCACTTATATGGTTCATTCTGTGTTGGCAGCTGTCACACACTGAAAATTTTAAGTATTTTACTTCTATTGCCCAGTGTATTCAAAAATATAAAATTTAAATAACCTCATAACCTTAAATCTCAGAGCTTGCTAACATACCTTTTCTGAAATTCCCCATATTCATAATATCCCAAATACTCCCATCTAAATAAGGAGTCAACAACCCACTGAGTATAACAAACTCATCTAACCTCAGATTCTCCATCTGTAAAATAAGGATTATATTTTCCTTGTCTACATCACCAGGTAACTATGAAGATCAAATGATCATATGTACATAAAAGTGTTTTGACAATTGTAAATAAAAACAACAAATATTTACACATCGAAAATAAAATGGCAGGCAGTCTCTACACTAACTGTGATGTCCGCAAGCTTCATTAATGCATTTTTCTTGATGAGTAGATACCACTCAGAGCCAATCAAGCTGATATAGTCTTGCTTTTCTAGAACTGCATAATATAATAATACATTATGGAAATTAATCTAGAAGGACTCCATGCCACCTTACATTTATCATGTGCAAGAGGAGTGTAAGAAAATGCCTTCTTATTATCTGACTTCATTACCTTCACCTTAACGTTGCTTCCTTCCTGGAAAGGAATCTGACTTTTCATCAACTATAAAGATGGATTACCATTTTGTGGTATCATATTTTTGCCTTTAGCTTTTAAACAATGTTTGTTGCAGAAGATGCTTCTCTCAGTATTTTAATTCAAACCGAGTTAAACTACCAGGAGAAAAAAAATAGTGACCTAAAATAATCTAGTCAAATTAGTCAATATGTTTATGATACGCAGCAAATAAAATTATTTCTCTTGTCATTGATTCTGTTATAGGGTTGCCTAATTATACAGTCTCAATAAATGGGATCTCCAATAATATTTCAGGCCTTTATATTTTTTATTTAAAATGACAAATTAGAGCATTAACAAATGGAAACACTTATTTGAATACATCAATATAACTTAAGTGGAAATATTTATAATTATAAAAGGCCATAGGTGATTTTTACATTTAAATGTCTTTCAATGCACTTAACCTTGTATGCACCTTAGTATCTTTGTTTCTGCTGCTGAAGCTTCAAGAGAGGGATTAAATCAAACACAGAGGATTTGTGGCATACAAGGGAGGAATTATTGTCTACTGAGTTTGCTGCCATATTTGCATGGAACTACTTCAGGCAACTTAAACTTTAATTGCTCCATGGGACTGGAAAGCAAAGGGTAGATGACTGGGAACAATAGATAATCAATTCTGAGATATTTATACTCTGGCAGTTTAATGGCTGTATCCTCCTATTAAAGCTGGTGGTGTGTATGTAGGCCATTAATAGGGAAAAGGAATGATTTTTGGTGATTCTGTTTAGGACCATTTTCAAAGGAGGAGAGTCTCACTAATGTAGTGAAACCTGATGCAAAAACCATGAGGTGAAGTGCCTGAAGGGGCCTTTTCTCATTCAACTTTTCTTTTTTCCCAGTATCTTGATAGCCCAGATGGAAGGGAGATCAACTGAATGGTGCATGACAATGAGTAAATTAGCCACAGTGACTACACTAAATGACAGAGAAGCAATAGGACATCAGGAAGGTGGGAGGAGGGACCAATGAACAAGGGGGGCATATAGTGGGCACACATACAAAGTCCTGCTGTAGGTTACAAACATTAGATTAAAACTGCTGAAGTGTCACACACCCATTTTATACAGTGATACATTCTGGGTCCTCTTGACCTTAAGGGTCTCCAGGTCCTAGTTACTGCTCCTGTGACCAGCTTTGAAAGGGCACAACTGATTGCATCTTACCTCACACCTGCCTCCTACACCTCTAGCCTCCTTCTGGGAAGGAGACATCTAAGGATCTGTGCCTTGACGGGGTGTGTGTGTGTGTGTGTGTGTGTGTGTGTATGACTTGGAAGTGCAGGAGGATGACTGTCCCATGGAGCAAGGCCTTGAAAATGGAAATTGACATGAATGCACCAATACACCTCCTTTCCCCGTGGTCCTGGCCACCTACCCTCTTGCCTTCTCTACTCCTACTCCTTTTATGGGACCCCAGGCTAAGATTACCTCTCTTGTCTGACACTCTCATTTCACGTTTCCAGTCCCCTGAAAAAAACACCAACTACCAAAGTGTATCACTATAGAAAAGACCTGGAATTTTGATGTGATCAACATTCTGATGTAACTGTCCCCACAATCCCAACTCAGTATCAGACTGCCTTTAGGAAATGAGAAGGCACATGATTTTCCTAAATTTCTGCAGTTAGTAAGTGGAAATTACATTTTAACCCACCTTCTCTGAGTCTAATCCATATGTCCTGGCCCTCTGATCCCCTGCACTATGCGGTTGGATTCAGATTCATTTAACAAAATAAATGGTTAAAATAATAAATATCTTTATTCTGAAAAAAATCCTTTGGTGGGATATAAAAGAGGTCTTTCGACAAATGAAGGGCTGTTATGTAAAGGCTGTGGACTCATCGCATATAATTACATGATAAAAATTAAGTCGAACAAGCAGAATAACAACAGCATGACAACTACAACCATAATAAATTAAGAACTTACGTGTGCCGATCATTGTGCTAAGTGCTTTATAAAAATCCTCACTTGTGTACACAACACCCCTATAAAATGCTTACTGCTTTGATTTCTATCTCAAAGACTAGAAAAGTGCCACTAGGCTATATTGAGCTATTGGTTAAGGTGAGTCAAGGAAGGGGTGGAGCTAATCTGGTCAGGGCAACATCGGCATCCTTATCTATGCTATCCCGGCAACACAGAGGGGCAGCTGTCAGATCAGAATTAGGAAGAATATTTAACAATCAGGGGTTTGAAGAGGTGTGACTGCCCCCACAGTGGTGAATTCTCCATTAGTAGAGATTTGACAGCTGACTTGTGGGGTATGATATGGCTGGTACTCCTAAGATGAGACAGAGCAGACACAACATCATCAGCTTCACTAATTCCTCCCTGTAGGTGGGTTTGGAGGGCAGGAAGCAGTTTGAGCATGGTGCCAGGGAACCAAAGTGGGAAAGGCTAGCATCCAGAAGACATTCCACAGAGGACTGAGAGGCTTGTGCTGGGGTTGGGCCTGGAGTGAGCTCAGATTTGGTTACATGGAACTTGGCAATGGAAATGCTTAATTAAGCAAGGATCCTAAGGTGTAGCTGTTGACTGAGAAGAGCTAAGAGAAAAGACGAGAGAACTAATTGACTCAACACAAACCTCACCCCTTAATGAGACCTCAAATAGAGTTGGTCATACCAAGTCTCTGGAATGGCCTGGATGTTCACGTAGGGAGCTATGATAGGCAGGGGTCTATCATACCTAGCCAAGAGTTGGGCTTCATGACCTTCAAAATTCCTTCAAGCTCAAATCCAAGTACTTTAGGAAGGCTAGTAAGGGCTGTACTACTGGAAGAAGCTACTGTAAGACGTAACAGTTTTTCATGGTAACCCAAGAAGTTGACAATACTGTCCGAGAGTAGTTAGCAGTTGATTATCAATGAAATGTTTCATAATGCATTGCTAGTCAGCTTTGGGAATAAAGAAAAATGTTGGCTCCTGTTTGAATCACATAAGACTTTTGACTCCATTCAAATCCTCTTAATGGATGCATTTAGGATAATCCCTTTAATTCCTCCCTCAGTGCTTCTCTAATCAGTGAACACATGCAACACCCATTAACAATCCTGAACAGTCATTTGTGCATAGATACAGAGAAATGAGCCTGGCAGCACTGACAACAGTAGGCACAAACTGGCATGAGACAAGATGACTCATGAATAGCAGGCACATTTGGAAGGAAGGAAATCACAATGCATGTAGTCCTATAGTCACCAAGAATTCCTTATCTTTTTTTAAGGCAAGCTTCTCTTGTCTTTTCTCAATTATGCTTCATGTGCACTTATCTCCAAATTTAATTGAATTGGTTGCTTCACAGATGGGCTTAAAGGATATTTTAGTTTCTAAGTACCAGAGACAAAAGGATGACTGGTATTCATTCTTGAATTAGAAGCCATTAGGAAGAGGGAGTTTTAGCAAGTTTGTGAGAATTTAACTACCTTTGAAGGGAAGTAGTACCTTTCCCAAACATCAAGAGGATTTAGTCCTTGGTAAGGGGAATAGGAAGGGCTCTGGAGCCCGACTATGGATCCAGTCTGTCTGAGGCTGAAGAAAGGAGAGTTACTTGCCAACCAAGGCTATGCCTCTCAGTCCTGGGGGTGAGAGGTTCATGTGTGAGGAAAGGAAAGTGGTCTCTTGGAAGGTGAAGTGAGGTGAGAAGACCTGGAAAGAAATGGGGGAGGCATAGGTGGGGAGTGGAGGGGTAGGGGGTGGGGACTGTACTGGGAAGAGGTAAAGCCAGCTCATTTCTTTCCTACCATAATGCCCTGGACACACAATTAATTGTGTTTAAATTAATACTTATACTAACTCCAACAATCACCCCTACCCCAATCCCAGACCAAATACTAACTTAATGGAAGACTGCATACCTGGGAGTCCAAATCCTGAAAGCTCTTAAATAAAACAACTGTGCTTAAATGATTTTTAGATCAGTATTTATCTGTAAAATTATGCTATATAATAACTGTTAAAAAACAAAATTCAACTGAATAAATTTTAAAGATCTTATTGGCTTTACCAATGATCCATGACTCAGGCAGCATCTGATCTCGCAGAGAGAAAGGAGCTCCCAAGAGCTATACAAAATGACAGACTTTTATAGGCAGGAGGGAGCAGAACAAGGAAATTGATATCAAAGAGTAGACTGTTTCAGGCAAGGTCACCTTCCTTTGGGGGTCAGCAGGGTCTGTCAGGCAGATTACTTCACTAGTGCTGACCAAGTAATTCCAGATTCCAGATTGACTGGTTTAAGATTCCACTCCTGGGAGAGGTTGAAATGGTAATTAAGTTAGGTATTTAGTCTGTTTGACAATGTGAGTTCAGCACAACTGATTCCATGATGGGCTTGTTGATGCTCTTTTTTTTTTTTTTTTAAAGATTTTAGGGCATGGTGGATAGCTTAGTCAGTTAAGTGTCTGCCTTCAGCTCAGGTCAAGGTCTCAGGGTCCTCAGATGGACCTGCATGGGGCTCCTGCTTAGTGGGGAGCCTGCTTTTCCCTCTCCTTCTGCCTGCTGCTCCCCCTGCTTATGCTGTCAAGTAAATAATAAATTTTTTTTTTTTTAAGACAGAGAGAGAGAGAGAGCGCACATGGAGTGGTGGTGAAGGGCAGAGCCAGACTTGGGGCTCAAACCCAAGACCCTGGGATAACCACCTGAGCAGAAACCAAGAGCCAGACACTCAACTGACTGTCCCACCCAGGTGCCTCCTGTTGTCTCTTTTTAAACACAACCAAACAGGGGAGTGTGGGTGGTTCCGTCGGTGAAGTGTCTGCCTTCAGCTCATGTCATGATCTCCGTGTCCTGGGATAGAGCCCTACATCAGGCTCCCTGCTCAGCGCTGAGTCTGCTTCTCCCTCTCCCTCTGGCCACCGCACAATGGTACTTGCACTCTCTGTCTCTCAGATAAGATCTTTTTTGTAAAATGACTGTTTCATTTCTATTTCCATTTATTTTTAAATTTTATTTTAAGTCAGTTAATTAACATATAGAGTACTATTAGTTTCAGAGGTAGAATTCAGTGATTCATCTGTTGCATATAACACCCAGTGCTCATTACATCATGTGCCCTCCTTAATGCCCATCACCCAGCTACCCCATCCCCCCAACAACCTCCCCTCCAGCAACCCTCACTTTGTTTCCTAGGGTTAAGAAGGATGAGGAAAAAGGGGAACCCTCTTACACTGCTGGTGGGAATTTAAGCTCGTGCAGCCAATCTGGAAAACAGTATGGAGATTCCTCAAAAGTTAAAAACAGAGCTACCCTATGACCCTGCAATTGCACTACTAGGTATTTACTCAAAGGATAGAAACAGAGTAATCCGAAGTCATACAACTAGCGTGTGGGAGTGGGCGGGCTAGAACTGAACTCAGTCTAATTCCAGAGAAGTTGGTGAGAAAATAATAGGTGATCTGAAATGGGTCATTAGCAATGGAGACTGTGCACTGAGGAATTACTGATAATCTAGGCTCTATGTTAAGCTGTTCCTTTGTATGATCTCATTGAATCTTCCCAACGACATATGATATGGCACCATACTAACGTCCTTTCACTGATGAGGAAACCAGGGCCCCCAGAGGTGAAGTTACTTGCTTGAGATTGCTTCTTTCATAATTGGGGGGAGCAGTCTGGGGGTGGCACTCACGCTCCGAATTGCTTGATCCTAGAGCCCCACCTACCAATCTACACACAAAAAACATTTTAACACTTTTGAAGGAAAGTAATCACATGGGCTAGATGGGAGGTCATAGCCTCCCCTGTTTTCCTAGTGATACTGGCAACAGTGCAGGTAATTGACAAATATTTAAATTCAGATTTAATTCAAATTTTGATTCGAATGAGTCACACGACAGAGACTTTGATGAAACACAAAAACGAACAGAAAACTAAGAACCTCTAACCTGGAGAAGCAGCTCTTCAAAACCAGAAATAATTGTATTAGCAAACATAAGGGATTTGGTGATCTAAACTATTAGTTTATAATCCTGTTTACATGTTTGGGTTAGGGGGACTTTAAAAAAATACTGAAGACTGAGATCGTACCTAACACCACAGTGAAATAAGAATCTCTGGGGAGGAGACCTGAACAGAGTATTTTTAAAAATTTCTTTTGGTGACCTTCACTGGTAACCTAAGTTAAGAACTGCTGATCTTCCCAATAGAGGCTTCCTTTAACCCTGTGGTGCCTTGAGCACTCTGAAAAATCTTAGTTGTTTTCTTTACTAGATATTTTTTCCCTAATGCCCAAACTGTAGAACATGTAAGCTACAAGTCTTTTCCATTCCAACAAATTCAATGAAGAATAAAGTTCACATAATGGCTGGTTCTCAAACTCTATCCTGCACCAAACTTACTGGAAGGCATCTTGAAAGACAGATTTCTGGGCCCCACCACAGAACTTTTGATTCAATAGGTATGGGTGGGGACTGAGAATGTGCATTTCCAGCAAATTCCCAGGTGATGCTCATGTTGCTGGTCTAGAGACCCAACTTTGAGAAATGCTTTCATAGAGCGTTTGAAGGTGCAGTGATGACATATCCCATTAGTCTAACTTACTCAAAGTAAGGTTTAAACATAGTGGCAGCACCTATGGGACAAAGGACATCTCTGATTGCTTTCTTCTCATTTGATCTTTATTTTCCTGGTTACTGCCATTTCAGACTCATGCTTCTCAAAAGTTTAGAAAGTCTCTTGCCAAAATGATAGCTCTTATCTCATCTGCCAGTAATGCACGTTTATTTTGGCATTTTGAAGAAGTTGAAAAGTAGCCAAAACAACCAGATTCTTTAGTTTCGCAGATTCAGTTGGTAAAGTCCTCACTCCTGGGACTCACTAATATCACAAATACAGTGTATTATGGGCAAGGTCAGTTGTGTCTATGACCAAGAAACCAAGTAGCAGAGTGAGGAGGAAGAAAAGCCAACTCTGACCTGAGGTGCCACCCAGGAAATCTCTTCAAAAAACTACCAGGCCTGGATTTGAGGGCTACAGCAGGACATTCTACCATCTTTGTCATTTTGGTCATCCAAAACCAGGAAAACCAAGGTGGTATTGAGAGCATCACCTGCTTGTTTAAAGTGGTTCTGTTTGGTCTACATATCCATCCCCCTCTGTATCCCTGACTAGTTTCCCTTAACTTCAAGGACTGACCACCGTTTCTGACCAGCTTCTTTTGGTAGAGTGGTAGGCCTGGGAGTTAAAAGACAGGGTTCTTTTAATAGTGGAGTGAATGAATATAAGTATTTAATCCCTGAATCAGCAGTACTTAGAGCAAGAAAGAGAATATAACCAGCATCCCAGAAACTTCCTGTCTTCTATCCATAGGGCAAGCACATCCTACTCTCTAACGCTTTAGATAAGTTTTGTCTATGTTTGAACTTTCTTTAGATAAATGGAATCATGCAGTATGTATTCAGTTGTGCCTGGCTTTTTTCATTCAATATTATGTTCATGAGATGAATTCTAGAAAGCATCAGGAGTTTGTTTTCATTGTTTTATAGTATCCCAATGTATAGGAGTATCTGAATTTATTTATCCATTCAGTTTTTTTTTTAAAGATTTTATTTATTTTTCAGAGAAAGAGTGAGAGAGGCAGGCAGAGGGAGAAGCAGGCTTCCGCCTGAGCAAGGAACCCAGTGTGGGACTTGATTCCAGGACCCCTGGGATCATGACCTGAGCCAAAGGCAGATGCTTAACCCACTGAGTCACCCAGGCATCCCTCATTTGTTGGTAAACAGTTGGGCAGTTCCTAGTTTGGGACCATTAGCAATAACACTGTTACAATTATTCTTGTGCAAGTATTTTGGTGACCATGATAGGCAACTCTGTTGAGAATACACCTAGGAGTGGAACTGTTGGGTCACAGGACCCAGCTTTAATAGAAACTGCCGGATAGTTTTCTAACAGTGTGTCAATTTATGCTCCCAGTAGCAGGGTACGAATGTTCCACTTATTTCATATTCATGTTAACACCTGGTGCTGTCTTTCATTTAAACTACCATGATGTATGTGCAATGATATCTCATTGTGGTTTCAAAATACATTTCCCTAATGAATCTCTTTGACACATCTGGTTCAAGTGTTTTTCCCATTTTTCAATTGGGTTGCCTGACTTTTCTTACTGATTTATAGGCATTCTTCACACATTTTGAATTTGAACTCTTTGTCAGACCGTCTATAAAATATCTTCTTCTGCACTGTAGCTTGCCTTTCCTCTCTGCTAATGATGTCTTTTCACTAATGGTCTACATATTTTTAAAGGGTATTTTTGCTCCTAACCCTCACATAGTCTTTCTTCTACAAGTCTGGCAATCACAAAAACAAATTGTTTTAACGGAAATGAATTAAGTGGTATGACTCCTGACAGTCTGAGCAGTAAAATTAATTTCCCTTAACTAACTAATCAGAAATCATGGCTCCATTATTTTTAATTAATGTACATATCTGGGCCCTTGGGTACTCATGTCATATATACTGCCTGCCCACTGTGAAGTCTCCACAATGGTCAACTGTCCGTCAATTTGGTAACATTCTGTCAAATACAAAAAGACTTCCAGTTATTATTCAATCATACTCATTCTCAGGAGTTCACACAGGGGATTACAGGACAAGCAATAGAAGGAGAATGTTCAAACATAAACAAAGTGACTTAAAAAGATGACTGGGCAAGCAGAGAAAGAAGGCAAGGTTTTATTCAGCTGCAAATTAGGTTTTGAATGAAGCCTTTTGAGGACTTTGGTTTAAGTGTCCTCAGAGGCCAGTTTCTTTTGCACTTTTACACAGAAGACAATTTACATAAGCAGAAGCCTGGTCTCTGAAGTAACCATAGTAACCTTGCCCTTCCGTCTTCTTCAGGGTATGCCTTTATTCCCCGTTTAGTGAAATCTCTCTGTGCGCTAGGTATGTTGCTATAACATGAAATAAATGGATCAGAGTTGGAGGGAATGTTAGCGGAATTGTCAAGAGGATTGTGGGAACAGGGGACGGGGAAAGGAGACTGTCAAAATGAAGAGAACAAATCCTTAGGGTTTTAGCGGAAATCACACCTGCTGAGGAAGGTACAGACCTGCACTACACTTGCCAAGATTTATGATTTTTATTGCCTGAAATTATGTAAACTCAGAGAAGAAACAAGTTAGAAAGGAAGGGGGCTCCCCTGTAGCTGTGTTATAATTAGTCTCCTAAAAATTCAATAATTGTGCTCTAGCTCCAACCCTTAGGAATCCAGCCAACCCAATGACATATTAATCAGGGGACCAGCAGGGCTGAGGTGGGTTTACTTATAACCTGTGGCCTGAGAAGGAGATTCTCAGAGCTGAGTTGCCCTTTGGGACAGATACAAATCCTTATCATGGGTGGGTCTCTCCTACCAGATCGTCTCCAGATTTTTCTGGGTTCCATTAGCTATAACCTTTTAACTGAAGTATATGTTGATGGTCCTTTCAGCATTAAAAAATTGATGATCTCATTTAAATGATTAACAATGATATCAACAATATCATTCATTATTTAAAGCATTTCTTTCCCTACTCTAGTGTTCTACCTGAAGTGATTTTTGGTGTGATTCCTGGGTGAGGAGAGAATCTGTTCTACCAAGTCTCTGAGGGGAAGAAAACCAAAGACCAGTCCAATAAAGCTGACTTAACTGGCCCGTGTTTTGATTTTAAGTGTGTTGAAATCCCGAAGAGAGAAGAGGGGAAGATTATCAAATTTCAATTCAGCAGTCCATCAGCAAATATTTAACATGGCCAAGCAATGCATTTATAACCTTGTGGAAAAAACTCTTAGATGATATCATCAATAAATGAAGCCATGAAGTTTATTTTTACTGCACAGATTCTGTTTCTGGGATTAATGGGCCCATGACTTGCAGCCAAGTGGAGGATGCTAAGGAACAACCTTCTGACACAGAAAACACTGTTATAAAAATACTGTCATAAAATGCTCACTCATTCTAGTAAGAAATGAGCATGCATTTTCTCATATAAGAAAGTGTCTCAGCAAAAGAGACTTTAGATATCAATTTCCAAGAAGGAAAGAGGAAAAATTTAATAATAAATACAATTCTCAAGTCACTACAATCATTTAATATATTATAATGCTTGCTTATATCAAGGTTTATATATACTCCTCTTCACAAATAAAATCTCTCCCTATACACTAAATTGCTTAAAACATTGTCCCTTCTGTTCTGCAAATATTCCCGGCGGTTGAAAACAGCCTAAATTTGCATTCACAAACCAAAATATAGCTTGTGGCAACTTTGTGACTTTGCTTATTAGAAATGCCAGTTGCTTTTGCTGTTATTGTATAAGAAAATTGGGTTTCTAGCTAACATTTCTCTTTAATAGACGCCTACAGTAAAGTTTCAATTGTGAACACTTTCCTTACAATTTCTCATGTATAATATTGCAGTAAATTTTATTTGTGGGTAATGGAAATTTTCTTTCAGAGCAAATTTGCTGATTATACACAATCTTCCCACCTTCTCTTCCTATAATAAAGGAAGATAAATGTAAATGAGTCACCTTAAATGTGATATGCACTATACATACATATGCATTTTAAAAATTATGTTTGCATTACTCTCATAAAAGCATACCAAAGGAAGCAGAATTTGACTTTGATACAGAAAAATTACTTGATAAGTACTGTCGTGTTATCTAATTCAATTCCACAAACTTATAGTGATTCTGATGAATACAAATAAAATACAAAGCAAAACCAGTTCAATAATAACAAACACAGGAGTTTTGACTAGCTATACAATAATATATGAGAATGTTAAAAATTATTAATTTTAAGATTAGCTACTTATGATTTGCTCATGCTTCAGTGCTGTGTGCATAAGAGGTGTTTAGTAAACATCCTTTGACAGACTGATGGGTTTGTGTAGATCAGTAGGTTAAAAATGAAGGTGGACCAAATTATTCACCATACCTAAACCATGGAAGCAACCCAAGTGTCTTTTGACAGTTGAATGGATTAGTTAAATGTGCTGTAAACATACAATGGGATATTATTCAGCTTTAAAAAGAAATTCTGACATATGCTACAATATGCATAAACCTTGAGGACATCATGAAAAGGAAAACAGCCCATGATTTCATTTCTATGAGGTACTCATAGTATTCAGTCATAGAGACAGAAAGAAGAATGGTGATTACTGTGGGCTGGGAGGGGGTGGGGAAAGGGAAGCTAGTGTTTAATGAGCATATAGTTTCAGCTTTGCAGAAGATGAAGAGTTCTGTGGATGGATGGTGGTGGTGTTTACACAACAATATGAACGTTTTAAAGCCAGTGAACTGTAAATAGTAATTTTTATGTTGTGCTTATTTTAGTAAAATGAAAAAAAAAAGGGAAAAAATAGTCATAGTGAAGAATGTGAATGGTAACAGCATATTAAAGAATTTCTTGGATATTTCTACAAAAAATTGGGTAAGATGGTGAATTTTATGTGTATTTTACCATAATAAAAATGAATGAAAAAACAGGGCTAGACTAAGAATCTTGGGTTATCAAGTTTCCCAAAACAGAACAGAACCATTTGCCTCATTACAGCTTTCTAGATCCCTTTAGCTCATGACTTCAAATATTCTTTATATGCTGACAACTTGTGTATTTTACTTCCAGGCCTAACTTCTGTTAGGAGCTCCTGGACTAGAGGGTCCCATTACCTACTAGGTGTCCTCATGGATGTCTCAGAGGTACCTGAGATTTAACATAACCCAAATCATACCTCTTTTACTCCCCCTCCTCAACCTATTTCTCCCTCATTTACTGTCTCAGTAAATGACACTATGATCAACTCAGCTGCTCAAGAGAGAAACCTGGTTGTCATCTGTGTATCCTCCTTCTATCTTGGGTACCACACCCAAGTGAGCCCTGTTGATTCAAACTCTCACCTGTTCCCCAGATATGTTTTCTCCCCTCCTTCTCCTCTGCCCAGTCCACGCTGCCCTCACACCTTACCTGGACAAGTGCAAAGTCTCCCTAACTGATCTCCTGCTTCCTCTCTCACTCTCTATGACCCACTCTCCACAGAGAAGACAGAGTTGTCTGTTAAACAGGTAAATGAGATCGTATCATTCCCTGTGGAAAACACATTCAAGTTTTCTCCTTGCACTCTAAATAAACTCTAAACTCTTTCCTATGGCCCAGGAGACATGGCCCCTGTCACACTCTCAGGTGGCCTCCTGCCAACCTGCCCTTGGTCATCCTGCCCCAGCCACACTGGCACTCAGTCAGTGACTTTAACATGCTACCCTCTTAAGCCTTCATCCCTGCCATTCCTGGCTCTTTGGAAGGCTCCCTGTACAGTGGCTAACTGGACATAATTTTTTAAAAAATCAAAAAAAAAAAAACCCAAAAGGAAAGAAAGACTGCCTTTTTTGCATGTTTCAGGTCTTAGATTACATGTCAGCCCCTCAAGCCTGCCTTGACAACCCAATCTAAACTATTTCAACCTATTGTTTTTCCTCATTGAACTCTCTTCCTTTGATATCATTTTCTCAACTTGCATTTATATATATATAAATAAAATCATATAAATAATTATATATATATAAACATATACACTTATATACAAATATCTAATTCCTGGATATATATCAATATGTATATATTTTATATGTATATTTAATGTCTATTTATCCTATTAGACCATACACACTTCATGAAAACAGGGCTTTATGTTCATTATGTTCATTTTTATCTCCTAAGCTTTTAGCATACTGGATAGCATATAGTAAAATCAATGAACAATCTGTAGAATAAATAAGTAAATGAATGTACTATATCTATGTGCTATTCCAGAAAAATGTCTGGGTCTTTTCATCAAGCCAAATTTCAGAGTTGACTTCATTTGGTAGAGGAGGCACAAACCCTTTGTAAAGCCTTGCACAGCATTAGGTGTGATGATTTTCATTTCTTACTGAAGAGCAAGGATGACTCAGAATCATAGTATCACAGTTTTATAGCAAAAAGAACTCTAAAGATAATTTTGATCAACCTCATTTTAGAGCTGAACAAACTGCCCAACTCAATGAATCAGATGCCCCACCCCATCGTTCCTATGACCTTAAACCACCTGCCTCATTCCTATCTTACCAGCTTATCTATGATATTGATGGAATATATTGAATTGTGTAAAACTTGTTTATAAGAAAAATTAGCTGATGGTTATATTTAGTTTTTAAATACAAAGTTCTGTGTCATCATACACTGTTATTTCATCTCAGGAGAAGAAACTACAAACAAATGATCAAGAGATTATCCCCCCCCCATTTCCCCTTCTTCTAAATAATGGGGCACCAATAAGCATAAAAGCTGCAGAAATCCCTTCATTCTAGGTCTCAGTAGTACTTTGGATTGTGAGACTGGATGGGGAGAATATAAAAATGAAGGGACATTTTCATTTCCTTTTCTTTTATCCCAGCACCTCTGATCTGCTATTCAGGAATATGATTATGTTTTCAACTTCATGAAAAAGAGAGCTTCATAACGGTTATGTGCTACGTCTCTTAAAAAATCAAAATGTACAAGTTGCAAGTATCTAGCTCCTGTAAAGTGCTTTCGTTTGTGTCTGAATCTGATTTTTTACAAATGGGAACATCGATGTAAGTGGGCTATTCTGATGTCAACGTAACTTCTGCAAGAGTCATAAGTGCATGTGTGGCATGGGCATAACCACCAAGCTAAAAGCACAGACACTGACTGCAATTTGCTGATCTTTGTTTAAAAGATAAAAAATACACTCAAACCCTATGTGGTGTCTTCCTGAAATGGCTTCCTCTTTAATCTTCCACTGTTCAGACTATCTACTCCGTACATTGTTGCAAGTACAAAGTAGGTCAGTTGTCACCAAAGTACTAGCAATTTTAGCAGAGACAGCTCAGTTGATCAATGACTGCAAGACAGTGTGATAGGCACAGGGTGCTATGGGAGCCCACGGATGGTGCACATAATTTGGACACAGAGGTCCCAGAAGGCTCCCTGGAATTTTCTAAATTATGGAATGAGAGGGCATTTCAAGCAGAGCAAACCCCTGTGAAAGCAGAGAGGCAACAGAGAGAGGCAGAAAGAGAAAGGGGAAAACAGCTCAGCTCACATAAGTGGACCTGAAACTAAGATGAAATAAGATGAAAACAGAGAAGGAGGCAAACCATAAGAGATGCTGAACTCTAGGAAACAAACTGAGGGCTGCCAGAGGGGAGGTGGGTTGCGGGAGGGGTAACTGGGTGATGGGCATGTGATGGAATGAGCACTGGGTGTTACACGCAAATGATGAATCACTAAACTCTACCTCTGAAACTAATAGTACAGTATGTGTTACCCAATTTGAATTTAAGGAATTAAAAAAAAAACAAAACCATATTCCCCTTCTTGACAGTGTACACTGGCAAATCTGGCTATTTGGAAACACTGTTGAATTTAACTTGTTAATATTGGTCATAAGGAGTGACTAACTTTGGCTGCACTCATTTGTCAGGAAAACTAATTATATGAGCAGTCTTGGTGAGGAGGCCAGGAAACAGATCTGCGCAAACCCAAATGTTCCCTGAGGATACAGTGCTAATTTGCTAGGATGCCCCCTTTTAAATCGTATTTTCTATTCCCTAAATCTTAGGCACCTTGAAAGAAGGTTCTCTGTACTCTTTCATTTTGAGCAGTTTATTAAACTGCTCAAACAGATTCCAAAGGGAGCAGCTTTGGAATCTGACCTTTTTTATTAGTCATTATTCTTAATGTTTGCAACACTGTATCTACTAGGAAGGGCAATGACTTCTGTGAACCAGAAGGGAGCTAGGTAACAAATCTTGGTGTCCTCCTGTTTTCATCTACCTCATGGGTTTAAAATGATTCTTGGCAACGTTTGACAGATATGAATTATACTGTGCTCTGGTACACAAGCATAAATAAAATACTGGTAGATAGAGAAATAATTGCAAGGCTCATATATGCATTTATCTTTGTATGAAACCTAGTGACTCTGTACTATGTCAGAAAGATAATAAAAAAGCAGATAGCCTGAATTATGAACATCTAGGTTTGTCTAGCGAAAATAATTCAGTTTTTGAAAATAACACAGCTCATAATACTCACAGGGTATATATATATTTGTTCTGTGGGACATATAGCAGGATTTAAACCAGAAAGCAGAATTTGTATTGGTAGGTTGACATTTCCTGATATTAAACCTCTTCAAAGTTTATTTGACAACTTTTTTCAAAGTTCTGAGATACGCAGTTGGGCCCACAGACCACAACTTCCCCACCCCCATCAGAAAAGTCCTAACATTTAGCTCTGAACTTTAGAATCAAATCTGGCAAAAGCCTCTGTGCCTTCCCTGAAACTTTCTCCTTTTTTTAGGTATGGCCCCTAATTATTACAGAGCTATGTGACAAGGGCCAGAGGCATGCTTGGATTCAAGGTAAAAAAAGGGAATAATCCGAAAATTTCCACTCACAAATGAACATTATAACCCTGCAGGAAAAAAAATTCTATATTGTGACATGGGATCGGGAGAGGGAGCTTTCCTGCAAACTGCCGCTTCCCCCATCTACTAGACACTTTTCCTCTGATTGGCTGTCTTTGCTACAAGGTGACTCAGACTGATCTTGTTGTGAAACCTGTCGTTAACCTTGTAAACACACATCTGTATCAAAATGCCTGAACTTTAACAAAACTTTAGCCATGAAGGAGGATAATTTTTATTGTATAAGATGTGATGGCGGTGATGGGGAGAGAAAGAAACTTAGGTAAAAATTTTGTGGCTTTCTCACAAATCTTTTAACTGTTACTAATTATTATTTTTATTATTATTATTCACTTATTTGACAGAGAGAGCACAAGCAGTTGGAACAGCAGAGGGAGAGGGAGAAGCAGGCTTCCCGCTGATCAGGGAGCCGGATTTGAGGGTGGGATGGGCTCCAGTGACCTAAGACTAAGGCAGATGCTTAACCGACTGAGCCACACAGGTGCCCCAACTGTTGCTTATTATTTACAGTTAAAGTTTTAAATTAAATGTTCGTTTCTAATTGTGACTTCTAGTTGGGACTGGGAACATCATTGAAAAATGTTGACTTTGCAAGATGTACACTACAATCTGCTATTCCTTCAGGTATTTCTAGGGGGTGGATTTGCCAATGGGGGCTTTTTATCCATAGCTAGAATTATTCCAGGCATTGATAAGGGATGTCCTGGAAAGGTTTCTGCCTTCCTTCTTACTAATTAAGATATCAGCATTTGAATTAAGTCTATTAACATTACAATACCATTCCAAACATGTTTTAAATAAGGAGGACTATATAAGCACAACTGACTGTAACTAAGGTAAATTTTAAAAAATCAAATGCATTCAGGATTCTTGGAAGTGTAAAGAAGGCATTTTACCCTGAACACGCTAAAGCTCCCGTCCCCAATTACTCAACACAGAGGTCTCTAGAGACTGTTGTTAGCTGGGCTGTTGCGAGATACGAATCCACAATTGAAAACAGAAATGCCTACGGGATCCAGACAGGCAGAGGAGTGAAGCTGGCTCAGTGCCACTCAGCACAGTCAGGCTGGCTCTACTGGAATTTTATTCCAATGGGACCAGATTTCCATGTCAATTTTACAGAAGGTCAAAATAGCAGATTTTTATGTAAAGTTTCTTGTGCCTTTTAGATGTTGACTGATCACTAATCATTCACTTATACATAGTGTGGCCAATCCCATGCTGACAAAAATGATGACAGTCAGTGGGCTGCATTCCAATCCAAACACAGTCACTTGGAAAGCTTCTTTTAAAACAAAGGCTTACGGTCTTCCTTTCTTTCGGCTAGAAACTACCCATTTTTCCTCCCTGGGTTAAGTTTCCTTTCCTTTTATTCATTATCCCCCTTGACTTACAATTAGGTCTATTAAGATATCATTTATACATAGCAAAATTCATCCTTTTCAAATGTACAGTTTGGTGCATTTTGGCAAAAATGCATAGTCATGTTACCACTTCTACATTTAAAATAGAGAACATTTACTTCACCCCAAGAAGCTCCTAGTATCCCTCTACAGTCAATCACTCTGCAGACCCTCAGCCTGAGGCAATTCTCACCTGCTTTTGGGCACTATAGTTTTGCCTTTTTTAGGATGTTGTTGAATGTGTTAGTAGCTTCTTTCTTTTTACTGCTGAGCAATATTACAATTGCTGAAGTTTACCACTGAGCCCTTGTTATTAGTTCTAATTTTGGCCTGTTATGAATAAAGCTGTTATACACATTCACCTATGGGTTATCTTATGGACATATGTTTTCATTTTTCATGGGCAAATACCCAGGACTGGAATCCACAGATCATATGCTAAGTGTAGGTTTCACTTTATGAGCAACAGCCACACTCTCTTCCAAAGTGACTGTATCAACTGACACGAACACCAGCAATGTCTGAAAGTTCCACTTACTCCAAGTTGCATGTTCATGTCTCATTGTAATTTTAATGTGCATCTCCCTAATGACTAATGATATTGAAGGTATAGGTGTGTGTGCGTGTGTGTGTGTGTGTTAATTTGTAACCCATATATATCTTCTGGATAAGTGTTCATTCACATCTTTTGCCATTTTTATTGGGTTCTTTGTCTTACTGAGATGAGAAGTTCCTTGTATAATCTCGATAGAAGTCCTTTACCAAGTAGTTGTTTTGCAAATACTGTCTCCCAGTCTGAGGCTTGTCTGGTCATTTTATTTACAGTATCTTAAGAATAGAAGTTTAAAATATTTTTCTTTAGGGTTTAAGTTTCTTAGTCTTATCTGAAAACATCTTTGCCTGATCCAAACTTACAAAGATGCTTCTTCTGTTTTGTTCTTCTAGAAATGTTGTGGCTTTATATTTTATGTTTAAGTCTATGATCCAATTTGACATTAAAAAAAAAATACGATGTGAAGGGAGGGTTGAGGTCTTTTGGGTTTAGAGTTATAGAAAGACCCAGAATGAAAGTATGGGATCCAGGCATATATCAAATACTACCCTATGTGCTGACTTTCTCGAATCAGAGAAAAGTGCTATTCGGTTCCATAGTGGTCTCTGGCTGCCGTACTCTCCCAGTGAAGCTACTGTTCATTTTTCTTTAGCAGCATGTTTAACAACATCTCACCTTGATTACTGAGTTTATGCTGCTCACTTAGATAGCTGAACAGTCACCATATCTCTTTTCAATTTTAGTTTCAAGCCTTAGAGGAGCATTGTGTACCTGTTTAAGTTGGTTACTTAGTAGGTGTGGAATCTGGGGCAAAACCTCTTTGTTTCCTCATCTCTAAATGGGCATGACAAATGATTTTTCTGCCCCTTAGTTGTGCAAAATTTCTTGGTACACTATACAGAGGGTAATGTAAATATTGTATGAGGGAAGAATGTTACTGAAAGAGCTTTGCTGTGATTTTTCCTTCTGAGCTTTTAAAGTGCATTTTAAATGTAACAGAATTCAGCAAAACATAGGAATTCAGATACTGGGACTCTGGCACGTGATCCAGGACTTGGGCTCTTGGCATGGAAGCCCTTCCGAGCATGCTTACATTTCAGCAGCCAATAATTTAAGTTACTCTGTCAAGAGTGCCCTTATCCCTTCCAAGTTAATCATAAAGAAGCTGGTGTGCCTTTCTCACTTCCATGTCCTCAGAATATTGGCTTCCCTCCTTCTGCACAGTGTTGACAAGCAATACAATGGGTCTAACCATTACAAAGCAGGGAAATGTCATAAGAAGTACAAAACCCTCAGAACTGTGTTTTTATTGTTTTCTTTGTCTCTATTAGGATACGATTTTCCACCTTGCTATATTACAAGAGGACAAACCACACTCTCTCCTTTACAACTTGGCTTTCCATCTCAGGCACAGCCAGATTTTTATTTGCAGCGGTGTATTTTTTTTTTTAAGATTTTATTTATTTATTTGACAGAGAGAGAGATCACAAGTAGGGAGAGAGGCAGGCAGAGAGAAAGGGGGAAGCAGGCTCCCTGCTGAGCAGACTGCCCAATGTGGGGCTCGATCCCAGGACCCTGAGACCATGACCTGAGCCGAAGGCAGAGGCTTAACCCACTGAGGCACCCAGGTGCCTCATGTAGCGGTATATTTCTTAATAACACTCTAGCAACACTTCACAGTATTGGTAGAAACTTGTTTTGGTGGAGACGTGGGGACAAAACCTTTCTTGAAATGGGTGCAAGAGAGAATAGAAAGCCAGGAAGCAAAGACAGTGCAAAAAAGTTGTTGCTAGAAGAGGAAAAGAGAAATAGGATGATAGAAATGAAGGTTTGTAAAGATGGAAGACACTGGTCATAAGGAATGGACAACTTTACTGCATTCATTTGGGAAACTGATTATGTGAATACTGTTGGCAAGCAGGGCAGGAAACAGACTTGCACAAAACTCAACACCCAAACAACTTTCGTCACAGTCACCAATGACCTGCATACTGCCAAATCCAGCCATCCATTTTCAGTCCTCAATTATTTAACCTATCTGAAGCGTTGGCACAGTGGGTCATTCCCTCTTTCTTGAAAGACTTTTCTCACTGAGATTCAGGATGCCACTTTTTCCTTTTGTCTTCTTCCCTGCCTGCTTCTTCTCTGTCTCCTTTACTGGTTCCCCATGAACTCCTCAACCTCAGGCAGTGGACTGCTTTTCTTCTTCCTCTCTATTCAAGCCTGAGGGGATCTCATTCAGTCTCATCAATTCATATACCACCACAGTTGACAGAAGAGTGTCTCACTCTCCAAAGATTTCCACATCTGAACTCCTGGAACCTATAAACATGTTACCTTACATGGCAAAAACGAATTAAGTCTGCAGATGGAATTAAGGTTACTACTAGTCAGCTGTCTTTAAAATAGATTAATCTGGATTATCCAGATGGGCCCAATGTAATCCTAAGAGTTGCTTAAAGTATAAGAGGGAGAGGGAAGAGGAAGTCAGAGTGATGCATGGTGAGAAACACTCCAGTCACCGTTGCTGGCTGTGAAGATGGAGGGAGGCAGCCACGAGCTGAGGAAAGCAACAGCCTCCAGAAGCTTTGAAAGAGCAAAGACACAGATTCTCCTCTAGAGTCTCCAGAAGGTAACATAGCCCTGTCCACATCTTGATTTTAGCCCAGTGAGATCTGTGACAGGCTTCTGAGTTACAGGATTATAAGACAATAAATCTGTGTTGTTTTAAGCCATCACATTTGTAGTACTTGTTACAACAGTAATGAGAAGCTCTTACAACTAAATAAAAGCCGTTATCTTTTTTATTATTATTATGTTCAACTAGCCAGCGTATAGTACATGATTAGTTTTTGATGCAGTGTTCAACAATTCATTAGTTGTGTATAATCCCATGCTCATTACCACACATACCCTCCTTATTACCTATCACCCATTAACTCATCCTCCTACTCCCCTCCTTTCTGTAACCCTCAGTTTGGTTCCTGGAGTTCAGAGTCTCTCATAGTTTATCTCTCGCTCTGATTTCTTTGCATTCAGTTTTCCCTTCCTTCCCCTGTGGTCCTCCATGTTATCCCTTATGTTCCACATATGAGTGAATCCATATGATAATTTCCTTTCTCTGCTTGACTTATTTCACTTAGCATAATCCCTTCCAGTTCCATCCATGTCAGTGTAAAAGTAGGGTATTCATCCTTTCTGATGGCTGAGTAATATTCCATTGTATATATGAACCACATCTTCTTTACTTATTCATCTCTTGAAGGACATCTCAGCTCCTTCTGCAGTTTGTTCATTATGGACACTGCTGCTATGAACACTGGGGTGCATGTGCCCCTTCTTTTCCCTACATCTGTATCTATGGGGTAATTACCTAGTAGTGCAATGGCTGGGTCATAGGGTAGCTCTATTTTTAACATCTTGAGGAACCTCTGTACTGTTTCCCAGAGTGGCTATACCAGCTTGCATTCCCACCAGCAGCATAAGAGGGTTCCTCTTTCTCCAGATCCTCACCAACATTTGTTGTTTCCTGTCTTCAAAATATAGAGATAGAGGGAATATACCTCAATATCATAAAAAGCCATCTATGAAAATCCCACAGTGAATATCATTCTCAATGGGGTTGAAAAACAGCGATTTTCCCTTAAGGTCGGCAGAATGACAGGGATGCCCATTCTTACCACTTTTGTTTAACATAGTACTAGAAATCCTAGCCTCAGCAATCAGACATGAAAAGAAATAAAAGGTGTTCAAATTAACAAAGAAGAAATCAAACTCCCTCTCTTTGCAGATGACATGATACTTTATGTGGAAAACTCAAAAGACTCCACCCCCAAATTACTAGTATTCATACAGCAATTCAGCAACATGGCAGGATACAAAGTCAATGCACAGAAATCATTTGCATTTCTATACACTAACAATGTGACTGAAGAAAGAGAAATTGAGGACTCAATTCCATTTCTAATAGCACCAAAAAAACCATAAGATACATTGTAGGGGAGGAGTCAAGATGGTGGAGAAGTAGCAGGCTGAGATGACATCAAGTAACAGGAGATCAGCTAGATAGTTTATCAAACCATTCCGAACACCTACAATTCCAACAGGAGATCGAAGAGAAGAAGAGCAGCAATTCTCGAAACAGGAAATTGACCACTTTCTGAAGGTAGGACCAAAGCAATGGGAAGATGGACCGCTGGGGGAGGGGCCGGCTCCTGGCAAGCGGCGGAGCAACGGAGCAATGGAGCACAAAATCAGAACTTTTAAAAGTCTGCTCCACTGAGGGACATCACTCCAGAGGCTAAGCCAGGGTGAAGCCCACGCGGGGACAGTGTGGTCTCAGGTCCCGTGGGGTCACAGAAGGATTGGGGGTGTCTGAGTGTCGCAGAGCTCACAGGTATTAGAGTGGGGAAGCTGGCTACAGAGATGGAGCCAAGGAGTGAGCTCTCAACTTGGGGTTACCTTAAACTGTGATTTGTGGCACAGTCAGGCCACTGCTCTGTGAGCAGAGACCCCCCACAAGATCCAGGAAGACCCCCCCCCCGGAAGAGCGCAGGGATCTGCTGGTTTTGGAGACTCCAGGTAGGGCTGTGTGCCAGAGACAGAGACACTTGGTCACCGGCTGGGTGAGCTCAGAACATGGCCGGAGGCCAGGGAGAGGGGAGTGATGGAGTGCTTCTCTCTGAATGTGCACTGAGGAGTGGGGCCCTGAGCTCTCAGCTCCTCCCAGGGCAGAGATTGGGAGGCTGCCAATTTCATTGCCGACCTCTAGAACTCTATGGAAAGTGTTCAGGAAACAAAAGCTCCTGAAAGCAAATCCAAGGGGATTACTTAGCCCAGCCCCTGGTAAGGGCGGTGCAATTCCGCCTCAGGCAAAGACACTTGAGAATACTACAACAGGCCCCTCCCCCAGATCAGCAAGAAATCCAGCCAAGACCAAGTTCACTTACCAAGGAGACCAGCGGAATTCCAGAGGAAGAGAAAGCAAAGCAAGGAATTCATGGCTTTCTCCCCATGATTCTTTAGTCTTGCAAAGTTAATTAATTTCTTTTAATTTTATTTTTTCTTATACTAAAATTTTTGTAACTTTTACTCTTTCCTCTTTTAATGTTTTTTTAACTTGTTTATCTTAACAATACCTTTCATTAAAAAAACCTTTTTTGAACCTTCATTATTATAGTCATATTTTATCCTTCATTGTATCTAACTTTATTTTTTGTATACACATAGGGTTTTGTCTTCTAAAAAAATTTGGGACAACTTCTAATGGATCAAAATATACTCTAAATCGAGCACAGGTCTTTGTTCTAGTCTCCAACCTGAGCAAATTCTCTCCACTTTCTTTTTCTTTATTCTCCCAACCAACTTATCTTATCAACTCCTTTTTTAGAAATTTTTAAAAATAATTTTCATCTTTATAGTCATATTCCATCCCTTCATCATGTATACCCTTATTTTGTGTGTGTGTGTGTGTATATGTGTGTATGTGTATATATATATATATATATTTTTTTTTCATTCTTTAAAATTTTGGGAGGTAGTTTCTTCTAAGAAACCAAAATACTAAAAAGTTAAGTGGGTGACTCTATTCTATTCACCAGTCTAATGTATATATTTTCTTTTTTATATTTTTTCTTTATTTTTTTATTTTTTTAACTTTTTTTTTCTGAACTTCTTTTTACCCCCTTTCTTCCCCCCACAATTTGGGGTCTCTTCTGATTTGGTTAAAGCACATTTTCCTGGGGTCTTTGCTACCCTTTTAGTATTTTATTCACTCCTTCATATATTCTTATCTGAATAAAATGACAAGGTGGAAAAACTCACCACAAAAAAAGAACAAGAGACAGTACCCAGGGTTAGGGACCTAATCAATGCAGACATTGGTAATATGTCAGATCTAGAGTTCAGAATGACGATTCTCAAGGTGCTAGCCGGGCTTGAAAAAGGCATGGACGATATTGGAGAAATGCTGTCTGGAGAAATAAAAGCCCTTTCTGGAGAAATAAAAGAACCAAAATCTAACCAAGTTGAAATAAAAAAAGCTATTAATGAGATACAATAGAAAATGGAGACTCTTACTGCTAGGATAAATGAGGCAGAAGAGAGAATTAGTGATATAGAAGACCAAATGACAGAGAATAAAGAAGCTGAGCAAAAGAGAGACAAACAACGACTGGACCATGAGGGGAGAATTCGAGAGATAAGTGATACCATAAGATGAAACAACATTAGAATAATTGGGATTCCAGAAGAAGAAGAAAGAGAGAGGGGCAGAAAGTATATTGGAGAGAATTATTGTAGAGAATTTCCCTAATATGGCAAAGGAAACAAGCATCAAAATCCAGGAGGTGCAGAGAAACCCCCTCAAAATCAATAAGAATAGGTCCACACCCTGTCATCTAATAGTAATATTTACAAGTCTTAGTGATGAAGAGAGAATCCTGAAAGCTGGCCGGGACAAGAAGTCTGTAATATACAATCGTGAAAATATTAGATTGGCAGCAGACTTATCCACAGAGACCTGGCAGGCCAGAAAGAACTGGCATGACATATTCAGAGCACTAACTGAGAAAAACATGCAGCCAAGAATACTATATCCAGCTAGGTTATCATTGAAAATAGGAAAGATAAAAAGCACATGGAACATTCTCCAGAATAGATCACATCCTGGGTCACAAAATCAGGTCTCAACCGGTCTCAAAAGTTTGGGATCATTCCCTGCATATTTTCAGACCATAGTGCTCTGAAGCTAGAACTCAATCACAGGAGGAAATTTGGAAAGAACGCAAATACATGGAGACTAAAGAGCATCCTTCTAAAGAATGAATGGGTCAACCAGGAAATTAAAGAAGAATTGAAATAATTCATGGAAACAAATGAAAATGAAAACACAATGGTCCAAAATCTGTGGGACACAGCAAAGTTAGTCCTGAGAGGAAAATATATAGCGATACAAGCCTTTCTCAAGAAACAAGAAAGGTCTCAAATACACAACCTAACCCTCCACCTAAAGGAGCTGGAGAAAGAACAAGAAAGAAAGCCTAAACCCAGCAGGAGAAGAGAAATAATAAAGATCAGAGCAGAAATCAATGAAAGAGAAACCAAAAAAACAATAGAACAAATCAATGAAACTAGGAGCTGGTTCTTTGAAAGAATTAAAAAGATTGATAAACCACTGGCCAGACTTATCAAAAAGAAAAGAGAAAGGACCCAAATTAATAAAATCATGAATGAAAGAAGAGAGATCACAACCAACACCAAAGAAATACAAACAATTATAAGAACATATTATGAGCAAATACACGCCAGCAAATTTGACAATCTGGAAGAAATGAATGCATTCCTAGAGACATATAAACTACCACAACTGAACCAGGAAGAAATAGAAAACCTGAACAGACCCATAACCAGTAAGGAGATTGAAGCGGTCATCAAAAATCTCCCAACAGGGGCACCTGGGTGGCTCAGTGGGTTAAAGCCTCTGCCTTCAGCTCAGGTCATGATCTCAGGGTTCTGGGATCGAGCCCCACATCAGGCTCTCTGCTCAGCGGGGAGCCTACTTCTCCCTCTCTCTCTGCCTGCCTCTCTGCCTACTTGTGATCACTGTCTGTCAAATAAATAAATAAAATCTTTAAAAAATATATATATATATATAAAATCTCCCAACAAACAAGAGCCCAGGGCCACACAGCTTCCCAGGGGAATTCTACCAAAAATTCAAAGAAGAATTAATTCCTATTCTCCTGAAACTGTTCCAAAAAATAGAAATGGAAGGAAAACTTTCTAACTCATTTTATGAGGCCAGCATCACCTGGATCCCAAAACCAGACAAGGATCCCATCAAAAAAGAGAATTACAGACTAATATCCTTGATGAACACAGATGTGAAAATTCTCACCAAAATACTAGCCAGTAGGATCCAACAGTACATTACAAGGATTATTCACCACGACCAAGTGGGATTTATTCCAGGGCTGCAAAGTTGGTTCAACATCCGCAAATCAATGTGATACAATACATTAATAAAAGAAAGAACAAGAACCATATGATATTCTCAATAGATGCTGAAAAAGCATTTGACAAAGTACAGCATCCCTTACTGATCAAAACTCTTCAAAGTGTAGGGATAGAGGATACATACCTCAATATCATCAAAGCCATCTATGAAAAACCCACCACGAATATCATTCTCAATGGAGAAAAACTGAAAGCTTTTCCGCTAAGGTCAGGAACACAGCAGGGATGTCCATTACCACCACTGCTATTCAAAATAGTACTAGAAGTCCTAGCCTCAGCAATCAGACAACAAAAAGAAATTAAAGGCATCCAAATCACCAAAGAAGAAGTCAAACTATCACTCTTTGCAGATGATATAATACTATATGTGGAAAACCCAAAAGATTCCACTCCAAACCTTCTAGAACTTGTACAGGAATTCAGTAAAGTGTCAGGATATAAAATCAATGCACGGAAATCAGTTGCATTTCTTTACACCAACAATAAGACAGAAAAAGAGAAATTAAGGAGTTAATCCCATTTACAATTGCACCCAAAACCATAAGATACCTAGGAATAAACCTAATCAAAGAGGAAAGAATCTGTCTCAGAAAACTAGAAAGTACTCATGAAAGAAATTGAGGAAGACACAAAGAAATGGAAAAATGTGGGGCGCCTGGGTGGCTCAGTGGGTTAAAGCCTCTGCCTTCGGCTCAGGTCATGATCCCAGGGTCCTGGGATCGAGCCCCGCATCGGGCTCTCTGCTCAGCAGGGAGCCTGCTTCCTCCCCTCTCTCTCTCTGCCTGCCTCTCTGCCTACTTGTGATCTATGTCTGTCAAATAAAGAAATAAAATCTTTAAAAAAAAAAAAAAAGAAATGGAAAAATGTTCCATGCTCATGGATTGGAAGAACAAATAGTGAAAATGTCTATGCTACCTAAAGTAATCCACACATTTAATGCAATCCCTATCGAAATCCCATCCATTTTTTTCAAAGAAATTGAACGAATAATCCTAAAATTTATATGGAACCAGCAAAGACCCCAAGTAGCCAGAGGAATGTTGAAAAAGGAAACCAAAGTTGGCGGCATCACAATTCCAGACTTTAAGCTCTATTACAAAGCTATAATTATCAAGAGAGTATGGTACTGGCACAAAAACAGACACAAAGATCAATGAAACGGAATAGAGAGCCCAGAAATAGACCCTCAACTCTATGGCCAACTCATCTTCAACAAATCAGGAAAGAATATACAATGGAAAAAAGGCAGTCTCTTCAATAAATGGTCCTGGGAAAATTGGACAGCTGCATGCATAAGAATGAAACACACCATTCTTACATCATACACAAAGATAAACTCAAAATGGATGAAAGACCTCAATGTAAGATGGGAATCCATCAAAATCTGAGAGGATAACATAGGCAGTAACCTTTTCATCATTGGCCACAGTGACCTCTTTCAAGTTATGTCTTTAAATGCAAGGGAAGCAAGGGCAAAAATGAATTTTTGGGACTTCATCAATATAAAAAGCTTTTGCACGGCAAAGTAAATAGTCAAGAAAACTAAGAGGCAACCCACGGAATGGGAGAAGATATTTACAAATGACATCATAAATAAAGGGCTGGTATCCAAGATCTATAAAGAACTTCTGAAACTCAATACCCAAAAAGTAAATAATCCATTTGATAAACAGGCAGAAAACATGAACAGACACTTCTCCAAATAAGACATACAAATAGCCAACAGACACATGAAAAAATGTTCAACATCACTAGCCATCAGGGAAATAAATACAAATCAAAACCACAATGAGCTTCCAACTTACACCAGTTAGAATGGCCAAAATTAACAAGACCGAAAGCTGTTATCTTCAATTATTTTTTAACCAGCCTAGATCTTGCTTCTGAACTTCAAATTGTTCACTTGATAACTCTACATAAATATTTAATTCATAAAAACTAAGTTCAAGACTTGCCCCCAGAAGATGATCCTTCCATTCCATGTATTTTGCTCCCAGACCGAAAGACATGCATTCATCTCTGATTCTTTCATACTCACTTCACCCCTCAGCAAATTCTATGAGCTCTACCTTCAAAATATGACTCAAATTCAACCACTCTTTCCTTTCTCAGCATGACTGTCCTTGTACCACTTTTCAAGTCACCATCATTTCTCAACTTATTGCAATGTCCTCCAATTTGTTGCCCCTTTCCCTCCCTTTCCCCTTATAGACTAATCTATAAAATTTTGCTCCTTTTAAAATATCAAATATGCCACTTTTCTGATCATGGCTTCGTAACTCATGCACAGTGAAACCTAAGTGCCTTCCTATAACCTATCATGTCCTGCATTATCTGTGTCTTTTCATTTGCTTGTCCCTATACCTGGAACTCCCTTCTCTAAGGTTCTCTATTGCTTGATTTTGCCTTCTTTTAGGTTTTTCTCAAATGTTACCTTATTAAACATGCCTTCTCTCACCACCCTTTATAAAATATTACCTCCCAACCCCCCATTTCCCACTGACATTTTTATAGTGCTTATTATCACCTGACATCTAACTTTTTCATGATTTTTTTAGTTCTGTCTCCACCATTAAAATATAAGATCCCTAGAACAGGGCCTTGATCTGCTTAGTTTCTTGTTATGGCCTCAGCACTTAGAACAAAGTCTGGAATGCAGCTGACTGTTCAATATAGACCATTTTGTTAATTCAGTTAATTTTCAGTTTGTTAACTGAATTAACAAAATGGTCATGTATATTAATGACTAGAAACAAGTTTCACCTTACTAGAGAAGAAACATAATATAGGGAGCCTTGGAGTTAGATTGCTTTAGAATTGGATTCAGTTTCCTGCACTTAACTAGTTCTGAGGCCTGGGGTAAGTGAATTAACCTCTCAGAGCTTTCATTCCCTCAGCTAAAAAACAAATTATTTTAAGCATTGAATGATGGGAGAAAAGTCAGGAGTTAAGAGAAGGGATTCAGACTGGAGACTGAAATTTGGAAAGTCATACACATATAGATGGTGTGAAAAGCCAGGTACATGGATAAGGTTACCCACTGAAGGGGGTAAATGGACAAAAGATCAAAATACAGCCCTAGGATCCTCCAAATATTGATATATTGTGGGGGAAAGGGTAAACAGCAGAAAAGAACATGAAGGAAGAGTCAGAAAGGAAGGAAAAGAGCTAGAAAGAGTTGTCACTCAGAAGACAATAGGAATGGTTCACTGTGCCAATTCTACTGATAGCTTACAATGAGGTATATATTAAGTACTTGATAAAAATTAGTTATGTACAATATGTACTTGTATTAGTTTACTATATTAGTTTACCATAGATACCATAACAAAATACCACAGAGTGGGTGGCTTAAGCAACAGAAATGTATTTTCTCATCATTCTGATCTACATCCAGAATGAAGGTGTCGAAAGGCGTGGTTTATCCTGAGGCTTCTCTCTGAGGTTTGCAGATGGCCACTTAATTGCTATTACCTTACATGGCCTTTTCTCTGTGTCTGCACCCCTGTCTGAAGGCTGTGTCTCCAAATGCAGTCACATTGAGGGTTGGAGCTTCAAAACATAAAGTTTGGGGAATACACTTCAGCCTATAACAATGCCTATTTCTTATAAGGGTGCATGTGTGGGCTGATTTGCTTGTGTGTGTATGAGTGTATGAAATGGAAGCATTAATAAAGAAATACAAATAATGGTTATTTCTGGGTATGGAGTTTTGGAGTTTAAGTGGTTTTATTTCCTAATTTAACTCTCCTGGAATTTCTAAATTTTCTGCAATAAACATGTATGACTTTTATAATCAGAAAAAAATTTTTAAAAATACTACAAAAATTAGCACAATGGTGATTTTGGAGCAGGAAAAGTGATGGTATTGGCCAGAGAGATATTCAAAGGCAGTGTGAATGGAGATGTGGCTGGCCACCATGGAAGGGCTATGTGTAATTACAAGAAAACATCAAAATTCCTCTTGATCTCTTAAATCCCATGAAAATATCATCTACATGTGTAAAGAAAATATAAGTAAGTGTGGATTATAGTTGTAATACATCTGCATCACTCTGTTTTGGATACAAAGACTTCACTATTGATTTGCTCCTGAAGTGTATTTCTGAAATACTATGTCTGGGGAATGTTAATAAGTATTGAAGGTACAAAGGTTTCAGTGTTCATGGAGGTTGATTAAACTCTAGGTTTCCCGATTTTTTCACTTCAAAACTTTTGAGAATTCTATTATGCATATATAATAGGGTAAAATATTTACTATTTTAAAACATATTTGACCATAGAATCTCCATTCTTTTTAGTATTCTAAGTAGTTATTTTCTTTGGGGGAGGGACACACATTGACAAGTACTGCTATATACAAATGACTGAAAAGCTTCCTAATTTTAAAATATGTTACAAAGATATAGTGTGGTACTGGCATTGGCATAAAGACAAACATATATGCCAATGGAACAAAATGACACCACATCTGAAACTAATGATGTTTTATATGTTGGTTAATTGAATTTAGATTTAAAAAAAAAAAAAAAAAAAAAGGAGAGCCCAGAAAGGAACCAATGCATATTGTTCAAAGACACCAAAAACACACAATGGGGAAAGGAGAGTCACTTCAACAAAAGGAGTTGGGAAAGCTGGGTATCCACATGTAAAATGGTGAAATTGGACCTCTATCTTACACAGTAACAAAAATCAACTCAAAATGGGTTAAAGACAAATGTAAGAATTGAAACTGTAAAAGTCCTATGACAAAAACAGAGGAAACCTTCAAGACCTTGGTCTTGGCAATGGCTTCTGAATATAACACCAAAAGCACAGGAAACAAAAGCAAAAATACACAAATGTATACACAATGATGTAGTTCAAACTAAAAATGTGATGCACAGCAAAGAAAAACAATCAACAGAGTGAACTTGATTCTTTTAAAACAAGTGATTCTATCCTGGCTGAGCATGTTGTATGAATTGGACCCTCTCTAGTTCCAATGAGTTAGCAATCTCACAGGGATGAGGCTGGGCATCTCTACTGAAAACAAACCCAGAAATCTCTCTACAGGTCATTGTGATGCATGTCCATGTTGGGGACTAATAGCTTAGAACTTTGAGCAGTGTTAAAATGGGAATATCCCCAGAATAAACAGGACAGGTCCCATTTCAGGACTGTGCTAGGAGTAACTGCCATATCATTAAGCAAGAAGACCCAGAAAGCAGGTTTTGATCCAAGGATGGATGGAAATAAGGTGAAGGCATTCAGAGTCTAAATGACTAGAAAAAGGAAGATGGCTGGGATTCAGACTGGGAAAAGTATGGGCTTTGTCGTGAGGAATGACCAAGTTTGAATCCTGTCTCTGCCATTGCTATATAACCATGGTCACATGACTTAACCTCTGTTTCCTCCCTCCTTACTTGTGGGATGGAGAGATAGGAAAGAGTGCCCACTTCCTAAGAATGCTAGGGAAATTGAATAAATGAAATTATGAGTGGCAAGGACATGATTTTGCCTTAACTATGTTCCTGAAAATTTGGAAGAAATGTTAACAGTGTCTTTTGATGACAAGCATAAAATACAACTCAAGCATACACACAACTAGTTATCTCACCAAGAGGCAGCAGCTGGGCTTGCCAGTTCCATAATGACACAACCATGAAATATTAAAATTGTCTATGATTGGAAATTGCTAGGAGGGACACAAAGAGAAAGCATCCTGTTCTCAAGCTGAGAGTGAATAAAAGTGGAATTTGAGGCAGCGACTAGTAGTATTAAATAGCAAGTAATTCCTGCTTTTTAAGTACCAGAAATTATACTGTGGCAGTACATGTCCCTGCAGGAGATGAAGAAATAGTGACAAAGCAGGGGCTTTCAATCACGCAACCACAATGACTGGATGTTTTGAAGGAAGACACCTCATCTCTGGTTTTTCAAGGATATCAGAGTCTTTGGTTATTAATGTTCACTATTTCCCGGGAGTTAAATTTTTGTTGATGAAGCATCCATTAATTTATTTTTTGGCTAGGAGGGATTTGGCACAAGAGCCTGTCTCTCAGGTATACTGGCATTGCTTTTGCTCCCAAATAAGGAGGCAGGAGCAGCCTCAGTGCCATTTATGCAAAAGTAGAGCGTGTTTCTTTCTCTGCATTTCTTTCTGGGTAGAGTTGAGTGTGGCAGAGCTGGCTTGTAAAGTCAGAAGAATGGGCCACCAGAGATGGCAGTGTGGAGACTATTAAATAGAGCTCATTTCCCTGGTTTTGATGCGCTCACCTCATCTGTATGTTACAGCACCCAGCTGTTTCTCCACTTAATCATTATTCTGCCATTTGTTTAGCTGCCAACGTCTCCACCTCCTTAACCATGCGCTGCCATAAACTTCAGAAGCCGCCATTGCAGGAGTGAGCCAGTTCAGGGAGAACAAATATAGGGATTAACAAATGGGATAAAAGTAGATGATTAACTTTTGTGTAACAACTTCTACATTATCTTTCTATCACTAGCTACTGATCGGACCCCTTAAATAAATCCTGCCCTTCTGCCAGTTAAAGATTTGAATGTGACTTGAATCTTTACTGGTAGACCTTTTGGGACTGGCCAAATACCCATTGTAATTATAATCTTTGGTTTGTTCCCCGGTGGGAACTACTTTAACCTCAGTCCTCATCCTTTCAAATTCATGATTCTGGAAGCTTTAGTGAACTGTGGCAAAGAGTCAGTTTACATAATTATGTGCTTTCCAGTTGTACGTTTTGCCATTTGGAAGCTTTTCAATACTATCCTGGAAGAGTACGCAGATAACCTACTGAGATGATGACTCCAGATGAATGTGACTGAGCCACCCAGCTACAGGGATGGGGCTGTTCCCCGGTGTCTCACGTCTGAAAGATGGCAGTTTCCATGTCTAAGTGGCTATAGCAGACATCTGTGATCTTTGTTTGTCTGTGTCTTTTCCCCATCTGATAAAACGACATTGTTTTATTTGGGGAAACAATTTTTCCCAGTCTTAGTTCATTTGGCTTGTGCAGTGCTGGTACCAAGCCATGGGATGGGTTGGGTGTACAGCCTAAGCTTAGCCAATCAGAACATTCACCCACAGTCCAGTTAGTCATTGAGAGATGGGCATGTGAGCCAAGGCAGGCCAATGACATTCAGTTCTGGGACTTGTCCTTGGAACCACTGGGGTAAAATACTGTTTCCATTGTTTCCACTTAGTTGATAAAATATAAGCTTCAAATTGCTGGTGGCTATCTTGTCTTTTGGAGAATAAAGACAACAGAGAAGAAAAAGAAGCCAAAAGATGGGGAGGTGGGAGAAATGAGAATGAGAGCCAGAAGAATGAGATGCCATTTGAGCTCCTGTACATAGCCTTGCCTGAAGATACAGTGACCTTTGATTTTTCAAATACATGAATCAATAATTCCTCATCTTTGCATAAATGAATTGGGGTTGGATTTTCAGTTGCTTTAACTAAAAGATTCCTGATTCCAAAGCCCAAAGTGAAGATAAAGAACATGTTGAAATTATTCTTTGCTTTCTCTCCCTTCCTTTTATATGTGTCACTTCAGATAAATCACTTAATCTCTTTGCCTTAGCTTTTGTTTTTTATCAACAGGACATAATGGATGCAAAATATTTGTACTATTTTTAGCACATATTGTGTTCAATAAATGATAGCTCCTTTACTACTGCTGCCACTTATAAATGAATAACAGCAGTCCTAATGGTAATAGGCACCTTCTCCTCCCCATACTACTGTCAGCCTTGACAGGAGCATCCTATTTTGACAATGTGACTTTGAGACTATCAGTTGCCTGATATGCCCAAGGATATGATTATTTTTTCCCAACTGCATGAAGAAATAGACACCCTAATTTTCTGGAGACCACATAGAATAGTTTACTTCACATGAATATGCACATACACAGATACACGCATACACACACACACACACAGACATCTTTTTTCCTAACCGTAGCAGGGGAAATCATCATGGAGGCTAGAATCTAACAGCATATTTCTAAAAACATTACAAAAACATAACATAATAAACTTGCAAAATGCCCCTTCTTAAAGATTATTCTTTGGGGGGATCAAATTTACATGCATGAATATTACAGTGATAAGGTACCACAAGAATACCTTATTTCACATCTTGAGTGGAAAGATTATTTGGGATTCATATCTCAAATAGAACATTACCTGTGGGCTACCACTTAGGATTCAGCTATCAGTAAATACACCAATTTATTAAGAAAAACATAAAATGCTAGAATAATGCTTGAGACATAAAATATGCTTAACAAATGTCATTTCTTCCCTTCTCATCCATCCATCGATCCATCCAACCATCCATCCATTCATCCTGCATTCAGAGCCTAAATGTGTCAGTACAAGTAAAAGAATTTCAGCTTTTTTTCAAACCTCCAATTGCCAAACAGTAAGCTGACTAAATATTTCCACTTTACTAGTTGTATAAAAGAGAATTAGGTTTATGTTGTACTTAGTAGGATCCTATGTTAATATACTATCATTAGTTGTGCAATTTTGTGTATATCATAAGGAATATTAAGACGTACTTCCATATGACAACCACAACAGTGTATGATAGATGAGAAAACAACCAAGCAGTCACTGTTGAATCAGCAGGCCTGTTCCTGCAAGATGACATCTTATATTCTAGTCTTGATAGCTAATTGAATGAGAACCCGAAACCACCCCTGTGGTATTTTATGTGCAATGGAGACCTCTTCTATTTGGAATGCTTTCAGAATTTCAAAATCAGTTTATGCATGGTTCAGAAAGAAGAAACTAAAGACGTGAAAAGATCTGTGATCAGAATCTGTTTCTACTAATGTGAAAAAAGACATTCACTGTTTGAAGCAGAATTGAAGGCTCTCTTGATGTGCAAAAGTAGCTTCAAATGTATCCAACACAATACTTGATTTTTCCCTTGAAAGAATAGGAAAGAATACTTCTATCACAACTTCTCTGTAGCAACAAAGTTTTCTAACTTTTCTTCTTCTTTCCTCTTTACCTTTTAAAACAAATTTTCTAAAAGTATGCTCATAGCACAAAATGACTAAGTGCTTTCAAGAAGGAACATCGTGTTTCTAGTCAGACAAAATCTAAGGTGAAATTGAAAAGCTGGTAGTCCGTCCAGTCTTCTTCTTACTCCAAAGGTATGATAGAGGGAGCAGGAGTTCTAGACACACAGAGACCTGGGTTCAAATCCTGATTTTGCCTTTGAATGTCTATAAAGTTGGGCAAGAACATGTTACTTAAATTCTCTGAACCTCCATTTCTTTACTTACAAAACAAGAACATTAGATCTAACTCAAAGAGCTTTAAGAGAACTAAAGAAATGAGTATAAGCAAAGAACTTCACCTTCTCCCTGACAGCATCACCTGTGTATTAGTCAACAGTTGTCTACCCAGCCCTCCCATTGGCCTGACCCAGAACCCTATATTCCCATGTTATTTTTTAACATCTTTTCATGATGCCCATGAAATAACCTGTTATACCTGAATATTTCTCTATCTTTTCCTAAATCAAAAAAAATCTAAAAAATCAAAATATTCACCTGCAGTGTATTTCATTTTTAAGCTGAAAATGGGTGGTAGAAGAGTCTGAAAGAAATGCAGAATAGTATTTTGAAATGAACAAAAGACTTAGTCACCACACCCCCTAGAGTGACTTAGACAACTGAACTACTTTGGATAAAGCAGGAGACTCATACTAAGGCTAAGCCTCATTTGCAAAATGGCAGTAATTTTCCTTAACTCATAGGGTGCTGTTTAACTCACATGTCATTCTGTGCAGGAAAGCACTATATGACAAATGCCATGTCATATCAATATGGGAAATTATCGTCAGCTAGTAGTTACTTACTTTTTAGGTACACTAGTGCCTTTGCCTGGTAAAGGGTGAAAAGTAAACAGCAGTTCAAAATATCTTTCTGAAAATAAAATAAAATATATACTTCTGGACATAAATAAATAAACAAATAAATAAATAAATAAACAAACAAATAATTCAGTAAAGCCCTATACAAGTAAGGCAGGTTTGTGGTATGGTAGAAAGAACCTACTTCTTAAAGTTAGAGCAACACAGATTCTTTTAATTCCATTATGTTCTATGATTGTGACTGTAGACATATTCCTTTATCTTTCCAAACTTCAAATTTTTTTCACTTGAAGAAAATAAGGATTTCTAACTTATTATGCAGATTTTTGTGAAGAGTAAAGGTTATCATACATGCAAAATCACTAGCATAGCGAATGATACAAAGATACTCAATAAAAATTACCATTTTAATGACATGGATTTTAGGCAATGTGTAGGTTGGGCAGTATGGTGTCAGAATAATTCTACTAATATAGGTTCCTGTTGCTCTTTCTATCCTCATGAAAGTTGAGATTTTTGCTGGCAATGTTTGGGTTCTCATGAAAGCCAATGTACAAATGATTTCCTTTGTCATTGAGATGAGCTGGTAGAAGACAGGATACTTCTTCATGTAATCAGTTGAAAATAGGATTGTTGGTTAATATCATCAAAAAAACATGACTGCCAGGGCATCTGGGTGACTCTGGCTCAATTGCTTAAGCATCTGACTCTTGATCTCGGCTCAGGTCTTGATCTCAGGGTTGTGAGTTCAAGCCCTGCATTGGGCTCCATGCTGAGTGTGGAACCAACTTAAAAACAAACAAACAAAAACCAAAACAACCATGACCACCCATGACCCATGAGCTAGACTCGGGAACACAGACGCTCCCCAACCCCTCCTCTGTCGTTGAAATGTGGGTTCTATTTGCCTTTTCTGCTCTCAGAGACTGATCAAAGGACAAAGCCTTGAGATATGATGTTGAGACTACCTGCACAATTTATGTGACTGGCCTAGTTATAGCCTCTTTATAAACTTAGGATTTGTCGGGTGGGTGTGGGGATCCATCTTGCTGCCACTCAAAACAAGCCCTGCATGTAAGTTCCCTTTGCTTATTAAAACTGACACCTACCAACCTGGAGTGACTTGCCTCCTTCTTGGGTCTCTCCCTGCCCTGTGACTATGGGAGCTGTTTTCAGATTACACTTGGGAAGCTCCTGCGAACAGTATGAACCAAAAGGGTGCCACAAAGATTTCCTCCAGGTCCTGATTTTGGGAAACAGGCCATAAAACGGTTACCTTCTTTGATGGCAACTAGTAAGAACTAAACACAAAATGAAAGACATCAGTCAACTGCAGGAATTAGCAGGATATTTGTAAATATGGTTGTTAGGAGCCTTCAGTGTCTCCCAAGTCTAGCCAAGGTAACAAAGGCAGATCATCAGGTTGTACTGACTGGTTTCTAAGTGGTGTATAGGTAGCTGTACTTAGTTGTTCTGAAACTTGCCTGATAGAGTTAAAATGTGTAAGATAATAAGTTCTGCCCAAGGGTAAAAGATGATAGGGTTATAATAACGAGAAATGTTTTATATGGCCTAGTGAGATAGTCCTTCAGGTCATAAAAGAACCAAAACTTTATTTTGTTCCATGAAACCTTTTGAAAACTAACTTTATTTCCTAGGTAAGGGTGTGCCATCAAGAGTGGAATATAGTATTTTGATTTTGGGGTTTTCATTGTAAATTAAAACACTAGTATTCCAGTTCATAGAATAATCTTTGATTCTCTGATTAGCATAAACCAGTTCACTAGAACTTGGAGAGTTTTGAGTTAATAGTTAAAATAAAAATATAAGAAATGGCCTCCAAAATGATCAGGAAGAAACAACCAAGAAAGAACATTATCCATGAATTCATTCAAGACATCGCTTAATTTTTTCAAGGTTTACATTGGGTATTAAGACCCGAGTGAGCCCTTATGAGAAAGGACTGTTGAGGAGACTCAAAGTGCAGTTGTCAATAAATCTGAAAAAATGGGGGCAGTCTCAAGATGAGAAATATGTGATAGAAATATGTGTTGAATGAGCTGTCCATGCCAAATTTTTAAGAGTTCCAGTTTATAAATACTATAAAAGCTCAAATATATTTTTGTTAATAAGGATAATTAGGACAGTTATTTAGAATTTGCAACAATTTATTAGAATTGTGATTTTTGTTGTAGGTTCCTGTATGTGTTTAAAGTGTAAGCATAAGGCTCTTATGGTCATTCTCTCCCCTGTGAAAAGCAAACAAGAGTATAGTAACTGCAAGCCGGATGGCCTAGATTTGTGCTTAGGTTGATGTTTCCTAGGATTGTGGTTTGAACAACTTATTTTACCTCTCCATGCTTCTGTTTACATTTCCATATAATATGGTATATTAGGTATTTAGTGTCATGTAAAAAAATTATCCCTAAACTTTGTGGTTTCAAATAATAAACTTCTATTATATTATGTGTTTTCAAGGAGGCAGGAATTCTGAAGCAGCTTAGTTGGGTGGTTCTGGCTCAAGGTCTCTAATGAGGCTGCCATCAAGATGTAGACTGGGGCTATAGTCAGCTGAATGTTTTGCTGGAGCTGGAGGATCCAATTCCAAGATGGCGGACTCACGTGACTGCTGCTGGCTGCTATATAGCTGCATGTGGGAATCACTGTGGAATCTTGGAGGCTGGCTGTAGTAAGAGTTGATCTCATCGCTATGGTAAGAATTAAATACATTCTGCACACAGACTGCTCAACCTAGTTCCTGATACATGACAAGGGTTCAATTAGTGGTTAAGTCTAAATAAGATCTTCATGTTTCTTCCGTTATAAGAGTTTAAGTGTCTATTTATTATTAAGTATTGCCAATATTATTGTTATTCCTCTCATCTATTTACCAAAGACTTCAACACTATAGTAATTGTGACAATTAGCAGATAATGCCTCCTTGTGGGAGATTAACCCACACCCCCAAACATAAGTACTCTTAGTTTGGTAGTAGAGAGAGGTACTTGGGAATTGTATATTCTACTCATTCATGCTAAAAGAGATCACTCCTGAAATCCCACACATACATCAAGGTGCTTCCTTAATTTAACCCAGAAAGAAATATACTTTGCTATGTCCCTGCCAACGTATTCTGAGTCTTAGAAAGAGAGAAAGAGAGAAACATGGAAAGAGAAACTTTTAATTACATTTTAGTTTTCCATCATTGCTCTCGGGAGTAAAAATGATATTTCTGTCATTTTTATCTTATTTCATAAATCAGGAAACTAAGACTCAGGGGAATGAGGTCACCTGTTCAAGTTTCCCTAACAAATTAGATGAAGGGCCAAAATTGAACCCAGGTCTTTGACATGCTGTGTTCACTGTGCTTTTCTCTTTCTCATCTGTAATCGGGACCCTCATTAGAGCCTGGTTTAATGAGCATGCTCTGCCAGAGTGCACTTCGCCCTTTCTTCCTCACTCCTTCAATAAGGAAGGAACAAGAAAACGACATGGAAGTCACTAATATCAACCTCACCCTAGTGTTGCTGATAATGGTAACCCTTAGAGAGGTAAAAAGCAACTTACGATCATAGAAATAGCTTCCAACTGGTAGGTAGGCTCAGAAGACATGGTCCCATTTCCCAGAAAAAGAATGTGACTGGTCACAATTTATATTTTGAAAGCTTGAAAGAAGAGCTATCCAATCCCCAGGGGAAGAAAAAGAAATCAGGGAGTAAATTCAGACAATAATCATGGGTTCTAAAAGAGCAAATGATCTGTCTGAAACCGTCTCAACCCGGAGCTCTGGGGCTGACTTACAGTCTTGGACAGCTGTATGTGTGCAAGTGAAAGGGCTGATCAAGTTGATAGCACTCTGTGGCACCAGCCTGACAGTAGCCCACTTAGAAGACCTAAGTCGGTCACCACATTTTAGGCCTGACCCTCAAAAGGTTTTACTCAACCACTAGTTTCTCATGCCTATAATTGCTGTGGTTGATGACTTGTCCTAATGCTTGCTGCTAGCTGTGAGCTAGACATTTGTCCTCACTTCTATCCTTCAGGCTCACTCTAAAGGGTCAGCTCCTCTCCAGTCCTCAGCACCTCTTCCCATGATCCATAAGGAACACAGGGGCTCAGAAGCTGATTTTGAGACCCAAGCAATGAATAAAAGCTTTGAAGACCCCCCTGCTTGAAATATAATTTTCAGTGGTCAAGCATTCAGTTTGTCTAAAGCACTTAAATGCTGTGCCTTTCCTTCCACTGGAACGTTTCCACAGTCACAGCTTTGTTCTGATCCTGTCTCTTCTATAGATCCAGACATTGCCATGGCCCCTTTCACCTGCAGATGAATTAACATCAATGGAGGCAAGACGCGACCTGAGTTTAAACTTCCCTGGACTTTCTGAGAAGAGCAGGAGTGTGGTATCCATGTGTATTGGCCTTGTTGCAAGAAATAACATGAGACTATTCTTAAATAACTTCAACCCAAGAGTTTTTGTTTTTATATTTACACAAGCATCTGGCTGCCCGTGAATTGAGCTGCGTTCTAAGTGGAAAAGAAGAGCCAAATCCCTCTCCTCTCACTCCCAGTGGATTGCTTCACTTTGTTCTAGAAAATCCCAGGGGTACAGGTGGGCTGCTGCGGTAATTGCTGAGCTGTGGTGCAATACATGGTCTTGTTTTATCTCTGCAAACACAGTCCCCAAAGCCACAATATAAACAGTGTGGAATTTCTCACCCTTGTCTATAAATGAGGCTGAACAGTTCCTGAGCCTGCTAACATTCTCCGAACACTAAAGTGCATCTCTGTCCTCACCAAACAATTTCTTCCTTTTTAAGTGCTGAAGTGTGAAGAGGGACACCTTATTTCATTGCAAAATGAACAGCAAGTTAACAGAGAAATGTGATTAAAATTCAATTGAATGCAGGCAGGAATTAAGCCATCCCACACGATCAGTCTATAGCTTACCCTACAGAGAGGAAAAGGAAAAGAAACAAAACAAAACCTCACCACAGCTCAGCTGAAAAACTGTTGGGACATTTTACTAACTAAATCTCTTGTTATCCTCCCTGCCCTTGATAACACAAAGTGTAGTACAATGTACTGTGATACTCTGGGGTGGGGCTGGGGGTTAACAGTTGTCTTTCCCATCAGTGTGATTCTTTGTGGGTTTCTTATACATTCCCAAGTTCAAAAGCCTAAAGTGACTACTTTCTTTTACCTTCTGAGCCTTATGGAGCCAAATATCAAAGATGATCCAATCAGCTTTAGACAAAACAAGACAAAACAAAAAACCCTAGTGTTCTACCTATAGTTTCCATAGCAATTCCAGATCATGAACAGGATTGTGTAACAGAAAGAAATGTAGCTCAGTTGCAATGGGCCCTAATGACTCAATGGGTATTAAAAAGATCTCTCCTGAAATGGACCAGAAAATTATATTTCATAGATAGGAGGTGGTTGCTAACTGGCCTAGGCCAAGGGCTGCAGGGTCAGCAGCTCTATGTCTGAATTTAGTCTAGACGATTTATCAGCTGTAGAGCTAACTTTGGACAACTTCTTCAACTTCTTTAAACATCTCCAAGGTGAAGTTTCCTCATCTGTAGATGCCGTTGAAAAGCAGAGCATTGAAGTGTTGCTGTAATGATTATGTGAGACAATGTGTATCAAGTCTTAGTACACTGCCTAGTGCATAGTACGTGCTTAATAAACACAAATAAGAATTCTTGCGGGTGGGGGGGAACACCCAAAACAAACAAAGAAAAAGGATTCTTGCAGAAATAAATGTGTGTGAAGTGACATATCCAAAGTTACACAGCTAAGGAGTTGGGAGGATTAGCACTAGAAACCACATCTCTTAATTCCTAGACTATGATTATTTCCCATTTCTCTGTACAGATGGATGCTGGCAGGAACTGGGTCTTTCTAGACCACTGGTTTCCCCAAACACAACTATCTAAAATAGACACAGACAAACAGAAAGATGAATTTGGGCTTGAGTTCAGAGTTACCAGATCAGAATGTTTTTTTTCAAAAGAGTTCCCTACTGATTCTCACGAAACCCTTCTATGACTATTGATTAGGAGGAGTGACAGGGGCCTCCTGGGTGAGGAAGAACAGTATGAGTGAGTACAGATGTAAGAACATGTAATGGCAGTTAGAGAAACTGCAAGAACATGTGGCTTGGGGTTGAGGGCACTTGCCTCGAGTCTCTGGAAACTGTGACCAAATGTTCAAGTGGAGCCACACAAGATAGCCAACATCTTCTAGGTATTATGATATTCCAAAAAAATTGTATGTTCCTAAGAACAAGAGAAAATGCACTATTCTACTTGGTGCCCAGTCTACTGGTTGGATGGAAATACCAATCAAAATTATGGCAGAGAATTGCTAAAACCGATGAAGTGATCAGTTTGGGTAGGCTCCAGACTTACCTGTCAAAAAGTGCTAGGTAGGGTATAACCTGAATTGAGACACATGGGCTACATGTCTGTTCTTTCTTTTGACTTACGGAGTCTTGATGGAGCAATTATCATAGTGTTTGGTGCTGCTTACTTAAGGTTGCCTACAAAACTCATTTAGTAGACTAGGCTGAAATCAATGATCATTTTGCTACCTTGAGTAATTTCTAAAAAGCATGGGATAAAATTATAGTTTCCTTAGAGGTCAAAGTTAATTAAACTCTTGGGAGATTTTGAATTAAATACAGAAATGTTTATAAGACCCAGAGTAGTAATATTTTTTAGTAAAAGAGTCTGTGAATTTGGAATTTTATGTGATTTGGTATTTTATATAATATAAAATTTAAAAGAATTTGTCCTATTAAGTTAGCCTTATAATTCTACTATAATATGTGCAAATGAGCAGTTGATACACAGTTGGGATTTCAAGTTGAAATCTTACTATATTTTTATGTGGCGGTGGAACACTTAAGCTAACTTGAAAGTTCACCACAATTACACATTTAATTTGTTAGATGCATAAGGATAGTCTAAGTGTACAGGAAACAAATGATTGAAGAATCTCAGGGGCTCTTCTGACATTGACCTGGCATAAGCCACATCAGAGTAAACACCACTGGGCTCCTTGATTAGAAGTAGGAGGCATGGCGTTCAGCTTTTCGAGGCTGTGCTAGGTCACAGCAAGGGGTCCCAGAAGTAGATGGGAGTCTGGCTGGGGCCTCTGTTGAGGATTCTCTGTAATGGAATCACAAAGACACTGAGTAGACATTGCAGAGTCATTACCCCAGCTTGTGCAAAATGAAACAAATAGCTAACCTTTATGAAAACTCACTATGAATCAGAGAGAAGGCTTTTTTTATCTGGCACTATTTCATTTAATCTTTAGCGTAACCCTGTTCAACAGGTATGAATGTTGTTTCCATTTTGCAGACAAAATATAAAAATTAAGTCACATATGTCTGTATAGGGCTTTATAATTTGCAATTTATCTCTATTAATGCTTTTTTGAATCTCATGAAAATCCTCAAAATAAGGTGAGTTTTTCTTCCCACTCTACAAGCTGAAACTAAGGCACAACAAATGGTGCTGGGAAAACAGGACAGCTACATGCAAAAGAATGAAATTGGACGACCTTCTTACACCATATGTAAAAATAAACTCATAATGGATCAAAGACCAAAATGTGAGCCCTGAAACCATAAAAATCCTAGAAGAGAACACAGGCAGTAATTTCTGTAATACTGGCCATAGCAACATTTTTCTAGTAATGTCTCCTGAGGCAAGAGAAATTGAAGGAAATAAACTATTGGGATTACATCAAAATAAAAAACTTCTTTTTTTGAGAGAGAGAGAATGGGAGAGAGAGAGAGAGAGAGGAGAGAGTGCGTGGCTTGGTGGGGTAAGGGCAGAGGGAGAGGGAGAGAGAGAATATTGAACAGGTTCCATGCCCAGCACAGAGCCTGACGCGGAGCTTAGCCTCAGGACACTGAGATCATGACCTGAGCTGAAATTAAGAATCAAATATTTAACCAAATGAGCCACCCAGGTGCCCCAAAATAAAAATCTTCTGCCCAGCAAAACAAAAAATTAGCAAAACTAAAAGGCAATCTACTGAATGGAAAACCTATTTGCAAATGACTTATCTGATAAAGGATTATAAAGAAGGGATACAACTCAACACTGTAAGTACAAATAATCCAATTAAAAGTAGGCAGGGGACATGAATAGACATTTCTCCAAAGAAGACATTCAGATGGTCAACAGACACATAAAAAGATGCTCAACATCACTTATCAGGGAAACGCAAATCAAAACTACACTGAAATATCATCACAAACCTGTCTGAATGACTAAAATCAAAACTACAAGAAACAACAAGTATTAGCAAGGAGGCGGAGAAAAGAGCACTCATGCACCACTGGTGGGAATGCAAACTGGTGTAGCCGCTATAGAAAACAGTATGGAGGTTCCTCAAAAAATTAAAAATAAAACTACCCTAAGAGCCAGCAATTTCACAACTAGATATTTGCCCTAAGAATACAAAATAATTCAAAGGGATACATGCACCCCAGTGTTTATAGAAGCATTATTTATAATAGCCAAATTATGGACACAGCCCAAGTGTCCATCAATAGATGGATAAAGAAAATATGGATAGGGGCACCTGGGTGGCTCAGTGGGTTAAAGCCTCTGCCCTCGGCTCAGAGTCCTGGGATCCCAGAGTCCTGGGATCGAGCCCCACATTGGGCTCCCTGCTCAGCGGGGAGCCTGCTTCCCCAATCTCTGTTTCTGCCTGCCTCTCTGCCTACGTGTGATCTCTGTCAAATAAATAAATAAAATCTTTTAAAAAATGGATAAAAAATAAGGAAAAAATATAAATGAATACTATTCAGCCTCAGAAAGAATGAAATCTTGTCATTTGCAAAGACATGGATGGAGCTAGAAGAAATAATGCTAAGAGAAATAAGTCAGTGAGAGATAGACAAATGCCATATAACTTCACTCACATGTGGAATTAAAAAAAAACAAACAAACAAATGTGCAAAGGAAAAAGAGAGACAGACAGACAAACCAAGAAACAGGCTCTGAACTACAGAGAACAAACTGATGGTTACCAGAGGGGAGGTGGGGCATGGGTGGGACATGGGTGAAATAGGTGAGGGGGTTTAAAAACACACTTACCATGATGCGCACTGAGTAATGTGTAGAATTGTTGAATTACTATATCAAACACCCGAAACTAATATAACACTGTATGTTAACTATACTGGAATTAAAATTTTTTAAAAAACCTTAACTAAAAATTTCTAAAAGGAAGAAAAATGCAGAGTCATATGTCTCACCCAGAGCTACTGATTTTGAACTTCTGGAATCTGGAGAAGGGGCATAGGAATCTATTTACTTGAGATCTCTAAGTGCTTTCTATTCATGCTAGAACTTGAGAACTAGTGAGCTACACTGCAGCCTATGTCAGAGAGTCACTGGGGAGAAGGGCAAGCCTTCTGCCCCAGGGGCCCGGGAGCAAGTTTCAGCAATTGGAGAAGTATCTGGAGGTCTTTGCAAAGCATCTTAGCCCATAACCATGTAGCATTTGTATACACCTTCAGAAGGCAGATTGGCAAAGTGCAATATTTGCCTCGAAATCAGAGGAACATATTTTAACTGATATTACATTTTTAGGAAAACATAACACACATAATGGTAAAAACAAAATTCAAAGTGCACAAAATATCTGAGATGCACCCACTTATTCCAAAGCTCCCACCGTCTTTCCCTAGAAAATGTCAATGTTTTGTATTTCTCAGTTTTTCTGCCCAGAAAGCTATGCAACCATGTATACATATTGTTATGCTTCCCTGCTTTAACAAAATAAATGATATCATATACTCTTCTGTGACATCTTTTCCCTGAAAATTGTTGCCATTGTCACATCTAGAAGTTTTGTTCTTTCTAATGGTTGTTATTCTGAACTCATCTGTCTTATTTTAATTTGCCTACTGCTTATTTTAATTTACCTACCATAGAGGTTATTTCTGACGTTTTGCTATTACAAGCAATGTTGCAAATGGTACGCCTAGCCTTTAATATGCATGTGAATTTATCTGTGGGAGAACTGTCTGCATACAGCACCGGCCGTCATGTTTGTCTCAGTCCCCTCATCTGATGATTTCCAGGGGCCATGATAACTCTGCAGACTCTAGCTCTCTTCATACGGCACCCTGTTTCAGCAACATTAGAAAATGAAAAACTTTGTTGATAAAGAAAACAACTCACTAAACACACGCTAGCTTCTGCAATGTGTCACGAAGTGCCACACAATACAGATCAGGACAAAGAGAGGTGTTTATGAAGTTAGCGAAGGTAAAGTGATTAGCATAAAATATCCCCAGTCATGGATGATAAGCATTTACATCCATTCTTTCTCCACGCTGCAATTGCTACTTGTGTTTATAAAACCCCAAGGGGGTGGGGAGTGTTAATTTTCTTCTCCCTTGTGCTGTTGAACTCCAGGTGTTTCCAAGAGCTCTACATGTTCTCAAGTTCGCCAATGGAGAACAAAGTATAACTGGGTGGTTTCTGTTTGCAGGGGCCTTTTAGAAAATAAACCTTTGTGCTTTTTTCCTAGACATGAGCTCACAGCATTCAGCAGGATATACATATTCACACGCATACATGCTGTCACACACACATTGCTATGAAGATTGTGTGAGAAAATTCCACTACAAGAGGGTTATGGACAAGTTTTTCTTTGCTTCTTGGAAGATGGAAGACTCCCTGACAAGGATTTTATTTTCATTGTGGTGGGCTATCAGCGTGACCATTTATCATCGCCTGAATTAATAAGGAAAGAACAGAAGAAAGATGGCTTGCTGCCAAACGGCTTGGGGATGCTCAGGGCTGCACCGATCAATCAGCTGGACACCCGGGCTATTGTCTGCTCATCAATTCATTTTCATTGAGTTTCAGAACAGAAAACACCAGGCGTTTTTCCGAGGCATGATCCCAAACTGACCGCCTATACTTGTTTTCCATTCTAACCTTTTATCCCCATAGGACACTCATCAAGGTGGCATATTGTGTTTAGATTAAGCTCCTCTGGAAATCAGCTAGTGGCAGAGCACTGCTCCTTTCCACTGCCCAAACACACAAAAGTCCCAACAATCCTTTGAAACTAATAGGCAAAAGAGGTTCACATCAAGCACATCTGAGATGCAGTGGGAATCCCTTGTATACTTGTGACAGCGTAATAGACAATAAAATGCTTTCTAGGGTACTGGGAGACACAGGCCACAGAGGACAACTGCAATATAGATTTGTAGAGGGCTGGGGTAGCAGACATTCTGTTGTTTTCTTTTGCCCAGGAAGCATTCCCCTTCTACCCAAAATGGTTTTCTGACTTTTTCTCAGTAAAGCATGCTCTCTCCAAGTTTCAGATCTTATGCTTCTGATCAGACTTCACACTATTTTTAGTGTTGGATGACTTGACTTAGGCATGGCTCTCATTCCCCAGATAATGGTGTTTGGTTTATGAATGGACTCATGATGCAACAGAGCCAGTGAGACATAAATACAATTTCAAGGATCTTGGGTCTTTCTCTTTCTTTCTTTCTTTCTTTCTTTCTTTCTTTCTTTCTTTCTTTCTTTCTCTTTTTTTCCCTTTTCTTTTCTTTCTTTCTTTCACTTCAAGATGCTAACTACATAAATGGGGAGTCTCCAAAAGTGACTATGGTTGAGAACTTCTGCCAACATGGCACAAGAATGAGATGAGAGAGGGACTGAAACCAGTCCTGATGAGATTATTTGAGCAGCTGCATGAAACCCCTCCTGAAGCTAGTGTGCCTCTGGATTAAGTGAACAAACATTGCTAGTTTTTAAAAAGTCAGTTTGAATTGGGTTTATATTACAATAAAAACAATCAACTAATACAGGCAAAATTTATTGACTGGGTTATTGAATTTAGACCTGTGAATTCTAAAACTGAAATGGTCCCAAAAGTTTCTTTTTGGACAGAACCTAATGAATTTTTCACTTGGTAATCAGAAAACATGAAAATATCATATAATTGAATTCCCTCCATGAAATTAGTTCTACCCTCTGATATGAGAAGTGAGAAGGAATAGGGCCTTTGACTTCTGATAATTGTTCGCAGGGCAGTATGGACCAAATATTTTGATGATGATAACTATTAATGCTACAGAAAAATAAAATAAGGGTACTGAGATTTTAATAATGGAGGCAAGATTTATTTGGCCAAAACCTAAGAGAAGGCGATGCTTGAGGGATGCAGTGTAAAGAATTTGTTCTTCTAATGGAGGAATCTAAGAGTCTGAGCAGTATTTCTAGAACGTTATAGGGAGGGGCAAAAGCCCAGGTTTGCTAAGGGGGGAATCAAGATAAAAATCCCTGAAATTTGTGATGAGGCCCTGAATGTCTGTATTGTAGGAGGAAGAGTAAATTGGGAAAAAAAAATGTTTTTCACATAGCTGATCTCAGCTAAGAGATATATGGATAATCTAGAAAAATAACCACTTCTGAAACTGAATTTAAGTAATCCTAGATTAATAGAGCCCCACCACATGTGGCAGAAACAAACACAATCTTCTATGGAGGAAGATAACATCACCACAGACCACAGATTATTGCTATAATTCTTAGAAACAATGGCTGGCACACAAGCACAGATAACAAGACACACAAGGAAATTAAATGGCATGAAAGGGCTTAACCAGGGGGAAAGCAAAAAAGAAAAAAGAAAGTTATTTACAGAATCTTCAGATATTAAAGCTAGACTTTAAAATGATTATGCTCACATTTCAAGGAGCTGAAAGATAAAATATATCGACAAATAATGAGATACTATATAAGTGACAGAGGGGATCTCAAAGGGATCAAATAGAAATTCTAGAGTGGAAAACCTGAACTACTGAAATTAAGAACTCAGTGGAAAGATTTAACAGATTAGACCCAGTTGAATGGGGAATTAGTGTCTTCTGAGGAAATAATTCAATTTTAATGTAGTACAATTCACCAACACTTTCTTTTTAGTTAATGCTTTTTGTGTACTTATTTAAAAATGGTGCCTTTCTGTGAGGTCATGCAGAAAGTCATCTAAATTATCTCCTAAGATCTTTATTGTTTTACCTTTCCTATTTATATTAGCAATCCACTATAACAATTTTTTTTGTGTGTGTGTGTGTGTGTGTGTGTGTGTCTGTATGGTATGGGATAGAGGACAAGAGTTTTTTTTCTCCTACATTGCATCCAGATATCCTAGCACTACAATTGAAAACACCATCTTTACCCATTACTCTGCAGAGTAATTAGAAGATAATTCAGACCACTATCTTCATGACTTCATAGAAGAGGACTAGCATGGAGTGGTAGAGGATTTTTAAAAATATATAATTGAGGTTGTGCCTGGGTGGCTTAGTCAATTAAGCACCTGACCCTTGATTTTGGGTCAGGTCATGATCTTAGGAACATGAGATTGAGTGCCACATTGGGCTCTGGGCTCAAAGAGGGAATCTTCTTGAGATTCTTTCTCTTCCTCTCCCTCTGCCCCTCCCCCCCCACTCTCTCAAATAAACCTTTTAAAAATATGTAACTTAAAAAGTAATAATATACAAAATAATGAGTCTCAGTCATACAACAATAGAGCACCCAATTTAAAAACTGTGCAAGATACTTGAAGAGGAAATTGACAAAAGAGGATATCCAAATGACCTTGACTATATAAAATTCTACTCAGCCTCATTAATAATAAAAAACCACAATGAGCTACTACAGCACAATTTATCAGAATGGCTAAAATTAAAAAGAATACCAATTGATGTGTAGCAAGAGAAATGCTTACGTACTGCTGGTACAAGTATAAAATTGGTACTACCATTCTGGAAACAATTTGGTGATACCTACCAAAGTTGAACATATGCATATCTATAGACCTAGCAATTCTATTTCTAAACATATACTTAACAGAAATTCATGAGTGCAGCAAGTGGCAGAGACAAAGATTTTCATGGCAGCATATTTTTTAAGTCTCTAGCTGTAAACAGTCCATTAACATCAGAATTTATTAGAATTAGAATTGTCCAGGGCACCTGGGTGGCTCTGTGGGTTAAGCCTCTGCCTTTGGCTCAGGTCATGATCTCAGGGTCCTGGAATCGAGCCCCACATCGGGTGCTCTGCTCAGCAGGGAGTCTGCTTCCCCTTCTCTCTGCCTGCCTCTCTGCCTACTTGTGATCTCTCTCTCTGTCAAATAAATAAATAAAATCTTAAAAAAAAAAGTATTAGAATTGTCCATTAACAACATATGGTGATATAGGTCTACAATGAATATTAGCAAAAAAAAAAAAAAAAAAAAAAAAAAGTTACAGGACCAAAAGCTAGATGAATCTCATAGATATGTTCAAAATATGCCAGATGAAAAATATTATATACTATATGATTCCATTTATATAAAGTTCAAAAAGAGGTAGACCTAATCTACACTGTGTAGTCATTGCAATCTTACATGGTAAAACTATTAAGATAATTACAATAAATGTCAGGAAACTGATTACTTTGGGGAGAGTAAGAAGGGAAAAGTAAAGGGTTTCTGGAATAATGGCAATGTTCCACTTCTTTCTTTCTTTCTTTTTTTAGGTTTCAAATGTACTTTTTTCTTCAATCATGCCATGTTTTAATGGGTACACAGTGCTTTTACTTGGCATCAAATTTGAGTAGCTTTCGAAACAATTCAGTTTTATACCAGCTGGGATGGTTACCGATTTCTCCATTCTTTTAGATGATTCTGCCAACAGGGATAGGTTTTGTTCTGTTTCAATTTGTGCTGCTGTATATGCCCACACAGCAACACAGAAATGGCTCGACTAGCTTATACAGTATTACCATATTAGTCAGAGAAATCAGGTATCTGTTTCTGGTGGTTCTGCCTTGCCATTGTTTGCTGAATGCTTTGAACTCAGAGACAACTTAGAGCATTTTTGGCCATGGAAACACTGTGAAGCTGAAGACAGAAGAGAGGCAACTGCAGCTATTTGTTTGCTACAACTTTGTGCCAGGTCCCCTTGCAAAGAAGCAATGATTCATTTCTTGATGTAGGTAGCAGATACACGAGTTTTTCCTTTATAATAATTTATTAATATTATTTTTACATATTTTCAATATATATTTATATATCATAGTTAAATACCTTTAAAAATGTTAGTAAATGTCAACTGATTGATGCAACCTCATGCTATAGGTGCATACCCTGTAGCATCCGAGGGAAAAGTCTCTGGAGTCAGAAGCCTGGGTTTAAATTCCAGGTCTTTGCTAAGAGATGTGTGGACATAGGTGAATAATTTAACTTTTTCTTTAAGCCCCCAACATGGGGTTCAAGCCCATGACCCTAAGACTAAGGATGAGCTGAGATCAAGAGTCAGAGGCTTAACCAACTGAGCCACCCAGGCACCCCGAATTTAACATTTTTAACTCTTTATTTCTTAACGTGTTGACAGGATGAAATTAAATAAATCACGCAAAAACACGTAGCAACTGTCTGGTACATCAGTTAAGTTCAATTTTTAGTTATTCACCTAGAAAAATATTCCCTGTGTGAGACAAATTCATACCTTGGCAGGAATGGTTTTATTTCACACCCTTCTCCAACCAGGCCTTGCCTCTTTAATACTGCTAACACGGTTAGTGACAGAAATGGAGATAATCACAGTTACATCACGTGAAATTGTGGGTGCTTTATTGTTTTGCAGTCACTGCCCAAAAGATGGGTCCCTAGATCACTTGGCTCTGATAGCCAATAGGGCTTGCATCCGCGAGTCCCACGTATTATGAGAAACAAAGGAAAAGACATTAATAGGCACAGGAGCACTCCTCTGTGGCTATACACACAGGCCCATCACAGAGAGGCAGACAAAAAGTGCATCTCTGAGTATCTTCCTTAATTGCATACTTTTCCAGCTGCTGCCTGAGGATCCAGCTTCTAACCAGCGTATATTTAAATTCTGAATGTGATCATCCCCTTTGAGACAAAGACAGATTTCAGCATACCCTCAAATACTAGCAGTCACTAAAAACAGAGAGAGTGGCTTGGAAAATTACAAAGGTTTGAGAGACAACCAAGAACTCAGGCTGGGCTGATAAATAAGGTTCATATCCTACATGAGAACACTGTCAAGACTTGGAGAAGTGACTGTTCTATCTAATGCATAGAAATCAACCCAGAGAAGTCAAGGAAAAGGGAGAAACAGAAAAATTTACCCCCCAAAAAGGAACAAGAAAAAACTCCAGAAATAAACCTTAATGAAATGGAAATAAGTGATTTGCTTGATAAAGAGTTCAAAATAATGGTCATAAAGATGCTTACTGAGATCAGAAGAACAATGCATGCACAAAGTGAGAATTTCAACAAAGAGGTAGAAAATATAATAAAGTACTAAACAAAAATCATAGACAAGAATAATACAATAACTGAGCTAAAAAAAAGTCAGTAGAGGGGTTCAACATAAGACTACATCAAGTGGAAGAAAGGCTCTGTGAACTAAAAAACATGGCAGTAGAATTCATCCAATAAGATAAGCAAAAAGAAAAACAATGGACAAGAGAGAAGAGAACTTAAGGGACCATGGGACTTCATAAAGCTGACCGACATTTGCATTATAGGGGTTTCGGAAAGAGAATAGAGAGTGAAAGGGGAAGAAAACATACCCAAAGAAATAATGGCTTAACACTCTCTTAACTTGAGAAAGACCTTCAGATCCATGAATCCTTGAGGGTTCCAATAAGGTGACTCCAAAGAAACCCACACTGAAGCACAGTGTAATTAAACTGTCAAAAGTTATGGCCAAAGAGAAAATCTTAAAAGCAGTAAGAAGAAAAGAACTTTTTATACACAGGGAATCCCTGTTAAGACTTAGTCTAACTTTTCAGCAGAAACACTGCAGGCCAGAGGCACAAGTACTTGGGAGTAGCACCAAGGGCTAGAAGAAAAATACTGACAACCAAGGATCTTCTACTAAGTAAAGTTGTCCCTTAGAATTGAAGGAGAGACAAAGAGTTCTCTAGACAAATAAAAACGAAAGGGGTTCATTACCAAGGGACCGGCATTATAAGAAATACTAAAGGGAATTTTTCAAATTAAAACAAAAGGGTTTTAATAGGTAAGAGGAAAACAAATAGTAGTATAAATATCACTGGTAAAGGTAAATAGATAATTAAATTCACAATATTTTAATGTCATAATGATGGTGGATAAATCACTTATAAGCTGTATGAAGGTGAAAAGACAAAAAGTATTAAAAAGATCTATAACTATAGAGGAACCTGGTGCCTCAATTAGTTAGGCCATTGCCTTCAGCTCAGGTCATGATCCCAGCATCCTGGGATAGAGCTAAGCATAGGGTTCCCTGCTTGGTGAGGAGTCTGCTTCTCCCTCTGCCTCTCTCCCTGCTCATTCTCTCTCACTCTCTCTTTCTCAAATAAATAAATAAATAAAATCTTAAAAAAAAAAAAAAAAGATCTAGGGCTCCTGGGTGGCTCAGCAGGTTAAGCCTCTGCCTTTGGCTCAGGTCATGATCCCAGGGTCCTGGGATTGAGCTCTGCATGAGGCTCTCTGCTCAGAAGGGAGCCTGCTTCTTCCTCTCTCTCTGCCTGCCTCTCTGCCTACTTGTGATCTCTCTCTCCCTGTCAAATAAATAAATAGGACCTTAAAAAAAATTTAAAAATATCTATAACTACATTAAGTTGTTAGTGGAAGCACAAAGTAAAAGACATAAATTAAGACCTCAAAACATAAAATGTAGACCTCAAAACATAAAATGTAGAACTTTAGTATGAATTCAAAGTTAAGTTGTTATCAGCTTAAAATAAACTATTGTAAATATAAAATATTTTATGCAAGCCTCATGGTAATGATAAAGCAAAAACCTATAGTAGATGCCCAAAAGATAAAGAGAAAGCAATCCAAGTAGTATATACCATTACAGAAAATCATCAAATCAAAAAAGCAAGAGATAAACAGAAGAAGATAAGAAGGGAACTATGTGACAGTCTGAAGCAATGAAAAAAAATGACAATGGTAAGTTCACACCTATCAATAATTATTTACTGATATTATTTTAAATGTAAATGGATGAAATTCACTAATCAAAAGGCATGGAATGGATAGAAACAGGAGACCCCAAAAACTCATTGCATCCAAAAGCACCAGAGTACACATTCTTCTCAAATGCATATGTAACATTCTCCAGGACAGATCATATGTTAGGTCACAAAACAAGCCTTAATAAATTTAAGAAGACTGAAGTCATGTGAGGCATCTTTTCTTATTGCAGTGGCAGACAACTAAAAATCAATTATGAGAATAAACCTGAAATATTCACAAATAAATGGAGATGGAACAATATATCAGTGAAAAACTGACCGGTCACAAGAGAAATCAAAAGAGAAATAAAAAATATCTTAGGATAAATGAAAATGGAAATACAACATACTAAATTTATGGGATGCAGAAAAAAATAGTTCCAACAGGAAATTTACAGCAAAAATGCTTATGTTAAGAAAAAAGGTTATTTCCATAATCTGGCAGTTGTAGATATTGGTGCTTTAACATTGGGGTTCATGTATCCCTTTGAATTAGTATGTTTTATATTCTTTGGATAAATACTTAGCAGTGAAATTCCAAGATCATAGGGTAGTTCTATTAACTACCTAACTTTTTGAGGAATCTCCATACTGCTTGGCCTAATTGTCCATTGACTGACAAATGGATAAAAGATAAGTGGCATATATATATACATACACAAGAGAAGATCACTCAGTCATAAAAAAGAATGAAATCTTGTATTACTCATATGTGGAATTTAAAAAACAAAACATGAGCAAAAGGGAAAAAATGAGAGCAAGAGAGGCAAACCAAGAAACAGACTCTTAACTATACTGAATAAACTGATGGTTACTAGTGGGGTGGAGGGATGGGTGAAACAGGTGATGGAGACCAAGGAGTGCACTTGTAATGAGCACCAGGTGTGGTATGGAAGTGCTGAATCACTGTATACTTGAGAAACTAATATTACCCTTGTATGTTAACTAAATGGAATTTAAATAAAAATTAAAAAAAAAATAAAAAAGGAAGATCTCCAATAAACAACCTAATTTATACTTCCAGGAACTAAAAAAGAATAAACTAAACAAAGTGAGTAGATAGAAGGAAACGACAAAAATCAGAGCAGAAACAAAACAAAAAAGCAATAGAAAAGATCAGTAAGAGCTAAATTCTTGGAAAGATAAAGAAAAGAGGCAAACTGTTAGACAAATGTTCTGAGAAAAGAAAGAAAAGTCAAATAAAATTAAAAATGAAAGAGGAGACATTACAACTGACACCACATAAATGCAGAGGATTATCTGGGACCAGTATAAATATACAAACTATGAAGACGAAACCATGAATAGAAAATATGAACAGATTAATTACCTGTAAGGAGATTGAATCAGTAATCAAAAACCTTCCAACAAACAAAAGTGCAGGACCACATGACCTTACTGGTATATTCTACCAAACATTTAAAGAAGAATTTATAACAACCCTCCTCAAGTTTAAAAAAAAAAAAATAGAAGAGGGAATACTTCCAAACTCATTGTACTAAGCAAGAAATAACCTGATACTGTATATCAATTCCTATTCCTATCTATCTCAAAGAAAATAAAACCAGGATATCAAAGAGATGTTTGCACTCCCATGGTCATTGCTGCATTATTCACAATAGCGAAGATATAGAAACAAAGCGTCTATCAACGAACCAATAGATAAAGATGTGATGTGTACAGCACCCTTCCACAATAAGATTTGTTCAGCCATGAGAAAGAAGGAAATCCTGCTGTTTGTGACAACATGGATGAAACCCGAAGATAGTACACTAAGTGAAATAAGTCATATAGAGAAAGATACTGCATGGTATCCCCTATAAATGGAATCTGAAAAAAAGACAAACTCAGAAAAAGTAGCAAAGTGGTTGTCAGGCTGGTGGGGGTGAATGGGGAGAGGTTGGAAAAGTGGTACAAATATGCAACTGTAAGACAAAGTCTGGAATCTAATGTATAAGATAGTGACTGTAACTGATTACACGGCATTGTATTATTGAAATCTGCTAAGACAGAACTTACATGTTCTCACACACATAAAAAGATAAATATGTGAGGTGATGGTGGTGTTAATTAGATTGGAAAATCCTTTTCAATGTATATATACATGTATCAAATGTATACTTTAAATATCTTACAATTCTATTAATCACTTGATATCTCAATAAAGGTGAAAATTTTTAATGTCAGATGATATATTGATACCATTCTTCATGAGATAATAATTGTTACATGTCTTATTATTTAATTGCTGTTCTGGGTATGATATATTGACAAAGGTGCCTTTGCTAACTTTTAAAAGCAAAGAAGTTCTATAACTCTAATGGAGTGTATTAGCTAGATTTAAAAGCAGCTTAGAAACTTATCCCTGACCCAAGGGAAAAGAAAAAAAACACTTATCTTTTTAATCTAGAATAAGCAAACTCCTTATATGGGAGTATACTGTGTGTACAAGCATGCAGGGATGCAGCCTTATTTCATAGCAAACAATTTAGGCTCTTGTTTTTTGTTTTTTGTTTTTTTTTAATTAAAGTGATCAGAGATAAATGGTAGACTGGATTAAAGTTCATTACTTTTTAAAATAAAACACATGCTGTCAAAGACATTTCAGATTTATACTAGCTCACTATAAGCTAAGTCTTCAGAACTGTGAGGGGCAATCAATCCTTTGCACTTTTTTGTTCTTACAGATTATTTGGTGAATAAGTTTGAGGTGCAGTGTATAAATGACCAAAAGAAACAATCCCAAATGGTAGAGACTGAATCAGAAAAACAGGAAGGTTCTCCTTCATGAACTCAATATTGCCGTTCTCCTGTTGTGTTGATCATTTGCTTCCTGATGTTGCAATACAGGGAACAGTGTTGCCCTGATGGAGGATGGCTCCCAGTCAGCTGTTCTGGCCATTTGGAACAATACTCAAGGTACAAAGCAACAGCTTCTCAGTAATGAGAAGGCAAGATGGGTAATGCTCCCCTGGGTTCAACTTAACTTCTGGGTAACAGTTGATCTGTTAGCATTGCACGTACCCTTTTACAGAGCACAATCATGAGGAGCTAATAGTTTTAAGAATGCAAATCTTGCCTTTTAGCTTGATCAGGAGCTCCTTGAAGACTCACAAGTTTTGTATTTGCCATATGGCCTCGAACAGTGCTGGGAGTAAAGAATTTTTTCACCCCTCTAACCAGGTAGCTAGACCCATTTTATTTTCCACAAGTATTCAAGATGGCTCCAGGCAATATAGACAATCCATAAATACAATTAATTCAAACCTGTCTCTCCTTTTAGATAACAAGATATAACCTGTGTCTTTTTCTGTACAAATTTTGACTAAGTCCTCAAAACTTAGGCCAATGGATAAGCATACATTCTAAAGAGATGTTTGATAATTCTCTGTGAGAATTTAACAAAAGATAAAAAAAAAAAAAAAGAAAACAACAATCTACTGACTACCTCCCCCATCTAAAATGGAAAAAAAAGGACTAGAGACTGGTAGAAGGGGTTTTTTGAAATAAATTCATGTGAGGGGAGAGAGGATGGAGGGAGTTACTTGCTACCTTTTCCCTTTCTTAGTATTTGTGAGATGGGCACCTTATTCATTGACTAGACCTGCCCATTGTATCTTGTAGAAGGAAGAGGTGTCAGCAGTTAATTTTTCCACAGTTTGGAGAGTCAGACAAAATTGAATTCTTGAGAACCAAGTGAACTCAACCATGCTGAGAAAATGTTAGTCAATATCTGCCTGTGTAAGTGTGGGGACCTCAGAGGTTAGAAACTGTGGATGTACCATTGGAGAGGTGTTCTAAAGGTCAGCAGGGAGATCTGTCAATTGGGTCAGAAGTGCCTTTTGGGATCTCTAAAGAACACTTAGGAATCCTACAAAAGAGTCAGAATTGGGATGACTGCTAAGACAGAATTTGACAGGTGAGGGAGAACTATAGATACAATAAGCTGAGCAGATAAGCCTTTACTTCTTTTCCTTTCATCCTTCTGTCACTCTTTGTCTTCTCCTTTTCCCTTTTCAAATACCCTATTACACCAATCTTTGAAGATCCAGAGTCTAAAAAACGAGAGTTGAGCAAGGAAGGAACAGGAAAGAATGGACAGACCCCGTTTTCTTCCAACTTTGCTCTGGGTACTGGGGGGAAGAGGAGAAGCTCTAATTGTCTGAGAGACTGAAGTCTTGATTTAGACTGGGTCAAGGTTTTTAATTTCTCTGTGTGAGAAAACCATGGGGTCAAAGAGTGGAGAAGAAAGATTCAATTCTGTTTTTTTTTTTTTTTTTTTTTTTCTTGGGAACTTGAAATTTATTTATTTTTTTTTTCTTTTAATAAACATATAATGTATTTTTATCCCCAGGGGTACAGGTCTGTGAATCGTCTGGTTTACACATTTCACAGCACTCATCATAGCACATACCCTCCCCAATGTCCATTTCCCCACCACCCTCTCCCATCCCCCTTCCCCCCCGCAACCCTCAGTCTGTTTCTTGAGATTGAGTCTTTTATGGTTTGTCTATGTTTTTGTTTTTTTTTTTTTTAAAGATTTTATTTATTTATTTGACACAGAGAGAGATCACAAGCAGGCAGAGAGGCAGGCAGAGAGAGAGAGCGGGGGAAGCAGGCTCCCTGCTTGATCCCAGGCCCCTGAGATCATGACCTGAGCCGAAGGCAGAGGCTTAACCCACTGAGCCACCCAGGCGCCTTGAAAGATTCAATTCTTGAAGATGATAATTGAGAAGTCCAGGATGTTTCCTGATTAAATCCTACTAAATTGAACTGATTCAACAAAGGAGTTATAGTTAATGGGTCTAAAATATTAAAGTCCTTCGATGATTTGTCAATTAAATGTCCAGAGAAATATATTTAACTCCTCTCAAACCCTAAAGTCAGAATAGCAGACCTTCTTACAACTGGGGAGCAGAGATTCATAGACTTTATAGAGGACAAAAAACAGCTTTCAGTTTGACAAGAGCATTTTAAGCACAAGAAAAGATTTTTTTCTCCTCTGTTATTAGAAATACATAGAGTAAAACTCATACTGATTTTAGAGAAAGTTGTCACTATCTGTGATCACCCAAATGCCTACCAACAGTAAATAGGTCCATAAATTGGGATATAGACACACTGTGGAATCAGAATGAACCAAGGATTATCCTACAAGGTGCAACAATATAGATTAATATCAGAAGTGCAAATCAGACACAAGAGTGTGTACCATGTGACTCAGTTTATGTAAAGGTAAAAAATTGGCACCACTAAGTTAAGTGAGCTGGTGGAAATCAGAGACCATGGTTACCCTCACTGAGGAGCTATAGTTGCACAAAAGATCTTCTGGAATTGTGATAATATTCTGTTTCCTCATCTGGATTTGTAGGTGTGTTTAGTTTGTGAAATGCAAGTTATATGCTTACCATTTGTGTACTTTCAAATACATATGTCATAGTTCAATAAAACACTCAAAAATTTTTTCTACCCCTCCTGCCCTTGTCAAGTAAATCAACTGTTAAAAGTACATACATGGGTTAAACTTATGCCTCAGGGTAGTGACTAGAAGGCAGTCTGAAGAGGCTCTGGAGGTTCTTTGGATATGTTCACTTTGTAAATATTCACTAGCTGCATACTTATGTAATGTGTACTTTTACTTGTGTGTGTATGTGTATTATTTGATAAATTTCATATTAAAATAACGGAGTGCTTGAACCTGAAATTTCAAACTTTATGTCCTGAATAAGACCTCAAAACTCTTTCTTTCTACTTTATTATTTAATAAAATTTAAAAGTTAGCTCTTTGCCAAGATAAAACTTACCAGCAATAATTGAGTATTTATTGATCAGAGGTCCAACTTCAGATCTATGAAATACTTCTTTGGTCCTCCAGTTGTGTTTTCCCATTGGCCTGTTGGGATATTAAAATGACCGTTCTGTTTGGGTTGGTGACACCTATATCCCACCTTGCATATGTTTAAAACACGGTAGTCCCTACATGTGATCTATCCATGTGGCTCACAGTCTTCCTGCAAGTCTTACAAAGTCATGCAAAGTCTTGCATTGGAGCCTCGGGTGCAGCATCTCTATCATGACTCTCAACAATGCAGGTGAGGAGTTGTGAGACAGCTGACATCACAGGACTTAAAAACCAGGAAAGCACCTGGAACAACAGATGGTCCATCAATATGACAATTGGAGGCAGTTTTAATTTTCTGGAGTTATAGATCCCAGGCCTTACTCTGTTAACTACATAGAGACAAGGAGGGCAGTGAGAGTCATTTTACCAAATAACTAATACGATCTGGTAAATAGAATCATTTTACTAACTACATACAAGATTATATACGATTTACACTGGCCCAAAATAAAAAGGTTTAAGGTGGCAACAAATGTATCTGTTGTGATTGGGTAGTTATCATTTTAATTATGTTATCTTTTCAATGAGGAAGGTAGAGAAACTATACTATTCAGAATATAGATGAGCTTTAGCGAACACGGATAGGGAAGATAAATACTGCATGTATCTTATTAACTTTTCCATCAGCAAAGCTAAATCTATTCAGTATGTGCCATTTGAAATCAGAAACCACTGCATACCCATGAAAAATGCGGGGTTGTAGGTGCTATTTCATTCACAATTACACTGAAATAATCACAGAAGGACAAAACGGTGCACTGTAAAATAGAAATGATGCTGTTAATTACTGAGCAGTAAATAATAAGAGGAAATCATGGGAGGTATAAGAGTAGGAAAATTCTTTCAGTTTCTGCCTTAAGCAATACATGCTTGGCAGGTGGATAAAATGTTTGATGTCAACCACATACAGCATGCCTACTGGAATAATCTCAGTAAGGAAGAGGCAAAAAAAAAAAAAAAAAGTCAAGAGTATTACCCTCACCATTGTGATCTTGAATTTTTCTTTTTAGATAAAATTGTTATAGTACGTTGTATCCCATTAGTTTGCTTTTGTTTTTTTGTTCTTACAGAGAGAGAGACAGCGAGAGAGGGAACACAAGCAGGGAGAGTGAGAGAGGGAGAAGCAGGCTTCCTGCTGTGCAGGGAGCCCAATGCAGGCCTGGATCCCAGGACCCTGAGATCATGACCTGCATTGAAGGCAGACGCTAAATGACTGAGCCACTCAGGCTCCCCTGCTTTTAAGTTTTGATGATAAGAAATTTAACTGGCCCCTAAAGTGTATTATTAGAAGAAGTGTTTCATTGTGATGAGGAAAAAATGATAGGAGAAAACCCCTTTTCTCAAGTGTTCAGAGCTATGCAGTTCAGAGGCAGGCAATAGTTCAAGCAGTTACTATGTCTATTATCAGGGAAGTCAGTGAGACATGATACAAGGACGAACCCCATTTGCCTGGGCAAAGAGCCCAGGGAGGAATAATTGCTAGTTGGGGCGCAGCTGCAAAGAGAGGTTGATCAAATCCAAAGATCAAATGCTTATTTCATTCTGATGAAAATCATTAAATCATGAATCAGCTTACCCCAGGCTCCTCTACTCTCAGGAAATGACTATGTATATATCTGCATGTAACTGTCCCTTAATACATTAAAATGGTGGCAGTGGCTTTTGTTATGAAATCCCTAGATATAGACAATTCATCAAAGTGCAAGTAGTCATCATTCACATTTTATTTATCTACCAGAATGAGATTTCATGTTTCAACTCAGCATGGGAAATTTCAAAACAAAACCAAAATGTGGAAGAACAAAACGAAATTTGCTTCCAACCTTTAAAAACATAGTGTTTCTCAATGGGCTGTTCTTTATTCACATAGTACTGACTATAGAAAAACATTTCAAAAGGTTATTATAAATTATATGGTATAAATAGACTAGTAAAGTGATAAAGAAATATTTAAGAATTAAAGAATATTTCTTTGCCATCAAAGAAGTCATAAAATGCCTGCGAAGAGGTATCTGATGACTTGAGCTCCAGAAATGAGTAGCTTAAAAATAATTCTGTATTATTTTTTATCTAAAATGTTGACAATAGTTGTAAAGATTGGAGTTTCTTACATCCAAAGACAGGACAAAAGGTTTCGGTTTTACACACACAGTAAACTGATTCCATTTTGTTTTCTGCTATTAGCTTTAGTTACTACCAATCTTCAGATGATTTGCAAATCTTTTTTTTTTTTTAAACATTATTTATTTATTTATTTGACAGAGAGCGACCACAAGTAGGTAGAGAGGCAGGCAGAGAGAGAGATGAAGAAGCAGGCTCCCCGCCAATCAGAGAGCTGGACACGGGACTCGATCCTAGGACCCCGAGACCATGACCAGAGCCAAAGGCAGAGGCCCAACCCACTGAGCCACCATCAGGTGCTCCTGATTTACAAATCTTTATCTACAGTCTCCATGCTCTTCTAACAATCAGATTCTACTCTACATTTCCTTTTGAGTGTCTCAAAGATGGCTCCAACTCAGTTTGTTCAAGACTGAACTCAAGGTCAGCAAATACCTTCCATGTTTGTCTTTCTTCTCCCTGCCACAGAACTTTGCTCACTCTGGCCTCTGCTGTTCCTCTTTCACTTACTTCACTCCTCTTTCGGCCCTCAGATCAAATGTTATTTCCTCAGAGAAGGCTTTCGTACCTGTGACAAGGTTAGATTTCTCTCTCTATATATAGTCATATCTCTGTAACTTCCTCTTAGCACTTATCACAGTATAATTTTACATTGTACTGTATTTATGTTGCCTCTCATATTAAATTGGCATTGTCTCTTGTACATACATACAAAATAAATGTTTATTGAACACAGGACAGAATGAGTGAATGCCTACATAGCTGAATTGTGCTATCTTTTATTCTGTGGAAAATGCCAAGCTGGTCTCTACATTTGGTCCCTGCAGTCACTATGAAAATGAGCCTCTTAACTGTGAGGAATAGCACAATTAACGGAAGGTCCCGAAAGCTGGATTCTGAAATCCCTCACTGTGTGTACATCCAGATCATGGCTCTACCACATAGTTCTCTGGCAACAACAGAGCATGACCAGGAGACTCAGGCAGCCCATTCCTGGGACATGCAGAGCTCCTCTTGTAAGACTGGAGGGCTCCACTCTGACCTTGCCAAACTATCACACAACCTTTCCTCCCTCTGTCCTTCACAAGGGTCTGACCTGAATCATCATCTGTCTTTCCTAGTCTCCCTTCCCATTTTCCCTCACAGAAATTTATCCTGGGAAATATCTTTCATGTCTAACTGCGTCATGGTGCATGTTTCTCATAGAACTGAGATTAAAACAGTCTGACAAAGACCGTGTGCTTGGTGGGAATGCAAATGTGCTAATATAGTATGGGAGATGCAGTGTTGAAGGCACTGTGCCTTTGTTTTAGTCTATATTTTGAAGAATGTCATTTGTGGTATCTATTCAATATTTCACACATAGCTACTGCGTGATACTGAATTATATGGTAACAGCTTTGTACCTCAGGCAGAACAGGCACAGTAGTGTGCAATTAAATGAGATATTTAAGATGAAAAACAGTATGACACCCAGCACGTAGTAAAAGCACAATAAATATAAGCTATATTGCCATTTGCAGGGTTATTCCCATAATTATGGCCACTTTCCTCTTCCTCTGCTTTCCTTCAAAGCATGGAGCTGGGTGTGTAAAAGGGTTTTACCCATTTAATTGTCTGGCCTCCCTAAAATACTCTATGACTATTTCTGATGATGGACACAACTTTACGCAATACCAACCATATCTTTTTTTGCAAACTGCCTTGTTTCATTCCATTGTTGATCAAATACAAGCCCAGTTAAGCAGATTCCCTGCCACCCCCCACACCCGACTTGTGGCCAACTTAAGCTGATCAAAATTTACAGCTATATTAAGCAGATGGTAACAGTTAGGACACAGGAGATGAAGTCCTGTTAGGATTCACCTTGGAACAGAGCAGTTTTCCCGTGATTTGACCCTGACTTCTGAGAAGTCGCATATTGCTTTTGGAACACTTGGTCACCGTGGAATATTTCCAAATATATCTCTCCGGCTGTGCTAGAACATTGTTCAAGAGCCATAGTTACTAAAACTTGCTTCTAATTTTTGTAATCTATTTTAGTAATGTCAGAAGAAATATCGGAGCCCAGATAAAAATGTCAAAATGACCATTATTTCAAGTGAAAGAATCTCACTGAAAATATTTCAGTCTTTTAATGTTTTGCGATCTTCCTGCTTCTGTGTCATCAGACCTCTCCCTTTCAAAGGCTCAGTGATGTTGGCACAGAGCTTGGAGCTTCTGATCAGAAAGGGAAGATCTGCTTTTTACTATGTGCCTGTAGATTGTGAAGGCATTAATTGAATGTCATCTTTTTTAAAGTCCCAGGGAAATGAAAACATTTATAATAATTTATTTTTCTAATTTAGAAGATGGTGAATAGGAACATCCAAAAGGATTAAGATTACTGGATTTGAAAAGTGTAGAGACAATGATTTGCTTAAGAGATTTTTTTCCTCTTTGTTATAAATATTATGTATATGTTGTTAATTAAAATCTTTAAAATGTTAAAATTATTATCTGTGGACGGTAGAAAAATGGGAGTTAATTTTTCTTTCTTCCAACTTGTGATATTTTAACATATAAGCCTGGGAGGTACCGTTTTAAAGGTGAAGTGAAAAGAATTGACTAGGGCTAAAAATTAGAGATTAATAGGATTCAGGATGTCACACTAGCTTTCTATTCTTTTGAGGATGCTGGAAGGAAAAGTCTGATGTCAAGTATGGCCTCTCTGAAGCAGTTGTCTGAAGCTCTGCTAAATTCAATCTCCACACTTGTCCTGTGGCCAACGATACGTGTTTTTATCCTGCAAATGCTTTAGAACGGTGAATTGTTTTTACACTGAAACATCACATTAAATTCTGAAGAAGAATGGCCAATTTACACGGATGGACTTTAACTCAGGATATGTTGTGCAGGTGGAGAAAATACTTCACTTCTAATTTTTTTCTTAAAAATCATATTCATGTTGGTATTATGTAGACATAAAATCTGTGCTACTAAATCACAAGGTTCTGTGCATATTGTAATATTCATTAATTAGGATCATGAATTAGTAAAGGTTTAATTACTGGTCTCTTAGAATAAAATATTACCAAACAACCACTTGGAAAATGCAAGGAATTCTCACATAACTCTTGACTCAGTGGGGAAATAGAAATAATATCAAAGACTATGTAGAAAGTAATGGCAATAAAGAAGACAAAGCCTATAAATATAAATAATGTTATGCTTGGAAGAAAAATTATAGACAAACACATTAAACAAAAAGAAATAAAAGAATGGAGTTCTTAGCATTAAAAACTCAGGAAAAATAGTCACAAATTAAACCTAATGAAAGCAAAAGTAAAGGAGTAACAAATAATTTTTTTAAATATAAAGAAGAAACTAGAGAGAAAGACATTTCAGAAAGAACAGAGTTTAAAAAAAAAATCCAAGAACTATTTTTTTTTTTAAACCAAACCAAGTAACAATGACCAGTAAGGAGTAATAATGAAATAAACCACTGGGACACAAAGATTTTAAAATGAGAGAAAGCATCAGTTTGGGAAATGGCCTAAGATATAATGCAAACATAATTACATATATATTTTAAACTTCTAAGCCAAAAAAAAATTTAATATCTGGCTAAAATGAATGATTTTCCAGTAAAATATAATATACAAAATTAGTGCCAAGAGAAATAGATAAGTTTAACCGTCCCATAATGGGAGATATAATTTAGAAAATTGTCAAGGATAAAAAATTTCAAAGCAGTAATAAATAGGATTTAGCGTTAAACTTAAAGAATGATGATTCTCAATCAAGCAGGTTTATCTCAGGAATGAAGATTAATTGAACCTAAAGAAATGTAATAGCATAATTCATTATATTAATAGGCCAAAAGTGGAAAAAATATATAATCATCTCACTAAATATCAAAAAGTCAGTTGACAGAGGTGCCTGGGTGTCTCTGTTAGTTAAGCATCTGACTCTTGATTTTGGTTCTGGTCATCATCTAGGTTTCTGAGATCGAGCCCCACATGGGGCTCTGCACTGGGCCTGGAGACTGCTTAAGATTCTCTCTCTCGGGTTGCCTGGGTGGCTCAGTGGGTTAAAGCCTCTGCCTTCGGCTCAGGTCATGATACCAGGGTCCTGGGATCAAGCCCCACATCAGGCTCTCTGTTCCGCAGAGAGCCGGCTTCCTCTTTCTCTCTGCCTGCCTCTCTGCCTACTTGTGATCTCTGTTTGTCAAATAAATAAATAAAATCTTAAAAAAAAAAAAAAAAAGATTCTCTCTCTCTCCCTCTGCCCACTTCACTTCCTGCTCTTGAAAAAGAAAAAAAAAAAAGGGTCAACTGACACAATTCAACCACTATTCCTGATTTAAGGTGTGTTTAATACATTATGAATTTGATGTTTTTCAATGAAATTATCATTTATATACTTTATTTTAATGAAGTAATACTAAAGATCATCTGTAAAATAAATATGTGAAAATATCCAGAATAGTTCTATATAAATGAACAATAGGGGTTTATCCTACAAGAGAGAATGACATTATAGAATGGACAATTAAAATAGTTCAATTAAAATAGGTATGTACCGTGGAAGGAAGAAGTTGAACAGTAGAAGTTAAAAGAGAGTCAATAAATAAACACATCCAGGAATGCAGCACATGATTAAAGTGGCATTTCAAGTCAGGTATGAAAAGATGGGAGTGGTCTTTGTTAAAACAAGTGGAAAAACACACTGCACCTATCATTCACTTCAAAATAGATCCCAGGGAATGAAAAAGACATTAGGGAAAAACTCTTAAAACATAAAGAAAAATGTCAATATGGATTTTAAGATGGCCTTGAGAGTAAATATGTTTCCAGAATAACTGAGTCATGAGTTCTTTGATTTTAAAAAAGATAACTCAATTAATCTAAGTTGCTAATTAAAAAGCATAGTTCTTCCTGAAGGGTTTAAGACAAACCTAAAAGAATCCTATTAGTCTGTTAATTAAATAAATACATTTTAAGAAAGTTTTTGCACACAAGCTCAAAGTTCGTAGCATTCTAAGTTGTATTTATAAATTGATATATTGAACTACATTTTTAGAATCTTACCAAATGAAATCATCATTTCTTAACTAACTCTTATAAACACAAGTTAAATTTTTAAGTGTGTAAAGTCATATGCTATTACCAATAGTCCAAATGATCTTACTATAATTTCTGCTTATGATCAAAATTCCAGATCAATAGATGACTCAACCCAACATTTTATTGCCAGCAGAGGGCTAGTTTATGACTCTACTAGGCCAGATTCATGTAAGTGAATCCTTAAAACAAAAGCATTGCTATTTTAGAATATATTTATGTCATCATCTCTATACTTAATTTTACAATCCCACAGAATTTAAACATGCTTTTCTATTAGGGAAGCAATGTGTCAACACATTTGGGACAGGCTAACGAAGAAGAATTTTAGGGGATACTATTTCAGCTGACTGAAGGTGAATATTGCCCAGAGATTTGGGAGATCTGGAGCTGCAGAGACCCAAGGCAATTTTTCTTAGGATTGTAAGAAAAAAAGTGAAGCCAAGTGTAAATTTTTTAGGCCAAAAGAAAACCCGAGTTCATGCCCTCTCTAAATGAGTTGGTCTGTGGCCAACATCCCTAAGATTCAAGTCATCCAGTATTAAATTCTCAAGTTGTGATGAGGCTATATTCCTTCAAAAAGTGTGTTATCTGACCTTCTTCACACCTTGGATTGGACTGTGCATTTCTCTAGGTCTCTTAAGGTATTTAAATGACATCCTCATATCTCCCTGGCTTTGTGTGGTTTCAGGCCACCATTTCTAGGGCTCCTCTTCTCTGGTGCGTGTGCTTTCCCACACTACTGGAGCACCATTTCAGACATTTTTGTTGTTCTCAAGCACTCTGCATTTCCTCCACCAGCTTCACTCAGAACTGAAGATCTTTCTTCCTATTCCCTGAGAAAAATGAAGTGATCAGATGAAAACTTCCCGACCTCCACCAATACACTTCCACCATCAAGCCCCTGCCTCCCAAACTCAAATTAACTACCCATGATGTTATTCAATGTCAAACCTTTTCCTCTTGGCTATTCAGCAATTCTCTCTTCCCTCTTTCTCACATCATGGTTTCTCTCCCCAGTAGATATTTTCCATTAGCATCTAAAAATGTTGTTATTTTTCCCATCTTAAAAAGAAACAAAAACAAAAGAATGATCTCAGCCCCATTTCTGGTGCCAAGCCAGCTATTTCTTTATGTCTTTGCCTTGCTACAGCAAACCCCCTAGAAATAATTGTTTGTATTTGTTGTTTCTACTCCTTCTCCTCTTATTTTCTTTTCAATCCATTCCAATCAGGCTTTTGCCCTCAAAATTCCATTTAAACTTCTCTTCTCAATGTAACCACTGGCCTTCATGTTGCCAAATTCACTGATCAGTTCTGTCTTTATCCTATTCTTTCATCAGCATTTGATAGGGCTGATCACTCCTCTCAGACACACATTCCTCCCTTTGTTTACAGGACATCGCCTGCTTTGGGATATCACCCCACTTTACTAGTTGCTTTTCCTTAGTCTCCTGAGCTTTTTCTTCAATTGTTCCTTAATCTTCTACAGTTGGAGTAAAAGGTTCCAGTTCTTGTCTTGTATTTATCTACATTAACTATGTATGCTATTACATGTGATAGCATCCAGTAGCCTGACGGTTCCGAAATGTCTTTCTCCAGTCCAAATTAGTAATCCTCATCTTTATAGACTCATCAGTCTACCTGAATCTGTGGGACTTCCCCTAACCCTAGGGCTAATAGAGGATTATAACTCACTGTGCCTAAAACTGAACTCCTGAGTCTACCCCCCAAAACCTATTCTACCCACATCCTTTGCCATCTTGGTTGATTTTAACTCCAACCTACTTGTTCAGGCCAAGAATCATGGCATCATGCTAGACTTTTTTCTTTCTCTCATATCCCACGCTTAATTGGTCAAGAAATCATGTTAACTTTATCTTCAAACTATGTTCCAGAATCCATTTCTCTCCTGCCCGTGTTCCACCCAATTCTGAGCCATTATACAAATGACTGAAATAGCCTTTTTAACTATCTCCCAGCTTCGATCATAGTCTCCACATATTTTGCTTCTATTTCTGATTGAGGCTACTAAAATGTAAGTTCTATTAATAGCTTCTCACTTCACTCAGAATAAAATCATCACACAGACTTACTGGTTTTCATATGACCTCTTCCAACCCCTTTTCCCTATTTTTGACCCCATTTCCTGCACATCTCCTCCTTGATAACTCAGCTCCAGCCAAACCTCCTGCTACTAGGCAGCCTCGGGTCCTTTGCTCAGGCCTTCCCTGTAAGTAGACCGCAACCCCTTAAATGTCCACTTGGTCAACTCTCTCACATCCTTCACACCTCAGCTCAAGTCTCACTTGCTCAATGAATATCCTGTGCTTCCTATTTAATATTCTGACCTGCCTTTACCATGATCCTTACCCCTAATTCTCATTACCTTGCTCTACCTTTCCTGTTCACATAGCACTTGCCTTTACTGTACTGTAGAACTTGTTTACAGGTATTTGTTGTACGTATTTGAGGATAAGCTCCATGAGGGCAGGGATACTTGTTCTTGTTGTTCATTGAGGTATCATAAGCTCCTAAAAGCAGTATCTTAAACAAAGTTGGCACTTTAAAAATGCACTTGCTAATTAATGAGTTAATCCCAATGGGAGAACATTTGACATTAACTTCTAAAAAATTTTAAATTTCTGTGGTAAAAACTTAAATGAAAAGCACCAATGGCAACCTGGAAGGACAAAGGATCAATTCCCTTTTAATAAAGAGTCCTTACAAATCAATAAGAAAAGGGCAAACATCCCAATGAACAGATGGGAAATTAAAGAAGAATTTCACAGAAAAAGAATTCAAATGGCCAATGATTAATGAAGATATGGTCAAATCACTCATAATTTAAAAATGAAAGATAACACAATGACACATTACTTATTTTCTTCAGCAGAAACAACAGATTTTTTTAGATGATCAAAGATCTCATAGATGAAAATCGATAGTATAAAATAAGCATGTATCAATGCTTAAATGAAATACATAAAATAAGCATGTTTTAATGTATAAATGAAATGTAAACAATAGGAAAGGCTATTAAGAAAACTAGCAAGCCAAGCAAAACTACTGCAAATAAAGATGGTGGAGGAGCAGGAGAGGTAGCGTCAGGAAAAAAAAAATGTGCAAATGACATGCAGCTGAGCTATTGGAAGTGAGGTAACAGGTGGGGAGAGAACTTGAGAGCTGGAAGCTAATTCTGAGGAATTACACAAAATAAGCATTTAGCAGAAATGGCAAATATAAAGATTAAAAGACATAGAAGATATTTTCTCTCTCTGCTAATTTGATCAGCTAGGTATTTAGATAAACTTTTTGCTAACAGTTAAAATATTAAAGTGATATTTTAAATTAATATTGGAAGAATCTTTGTAAAAGAAATAGAGAGCTGACAAGAAATTAATGAATGATCAGGTCTATGCAAAGGCAGGAATTCCTGGAGGTGAGAAGAACACTGACACTGTTTGTTCTGAGAGTTTGTGCCAAACATAAGCAGTAGAGCTTAGATTTCTGACAACCTTCCATGGTTTAGGGTATAGTGATCAAGAAAAAGAGCAGTAATGTTGATTCTCCAAAAGGTAATTCACTCAGGTAACAATAACCTGAAATAAACCTTTCCAAGCCTACCACAATCCTAAGTGACTACTAGAAAAGTTGCCTTGAATCTCACAAAAACTTCAGAAATTGTTACGAGATATTCCTTATAATAACAGACTACAAAATATTTGAAAGTTTGATAAAGCCAAGAGTTGAAATTTAGAACAAACAGGCATCCTCAGAAAAATACAAATTGGTGACACCTTTCTGGAGAGCAATTTAACACTAAAACAACTTTAAATTAATATCCTATGGACTCAAAAAATTTGCTGCTAGAAATTTATCCTCATGTCTACAGGATAAATATACAAAGGTGTTTAGCGTAATGTTTCCAGTTTTTGATTAAAAGAATCAATGAGTCAGAAATATTTAAATAAAGTAAACATGCAGTGGAATTCTCTGTAGCCATTACAAAGGACAGGGTAGATCCATATATATACTCTTGGAGAAAGTTCTCCAAGACACAGAAGCCAAGTACAAATAGATTAATTCCATATTTGATAAGGATATACATGGGCAGACATCAGTATAAGCATATAGAAACATGTGTACATACTAGTATTTGCAAACAATTACACCTAGGAGTGCTAACAGTCCTATTTTCCATGAAACATGGATGATAGTAGGTAGAACTTTCATTTTTTCATTTTTATGCCTATATGCAATTCTAATTTTACTATGCTTATTAGTATTTTAATGAGTTTAAACTGTAATGTTAAAGAAGACATGCAGAATTAATCCTCAATACATATAAATACGTTTTTATGTCAGGTGTTTTGCTAGATGCTGAGAATGTACCCACTAAATGATCATGGTGCCTGGTCTTATAGACCTTCCATTCTATTTGAACAAGCTGAATGAAATTATGATTAAGAAAGATTTATCTTACGGCCAAGCAAATAGATGGCTTTTAAAACATATGAAAATCATTTCCTTTATGTAAATGTTTCCTTCTATAAATGAATTTTCTTATATTATTCATTCTTACAGTGGGGTTTTTATTAGATGTCAAGTACTGATAGCATTCTACTTATTTATTGTCAACTGTTCTAAACTTTGGAAAGCATAAATATATGTGGTTTTACTGTATAGATTAATGGGGCATATAACTATAGTATCCCCCAAAACAACTTGCTTGCCATATGTCCCTATCCTAATGTTGGCAGTGAGCTTTGCTTCTACATCTATCTAGTGCTAATCAAGAGATGAATAGAAAATGAATGCCGATTACAATCCATTGTTTAGTCACTTCCTTAGGGTTTCTGTTCAGCTGGCTTCAATCTGGATATCCAAATTAAACTTGTTATTTGGCTTTCTATTATTATTTACAAAATGTCCTGCAAACTAAATAATCATACAGTTAAATTTTCATATATTAGGATCAGTATTTTAAGAATCTATTGAAGAGATTAGGTTGTTGAAATTGTTAGTCTCCTATTAAAGAGTCCAAGGTTCAGGGGGTTGAAGTACTTTGTCCAAGGTCACTTAATTAGATCTAGGTAGATTCAAGTGTCCTGACCCCCAGTTCAGTGGTCTTCCTCCTACAGAATATTACCTGTGGGTGCCTGGGTGGCTCAGTGGGTTAAGGTCTTTGCCTTCGGCTCAGGTTGTGATCCCAGGGTCCTGGGATCAAGTCCCACATCGGGCTTTCTGCTCAACAGGGAGCTTGCTTCCTCCTCTCTCTCTGCCTACTTGTGGTCTCTGTCTGCCAAATAAATAAAATCTTTAAAAAAAAAAAAAAAAGAATATTACCTGTACCACTGGTGTAGAATCAGGTGGGATTTCTATTTATCAGTGATGCAGTTTCCTTTTCTCTATAATCCTAGAGGTATTCCTCACATATTACATGCTTTTTATGTATGTGGAATTATTTTCCAGTTTTTAATTAGCCTATTCAAAACATAATTATTCTTTCATTTTCTCTTTCTATTTTTGTGCAGGACCCAAACAGATAATTACAGGTGTAGATCAAAAAGCTCAGAAGGAAAAGAGAGCAAATAATTTCCTTAATACTGTCATACATATGGACAGATTTGTGATGCTGTTTGCAGCCTGCTAAGTAACTCTGGTTTGGAAAATCCTGGACAAATATCTTTATTAATAAGAAAATGCCAAGTTATGGAAAGGGGGAAAATCCCCAAAATTGTAATGCTCTTCCCTTTATTGTTTAATAACTAATTAGCAAAGTCATCTATTTCTTGACTTGATGTTTTAACTCTGTGGCACATATTTAATTACTAATATTTATTTTCAATATTATATGTATTTTTTATATTTAATAACATTGAAAAACAAGAATTTTTTAAATTTTTTTATTTTTTATTAACATATAATGTATTATTAGCCCCAGGGGAACAGGTCTGTGAATCGCCAGTTTTTTGTTTGTTTTTTTTTTTAAGATTTTATTTATTTATTTGACAGAGAGAGATCACGAGTAGGCAGAGAGGCAGGCAGAGAGAGAGGAAGGGAAGCAGGCTCCCTGCTGAGCAGAGAGCCCAATGCGGGGCTCAATCCCAGGCCCCTGAGATCATGACCTGAGCCGAAAGCAGAGGCTTTAACCCACTGAGCCACCCAGACGCCCCTGTGAATCGCTAGGTTTATACACTTCAGAGTACTGACCATAACACATACCCTCTCCAATGTCCATAACCCCACCACCCTCCCCCCTCTCCCAAGCAACCCTCAGTTTGTTCTGTGAGATTAAGAGTCTCTTATGGAAAAACAAGAATTTTTAACAAAATTCTAAACTTAGCATTTTCCCCCAATGTTCGATCCTGACCTATAAAACCTTTAAAACCTTAAGTTTTAAATGTAAACATGAGAAAGAGTTTTAAGGGAATTTAAAAAAAAATTTTTTATTTATTAATTGACAGAAAGAGAGTGAGAGAGTAAGAGAGGGAACACAAGCAGGGGAAATGGGAGAGGGAGAAGCAGGTTTTCAGCCAAGCAGGGAGCCCAACGCGGGGTTTGCTCCCAGGACCTGGGATCATGACCTGAGCCTAAGGCAGACGCTTAATGACTGAGCCACCTAGGCACCCCTAAAGGAATCATTTTACTCACAGAATTATGTTTAAAGATTCTCACGGTCCAATAGGATTAGATAGTGAAGGGTTATTCCTGCATATTGGACTGATTAAAGAAGTTTATTGCTCCACCAACAAAGATTTTTTTTTTCTTTCTATACCCAATTTCATATGCTTTCTCTCTGTATAATTATGACGAGCCTAAATCTGGGACAGGAAAAGAAAAGAAAATAAAAAACTTAAAAAAAAATGCAACCACACCCCAGTTGTTAAACTAAATGATGAGTGCTATTCAAAGAATCTAAATTATTTGCAGAGCACTTAAGTAGCTTGACAGATACGTACATACTCAAGTCTCTACAGATGGAAAGTTATATATAGCAAATTACTCACTGTAAGGGCATTACACTGAAGATAGTAGATATTGTTAGCATCCACAGTTCCCTTTCCATTCTCCTTCATCTCCTATCATTCAGGGAAATCATTACTTGGTCAGAAAATTAGAGAAGAAATTTAGAAAAGAAGCAGTCCTTATAATATCTCAGCTCCACCAACCACCCTCCCCACTCCCTGCCCACCCCCCCAAAAAATAATTTTTTTCAGAAGAAAAGAGATGAATGAGCCCAGGTGTGTAACTCAAATCTCCTCAACACCTGCATTTGGTCTCTATTTGACACACACACTTTCTTCCTCTTGAGTTTCTTTATCATCTCTAATGACTGGCAGAAAGCAAATCTAAGCAATGATTGGGGCTGAGAGGTACCAGGTGTGCTAGTTCATTAAAAAGAACTAATGAAAGATTGTAACACACAATTCATATGATTGCAAATAGCCAACATATGATTATAAAGCATTAGAAAAATATTGAGTTTTCTGCATGCAAATGCTAATGTAACTTAACTTCTCATGTATCTGGGAGACCATTTTAATGCCAACTTGTATTCATGAAAGCCTTTTCCTCAGAGACAGGCACAGCAGTGCTTGTGGATAATGAATGACACAAATCCTGCTTCCTGCCTTCTCATTGGCTCAAGGAAGCAGTAGGAATGAAAAGAAATAAAGTCAGGTTTGTTTTTTTTTTTTTTTTTTTTTTTTGTACTCTATATGCTTTAAGATAACAGCAGGGGATCCAGTCTGTGAGGGGAAATCACTTCTTCCCAGAACATTAGACCAAAGAATTGAGGCATGTCTGGAGTCACAGTCTGCATTAGTCATGAAATTATTCCTCAGCCAGTATCGGATGGTTTGTGTATCACCTCCAGAGGTGAAGCTGGGATGATGACTTTGCTCTCTGACCACCTTTATTAGGGTGTTAAGAAGAAGAAAAAGAAACCTGATTGAGTGCACATGATAACCTTTGGTAAAAATTTTAGACTTTTGTGTGAAAAAGTATCATTTATGTATAGTTGTTAAGATGCAGATTTCTGGGCCCCACACCTCATCTGATAGTGAGCAAAACAAATTATCACAAAATACAGTGGCTTAAATTTTTATTTTGTTCATGGTTTGGGGGGTCAGAAATTGAGGAAGGGCTCAGATAAGATGTTCTCAATTAGAGTTTCTTGCATGTTTGGAATTAGCTGAGACTACACTCATTTGAAGGATCAAGCGTACTGACATTCAGTATTGCTCATACACATGGCCAGCAGTTGAGGTTGATGGCTAGCTGGGAGCATAGCTAGGGCTCTTAAACAAAATCCCTCTGTGGGTTTCAAAAACACAGTGGCATCAGAGTAGACAGACTTTCATGGCAGCTCGTTTCTGCCACGATGAGTGTTGTCCCAACAGAACCAGGTTGGAATAGCAGTGTTTCCTGGCCTATCCACAGAGGTCACATAGTATCACTTCTATTACAATCTGTTGGTTGAAGTAGTCACAAACCTGCCTGGACTCATGAGGAAGGGACACAGTGCCTACCATTCAATGGTAGGATTATCAAAGAATTTGTGACTGTTTAAAAAAAAAATAGACTTCCCTCTGAGATAAATTATTTACATTCTCCCCACTTATAAAATAGACACTCATCTCATGACCTATATTCTCAAAGTCTTCTCTTACTGTGAAGTACAGGCTCTTGTCACGTGATTCAGGTCTAGAATAAGGGTCCTTACATGCAATCCTTGAGTATGGGTCCTTCTGATTTGAAAACTTAGGAACTAAAGATTGGTTAACTGTCTCCCCTTCTTCCCCATATAACTGGGGACAGGTATAGGATAACCATCATAAGTACTCCTATTTAGAAAAAGGGAAATGGGAGATAGAAGTTGTCTCTGGTCCATAGCAATTTTGAAATTCAACTAGGCACATGTTTTCAGTTTCTTGAATTAGGCTCCACCATTTTCCAGGGATCTTCACTCTCCTTCTGGATTCTGGGTTTAACTTTCTAGTAATTTTTCCATTTCTATTAAAAATAGTCTGTGTTTACATATGAGTATCATTATTATTCTACTTTCTGGTTATTTATTTTGTGCTCTTTCCTTTTCAACACCAGCTAATATAATGTCTTTAAAAGCATGGTGGCTGGGACACCAGGGTGGCTCAGTCAGTTAAATGTTTGCCTTTGGCTCAGCTCATGATCCCAGGGCCCTGGGACCAAATCCCACATTGGGCTCCTTGCTCAGTGGGGAGCCTACTTCTCTCTCCACCTGCCATTCTCCCTGCTTGTTCTCTCTCTCTCTCTCTGACAAATAAATAAATAAAATCTTTAAAAGAAAAATAAAAGCATGGTAGCCTTTCTGTGTATTTATTTATAAAACATCCCACTTAAAAAAACACACACACACTCAGAAATCTCTTTGAAATAAACATCTTTCTCTTTCTGTGGTTCCCTATGTAAGTGCCATGGGATAACACTATTAAATATTCTTAGGATCCCTACTGTTTTACAGAAAGGGTTTTCCTTAGAGAAAAGGACTTGAAGAAAGTCTATCAGATACTACTTAAATCTTTCTATCTTCTTAAGAGATTATATTTAATCACATACTTGTCATCATTTTTAGTAAGATATTTTACTCAGAGTTCTCTGGCTTTGAGATCTGCCCTGTGGCCCTTTTCTTATTTCTTTTCTGAATTGATATAACATCACTTAAAACCTCAAAAGCCTTTTGTCATTTTTCATATGCAATATTCAACATTTATTCAAAAATAACTAAGCATACCAGAGACAAACACTTGTTTATGAACATTGAAAAAGTGAAAAATTTCTGCTTAGAACTAAGCACCATGAGAGAGTCAAATAAAGACTCTACAAATAAAAAATACCGAAATTAAGAACTCAAAGTATGGGTTTCATGGCAGATTAGACACAGGGAAGTAAGAGCTAGTGAACTAGAAGGTAGGTAAGAAGAAAATGCCTAGATGGAATATAAAGAGGATAAAGAATAAAAAATATAGAAAAGAGTATAAAAGAAATACAGAATACAGTAAAATATAAATGTATCTTTAGAACTTTAGTAGTAGAAAGCATGAGGACAGAAACAATATTTGAAAAGAGTAATGACTGTAATTTTTCCCAAATAGATAAAATATATCAAAAATTGCTAGGAACCCCATAGGTTCAAGAAGTGCTGGGAACCCAAAGTAGAATAAATAACTGGTCATATCACAGTAAAATTACTCGAAAATCACATAGAAAGGAAAAAAATCTTAAGGACAGTTATGAAAGCAACAAAATCTAACCTTCAAAAAAGGAATGATAAGACCAATATGTGACTTTCTCAAAAGAAACAAAAGATGCTAAAAAGGCAATGGACTGACATTTTAGAAATGCTAAAATAGAAGAAGTCTCAACACAGAAATTTAAACCCTAAAATGAAAATGAATAAAATATTTTTAGACAAACAACACTTGGAAGAATTTGTCACCATTGGGACTATGGAGAAGGAAATACTAAGGGGAGTTCTTCAAAGAGAAGAAAATTAGGGCACCTGGGTGGCTCAGTTGGTTACGCAACTGCCTTCGGCTCAGGTCACGGTCTCAGAGTCCTGGGATCAAGTCCCACATCGGGCTCCCAGCTCTATGAGGAGTCTGCTTCTCCCTCTGACCTCCCCTCTCATGCTCTCTCTCACTCTGTCTCTCTCTCTCTCTCAAAATAAATAAAAATCTTAAAAAAAAAAAAAGAGAAGAAAGTTAACTGAGATAGAAACAAACACAAAGGAGGAAATGGGGAGATACAGAAAGGGTAAATATGAGGGTAATCTGTATAATAAAGTGGTAAGTACACTGTTCTATGGGGTAGGATACTTCTGGAATGAAGTCCATAAAAATAATAGTACAATGAACAGGAGAAGTTAAAGGCCCTCACATTGTGTGGTAAATATATTAGACTCTAATAAGTCAATATGAATGCTGTAATATTTAGTGTCATCACTAAAAGAAGAATAGAGTGATGGATAACTAAAAAGCCAATAGAGGGGAATATGGAATATTAATATAAAAGACAAGAAAGATAGTATTTCTGAACTGGTACAACATACAGAAAACAAATAATAAGATGGCCCACAAATTCAAATATATCAGTAATTACATTAAAAGTAAGTAGGATATTTCAATTCAGATACACCACTGTCAGACTGAATTTTTATTTGTTTCATTTTTTAGACTGAATTTTAAAATACCTAATTCTATGTTGCTTACAAGAGCGTGCTTTAAATCTAAAGATACAAAAAGGTTGAAAGTAGAAGGATGGCAAAAAAAAAAAAAAATGCCATATGACTTAGAAAGAGCTATACCTAAAATAGGTCTTACAGTGATACTAAGTACAAAGCAGTGTATAAGGGAAGAAGTTTTAGTGGAGATAAAGAGAGGTATTTCATAATCCTGAGTCCATTCACTAAGAAACTGCAAGAATCCTTGACTTTTAAGCACCAAAGCAAATAGTTCAAGAGTAGGCCAAATGTGACAGAAAATGAAAAACTAAGAATAACAAAAACAAACACTTCAACAGTGATGTACACTTTTATCATAATCCAATAGGACAAGCAATCCTCCAATCAGTCAGTATAAAATACTTAACTAAGATAATCAACAAATTGGTATAATTGCCATTTAGAGAATGTTTCTCCAAATACTGCAGAATATGTATTATTTTAAAGTACATGCAAAGTACATACCAAAATTTACAATACACTGACCTATAAAGCAAGGGTCAACACATTTTCAAGGACTAAAACCTCCAGTATATTTTCTCTGACTACAGAAGAATTAGACCAGAAATCAATAATAAAGATAATGAGGAATTCTCTAAATATTTGGAAGTTAAACCTGATACTTCATTACCATTAAGTAAAACAAGAATGACAGAAACTAGAAAACATTTCCAACTGAATGATAATAAAAAACAAAATATAAAGAGTTAGGAGATACAGTAAAACTCACTAATAGAGGGAACTACATAGCTTGGCTATTTATATAAGAAAAGGAGAAAACTGAGAAACTATTATGCAAAGCCCAAGAAATTGATAAGGAATAGCAAAATTGACACTCCTCAAAAAAGCAGAAGGAAAGTAGAAGCATAAGTACAAAAATTAATTAAAAAATTAATTTGTCAGAATCAACAAATCCAAAAGATCATTCTTTGAAAAAACTTAGTAGAAATGACAGCCCTAGTAAACTGGTCAAGGTCAAATAGGCAACAAAGAGCTAACACACATAAAATATCAGGTACTACAATAAATATGCAAGAGAGAAACATAACCCAATTAAAAGAATAGACAAAATATGTGAAAAAGTGCCTTACATAGGAGTATATTGAAATAGCCAATAAGCAAATAAAAGATACTCAATTAGTCATTGGGAAACGCAAATAAAACCACAAGGGCCTATCACTTTAAAGCCACCAGAATAACCTTTGAAAACCAAACAAGTAAACAAGAATGCTACTTGAGTATACCAAATGTTGGCAAGGATGTAGAAGAATTATATTTTGTAGGTGGGAGGAAAGCCACATTAACACAATGGCTTTGGAGAACCAATTGGCAATATTTGTTAAATGCTGAACATGCACAGAACCTCTGACTTACATAATTCACTCCCAAGTATAAAAAACAAAAGAAATAGATACTGGAATGTCCATTGCAGCATTATTTAAGCCCCCATTCTATGGAAACAATACAATGGTCCTCAATAGAACGTATTTTTAAATAATTATATCTATGATATACTTTGTATATCATACAAAGTATGATATCATATCATGGAGCATGATGTTCTTCTGTTCTCACGGGCCATGGAAACATTTTGCAGAATGTGAAGCCACCATTCATTCGTAGCCTTGATCCTACACTCTATTCACTTACAGCTTTCTATGGTCTTACCTAATACTCACCGAGTTGCCTTTCTAACTGAAAGACTATTTGGAGCAAGTGGGAGAGTACTAGAAAGGCAAGTTCTAATGATATATGCCACGTCGTCTTTGCTTATGCTGTTTCCTCCTCCTCAATGCTTTTCCATTAGGTGTTTTCCATCTCTTTCACATAATTAATACCAACTTACTCTTTAGAACTCTGGTCCCCGACCCTCCAGTCTAGGTCAAGAATTCCTTTAGATGTTCTTATAGTACCATACAACTTTCTTTCCTAACATTCACCAAAATTTTCAATTACATATTATTTGTGTGAAGATTTGATTAATGTCTCTCTTTCTCAAGAAGTACTCAACTCCACAGTACCTGGCACACAGAGTAGGCACTCAACAAATATAGCTGAATAAAAGAGCTTGGCTTGTGGGTAAGCCAAATTTTAGAAATAGGAATGTGATAAAAGAGAAATTGTTCTTTGACTTTCAAATTTACTTGCTGATCATTGGCATTCAGCCAGGGTAGAGCTGGTGTCTGAAGAGATTTTGTCATTACATCATTTCTGGCCTTTATCCCATGACCTTATTTCTTTCCCTCTGCTCAGGAGAACATATTGTATAAGGTCAGTAAGATGGATCTGGAGAACCAGTTTAATGTCTTCGCTCGCCAAAAAGATTGCTTCTGCTCTGGGGCACACACCTGCTTCTTCCTTCTCTGCCAGCTCTGTGAGGTGAGGCAAATTAGAAATGCTCTTCTTCCCAGGGTTGGTGGGATAAAAGCCTCCAGTTCTTCATACCTCCATCAAATGGCAAGTATTCAGTAAGCACTTACCATTTACACTGCACAAGATCAAACACAACAGGTGATGGAGTTTTATAGGGGAGAGGCAAGGTAGACTGCTATCAATCAACAATCCCGTTGATTTAAGTTCCTGGACACCTCGCCAGTCAACACACTTCTGTCTTTATCATCACTACCCAAGATCAACCCTCCAGCTTTCTTTGCCTCTGTCTCTTAAGACATGTCCCAGCATCCACTCTGGCCCTGTCCAGCTGATCTTCTCACTGAAGCTTAAGTAATGTGTCAAATGGTAAGTTGGATCATTATGGCTCTCTCTATGCTCTACTCCCCACACTTGTTTAAAGCCCTACAATGTTCTGCCATTGCTCTTAGGATAGCAAATACCCACACCACACCACATAAGGCCCTGCAGGTTCATGCCCCGTCTACTCCTTCAGTTTTATCTCATGCTGCTTTTACCCTTACTCTGTGCTCCAGCCACTGTGCCTTCTTCAGGCTTCCTGAAGAAGCTATGCTCCTACTCACCTCAGAGCCTTTGCACATGCAGATACTTCAGAAGTCCTCCCCTGCCACCCCCAGTTTTTCAGCTCGTCAATTCCTCTTTCACTTTTAGTTATCATCTCAAGTATCACCAATAAAGATAACAATTGGACTTCTAATCCAGGTCTGTTTGTCTCTAAAAGCTGTTGCTATTCCTACCATACTCTGTTTCCCCCCAGTAAAGAAATAGGGCATGGTGGGCAAAACACAGTGGGGGCCACATGCTAGTTCAGAACCTAGGAAATACTTCTGGTCTAGCCTCTTTCTCAAGATCCAGTTTTATTTTCTCCTAGGCAGAGCAGCTGTTAGTGGGCCATTTCTTCCTCCTTCCTTCAGCATCTTTTTCACCCAGGAGTTTCTCTGCTTGGATCAAGGCAAAACAGGTTTCATGAGGTTTCATGGAAGGACTACAATACTGGGTGTCAGGCAGAGTGGGTCCAAACACCAGCTGTGACACTCACCAGCTGGTGTGAACATGCTCAAGTGACATGATCTTGCTCAGTGTGACAGACTGAGACCTCCAAGAAACACTCCAAGACAGAGGTGGACATGCAAGGGGTTTATTGGGGGAAATGCCTATGCAGGTTAAAGGCGAAGAAGCAAGAGTAGGTAGAAAGAGTTTTCAACACAAGCCTGACATCTACAAAAGAATAGGGGAAAGGGAGGAGAATTGCATCTGTGTTCAAGAAAGTTTAGGCTAGGGTGAAGGGGAGTCCTCTAACTCAGGCACTTGTTGGAGGGGTCCCACCTCCCAGATGAGTGGACTCTCACTAGTATCACCTCCTGGTTCAGATGTTGGCTGAGAACAGCTCAGGGAAGCATGGCTTTTGCATGAACATGGGGTAGATCTGGGGGACAGTGGCTGGGGATGCCCATCAATTGTGCTTCCCTGAAAGGCGATGTGAGTGGCATATTATCACCTTCAGCCTCAGTTTCCTCCTGTGTAAGATGAGGGAAGAATCCTCAGTGATCCATGAGGTAGCTTCTAGCTCTGAAACTATGGGATTGTCTATTTGGTTCCATATTTTATTTAACTCTTCTCATTTTGAGGTTTTTTTTTTTTTTTCCTAGTAGTAACCAAAGAAACAAGAATGAAAAATCTTAAAAAGGGGGATATTTCTAATAAGCCTAAAATATAAGTACTGGTTTTTTCCTTCTTTCCTTGATTCAACTTTTAGTATAGAGGTGTAAGGACTTTAAGTCTTATGTACCCTTGCTTCTTCAGGACCCAGCACAATGAATGCCATATAATGTCACATAACAGAGACTTTTCCTTGACTGAATAACTGAAATTGAATGGAACTAGGTCTGATTCTAAAAACATTCATTTACTTAACTTCTAGCTTTTCCTTCTGGGAAAGAGTACCGTGTAATATGCTTTTTCTCTTGTTTTGGCAATGAGGGTTCCTAAATCCCTCCCCTCAGGATCATGCTCACTTTCCTCATCCTTGTCTCCCTCTCCCTCCCTAAAGGCTCAAAGAACGTTATTTTCTCATTAGAAAATCTCCTATCTCAGTGTTCCCTAATCTTCCTTCAGAAAAATCATTTTTTAAAACAGAGGTTTTTAAAACATTTATTTATTTATTTATTTATTTATTTATTTATTTATTTATTTATTTATTTAAGAGACAGTGAGAAAGCACCAGAGGGAGAAGGAGAAGAAGACTCCCCCCACTGAGCCCCATGTGAGTTTCCATCCCAGGACACCAGGATCATGATCTGAGCTAAAGGTAGATGCTTAATTGACTCAGCCCCCCAGTTGCCCCTAGAAAAACAGTATTTGATCATCTCCCCACATATGGTCCCTGTTCTCAAGGAACTCATAGTCTAGTTGGAAAATAAGACCTGAATCAGTAACAAATTCAAGATACATCATAATCATTACTATAAACACAGCAGCAGCTATTGCCAGGCATTGTACTAAGTGCTTTTCATAGCTGGGACCAGATAAATAAACGAGAAAAGGCAATTGGATGGGAAAGATGGATGCTGGAGTGCTTTGTCTCAGCTGAGTTGGGGCAAGGAGGAGGCACCATTCTCCCCATGGAGGGCAGGGCAGGGGGTTGGAATGCAGATCCAATGCTGCAGATTTGCTTTTCCAGGGTGGGTAGAAACAGGAAATCAGATTTCAGTACACAGTCATCCCATTTTATAATAACAGGAAATAATTCAAAAGTTTTAAGACACGGTATTGGGAAAATAAGCCCATTTGATTAGCAAATCTGGCTCATGCATATATTGGGACCTGTGGAATAAGTAACACAATTTAATAGTCACTGAGTGCTAAATATGGAGTTCACATGCTGGAGAAGTTGAGAAGAGGAATTAATGATTTTGTCAGAGAAAGTTTGGTAGAAGAGGTTAGTACTTAAGACGATCCATGAGAAATGAGTATCAGATAGGCAGAGGGGGCATTTCAGGCAAGAAGAAATAGGCACGTGATGAAGTTCTGACTAGCGGGAAGGAGTAGGACATCTTTCTAGTGACAAAGAAAATAAGACTGGATCAAGCTGGGAAAAAATCAAGAAAGGTACTGTCATTGGAGATCATCTTTAGAAGGGATGATCTGTGAGGCACCACACATGGGCTAGGTTCTAAGGGATAGAAGGCTCGGACATATCTGAAGCAGATGGAGGTTTTGAATGGAGGAAGGACATTGTTCTACCAGAGTACCAAGGCAGTAGGAACTTAGCTCTGCTGAAAGGAAAGGCCTCCTCCACTGCAGAGGCTCAGCCAGTATTTGTCAAACAGAATGTAACCCAGGGGTGGGGGGGGGCACAGAAGACAAATTGTCCTCTGGAGTCATTTAATAACCTACTTCAGGTTTGTCAGTCAGTGCTTTTATAGTAAAAAGAATGGAAAAGGAGATCAAGCCCTCTGAGTTTAAAGACGGACAAGTAAGACTGATGTGGGTAGCTCCTAGGGAGAAAGGGGGGGACTATGGCAATGAAGAAAACGGCAGGGAAACACCGGAGTAAGTAAAGGACAAGCTTTCACTGGTGATCTAAGAACTTGAGATGGAATACAACGGGATGACTTGGCCTTTCAGTCTATGTACATGAATACATCTTATAGTTAAATCCAGTGGTTCCTGTATGTGTGTGGGAAAGCAGAGGGAGGGAGGGGAGGGAGAGGAGGAGGACAAAATGGAGATGGAGAGAGAGAAGAAAGAGAAGATGCCAGATGGAGCCAGAAAGAGGGAAAATGAGGAAGAGAAGGAGGAAGAAAAGAGGGAGAGAGAGATTCTAATGGAGGTAATTTCAATGGCCGCTCTACCTCAAGAGCTCATGTCCTAGGTGAACACAGGTGGTGAAACATCCATAGGCTGGTATTTGCAGCTGAGTTCATGACCCCTTGTTTCTTACACTATGAGCTTCTCACCATGCCAGGTGTGAAATCACACAATGGCTACTAAAAAACAAACAAACGAATTAATTCATTTGGTGTCCAAATCAGGAAATGGCTATATGCTCCAATTGTGGAAGGCAATCTAGTTGCATTGAACCTATTGAGAGGCGTATGTGGTCTCCGATGTAAGATTCTCAAAGTTAAGTTTGACTCTGTGTGGTAGTTTTTCTTTATGTAAGAACCGAGGACACAATTCCTTTATAGAATGCAGCTCCACCGAGGAGCCGAATGTCCACTCTGGTAGGGCCAGCTACGGAAACCTATAATTCTGATGAGTAATGACAGGGAAGCAGCAGCTGCTCCAAAGTGGGCACCCAATACTTTTGTAAGAAATGCAATCTGCGGGGAATAAAGGAGAGATAACTGCCAGGGAGAGAGAAGAGTTGAGGCCAGGTCAGTAGATTCAAGAGCACGGACTCCCGCTGAGCTGCAAGGAGCCAGCAGCAGGCCCGGGAGAGCCCTACAGACCAGAAGAGATCCGCCAGACTGTCTAGAGATGCTGATGAGAGGCCAAGAAGGGCTGCTGGAGAGTGAGCTCATCCATCCTGAGGGCGGTGACGGTCCACACTGAGTGTCCAGGAGAAGTAGAGGAGCCATTTCCAGGGAGGGGAAAGTACACTCTCTGGAGGAAGAAAAATATCAAGAGGAAATTTGCTTTTCAAAGGGAATAATGCATGTTACTTAAAAAGAACGCAGCTGATGGCTCGCACTGTTATGCAGCCTGCTGTCAGTTTCAGCAGAACTCATCTCTCCCTGCTCCATCAGGCAGGAAGGCAGCCAGAGCCTTTCTCAAAGTTGATAGCATGGAACTTCTCCCATCTGCCAATTACTGTGACCTTAGAAATTCAACAGACTCTATCGGGCACATGCAAGCCACTTAATCATGAGGAACCCAAGAAAACATTTGTACAACCAGAAGACACACCGCATATGAACATCTTAAGTTGTTTCCAACAACCAGGGTGGAAATGCATGTGTACACAGACCTAAGCAGAGGAGAGATGACGTGCCTGCAAGTGGCAGAGATGGAAAATATTAAATTGCATTCAGTTGTGGGATCCCGTAACTAATATTGAAACAAGTAAACAATATTATAGAGCACACAGCCTCATTCATGCCATTACCATGTGGCCCAGACCGAACATACTGTTGGACTGAAAACGGTCTCTGAAGTTCCTCACTGGCACTCAAAATGACACACGTCTCAAGCCATAAGCCTCTTGGTGGAAGTTGGACTACCTGAGCCTGATTCCCTCCTTGCCCCAAGTCTCAACACTGCTACCCTGATAAAACAGGAGAGGGGACATAAAGAGGTGATTTCTAACACAATCTGCTGACAACTGGCTTGTGGCATGGATCACCCAGCCCAGTTCATCTGCCGTCTTGGGGGAGGAGGGAAGACATGTTGCACGGGCTCAGTCTCTTGCTTCAGAACATTGAGTCAGACAGACTGACATCACCTGTGACCTGCAAGTCACGCACTGCCCCTGCGTCATGATATATTAGGAGTCGTATTTACACAAAGCTGAAAGGCTCCTTGACTCCATTGTGGGTAGTGCCTGACCTGCAGGGGCAGCTGCAGGGGAACAAGACTCCTGGTGAATGCTCTCATTCCACAAAGCCCGCCAGATGTTGCCCATGAACCTTAGTCTACCAAGAGAATAGTCACCAAGTTTGGTGGGTCAGCACGTCTAAAATATAAAACTAGTTTGTAAGGATTTAGGGGGAAAAACTCCTCTATGCACCTAAGAGTTTAGGAATGAAGGAATAGAACGTTGAAAAAGAGAACACATTCACTTCTTGCCTATTTAAAACCTATTCATCTTTTTAAATCCCAGGTTACATGCAACCTACTACACCAAGCTTTAACCTAAATTTCTATCACAAAATTATATGTTCGTTCTTATACACTCTAGGGCTCCTACATGATGCTGTGTTTATATCTATTAACACAGTTCTAGAAACTATACTCTGCACTTGTGTCATTTTCTTGTCAGTTTCCTTGCTATTTGTATACTCCTTGAGACAAAATCTGACTAATGAAAAAAAAAAACTGTGTCCATCCCTTAATATGGAAAGCAGAGTAGTGCTCAACATGTTTTCAGTGATTTAATGATTCATTTTGAAATAAAGTTTACAGATCTATAACCAGAGTACTGTTACCTTGCTTACCACTAAAGGTACTAATTCCAAAGCCTCACAAGCCTTAGAGAAAAGATTCGGATCTTGTTTACTTATGTATTTTTTAAGTTTTTATCAGTATCTGCTCACTGGGCTAACTAAAACAGTCCTCCTATTTAACCTCCAGTAGAGAACAGGATTTGGAGAGAGAATTGGGCTAATGGAAGTAAATGTTCAGAACAAGTATTATTTTATTTAATCTTGCTTTGTTCACTGGGCTTCTTAATTGGTACTCCCACTAATTGTTTTTCTTTGAGAATCAAAACAAGAAACACTAACAACCTAAAATAGCCAGACACAGGGGAAAACTGTCTAGATTCTCAGACGCCAGCTTCCTCCAGGGAGTGATGCTCAGACGGATGTAACTATGGACAAAGCATCACAAATTCTTCCTGTGAGAAACGGATGTTCCTGTATTAAGGGCCCAGTGAGAAAAAAAAAGAATCCTTTTAGGGAGACTCACATGTAAAAAAAAAAAAAAAATGTGTAGACAAAATGAATATAGAACTCCTTACCAAATCCTATGCTCAGTTAATCATAAATTTGCAGCACATATGCAGGGCTTTTCATCTTCAAAAAGAAACCTTGCTGCTGGATTTCAGAAATATCCTTGTTTTTTAAAAGAGAAATCCTAAAGAAGGGTTTCCTCGTATTGCCACACATATAAATGTCATCCTCTAGGAGTCTTAAAAATCTAGCTTTTCTAGCCCAGAAGAATTTTGTGTGCCTATTTCACTAAAGAATTGTTCTGTTATCATTATTATGACTGCTATTTTTACTGCTATCATTAGTCTTTGCAGCACCCTCCACGCTTCTGAGAAAAAAAGTACTTCTTTTCCATAGGAAATATCCCATCTGATTTGGGTGAGGCTCAACACTCAATGCCACCTTACATGGAAGGTTTGGTCCACACCCAGTGGGATCCAGGCCCAGCCAACCATGATACTCTGTTCCTCTGATTGTTGGGATGGACAAATGACTTATACCGTCAATTACAAGCTTCCCTGAGATTAGGTACTTAGAGAAATACTAGCTTCTTCCTTTTAATCATTGATCATGATCAGGTGGGTTTGGGATTATCCAGTGCCCTATAGCTCTATAGATGGAAATAATCTGCCCGAAAATAAAGTCAGCCTGTAGAGTCAGGGTTGAGAAATGGAGAAAGACTCTGAGCTGTGAAGATGTCATATATAGGTCTCTGAGTCCAGTTGGGCTTGTGATTTAGTTAACCTCATACTTCATAGTCCTATCATCCAAATTATGATCTTTTAAGTAAATTTGATTTTATAATCTGGGACATGCAACACAAAGAGGTCTAATCAATAATCCATATTTTGCCTATTTTAGGAAAAGGATGCAACAGTGAGGCTCTGAATACATCTATAGCTTTTGGTCGTGCTCCTCTCCCTGTTTGAGACACTTCTTCTCCCGCCCATTTAAATCTTAAGATCCAGCTCAAGTTTATTTTTCCCATGAGCTTCTTCCCTTCATTTTTTGGGAGAACTTCTCATTTTGGATGTACTATCCATGTTAAGAACTTCTCAAACTAGAATCCAAGATCACCCAGGATCCTCAAGTTATCCAGGGAAGGCTTTTATTTTGTTATTCTATGTTAACTGTTTACTGAGCCATTACTTTGTACCAGGTTCAATCCTAAGTATTGGGAACAGACAAATGAACAAGATAGACAAGTTTTTTTATGTAGTTCATATTCTAGTGAGGCATGACTGATCGGCAATAAACAAACAAATATCTGGTAATAGAAATACACAAGTAAACAAGTTTCAGATATGATAAATGCTGTGAAGACGATCAAGCAAGACCATGTGTTAACAGTGTCTATGGAGGAGAAGGCTGTTTCAGATAGGTTGGGATGGATGTTTAAGCATACTTAAGCAGAGTACCATAATGAAAATAACCTAAGACAGCACTAAGAGCAAGCAGTAGTTTTTTTTTTTTTCTTTTAAAAGGGGTCCCCAAAATGCTAAAAACATAGAGTTACCATATGGCCAAGCAATTCCACTACTAGGTATATACCCAAGAGAAATATAAATATACATTCACATGAAAATGTAGACATGAATGTACATTGTAGCATTATTCATAACAGCCAGAAGTGGAAACACCCCAAATGTCCATCAGCTGATGAGTGGATTAAAAAATGAGGTATAATCATACAATGGACTATTTGCTCAGAAAAAGGAATGAAGTATTGACACATGTTACAATATAAATGAACCTTAAAAACATGCTAAGTGAAAGAAGCCAGTCACAGAAGGTCATACGTTATGTAATTCTATCTATATGAAATGTTCAGAGAAGACAATTTCACACAGGTAGAAAGTAGATTAATGGTTGTCTGGGGCTGGAGAAGTGGGAATGGGAGTGACTGCTAATGTGCTCCAACAAGTCTCTTTTTGGGATCCTGAAATATCCTAAAATTAGGTAGTGGTGATAGTTACACAACTCTTCACAATGAAAAAAAAAATCACTGAATTGCCTACTTTACTTTTTTCTTAAATTGTATACTTAAATGGGTTAATTTTATAATATATGGATTATATCTCAGTGAAGCTATGAAGAAAATCTACTAAAAAAAAGAGAAAGATCTCACATTTGGGTGTGAGGGACACCAGTGTACAGTTCTACATTAACTTAATCAAATAGCACCTTGGGTTGTTACTTTGTGTTTCCTAGAGTTCTTTTGGCCCCAACTAGACCATAAAACTTCAGGAACGTCAGGAATTTGCATTTCTTTAATATTTCTTTGACACAACTTCAGAGGTGTGCACATGATAGGGTTTCATTAATACATGCTGACGGATGCATGGATGGCAGCAGGCATTAAGATCTTGAAGTCATGGCTTTCTAGGGTTGCAGTAACAAAGTACCACAAACCGGCTGGCTAAAATAAGAGAAATTTGTCCTAATTCTGGCAGCTGGGATTTTGAAGTCAAAGTGTTCATAGGGATGGCTCCTCTTGAGGGCTGGAAGGAAAGCTCTGCTCTAGGCCTGTCTCCATGGCTTGCAGATGGCTGTCTACATGTTCAGATGGCATTCTACCTGTGCATATGTGTTTATGTGTGTGTGTCTGTGTGTGTCCACATTTCCTCTTTTTTTAAGGACACTAGTCCTGGTGGATTAGGACTCACAAGAATGACCTCATTTTAACTTGATTATCTCTGTAAAGACTCTATCTCCCAAAGGGACCACATTCTGAGGGAATGGGGATTAGGGCTCTGACGTATTGTTTTTCGTGGGACACAATTCACCTCCTAGCAGAGTGAGATTTTAATTTCTATTTAAATTTTTACCCATGAAGTTCCTGATTCTGTAAACTCCCTGACAGCTCCCAGGCCAAGGTATTTCAGCCATGCCTCCAGTAGTGACTATTATTATATTTCCAAAGCGGAACAGAAAGTGTCTCACTCCAGTGACCAGGCTGTAATTCAGCCTTTCGTTAAGACTTTCTTATTTTGCAGTCCACTACTTTGCCCTATCACGAGGTGAATTCATTTGGCTTAGCCTTATTCTTATGTCCACCAATTTCTTAATGTCAAATAAAAGGGCAAGCCAAGTGAGGCGCTCAATTTTTCTGAAATGTACAAAGCATTACTATTTCTCAAATCACTGGGAGGTAGGCCAGTCTGAATGACTAAAAATCTTGGAAAAATAAATAAATGTACAGGAAGTTTGAACTGGATTAAATCCCTCTGTATACAGCCACACATTCAGCACCCATCCCCAGGGACGGGGTTTAAACAAAATATTTTCTGAAATGGACACTTTTTTTAATAGAGTAACATTGTTTTCTTTTTTTTTTAAGATTTTATTTATGTATTTATTTGTTTAAGGTAGAGAGAGGGAGAGAAGGAGAGAGGCAGAGGGAGTGGGAGAAGCAGGTTCCCTACTGAGAAAGGAGCCCGATGAAGGGCTTGATCCCAGTACCTTGGGATTATGAACTGAGCCAGAAGCTGTTGGCTTAATCAACTGAGCCACCCAGGTGCTCCAACAACATAATTTTTAAATTGTCTTTCACTGGTTTTATTAAATAATGATCCTAAAAATCTTGAAAACAGAGGAAATTTTTGTTTTGTTCTTTCCCACAATCAGGGAAATCTTTACCTTTAAACTTGCTTGCACTCTTGCTTTGCTTAGCAGTTATTAGTATAGGTGAAGGTCTCAGGGGTGTTAGAAATTTTGGCCTGCATGTCAGAATGTGTTCTGGATCTGTCCCATCTTAGGTAGTGGATGGAGACATGCCCCTTAACCTCCCAGAGTCCGATTTCATACATCCTTAAAAAGAATATCATACTCCCCGGGCAGCTCACTGGATTTTTGAGAACCAACTGACTCTACTCCGAAGAAATTAAAATTTGATAGTGTTTGTGATGGAGGTTAAATTGTTCACTGTTTATATGTTTATTGACTAGAAAAGTGGCACCTGGCACAAACTAGGTGCTTCTCAAGTACAGGTTAAATGGATACAAAATCACAGATACCTCCCTAGAAAAAGAGAATCTTAAATGACGTTAATGAAATGTTAAATTTCAAAACCAGATTTTTGACTTAAAAATATAGTACTACTTTTGAAGCTTCTGTGAATTTGCAATCATTTAAAAATAAAAACTTCAAAGCAACAGTGACAAAACCAAGTCTCAGCGAAACGGAGGTATTCCCATGGAATATCTCTAAAGAGAATGCCAGCTGTCATGTGCAGCAAGCCACAAAAAGTGTGAGGATTTGTGGCTTAGGACACATGCCACTGCCTGAACAGGGCAGATACAAAGGGGCTGAAGAGAGGAGAGGAAAAAAACAAAAGAATAAAGAACAGCTCAATACACACAAATGTGTACACACACATTGTAATAATTTATAAGAAAAGAAAGCTTCCAAGAGGTTTTTTTGGCTTTAGGTACTTAAAGTGGCTAAACAAAATTATACTTGGCACTCAGGTTACTTTTTAATATTTGAAAAATTTTAACTAGTTCTGTCTCATGATCAGTAAGTTGGGCTATGATGGGATCCAAATTAAAAGGCAAAGAGAGTATCTGCAGCTGATTTTATGTTCAGAGCATTTAGGAGAAATTTTCATTGTTCAGTTATATTATACAGAACTTACTTGAGATATAAAATTTATAGAAAAATTGTTTTATTTTTACAGGGGTTAACTTCCTCTGATGGTTTTGTTCCAATCCCAAGAGAACTGTGAATGCTGGCAGTTACAATGTGTTATTATTATAATGCCTTTGTCAAGAACACATTACAATAGCATTTAATTCTTTTTTTTTTTTCAAATAATTTCAGTGGTGTGAAAAGCATTATGTAAGTGGTTATTTTCCTCCATTTATAAACTTTTTTTTCCCCAAATGATGAAAACCTGAAAAAATAATCACACCAGTGAAAAGTGGGGAAAACTAGATTACAGATGGTCTCAGACAAGTAACTCCTCTACACTGGTGTTAATTTTGTGGCAAACTGCTTATATCTTTGGAAGACATCATCAGAAACAAGAATTTGTGTGAATAAGAGTCTGCGCAACAGGGCGAGCCAGTGTCTATGTTTCCAACAAATACGGACTGGTATTGATCATAAGTCCATTAAATAATGTAAAGCACAGCTATGACAGAGGACAAAAGAAACAGCTTAAGATACCACAAGACCACGTTACCGGCAGAAGGGAGGTAACACGTTGGCTTAGAGGCTGAGGAAAGAGAGCTTGGGCTCAGGTCTGAAAAGTAAGTAAGAGTTAACCAAGCGATACCCAAGAGAATTTAAAACATATGTCCACACAAAAACTTGCACATGCGTATTCATAGCAGAATTATTCCTAATAGCCAGAAGTGGAAATAACTTACATGTCCATCAACTGAGGAATGAATAAGTGAAGTGTGGTACAGCCCCATGATGGGATGTTATTATTCAGTCATAAAAGGAAATAAAGTACTTATTCCTCTTGTAACACGGATGAATCTTAAAAACATTATGCTAAGTGAAAGAAGCCAGACACAAAAGGCCACATATCACATGATTACATTTTGCAAAAAGTCCATAATAGTCAAATCCATGGAGACAGAAAGTACATTAGTGCCTGTCAGGGGCTGGTGGAGGGGAATGGGGAGTGACTGCTGATTGCTACAAGGTTTCTTCTGGGGATGATAAAATGCTCTGAAATTTGACAGCCGGGTTGGTTGTGTAACTTTGTAAATATACTAAACATCAGGGAATTGTACACTTTTAAGTAGATGAATTTTCTAGTATGTGAATTATATCCACCCACCACCCCCCAGGCAAAAAAGAACTAACTAGAGGACGAAAAAATGCAGTGGTAAACGCCTGACAGGTAGAAGGAAGTGAAGGAAGCCTAGTGTTGCTTGAGCAGAGAGCCAAGGGGACAGGGCAAGGAAGCTGGAAAAAGGGGAGGCTTCAGACTAGACATTGCCTCAGGCATGGTTGTTGGCACGCTCTGCTTCTAACCATTTGCTGCTGGTCTCCACTACTACATTGCTCCTGTTCGCTTTCGAGGCATATTCCAACCCAACTTGATCTCGTGAACTCCATTTGCCATTTTCCCCGCAAAGCTCTCTCCCCCACCTCAATCAACTCAAGCTCCTTATCTCTGAATCATACCATGTTCTTTTCCATGCTGTTCTACACCTAAAATACTTCTGTCTGACCCGTTCTGCGTTCTAGGGAAGATGCAGCGTGCACACCAATGGTAGGCAGGCCTCCTGCTTAGCCTAACACCTGGTGGAACATTTCGGGTAAATGGAATGATACTCCTAAACACAGTGCTGATTTGTCAGGTAAAAAAGGAGCTATCGTCCTCTAAAAAAATGAAGTCACAGAGATTGGGCTTTTGCAGTTTCTGTTTTGGGAATTTGCAGATAGGAGAGAATGGAAGGGGCTCTCAAGACAGGAAAGCTGTTCAAACCGAAGTAAGACAAAGAATGGGGGTCTGACTCTGAGGTAACCCCTGTGAAGGATTAGCCTTGCATTTTCCTTCAGATTTTGGAAACAGCCGTATTGTATATGCAGCGTCAAGTCTTCTTTTTTCTTTTTCTATATGGTAGTTAGTGTGGTTAATGGACCCAAGTTTTAGTGAAAAATCACAGCCGTGACTTAGTCATTGATTGTTGGCCTGCTCCTGTGGTTTCTTTCTTTTGTGGTTCCCTGAAGTTAATATACCAGTCTCTCTCTCAGAGCCATTCCAAAGGCAGAATGAAAGCAGTCTGGCGGATAGAATCTAAAGAAAAGAACACAGTCCTTCATACAAAACGTGTTTATGAGTCCTGTCTACGTACCAGACCCATTTCTAGAAGCTGGTGATTCTGGAGTGTATAACACAAATCCCCCGACCTCACAGGGCTTCCATTACATATGCCTCTCGATACTTACTGAACACCTTCTGCTTGCCAGGCGCTCTGCCACGCAATGGAGTAGAACAGAAGAAACTCATAAGGGCCTTTGGCAAATCTTGCCTATCATTTTGTGAAAAACTAGAGAGAGCATAATCCATTGACTGGGGGCTGGATCACCCAAAGTCCCTAAAAGAGTGGCTCCAGTCCTCCATCCTGGGTCTCCTAGCAAAGATACATGAAAAAGCATTCTTATCTTTTCTCAGATGAGAGCAACTACCTCCCATCTACCATCCTGTCCCCCCACCCTTGGGGGGTGGAGGAAATTGCATCATTGGAGTCCGTCTTACTGGTGTCAGAGGTCAATCTCCTGAGATGCAAAAATGAGCCGACAGACTCCTCTGATGCAGGCATAGGCTAAGAACTGTAAGGGATTCCAAATAGCTCAAGTCTGCAATGGGGCTGAGTTTCCTCCTCAGAAATGTGGGTGACAACTGAGCTGTAGAATGTATCATGGAAAATAGTGGACTTCTCAAAAATACTTTTTATTTTGAAATAGTTTGACTCATAGGAAGTTCCCATGTACCCTTCACTCTGTGTCCCCAATAATAGTATTTTACGGAACCACAGTTCAGTTGTCAAAATCAAGAAACTGACATTGGCAAAATACTAGTACCTCAAATACAGACCGTACTCAGATATTGTCAGCCTTTTTAGACACTTTCCCCCTGAGGATATGTAGCTTTAGGACATTTTATCACATATGCAGATTCTAATAACCATAACCAAAATTGGAATACAGAACTGTTCCGTCACCACAAAGGATCTCTCTCATACTACCACTTAATAGCTGTACCCTTCCCATGACCCCTCACCCCTGGCAACCACTGGTATATTCTCCGTCTCTCTAATTTTGTCACTTTGAAAGTAATGGATTTTTTAAAAATTTAAGCTCAGGGTCCTCCTCAATGGAAAACAAGCTTAATTATATTTGGGGTTTTTTTGGGGAGGGGAGCGCTTATAATTAATCATATTTCCCACCACACAAACTCTCTTTTCCTTTCCTGCTGCTCTCCCTTTCATATTTTCCTCTTAAAAATCTCTGAAGAGAACTTCACCCCACAGCTAAGCCATCTCATGGATTTCAGGTTCCTTTATTACTTTAGTGTCTCTACCCTGTCACTGGCCCCAGCACAGCAAGAAGGAAAAGATTAATGTATGTTTCTCTCAGGCCCCAGAGCTCAGCATGTTCATGCTACTGTGAGGGGAAAAAGAAAAAGAAGAAAAGCAATCTAGACATTTCTGCTTTAGGTCCTCTTCTGGCCACAGCAGAACCAAGAGAGATTCACCTTAGGCTCTAGAGGTTTTGGAAAAATCCTCAAAGTTAAGACCATGAAGATAGTTCAGAGACATTTGTACATGTAGCCTGGTTCACATACCATCCCTAAATTGATGTGGTATTTGATTCCTTAAAAGTAATTAAAAAAAAAAATATGGGTTGAAACCAAACCAAACCTTAAACTATGAGTATACACTACTGTAGCACTTCTGGTACGTTCAGTGGAGTTACTGATTACCATTCCGTGGAAACCCTATGGGAATAATCTTAATGTTCTGCAGTTGCTAGATGTAATCTAAAGCAAGATGGTAAGGTAAGAATTTCACAAAAGGCTATGTAATGTCACAACTCTTCTGAACACAGAGAAGCTGCCTGCCTGAAAAGAAATTAATGCTAGGGAATGCTGCCAAAAGTGTGCTCATCTACTACATTTCTCTCAATTATTATTTAAGTATTTGGGAAGGCTCACTGTGAAATGAAGAGGTTAAACACAGTTTCTCAGTCCTGTTCTCTTATATAAATATGCTTCCAGAAAGTGAAGAACTAAATATATAAGCACTAAGAAGTAGGAGAATATGGGTTAAATTCTTTAAATGAATTAAATTTTTAAAACTTTAGGGGCACCTGGGTGGCTCAGTCGGTTACGTGTCTGCCTTTGGCTTAAGTCATGATCTCAGGGTCCTGGGATTGAGCCCCACTCTGGGCTCCCTGCTGAATGGGGAGTGTGCTTCTCTGTGCCTCCTCATGCTTGCACGGTCTTGCTTTCTCTCTCAAATAAATAAAATCCTTTTAAAAAAACTTTAATTGCACTCATTAATTCTCTAAATGAATTAAAAAAAATAGTTGTACTTTTAATGCAATTGTTTCAATCAACAAATCTGTTAAGCTTTGTTTCCATGCAGCTTACCCATGTGAGGAATGCCTACTTCCATGTGGCAGATATCATGCTACTTAACCATGTTCCTCTGGAAGCAGAAAGGAAAGGACACTCTCCCGAAGGTCTGTAAAAATCACTCCTGGACCAATAAAAGTAATGTGGTGAATACACAGGGAGGGAATAGACCTTTCCACTGCTGGGCCATCTTGCATAGAAGCTTGGGTTCCAGACCTCTCATGGAGGCAAAACCTTTGCCTCATTTCCCACCTGCTATGCAAAGAACTAAAACTTCACTCTGGACATTCTGTCCTGATAAGGATCCTCTGAACATTTGCTGTCTCTCCTATCTCTGCCTTTTTGGTCCCCACCTTCTTTCCCTATCCTCGATAACGATATCCTCCATCGTCTTCATGATCCAGCTAAAATTTTCAAAAGAGAGAGAGAGAAAAAAAAAAAGCCTTTTCAAATCACCAATACCTTTAGGAAAAGTTTCTTGACTTCTGTCCAGCTCCCAGTTTCGTCTGAAGTCCCCTGGGAGGGGAGGGGACGTCCACTGCATATCCACTAAGAGCCAAGTGTGTTAGTGTGTGTGATCTACTTTAAGCCTCACCCCAGGAGAGGAAGGCATTATTCTTTTTCGAATGAATACAAAAAATTGCCCAGAAAAGCCATTCTGTCCTTATTTTAAGTACAGCAGGGAGTGGTCTAGCCACAAAATTCTAATTCTAAAGCCCCTGTTCTTTGCAGAGTTCCCCTTGTTTTCTGCTTCTCTCAATTACAGCCTCTTTCCCCCACCTCGAATGTTTACTCAATGTTGGATGCATCTCTATTTAGACTATCAACCTCTTGGAAGCAGGGACCCCCGTCTTTCCAAACGTTTATCACTCACAGTCCCTAGAGTGCTCTTTGAATAGGAAATACTCAAAAATGATTCCTTTGTGGTTTCTTCCCCCTTTGTTCTCTTTTTACTCAAGTCCAGCTTTGCCCGACAGATTAGTTTTTTAAGTAGCTAAAGAGGCACCATTCTCAAACACAGGGAGCTAGAGTGTGACATGCACATGGTGAGAAGGAAATACCCAGCTGTTCGGGCAGGACAGGGGGCAGTGACGCCACAGGCAGGCAGGTCTGGACAGGGGCTCCCAGGCCCGCAGGCCCGCGTACTGCACTCTTCCTTCTGGCATCCGCAAGAGAAAAAAGAGTTGCGGAGGCAAAGAGACTTTGGGAAACCAGCTGCCAGCCCCCACATTTTACAGATGAAGAGCCCAGAGCCCAGGAGATAAAAAGTGGCTCAGCGGAGCCTCCCAACGGACCCTCTTCTCTTCAGGCCCTGCTCTCCAAATCACTTATTCTCCCCCTAATTATAGAAGCATATATACTCAATACCAAAGTTGTGAAGTGTACTGAAAATTTTGAAAATGAGGAGAGAAATGCACCAATAAGCGGACAAGGCAGTGATCAGCACACTGCCTGGCTGCGCCTCAGCAGGCTTTGGCCCCCGGCCACATTCCTCCCTTCACCTCACAGGCTCCTCACGGACTCCACAGGCCTAAGACAGACTTGCTTCAGTCCTTCCCGAGTGCTCTGCTCTCACTCACCTCCCGTTCCTACCTGAGGTGCCCTTAGTCTTTGTCCTACTGCCTCCCACCCTGCATCTTCCCCACCTCCAGCCACCAGGCCTCTCATTTCCAGCAGGTCCGTGGCTTCCTCAGGGGCACTGCCCCACCTCCCAGGCTCACCTAGCTTCCCTGACGCCACTGCTGTGCACCTTGTATTTCTCCTTGACTGAGCTCCTCAGCTCTCTCATTACTCCCTTCCTTTATGTCTTTCCTTATGAGGCTGCTGTTTTTGACCTCTAGTGCCAACCACTGTGCCCACCAGGCCTGCCAAAGAGATGCTTGATAAATGGTTGTGGAAAGAATGAGTAATTACTAGGACTCTTCTTCCCCTCTTCCCTCCTTCCCTCTCTCCCTCCTGCCTCTCCCTCTCTCTTTTTCCTGGTCTCTTTACACACGCACACACACATACACACACACACACATCCATTTAATTATGAACATAATTCATTCAATAAAACTTCACGAAGGCCCATGAAAATTTGCATACTGTTTTTTGAAGGTAACAGAGCATGAACAATTTACCATTGCAAAGGTTTTTTTTTTTTTTCTTTTTTGGTGAAAGGCGTTTTTAAATAATTGCATACATCTATAACGCTAGTTATAGAAATGTAATATAATTTACATATTTCCCTTTTATTGGCCATTGACGGTTTTTAAAATTTTTCAAAATATAAGTAATACTGCAATAAATGTGCAAACAGCTGTCTGCATCTCAGATTCTTTTTTGAATGGATTTCTAAAAGGCGAGTAACTGGATTAAGGAAAAAAAAAAACATAAAATAAAACAAACAAACCAAAACCCCTCTTGAAACAAATAGTCAACAGTTTCCAGAAGAGAAGTTTATTGTGGCACCAGCATGCGATTCTTCATATAAAAGTATTTGTCCCTGAATGATCCTGAACAATGTAAGTGACCTTGACATCAAAGGCCGGTGTCACCCAAGAGCAAGCTCCATGGTCAACACTTGATCAAAGCTAATCAAAGTATTTTTTGCTACCTCCCAAACTCGGCTCTTGCCGTTCTGTCCTCTTCTCTGCTTACTCAAGCACTATACACACTTCCAGGGGTGGTTTAAATCTTACTTCCTCAAACTCTCATCTCTTTAGCACTTGTTATCTGCATAGTCTTAGGTATCTTTGTTAACCTTAAAGTTAAGGAGCAAATGTTTGAAGCTTGTCTAACACACTCTCCTACTTTCCTGAGGTGCTTAGCAGACTGTGTGGTACACAGAATTCCTTAAGATATGAACGTTAATAGGTGGTGTGGACTCCTGTTACTTTTAGAATACCTAGTGCGTTCTCATTTGGGGAGCCTTCCCTTCACTGCTTGGTAGGAGCTGGTCATTCTTGGAGTCCTAGGTTTCCAGTTCTGATTCGGATTCCAATTCCAACATGTGGGGTTTTCTCCATATCAAGCAATTCCCCGACACCATCTGGCTGTCTTACAGTCAGTTTTGATGCTACCTTCTCAGGGATGGCACCAGAGCCCACAGGTTCAGGGCTGTCCTACAAGATTGTCCCCTCCTCCCCCAACCCCACCTCTTCAGATCCCAATCACAACCCTGTACTCCTGACCAACAAGCTATCAACTGAGGGTACAAACCACCCTTTCCTTGGGTTTGACTAACTTGCTAGAGAGGCTCACAAAACTCAGAACATTTTACCCAGTAGATGATTGGTTTATAAGAAAAGGATATAATTCAGGAACAGCCAGATAGAAGAGATCCCTAGGGCAAGGTATGGGAAAGGGCAAGGTATGGGAAAGGGCAAAGAGCATCCACACTCTCTCCAGACTCAGGCCTCCCCAACCTGTTCACGAACCTGGAAGCCGTCCAAACCCTGTCCTTTTGGATTTTTATGGAGCTTTCATTAAGCAGGCATGATTAGTAAATCATTAGTCATTGGTGACTGAACTCACCTCAAAGTTGGGAGGGGTGGGTAGGGACTGAAAGTTCCAACCTTCTAATCATGAGGTTGGTTCCCTTGGCAACCTCCCTCAGCCCTCGGTGCATTCCAAATGTCAACTCATTACCATAACAAAAGACACCCTTATCACTTAGGAAATCTCGAGTGTTTTAGGAGTTCTGTGCCAGAAAACAAGGTATGAAGACTAAATATGTATTTCTTTTTTTTTCTTTTTTTTTTTTTAAAGATTTTATTTATTTATTTGACAGACAGAGATCACAAGTAAGCAGAGAGGCAGGCAGAGAGAGGAAAGGAAGCAGGCTCCCTGCTGGGCAGAGAGCCCGATGTGGGGCTCGATCCCAGGACCCTGGGATCATGACCTGAGCTGAAGGCAGAGGCTTTTACCCACTGAGCCACCCAGGCGCCCCTAACTATGTATTTCTTATTTCCAATTAAATCAGAACATGATACTCAGATGGACCACTATCAGCTCTTCCTGGGATTTGTGGTTGAAGCAATTGAGCAAAAGCATTTCTGCTAGAACACGAGCCATGGGTACTATGTAGCTTGGAGCTGCTTGTAGTCAGATTTCCTCCCCGTGGGGAAAGTCCATCTGGGAATAAAAGCAGCAGGAAAGAAAGCAGAGCCAGAGTAACAGAAAGAATCTAGAAGACGTCATTGGAGTACTCAGATCCAACTGTCACAAGCCACTAGCTCTGCCCTCTTACATGAAATGATAAGTTCTCCTCTCCTCCTTCCTATTTACTTAACTTAGACTCGAATATTTGTCACTTGCAACTAAATGAAACCTTACTACTCCAGCTCTAATTGTGATAGTAATATACATTGAAATAAGCACGTTATCCTGTGTATTTAGTTGCCATTTTAAATTCAACCCTGCTCATCTTTGGAATAGGAGTTACCTCCTAATTCCCAAGAAAGGTTAATTTTTATGAGTTCGTAAGCCCTTAAGAATAATTTTTCATCTGATGTTTGCCTCTCTGCCCCGATATTTCCCTCAAGCCATCTAGCTCCTATTTGACTTTATGAAAATGAAAGTTGGTGATTTCAAATTACATTTTAATTATTTCCTTCATAATAAACCAAATTGCATTTTAAAAGCTAAAGACATTTTCTGCTCTTGAACTTAGAGCTGTAGCTTTTAATGAAATCTGCTGTACTTTTTAAAAATTTTAATAAATTTTCTACATCTTACCATGCAGCCTATCTTTTTTTGAAAGAGATGATCAATGTTTAATTTTGCCTTATTATGATGTTCTTTTTATTAGAGTCATAGAGAAACTTCTCTTCGGGTTAGGTATTTCCTCATAATACATGTTTTAATTTATTCTCTGACCAACTTTGGTTTAAGCTTTACAATTCTAGTCAACTGAGTATTTCTCCCCGTTGAGACATTCTAAATTCACTGAAAAAATCTGATTGAAGTCTGTCTCTAGAAGAATCACATTAATTTGTGAGGTGTCATGACCTAAGTCAAAATCAAGAATGGGATGCTTAACTGATGGAGCCACCCAGGAGCCCCATGAGGTGTTTATTTTGAAATATCTCCTGTCTAGTACCACTCTATCCAATGGAAGCTTGTGTCATTCCTCATAAATTTGTCTTGACTTTGTCTCCATGAGATAGTTTATCCAAACTTGTTAATTACCCAAATGTTTCTTTTCAACAGGCAAAGGGAGAAGCAGGCTTCCTGCTGAGCAAGGAGCCTGATGTGGTCTCCATCCCAGGACCTTGGGGTCATCACCTGAGCCAAAGGCAGCTGCTTAACTGCTTAACCCCTTAACCCACGAAGTCAACCCAGTTGCCCCTGGGTTTATCCTTAAGCAGAAATACCTAAAGCAAATATTTTCATTGTTTTTTTCACTCACACATACTTTTAAAAAATATAGAGGTGCCTGGGTGGCTCAGTGGGTTGGGATAAGCCTCTGCCTTCAGCTCAGGTCATGATCTCAGGGTCCTGGGATTGAGCCCCGCATCGGGCTCTCTGCTCAGCAGGGAGCCTGCTTCCCCCTCTCTCTCTGCCTGCCTCCCTGCCTACTTGTGATCTCTCTCTCTGTTAAGTGAAAAAAAAAATCTTAAAAAAAAAAAAATATATATATATATATATATAAGATATCCAAGTGTGTAAAATATACATAAAAAGCATTAAGAAAGGACCATTATTAAATTTTGGATTTAACTTTCTTGACTTTTATGCACATTTAAACATATAAACGTACTTTGAATCAAATCTTACATTTCTGTTCTATACTGCCCATCCCCCACCAAGGTACACAGCACATCATGGTTATTTCTACAATATGACTTCATGCAGACTTACTTTATTCCTTATATGGTAGCTTAGTATCCTACCAGATGACTGTACATTAATATAACCAATGCTCTTTCAGTGGATATTTAGGTTGGTTGTAGGCTTATGCTATTATAAACAATGCCTGGACATGCTACATTATCTATATCTTGACCCAATTATCTGACAATTTCCTTAAATATTCAACAAAAACTGTTTAAATTTTTAAGTAACACTGCTGGATTAAAGGGTATGCTTATTTAAAATTTTAACACATATTGCCAGACAGCCCTCCAAGAAAGTTATATGAAATTACAGCCTCACCAAGATCACACAAGAGGGCCTATTCTCACTATTAAAATCTCTAGGCCAGTAGTTCTTAAAATATGGTTTTGGTATAACCCTCAGCCTTAGATGTATACACAGGAATATCAGTGGGCCTCACAGTCAACTTAATTGATAATAATTGAAGTGGACTGAGACTAGTCCACAAATATCTTCATTTTTTTAAGTTTGGGAAACATTATTCTAGCCATATCATTTTAGAAGGCATTTACTAAACAAATGGTTAAAGATATGTTCTCATATTTTAAACTACATTTATCTGGGTTTGTCTTTCCAAATATATATTGGTTATTTCTTCATCTGTCACAACTGTCTGCATATCTGTTCTGTCCTTTTTTCATCTGGGATCAGGTTTCATTTTTTATTGATTGATACCATCTTATTATATTTTAAGTATATTCTTTCTCCAAGTCATATATCCTATAAATGTATTTTTTTAATCTTGTTACTTGTGTGATGGGATTTTTTTGACCATGGTAGGTAAAATTGATAATTTTTGCAGAGTAAAATCATTCACTCTTCTTGAGATTCCCAGCTCTCCTCCAATTCCCTGCCCAATATTAAAACCATCTTTCAGATTATTGCTTGTGACTTAAAAATTTTTAACCAATCTAGAACCTATTTTTGGTATCTTTATTTTTAAATAAAATGTGAATTTCTAATCATCATTTACAGGACAGTCCCCTAATTCTGCCTTACCTGACACGCAAAATGCTAGCAGTCTAAGGCCACTGATTTTTTTCCCCATACCTTAAATAAGATTATTTTTTTTTTTAATTTTGAAATTCAGAAAGCCTACTAGATAAAGAAAACGTTAATTTGTATAACACTTAGAAAGCGTGGTCAGTGTTTTTAAGTTCCTTGACTTTTTTTTTTTTTAACTCCAAAGATATTTTCTAATAGTTTATAAAAAAAATAATTCTTTCATTTATGCTGTTCTCTGTATATTTTCTATCATGTAGAAGGAATCTGATGTTATGAGGCTTTCCTCTGTATCAATTTTATTTCTAGAAGTTTATACATAAACTTTTAGGAGGTAGGCGTTAATAGAACACATTTATGTACATAGAGAAGTGCCTAGCTATGTGATTATTTATACTCATCAAAAAGCGGAAATATTATTCAATATTCTTCTTCAACCAGTAAATAAAATATGGCATCAAGAGCTAAGGATAACAAAGGAAAATACTTTTGTGTGAATGTTCAGAGGAAAAGCAGGGTGGGAGGGGATGGTGCACACTTGCGTACAGCAAGATTACCACGACATAAAAAAATAGCCAAATCCACCCAAGGAAATACAGAATCCAAACTGTTGCAGTTATCACTGGAATAGGAGACCATGAATGACTTTTTTTCTATGTATTTTGAGTGCTCCAGTATGCTTTGGGCATGTTTTTATAATGGGAAACGTAATACAGAGTCTCACTTTGAAGCTAATTCTGAGAAAATCAGCATCGTGGATTCCTCTGAGTCAAAGAAACAGCCACCATGGTGGTCTGGGAAGGCAATTAGCTGCCGTTGCAGCTGGAGTCCATGGGGCTGGTAGGAGTAAAGGGGCTTTGCAAGGAAGGAAAAGAAAAAAAATGGGAAATGTAGCCCTGAAAATCCGTGAGAGATCTCAGACATGACCTTGAATTGTCCACAGGGTGTGTTTCTCCTCCTTTAGAGCTTGGATGTTCTATGGCTCTTCATTTTAGTTTTATTTCTACCTCAGGCAAAGAGTGTATCACTAAGCAATTCTTGTTTTCTTATATTTTATACCATTTTGGGACTTTCACCAAAAGAAGATAAAATGGCAAAGACCACATTATGTGATAACAAGTTATTTGATATTAATGTTTTTATCCTTTATTTATAAGGAAAATACTATATTTGGCTTTTATTCATTTTTGTACCTGTTTTATTTTTTACAATAAAATTCTAAAAGTGTTTAATCATTTCCCTTATTTATCATAACAAATCTTTTATACATAAGTAACTTTTCTCTGCTTAAAAATATTTTTAAGGTATTAGTGATGCTTTTAATCAAGATGAAAAAATAAATTAGCATCTTAAAACCCATCTGCTTGTGTTACTCAGAAGGCTTATGTATAGTCAAATGACAAATACTCAATGGCAAACAGTGTAAGATTCAGTAAGTTTTTGTTTCCTATTTCCAAACTTCTAAAAGGATAAGGGATGAAATCAAAGACTCAACTGGACAGGCTCCTTCAGCAAAAGGGTATTTTATTCCATCTCTGACCAGGCAGAGAAGGAAGATATTCCAATATTCCCCTTAGAAGAGAACGAAGAAGAGAACCCAGTTAGCCTAGTTTGGATTGTATGTCCATCTACAAGGCAATCATTACTCTCTGTGAAATGGGTACAACAGTCCCTAGTCCTGGTCTTGACTAGGGAGGGAAACCGTTTCTTAGCAGGAGAAAGATGTGAGAGAGGGCTAGGTATATACAATCAGCACAGCCAGATTGCCTATTTTCAAAAGCAAAAGACATTTTTAGATCTCTGATTCTACTAGACATGTATATAAACATCCTCGTGGGTAGGTTTGGGTTCAGGTGTAGAAAAGCTTGAATGAAAACACGATTCTGTAGATCAGAAGAATATTCCTGGAAAAGCTGTTTGCAAAACCAGTATGTGTCAAGCTATTCCACCTTTGCATTAAAGGGCTGGTTCCCTGATAGGTATTCAAATTCTTCCACGACAAAACACAACCCCCAATTCTGTATGGAGTGAAGTATCTGTAACTGGCATGTCTCCCAGGTTAGCAACCTGAGAACCAACCTAAAACAACAACAACAACAACTACAACAACAACAACAACAAAAAACAGTTTCTAAGCAAACTAAATGGGTACCCCAGCAATTCTGATACGGCAGAAATGAAATCATTTTGAGTCTAAAGATTATGTTCAAATGGCCATTTAGTTAAAATTTTATCAGTTAGAAAAATAAATTCCTTGAGCACACTTTGTCAAGATGGTATTTTGTATGATTATTTCCAAATTGTCAAGGAGTGGATTTCTTCTATCTGTCATGGGAAACTGGGACACTCTTTTCTGCCTGTACTGTCTCAAGATGTTACAAGAAGGCAGTAAATGTTATGACTACATCTTTGATCAAGATTGTCTGTCTGCCAGGTTGTCTCCATCAAGAACACATTTCTCTGGGTGTAAGGCCAAACAACTGGTGATTCAGGCAAAAAGTGCTCATCATAGATCACATTCTCCAGTCAGTTTTAACTTTCTCTGGCTCAGAAAAGCCTTTAAGGCTCTTTCTGGCCTCTGTTCGATGTCCAGATTGAAGACAGATAGAATTAACTATGTTGTGCTTGCACATGGGGTGTCCTTGACTGAGAAAACTTTGTGTATCGTCTTTCCTTTCACAGTGCATTTAAGAATCCAAGTGCTTATTGGGTTATTCTCACGAACGAGTTCAAAAGATGTGTTACGATCTAAAAGGTATGTCGAGAAATGATAGCCAGGGCTTCGCAAAAAGGAATGAAAAAAGGAATGACATGTTTTCCTTTCAAATTCAATTTCATATGTGAAGAAAGTGAATGAGAATAAGGAGTCTGCCAGGTAGAAAACAATATATGTGGGCTTATAAATAATATTGTTTCCAATATACAGAAAAAACCCCACTAAATTCTGAAGGGGTAGGTAACTTGCTCACCATATTTAAACAGCACCTAGAGAAGTTCCATCTAAAGTGACACAACAGGTACTGCATTTGCTTTTTTACTGGAAACAATAAAAAGAAAAGAATAAACAGAAAAAATACATGAAAGTGGCTTTCAAGATAATGGACATCAGGCAATGAAGGACAGTGATCTCTCAAAGACAGGAAACTAACGAGCTGAACCCTAGGATCATGTCAGCTTACTGCCCCAAAGGATTTTCAGGTCACAATACATTAAGGGGAGACTGAGTCAGGCTCTGCCAGATATACCGGGTTAGAGATGGAGTTAAGATCTGGGGCAGAACCAAGATGGCTGGAGTTCACAGGACAGAGTGCTAAAGGCAAGAGAGCTGCTCCAGAGGAAATTCTGGGAATCTGCCAAGGGTCCCTCTTGAGTGTTGAGCAAGAATTGGGAACAGTGCACAGGTGTCAGAGAGCTACCTACTCAGAGCTCCTGGAAAGACCCACCCAAAAGAAAGAGGGACAAGTATTCAGTGCTTACAAGGACCTGGGAATAGCACAAAGTTAACATACATCATAGTGGTTATTCCCGTATGAATGAAATGTTTTATGCTATAAAATGGAGACACTGAAGCAGAGGAACACTTTGTTATACTGGTATTTAGGCCAGATCCTAACCCACAATGTCACAGACCTATTTTCCAAGTGTCACAGAAAATGCAAACAGGCTTGTATTTGCAGTCAGGAGAAAAGGGGTCTCCTTTTACAAGCTGGAGAATGGAAAATCTTCTCGTCCTAATCTTAGAACACTGCAGGGATGGTATGTGTCTTATCCAAACAGAAATTAGTGGACTCTAGGGATCTGACTCTAAATCCAGGGGCACCTGGGTGGCTCAGTGGGTTAAAGCCTCTGCCTTCAGCTCGGGTCATGATCCCAGGGTTCTGGGATCGAGCTCCGCATCGGACTCTCTGCAGCGGGGAGCTTGCTTCCCTTCCTCTCTCTCTGCCTGCCTCTCTGACTACTTGTGATCTCTGTCTGTCAAATAAATAAATAAAAATCTTAAAAAAAAATAAATCCAACCATCTTTCGTTTACTTAAAATTGTTTCTTCCCGGGGTGCCTGGGTGGCTCAGTGGGTTAAAGCCTCTGCCTTCGGCTCAGGTCATGATCCCAGGGTCCTGGGATCGAGCCCTGCATAGGGGCTCTCTGCTCAGCAGGGAGCCTGCTTCCCTTCCTCTCTCTCTCTCTCTGCCCGCCTCTCTGCCTACTTGTGATCTCTGCCTGTCAAATAAATAAATAAAATCTTTAAAAAAAAAAAAATGTTTCTTCCCATCATTATGACTTGTGTTAAGGAAACACAGTACTAAATGTAGTATAATAGACCCCCCACCCCATCGGCAGTTTTGATTTCCCTGCTTCCAGGTACGCATAGTCAACTGCAGTCCCAAGCAGATGATGCTCCTCCTGACATATGGTCAAAAGCTCCATAGTAGCCTCATGCTGCGTCACAATGTGTACATCATTCACCTCACGGCATCTCCTCTCATAGTTGTTTCACCATCTCATACCATCACGAGAAGAATGAGTTCATTACAGTAAAATATTCCCAAAGGGAGAGACCACATTCATATAACTTTTATACAGTATATTGTTACAATTGTTCCATTTTCTTATAAGTTATTAATCTTTTTTTTTTCATGTAGGCTGCATGCCCAGTGTGGAGCCCAACATGGGGCTTGAACTAATGACCCTGAGCTCAAGAGCTGAGCTGCGATCAAGAGTTAGATGCTTAACCAACTGAGCCCCCCAGGTGCCCCTAGTTATTGTTAATCTTTAACTCTGCCTAATTTACAAATTAAACTTTATCCTATGTTTGTATGTACAGGAAAAACTCAGGATATACACAGTTCAGTACTATGCGCAGTTCAGACATCCACTGGGAGTCTTGGAATGTATTCCCTGCAGACAAGGAGGGACTACTGCACCTCTTATCTGAGCCCTAGGCCATGTGAAGTGCTGATAGAGACTGAGGAGGACTGCTTTGTGGACTTCTCTGTCAGTATTACATTCAAAGGTTTATAACGATATAAATGAGGCCACACTATTGCAGAGATCACTGGGGAAAACTCTGGCTTGATTCTGCTTGAGTCAATAGCCCAGCTTCGTTCCAGCCCTTTACAGTTAGGTGGGGTCATGTGACTAGGTTCTGGCCACTAGGTGTGGCCACTGCCACACCTCTTTGAGGTGTGGACCATAAAATCTCTCTCCACATCGTCTTCCTCCTTTGTCATCTTTCTTGGTTACGAAGGAGCCACATCTGTAACATGGACATGTCACGAGGAGAATGAGCTGGGGGGCCCTGAATAACTACAGAGCTCAGGCCTGCCCCTTCACCCTGCCAGACACTCAACAGTGATGTAAAAGAAGGACAAACCTTTACTCTGTTAAATCCCAAACATTTTGGAGTCATTTATAAAGCAGAAAAACTATTATAAAGGACATATCTACTCTGTATTAGATCAAATAGGTGAAGTATATCGGTTGGTGGGGGACAAAGATTTTTATGTATTACCTAGTAAAATTAGCAAAGATTCATGATTAAATTCCACAGGAAATTTAACAATTTCCATAGGAAATTTAATGGCCATTTATTCTTAAAACTTGGTATGCAATTTTGGGTGGTAATTCTTTATTTTATACTTTAATTGGGGAGGGGGGTCTGCTACTAGGGGGAGATATATTCTGCCCTTTTTCATTATCTATTTAAAGCTCTTGAAAAATTTATAAAACCTATAGGTCTCTTAGCATTCATTTTTCAAAAGATAATTTCTTGCTTGGAATGAGTAAGATTTGGAGCTCACACTGTGAGGAGTTCACCAAGACCATTTTTTATTGAACGCTGAGCACTTAGTGGTCAAAGAATACACTCTGTCAAAGTTAGGTAGGAACGACCTTGATAACAACTCACAGGGTCAAATAAGGAAATTAAAGGGTAAGATTTTTGCTTGGATTATGTTATTTCAACGAATTACCCACACAAAGGAAACAGAATTTCATACACTATTTCACTCTATAATTGATATTATTGTGGCAGGGCGGGGTTTTTTCCCCCTTTAATTCCTCTTTCTCCTTTCGAGGTTAAGTATAAAACATGAAATAATGCTATTTCATAGTAGCTGCTCCAGAATTTCTGTGGAAGATGGCCATAATGCTTACAGGCTGGAAGGAAAAAGGGGCTCATCACTGACATTGCTTCACAAGGGTGCTATTTTCATTTTTATTTAAGGGGATTTATTATTTATTTTTACTGAAGGGACTATAACAACAACAAAGTTCACTAACGATGTCGTTTTTTTCCATGTTATACACTGCATTGAGAAAATATCAACTCTTTGTAAATGTATATTTTTCTTTGGGGTGGCTTGAGGGAGCTGATATTTTTTAAGTGGGGGGGGGTAATAGAACTCCACGGTTGTTACTTTGTGGACATTCAATTATGAAATATTTAGTGAGTACTTGCAACGGGCTAAGCATTGGTCTAAGCACTGGAGATAGACCAGCAAACAGAACGCATGGATCCATTCCTTCATAGAATTTACATCCTTGTAGGAGATACAGGTGATAAAAAAAAAAAAATTACCTAAAATATATTCTACACAATATAGGAGACAAAATATAAATATATGTAAGATAGAAATACGTATATAGTGCCAAGCATACTATAAAAAAGTGACAGAGAGGACTAGAGGTATTAGGTACACAGGAAGAGAAGAGACAGTTTAGACTTTTGACAGGCTGGCCGGTCAGATCCTACAGGGGAGGTCTCCATGAGATATTTGAGTTGAAACCTGAAAGAATTGACCCATGTGTGTATCAGGAGTAGATAATTCTAGGTGGCAAGAATATCAAGTGCAAAGGTCCAGAGGCAGGAACTTAACTTGGTCTATTGAGGACAATATAAGCTGATCATAGTTATCAAATTTGCAGGCGCTATCTGCTAAGGTCAAACCACTGTGAAAAGGCCTCCCCCCACCCACCCCCCCCCCCGCCCTTCATTTCTCCCCAGGATCCTGAGCCCTGAGGGCACCAGGGAAACCCATGGAGCTGAAGTATTGACGCAAGACCAACACAAGGAAAGATGTGTTCCTGAAGTGGGAAAACTGGCTGAATGTCATCAAACGAACCAGATGGTGGGTTGGGGATGGGTGCAGTGTGTCTCTCCTGCCTGTTTGAGTTCTCTCAGGTCAAGATCTGAGTCTCTGGGCCAGTGAGAAAAAATGAAGGAAAAGGAATAGCTCTGTGGAATGTGGCAAATGAAACCAAACTGTATTGATCTCTAGCTTTAAAAGGTCTCCTCTTAGAAATCCAACAAGTTAAAAAAAAAATTGTTCCTTAGAAGAAAACTAAAATGACCTAATAGAATCATGAACCTTCAAGAGAGGTGGGAGCAAACTTAGAAATTGCTTAATCGAACTTCTTTCTTTCATGAAAGAGAAAAAGAGGCCTCGCTAAGGAAATTGATTTTGAGAGGTTAAATGACATGTCGAGCATGATAAAGTCAGTTGGGAGCAAAAGCAGGTTGTCTGGCTGCCTTTTCAAGGCTGTTTCTTCAACAATTTAAGTGATGTTTCTCCCTTTTAAGTGTGATTATCTTTGAGATTCTTTTCTGGAAGGAACTGGTGCTTTAAAGCAACATAATTGGCTATAGGCAATGTAATAGAGTAGACAGCCTTCTGACTCAGCCCCAGGTTTAAGTTTTGGTTCCAAAGTAATGACCTTGTTAACTAGGCTGCTGGGATGTTATCACTTTCCTCCTGGATTTGTTGAGAAGATTATATGTGAAGAGCTTGGCACACATTAGGAATTCCTGAACTATAATGACAAGAGCCTTGAAAGTAACTTATCTATGGAGGAATATCACATCTTATCTGATAGCCTCCAAATCTAAACATTCCTCACCCCAGTTGGCAGAAGTACATTATTATCCACAATGCCTGCCAAAGGGTCTTGTTCACTTGACCTCAGACCACGTGGGAGAAGACAGCACCCTGGCCTTGGAAGAGCATCAGGAGGCTTCCCAGGAGGCAGGCAAGCAGTGTTCGGAAAAACCCATATAAGTCAACCTTTTGTGAGAGTCCATACCCATCGCACTACCACCCTATTAGATGGAGGGCAAGACTGGGTCTCAGGGTAGACTCAGGGAAGCTCCACAAACACCACCGTGTTTCCAAGACAACAGTGTGTGAAATGATGGTGAAGGCTACAGTCACCAGACTGGTGAAGTGCAGGTTTGAACACAGGATCCTATTACAGACTTACGAGCTATGAGCTCTTTCCATCTAAGTGCAGGGCAAACACTATTACATGTTGGGGACAACGGTGTGTGAAATGACAGTCCTTGTAAAAACACCTGGAGTGTGGAAGCAAATGCTTTAAGGTAAAAAGCTTATTACGGACTTAGGAGCTGTTAGCTTTGCTTCCTTCAGGCAAGGGTCTGGGATGTCCGGGAGTTCGGTCTTGCTCCTGACTTTGGAGACCCTAATACACTTGCACGGAAGCAGTGAGGGGTGTGGGTGGTTGCTGCCCAGGAGCTGAGCTCTGCTTACTTTGTGGCCATCCCCACGGGGCTCAGCTCTGTGAATAACTGCCCCAGTGAGGTTCCTTGAAGCAGTTTTGTCCTTTCTGTGCACGTGCAAAAGTGCCTGCAATTTCAACATACAATCCTTCTCGGGGTATCCTGCCCTTTACAAGATAAATATACCCCAGGGTGCTTTCCACACAATGGGAATTAACTGACCAAAGTATGTTTTCCCACACTCACGGACAAGGTCATAGACGTGAACCTGCTTTATAGACCTTCAAAATCGAAATATGGATGAATAGGGAAAAAAATTGAGAGAGCACGAGCCCTGGAAAGTGATTGTTTTCCTAAAACAAAATCTTCCCTTTCATTTGGAAGTTGTTGTATTTAAGGTTCCTTTTTCATTTCAAAGATAATTAAAATTGAAAATGACATCATTTCTGAAGGTTTTCCGAGAAAAGAACACATACAAGTCCTGGGAAAAAATGGATTTTATTAGATCAAAACTCATGTTCTTCTCTTTAAACAGCCTTGTACAAAGACTGCTTGTAGAGTACAGAAGGAAACATCAAAGCTGTGCCTCACTGTGCTTCCAACTCCTTTTTGCACCATCAGAAGCTGAGGGTGTTCCGTTTTCCTGACTTGGAGGAGCAGGATCCAAATTAGAAGTCAGATGTGCTCACTTTACTATTCTATCTCAGGCTCACAAAAAGAAATCTGAATTGTGACCAAAATCTGATTCTATCATTATAGCTGAACAGTATCACAAGACACTAAGAGATGGAAGGAGATGAATTTTCTCCAAATGATTCACGTGAATCCTTGAGATTTATTAACAGTTGGAATTACATGGCTTATTGTCACAAACCAGTAAGTCTACTGAGGCTTCCATGGTGTCTTCCAGACGATGGAAAGATACAGCAAATTATAAGACACGATCTCTGCCCTTAAGGAGTTGACAATTTCCTTTAATAAATACAAATTAGGAATTTTAATGAACTAAAAGAAAGTATAACTAAATACTAAATTTATGAATTAACATGACTTACTGAAGTCCTTCCCCAGCTATCAGGGGAAGCTGGGGAGAGGAGGAAAGAAAACAGAGAAAGTCCTGGTGGACCTAGGGGCTTGGGAAGGGAGACTTTCAAGTTCAGGTGGGACTTAGAAATACAAAGAGGAGAGTACAAGACATTCCTCAGTCCAAATGAACATGACAGCCCTCAAGTTTAAATCTATTGATGTGCAAGAGTGACAGACCCTCTGAGCACAGAAACACCATATGACATGATGTAAATGACTTGGAGGAGCAATACAGCTTAACTTTATCCAACTGGAATGATGGAGAGTGAACAAACAGAAGGTACAAATAGTTTCTTAGGTTCTTTTGAGGGGCCAAGAAGATCATGAAAAGGAGGGAAGCAGGTTACATCTGAGAACTTAAGGAGTGGTGGCAACTGGTGGAAACTGTGTGCCTAGCCCAAAGGCAGTCAAATAATAAAAGCATTTGAAAGGGGCGCCTGGGTGGCTCAGTGGGTTAAAGCCTCTGCCTTCAGCTCGGGCCATGATTCCAGGGTCCTGTGATCAAGCCCCACGGCGGGCTCTCTGCTCAGTGGGGAGCCTGCTTCCCTCTCTCTCTGCCTATCTGTGTACTTGTGATCTGTATCTGTCAAATAAATAAATAAAATCTTAAAAAAAAAAAAAAAGCATTTGACAGGCAACCTAAGAGTGGTCTCATGGCTAAAATGCACCAACATTCATAATTCCTCTGAGCTGTGTTTTGCCTCAAACTAGGACTTTTACACACTCAGTATTAACAGTAGCATTTTCCTGAGGACTGAACCTGGGACTCCCACTGGCCCCCTAGTTACTTCCCCAGGTATCTCTTCTACACGCCCCCACTTCAATAACTTATGCTAATGCTGAACTAGAGCATTGTGTTCCCTGAAATGACCCTGAGCTTTCTATCTCCTCCTTTTACTCTTTTCCCTGCCCTCTGTCTCAGCTATTCTTCTCGTCAAAGTCCTCTGTATTCTTGAAGGCTGTGTTGGTTGTGCCTCAGTTCTCAGTGGTAAAAACCCAACGCAAATGAGCTTTACTAAAACACAGAAATTGCTTAGCTCAGCCTTTGAGATCTAGGTGTTTCCTTAGCCCTATGCACTGGAACAACTCTGCTCTTTATCTCTCCAGTCTCTTGGAGCTCTGTGTTTTGTTTCCTTTTCTCCCCTCTGTGGATTAGCATCATTCTGTCTTTCTGTGGCCTTACTTCTTTGTGCATGGGGGGGTGGGGGGTGGGGGCGGGTGGTGGTGCAGGAGGGCAGTCAAGGGGAAGGTAGAAAGCTAAGGAGATCCAGAAGTACATCATCCTAGATTAGTGACCCTGGAGGAAGGAACACTCTTACTTCCAGCATCTATGAATAAAGAGTGTCTGTAATCACCCTGATTGGCCTGATTCGCTCCTTCGCTGTGGCACGGGATCCTATGATAGCCAGAGGTACCACACGGAGTAGGAAGACACCTTTCCACAGAGAAAGGGAAGGGAATCTAGGCAAAGGTATAAAGGGATTCTGAGCAGCCATAACCAACGGCAACCACCCGCAGCCACACCAGCCCTGTTCTAGGGCCTTACTTCAGGAAGCAGTATAATCTTAGCAGGAAGAGCACAGAATTTATGAGACAGCCTGAGTGCAAATTCTTGGGCTAATACTTCCTGCTGCATAAACTTGAACTAATGAACCACCAGAAACCTCTGTTTACTTGCTAAGTGGCAGTGACATACGCTTCCTCTCCCCCCGTGCTAAATGCATCGTGAAAGTTAAACGAAACGGTACAGGCGGTGTGCCCAGCTCAGTTCTTGGAATAGAGGAAATGCCCGATATATAGCCATTGCTATGAGGGGGATGATGCCTACGGTCATTCTTACTTCCTTCCCTATTAAGGCTACTCTTCCACCCACTTCCCCTTCGTCCTCCCATTTCTTTTGCCCTGAGCCAAAAAAGACTGTTCTCTTTTCCCTTCATCTGTGGACAAATTTTAGCATTTCTAATGCCCTTTTATTACAGCTATTGTTCACACATGTGACAAGGACAAAAGACTTGGAGGTACTGAGTACTTGTGAAGGTTCTCAGCATTTTTACTTTCCCTCTTCCTGCTGAATAGAATTTCTTGATGTCCACTCCCTTGCCCCCCACCCCTCCGCCGCCATTCTCTTTGAGTAGACTGGTTCCTTGATATTTGCATGTGTTTGTGTTTATTTATTCATTTTTTTTTATTCAAGTATGGTTGACATACAGTGTTAGTTGCAGGCAGACAATTCTACATATTACTCAGCGTTCATCATGGCACGGGCAAGTTTAATTTCCTTTATCTATCTCACCCATCCCCCTCCACAACCTCTCTGGTAGCCATCTGTCTTTCTCTGCATTTGAGTGTTTTTTTTTTTTTTTGTCTTTTTTTTCTGTTTATTTATTTTGTTTCTTAAATTGAGAATCAGAAGATAGGGGTGGTGGGGGGAGAGGGAGGGAATAAGAGGAGGAGAGAAGAGGGTCAGGTAGCCTGAATTTGGAAAAGGTGTGGAATTTGGAAAAGGGGCATATTAGGAAGGGAAAAGTTCCCGTGCGGCTACTCATATGGGGAAACAGGAGATGAAAGAGGATGAAATGGAAAGTTCCAGTCAGATTGTTTTCAAGATTTACTTGTTTTCAAGATTTACACAGACTATATGCATCGAATGCATTTATAGTCAAATTTATATATCTACCTACCTAAATATATACTCCCCAAAGTATTTACCACCAAAGGTGTAAATTTTTTGCTGTTGCAGAGTTCGTGGATTGATTACAAGCATGGGTTCATAGAACAAATGGAGAAAAGCCTGGGTGGACAGTTTTAAAAATCACATCTTTTAATGATATTATTTGTGTTTATCAAATTATCCATTAAAGTCCATTCCAGAAACAAAGCAAATAATTAGAAATAATGACCCCTTATCACCGTCTTCCTTGAAGCTAACATCCTAACACAAGGCATGGTCTATCCAGGGATCGGGCAGTAAAGCTGTGGTTATCTGATCGGACAAAGGACTTTGCTGCCTCCATTCACGTAGCATCTGCAATGCAGTGTTTCTGCCTAAGCACCTGTAGAACGTGGGCTAGAATCAGAGGGGAAAAAGCCTCCTTAACTGTCACTGATGACCATGAAAATTCTCCAAGATATGTACGACATGTATTGCTCACAATTCGATCTTCTCATCCCAGAGAAATAAAGGGAGTTATACTAAACATTGATAAGTCTATTGAGACAAATGCCAGCAATTTCTCAGAGGGTCCCACTGACTTATTTTAGAGGGCTGGGGACACCTTTCTGTCTTAAACCTAAAAAGAGGAAACACTTACAGATGATTGCTGCTGACTTTCTAAATATGTCTTCCCACTTCCATTTTGCAGAATTACTAGAGATTTAATGCTCTGAAGGTTAACAGAGCATCCCTAGCTGACTTTTTCTCCCTCCTTTCCATGTAAGCTGCAAATACGCACATTGCCAGCTCTTAATCACCTAGTGCCCTCTGCTCCCTAAAGCAGCAGCCTGAGATTCCTGGGGGCTGCCAAGACCAGAGGAGGTCAAGGTTGGTTCTTCTTTCCCCCTATCATTCAGACCATCTCGTAGGTTTATTAATCCAAGTTTTGACAGATGACACTTTTACAAAGATAGAAGAGAAATTTTTTTAAAAAAGATTTTATTTATTTATTTGACAGATGGAGATCACAAGTAGGCAGAGAGGCAGACAGAGAGAGAGGAGGAAGCAGGCCCCCCGCTGAGCAGAAAGCCAGATGCGGGGCTCGATCCCAGGACCCTGGGATCATGACCTGAGCTGAAGGCAGAGGCTTTAACCCACTGAGCCACCCAGGCACCCCTAGAAGAGAAATTTTTTAAAACAAAGTTAAAAGTAATATTAAGATAGATTTTAAATGGTCCTATCCTTTGGGTCAAGTAAAGTAAACAAGTATTATCTCCTTCTCATTCCAGATGGGACAGAGGATGGAGGTTATAGCACTGAGTAAGGTTTCCTGACTCTGAGGCTCCATCAGAGGAGAGAAGTCCTGGAGAGGTGTGTTGTCGGGGAAGGGCAGATACCTTCTCCCCATCCCCAGGATACTGGCCCAGTGCTGGAAGAATTTCAGGTGGTGTATGGTCTTAGGATACACACTGAGGCCAGATGCTGAGCTGTGGCTTTGATGCTGCTGTGGTTGGTGAAAAAACCCACTATGAGAGGCAGCTGTGGTGAGCATCAAAACCTCATGGGCAGTGGGGTAGCAGCCCTCACCAGTGCTATCATGTGCGAAACAAACATGTGATGCCTGGGGCCAGTGAATAGATGTGCAGAAGTCTTTCCTCTGAGTTCAGGGCCTGCCTTAGTCCCACAGTTCCAGTATCATCCCAGTTTTGGGAGTAAGGACAGAGTTCATACAGAGCTTCTCATTAATTTTGGTAGATGAGGTTTCCAAGTTGGATTTGGCTACAAGCTATCAGAAGGGAAATCTCTCACCCTCTCACTACCAAATCTCCCAACACATTCTCTCTCTAACCCTATTGTCTACCACCCCCCATCCCAACGGATTTACCACTCATGCTCCTACTTAAAGCAGCCCTTCGGTTTGTGCAGGAGACCCTCTAGTGCCCCCTCTCCTCCAATCAAGGACAATGCTCCAGCCATGCTCCTTCCTGTACCATTAATACCCAACCCCATTCATTCCCTCAGCAGGGCGACTTGCTGTAGTAACTCATCTTAAACACACGCCGTCTTGATTCTAGATCCTCTTCCAAAGGTGCATGGTCTCACCACTTCCTTTATGGTGAAACTGCAGAATGGTTACATATACTACAAGTCCCTGTTTTGTCACCTCTCCTGCTCCGCCATTCTTTCCTCAGCCCACTCCAGTCAGGCTTGTCTGTGCACCGAAGTCACTAGCAATGGCTGCACTGCCAAATTCAGATACCATTCTCCAGCCCCCACTCTCCTCAACCTCTCACTAGCATGTGATATTGATACACTATTCACTTTCTCCTTGAAGGGCTTTGTTGCCTTGGCTGCTGGGCTACACTCCCATTCTGTTTTCCTCTGACACAAAAAGAAGCCTGCTCTTCCTCATTCACCTCTTCTGGGCTCTTCTTTTCTTCCCATTTCTACATGTAGGAATACCCCAGAGGTTAGTTCTTGCCTCAATTCACAATTATTTCCTTGACAATCTCATTGAGCCCCATGGCTTTAAATATTATTTCTATGCTAATCTAGCTCAGATTTAATCTCTAGCCTCCACTTTCCCCCGAACTCCACACTCCTATTCAATTCCTACTCAGCATCTTTACTCACCTACTAGTAAGTACTTCAAAGTGAATATATCCTATATTTAACTCCTTATTCCCAAGCCCACTCCAAATATGCTAATACCTAAGGATTTTCTGTTTCATTAAATGGTTACAACATTTACTAGTTGTTCAGCTAAAAAACCTAGGAGTTGTCATTGTTTCTCTCTTGTTCTCACAGTTTATATCAAGCTTATTAACAAACCCATTAGGTCTACCTAAGGGAATACCACTTGCCACCATCTAACCACCATCTTAACCCAAACTGTCACCATCTCTCTTGTACTGTCCTTTTTATTAGTATATATCATTCTTAATGCTGCCACATATTCTCCATGTAACATACAGAGTAACAATTTTAAGATTGTATATAAGATCACAACCCTGTTCAACTCAAAATTCCCCAATGGTTCCATAATACTTAGAATAAAGCCAAAGTAATTGACAAGGTACATAACCGCAGACCCTGTGTGACCTGGCATGTTCTTGCTCTCTTTATCCCTCTTACACACTCACGTAGACATAACCCATCCACACACTTCATTCCCTTCTGTTCTTCCCTGATCTGTTTTTTGAACATATCTGCCATGCTCCTACTGGAAGACCTTTGTGCTTGTTGTGTCCTCATCCTGGAACATTCTTTCCCCACACATGCCCATGATGCTACTCACTCACTCCAATCCCTGATTATCCAATCATTAACTTCTTCTAGAGATCTTATTCCTAACTAATTAAAAGGTTGTAATTATTTATGTATTACATATTGATTACATCATCATTTATGCTATTATAGAGTTGTTTGTGTATTTGACTGTTTATCTCCTCCACAAGATTATATAATTTATAGAAAAGGGATTCTGCCTGTTTTGATTGCTATTTTATCTGAATCACCTGAAAGAATGTGAGAGAGAGTCAGGGTTAAATATTTTTGCTGAATGTATAAATACCAAATTTCAATCAACCCAATAGATTTCACTGAACCAAAGTGGTGAGGTAGCACTAAACAATTATAGCAACGGCACTTACAACAGTTTCCTTATGATTAGTCTGTGGTTATTTCAAAGAGGTTTATTGAGCAAGAAAATGCTAAGAGAAAACCAAACTGCATTTACAATTCTTTTGTGCAAAAAAATATGATCTATTACACAACAAATGGTTTTAAAAATTACATTGTTTTTAGCTGCCTCAAGGGTTTTGTACTTTCTAATCCCTCAGTTAGGAACATTATTTTCCCCCAACTATTTTCATGGCATCACATGCTCATTTGATATAAAGATTTCCTCCTCTGAAAAAAATAGTATTGATATTATTCGACTGAGAAAAAATTATTTACATGTATTCCTACAACAAAACCAACTAACAGGTATTAGCAATATATGTAACTGACAGATTACTGTATACAACACATAACCAATTTTCCTAAATCAATAAAAAAGATAAGCAAAACAATAGAAACATAAGAGTAAGAAAATAGAAATTTCATAGAAAAAGAAGTACAAGTGGCATACCAGTATAAAAAATATCAACTTCAGAAAAAAAAAAATCAACTTCAGGGGTATCCGGATGGCTCAGTCAGTTGAGCATCTGCCTTTGGCTCAAGTCATGATCCCAGGATCCTAGGATTGAGTGCCACATGGGGCTGCCTGTTCAAAGCCTCCTTCTCCCTCTCCCTCTGTTGTTGTTGTTGTTGTTGTTGTTTCTCTCTCTCTCTCGAATAAATATTTTAAATATTCACTTTCATAAGTTACTGGTAAAGGCAAATTCAAACCACAGTGAGATTCCATGTTGTACAAAGAGATTGGGAAAAACATGAGAATTTAGTAGCATTAAGTATTACTGAGGGTGTGGAGCAACTAAAACCATTAAAATGATGGTAGTGCTTTGGGGACTTTTCAGTATTACTTATTAAAATGAAATCTCTGCACAATTTACTTCCCAGCATGTTCACTACTATCTATGTAAGGTAGAAAAACTCTTCCCGTTGTGTATAAGAAGTTATATGGGAGAATGTTACTATAGCTGACCTTGAAGACATAACACACACACACACACACAACCCCCAAATCGAAAGCAATCCAAATGTTGTGTAACAATGGAATAAATAAGTTGCTTTAAACGCATATTGTGGAATATTACTGAGTAAAGAATATGAATACACCAGCTACACAACTCAGTGTGGATACATACCAGAAACACATTGTTGACTCAAGAAGTAAAACATATCATACTTGTATCCTATGATTCCATTTTTCAACATCCAAAACAAAACAAAACAAAACATGATTAAGTATATATGCAGAAATGGTAAAAACTATAAAGAAAGTAAGAGAATGATAACTATAAATTCAGGATAGTGATTATCTCTTGGGTATCAGGGAGGGGAAATATGATTGGGAGGCATCTGATAAAATCATGAATTATGTCCTGGCTGGTGGGTACAGGGATGTTTGTGTGGTTCTGTTCTTTAAATTGCAGTTACATATAGTCATGTAGTCATATTTCTTAGATAGAAAAAGATAGTACCATGCCAGAACTTGAATGGTGAAAACACCAATGGAGCAAAATCAGAGGAACTGATGTATAAGTGCTCCCTCTCCCATTCCATGGTAGGGTGACCTTCCCTTCTCTGCGCCTCAGTCTTCCCATCTACAAAATAAGGAGGCTAGGTAAGATGAAGGCCAAAGTTTCATATTATTACTAACATTCTTCAGTTCTCCAACTCCCTAAGGGCGAGCCATTTAAACAATCTGATTTCAGGAGCGGAAGCCTAAGTTTTACCAAGTATCTGGAAGCAGGATATCAGTCAAAATATTAAAACTTGGCAGACTTTGGATAATTATGTTGAAACGCAATTAGCATAGGTGATATCTAACAAAAGACAACAATTTAAATAACTTTCAGGGAAAAACGGTGTCCTGGATTTATTACCCTCCATTCTTTTTCTCTGCTTTTTGCCTCCCATGCCCTGAGAAAAGGAATTAAGAATCTGTATTTGGAATAGTTATGTGTTAGTTGTGATTTTAATAAGTGGTCTCATGATTATAAAGATTTTGGAAATATATAGTTTATTTTTAAGATTTTATTTATTTTAGAGAGATATACAGAGATTGAGCGAGGAGTGAGGAGAGGGAGAGAATCTTAAGCAGACCAGATCTAGACTGAGCACAGAGTCTGATGTGGGGCTCACCTCATGACCCTGAGATTATGACCTGACCACAAATCAAGAGTCAGACACTTAACCAACTGAACTACCCAGGCACCCCTGGAAATATATGGTTTCTCCTTCCAAATAGTTAGGGGTTTAAAGGAATATCAAAGTGGGATCATCAAAGAGAAAGTGAAGGTGAAATACAGAACAGGCCTAGGAATCTCATCTATAAGGTAACCTCTGTGCTTAAACACCAAGAACAACAAAATTTGAATGCATTAAACAATTAAGTAATAGTATAATTACTTATTATAATTAGAATTTGAGAGTTTCTTCCAAATCATGGTCATGGAGTACCCACCTTAAACTGTATTCAAATGAATAGGTTTTAGGGTGATGAGGTTGAAAGTTTTAAAAAGAAGGAGATATAATTATTATTATTATCCAAATAATCTCTATACTTTAGGGATACTTCAGTATTTTATTCAGTAAAAAATAAAAGCTTTGGGAAAAAAAACTGAGGCATTATATATATACGTATTTATTTACAGCCTGTCTTGTTCCAGGGAAAATTTAAGGGCTATATATATTCTTACTGTATCTGTATTTTGTATTATATTTTTATCACTCTGAAAACTACAGCTTAAAAAAATTATCTGGAGTATGAGAACGATGGAGGTTCTATATACTCTGCTTATCTCTCCCTCCTCCAAGAACTAACCACTGATAATCCTCACTAATTATGGTACTCTAAACTGTATTTTTTAATTTCATGCAGTCTAACTTCTGAATATAATATACAAACAGAAATACATAGATAAACATAAGAGTTGTGTATGCATTTAAACAAAATCATGTTTCAGATACTGATCTGAAACTTGAGTTTTTCATTTCACAATAGGGTAACTATTAAGCCATTCCATATATGTGTTACAATATATAATATCTCATGTTCTTAAGGTACCGTAGGTCAAGAATCACCTCTTACTGGACAACTGGAATTTTTAAAAAATTTGTTATTCAAATAGTGCTGCACTGAAAAACAATTTTGCTGTTACAGAATGCATTTCTGCAATTGCAGTTGCTGAGTTAAAAGGTAAATGCATTTTTTAAAAATTTTACAGCTCCATGAAATGTATTTCCTATACTCTTTCTACCACTATGTGTTACCAATTTGATAATTTCTGCCAATTTGATCAATGAAAATTCTATCTCAACTTTTAACTTACGTAACTACGAATGAAAGTAAGTATGTTTTTAAGTACTTGTGGTCCAATTGTATGTATTCTCCTAAAAGCAGCTCATTAAGTTTTTTCTTTTTCTTTTTTTAGTGGTTGTCCCTTATTACAGGACTTCAATATATATAAAGTTATTAATCTTTCCTGTATTACAAAATCATAAACATTCTCTCCCAGTACGATATTTATGTTTTCACCTCATTTATGCAGATTTTTCCCATAATCCATTTCTAATCAAACCTGTCACTTACTTAACCAATCCTGGCTTTCCTGTTTTTCTTAGGAAGGTGAAGTTGCAAATCTACTACTGTACACTTTCTTCTAATACTTAAAAAGTTTAACTGTTTAAATTGAGATACTTTGTTCTTCTGGAGTTTGTTTTATATATGGGTAAGACAGGAACATAGTTACATAATATTCCAATTTTAGCAAAACATCCTAAACCTATGTATGGAATAATCGGAATGATAATTTCGATGTGATAGGCAGCTTCTAAAATGTTTCCCCATGATCCCTAATTCCTAATATTCTTGTCTTATGTAATCCCTTCCCCTTGAATGTGAGGCACACCTTGTGATCTGCATGGAATAAATAAAAAATGGGAAAAGTGATGGGGCCTCACTTCTGAGATGAGGTTCGAAAGACTATGACTTTTGTTTTATAAGCACTGTCTTTTGGTAGCCCTCTTTCTGCTTATACATTCTCATAAGGCAGCTGTCTTATAAGAGACCTGTGTGGTAAGTAACTAAGGGCAGCTTCTGGCCAACAGTCAGTAAGGAAGTGAGGCCCTCAGTCTGACTCTGGAAGGAATCAAATCCTGCCAACAGCTGGTGGAGTGAACTCAGAAGTGGATCCAGGCCCACATAAACCTTGAGATAAGACCAGTGCCTTTTGAGTGACTATGAGAAAGAAGACCCAGCTAACCTGCACCCGGACTGCTGAGCCACAGAAATTATTAGATGATAAATGTTAATGTTTTAAGTCATTAAGGTTTCAAGGAATTTGTTACACAGAGATATATCACTAATTCCTTCATCGATTGCTACTTGGTGTTTCTAGAGTATTCTTAATCTTTTAAACCTAATTTTATTGTGCCAGGTATCACTTTTGGCAGTCTGATGAAGTCTACAGAAGCCTCCTCATTATAATCTTTTTAAATGAATAAAATGAAATACATAGCACTATAAAGGAAACAAATTACATATACTGAAATCTACATTAAAAACGGCACCTAGTCCCTTCAACCATGTTTTAATTACTGTGCTAGGTTCACATTGTTGATTATATTAGATACATGTTAACTTTAAGCAACTTGTATGCAAGTTCCTATTAACTATAGTGTTTAATTTTCTTGGCAATCATCACTAGTTTATTCTTTAATATAATGCCTCAAATCTTTTATTTATCTTTGCCCCAACTGATTGTGATTCTTCTTTAAAAAAATTTTTTTTAATTTATTTGAAAGAGAGACAGACAGACAAAAAGCTCAAGCAGTGGGAGGGGCAGAGGGAGAAGGAGTCCCTGCTAACAGGAAACCTGATGCAGGGCTAAGCCAAAGGCAGATACTTAATCAACTGAGCCACCCAGGTGTCCCCTAATTGTGATTCTTATTTAAAATATAGGAGGGGTATCTGGGTGGCTCAGTGGGTTAAAGCCTCTGCCTTCCACTCAGGTCATTATCCCAGGGTCCTGGCATCGAGCCCCACATTGGGCTCTCTGTTCAGCAGGGAGCCTGCTTCCCCCTTTCTTTCTGCCTGCCTCTCTGCCTACTTGTGATCTCTGTCTGTCAAATAAATAAATAAAATCTTTTAAAAAAATCTTAAAAAAACAAATAAAATATAGGAAAAATATACATAGATGCATTGACATTTTTGTGATATTAGCTCTTCTGTTCACTCAGAACTTGTTCTCTTAACACCTTTTTTTTTTTTTAAGATTTATTTATTTATTTATTTGACAGACAAATCACAAGTAGGCAGAGAGGCAGACAGAGAGAGAGAGAGGAGGAAGCAGGCTCCCCGCCGAGCAGAGAGCCCGATGCAGAGCTCGATCCCAGGACCCGGGGATCATGACCTGAGCTGAAGGCAGAGGCTTTAACCCACTGAGCCACCCAGGTGCCCCTTCTTAACACCTTTTTTACTTTCTACATCTTCTCTGAGTAACAGTAGTAATAATTGTAATAGTATCATCAATTAAATGTCACTTATTTGAGACTTACTATGTGCCATACGACGTGCTAAGTGCTTTACAAAATTTAGCCAAATACTTGCAATGCTGTAAGATAGGGGAATTGCCCATTTCTAGACAAATATCTGAAGTTCAAAGATGCTAACTAAGTTTCCCCAAAATGAAAAGTTAGCTAATGGCTAACAGGTATATCTGCCTGGAAATCACAGCAGCACTGAATATTTCACTTAGTCTTTTAGGTACTGCCATTTAAGAACCACAGTTAATCCATAACACTAGTGATTCTACATTGAATTCATTTCTTCCAAGAGCATTTATTAAGTACCTACTATATAGACACACTATTCTAGGTGTTCTGCTGGTACCAAGGAATTTGTCACCAAGTAATTATGAGACTCTATTCTAGCTTTGAAAACTGAAGTGTGAGCTGGAAATATAAAGCCAAATATAAGGCCCAGGAGGAGGGAGGTACCTATAGATTAATTAAAGATAATTAATGTACTATTCCCCTAGCAAAGAAAAATTAATCTATAGTTAATTTAAAACATTTTAATCATTTGAAGAATTTTATTTTAATCATTTTATTTTAATCATTTGAAGAAATTAAATACTTTTTTGTCAGGTAAAGCTGGGGGTCACAATGGATATTTGCTTTACAATGAAAAGCCATTGATTGTTTTCCATTAAAACTTTCCTACAGATTTAAATTTCTTTGATTATAAGATGACACCTTCCAAAGTCTGTGAAGATAACAACGTAAAAGACGTGGTAGTTGAGGAGCTTCAACAGTGGACTGGGGACAGAATTCTGACTTGACTGCCAGCCCTGCCAACCAAAAGAAACCTCAGAGGGGGCAGCACAAAGAGAGACCTATGTAGTTCAGGCCCGCTTGAGCCCCAAAAGACAGACTAGGGCCAAACATCTGGTCTGGCTTCAGGCTCTGCCCACAAATGACAGCCTCTTATGCGACAATGGAGGGAGAGTGCCCTGCAGTTCAGTGTGACCACGGTTCTAGCAAATGGGCTGAGGGCAGATATCTGGGCTGTCCCAACTACAAGCCCAAGGAAGCTTCAGACTAGCTCCCTAAGAGCACAGAGACCAAACTCTGCCTTAAAAACAAGGACCATTGCAGCTAACTAGACTGAAGGCAAATATGGTTTAGCCATAATAGTGGAGTGTATGCAACACACACAGGAGATACCCCTGCAGTACCAGGTTCTGGTGAATGAAGAACATTGCACTACAGGGCCCCACAGGACTACTTCTTCATAAGACCACTACTTTCAAGAACAGGATATGTAGCTGACTTTCTTAATACACAGAAACAAAGACAGTGAGTTAGACAAATGAGAAGATAGAGGAATGTGTCCTAAATGAATGAACAGGACGAAAATACAGCAAAAGAGCTAAATGAAATAAAGATAAGTAAAATGCTTAATAGAGAAATCAAAGTCATAGTCATAAAGATACTTAATGGACTTGAGAAAAGAGTGGAGGATCTCAGTGAGATCTTCAACAACAGAAAATATTAAAAAGAATCAATGAGAGATGAAGAACTCAATAATTGAAAAAATACCAAAGAGGGAACAAAAAGCAGAGTAGAGGAAGCAGAATAACAAATCAGCAGTTGGAAGATGGAGTAATGGAAACCAACCAATGGAACAGAAAAAAAAAAATGATAACAGGTTAAGCAACATCATCATCAAACATACAATAACATTAATATGATAGAAGTCCTAGGAGAAGAGAGACAAAAGGAAGCAGATAATTTAACTAAAGAAATAATAGCTAAAAACATCTTTACTCAGGGGAAGAAAAAAGATATCCAGTTCCAGGATACACAGAGAGCCCCAACAAAATCAATCCAAGGAGGTCCACACCAAGACAGATAATAATTAAAATGGCCCAAAGTAGTGACAAAGACAGAATTCTAAAAGCAGCAGGAGAAAAGAAAATAGTTACATATGAGAGAAATCCCAAAAGGTTATCAGTTGATTTTTCAGCAGGCCATTCTGCAGGCCAGAAGTGAGTAGTATGTTGTATTCAAAATGCTGTAAGAAAAAAAACTTTCAACCAAGAACACTCTAACCAGCAAGGCTGTCATTCAGAATAGAAGGAGAGATAAAGAGTTTAGAGGCAAACAAAAATTAAAGAAATTCAACACCATTTAATCAATCTTACAAGAAACACTAAAGGGAATTCATTGAATGGAAAGAAATGGCTATAATCAGGAGTAAGAAAATTAGGAAAGGAAAAAATTTCAAAGGTACAAATATAACAAAAATAGATTAAAAACTTATAAGACCAGTAGAAATGTTAAAGCACAAAACCTATAAAACCAATTATATCTACAAAAATCAGTCAAGAAACTCACAAAAGGATATAAAGTATGACATCATACACATAAAACATGGAGGGGTAAGTAAAATTGTACTGCTTTTAGAATGGGTTCGAACTTAAGTGACCATCATTCTGGTATAGACTGCTATATGCATAGGATGTTATATATAAACTAATGGTAGGGACAAATTAAAAAACCTGTAAGAGATGTACAAAAAAATAGTGATAAAGCAATCCAAGTATTTCACTAAGGAAAGCTATCAAACCACAAGAGAAGAGAGCAAGAGAAGAAAGGAATAGACAAGAATTACAAAACAGCTGTAAAACAAGTAACCAAAACTATTATAAAAAATTACTTTGAGGGGCACTTGGGTGATGACTCAGTGGGTTAAAGCCTCTGCCCTTGGCTCAGGTCATGATCCCAGGGTCCTGGGATCGAGCCCCGCATTGGGCTCTCTGCTCAGCAGGGAGCCTGCTTCCTCCTCTCTCTCTGCCTACCTCTCTGCCTACTTGTGATCTCTGTCTGTCAAATAAATAAATAAAATCTTTAAAAAAATTACTTTGAATGTAAATGAATTGAATGCTCCAATCAAAAAATATAGGATGATTTAATGGATAAAAGAGCAAGACCCATCTAGAAGCTGTCCACAAGAAATTATTTCAGGCCTAAAGACACATGCATATTGAAAGTGAAGGAATATAAAAACATTTGTAAATTTGTAAGCAAAAAGAAAGCATGGTAAGAATACTTATATTGGACAAAATAGACTTTGAAACAAGACTATAACAAGAAACAATGAAGGATGCTATCTAATCATAAAGGGGATAATCCAACAAGAAGATATAACTATTATAAATATTTATGCACCCAACATGAGAGCACCCAAATACATAAAGCATCTATTAACAGACATGAAGGAAGAAATCAATAGTGATACAATAATAGTAGGAGATTTTAACATCCCACTTACGTCAATGTATGGATCAACCACACAGAAAACCCACAAGGAATCAGCGACTTTGAATGACACATTGGACCAAATAGACCTAACAGATATATTTAAAACAGATCACTCCAAAATAGAATACACACTCTTTTCAAGTGCACATGGAACATTCTTCAGAATACATCATATTAAACCTCAAAACAAGTCTCAACAAACTCAACAAGTTTGCAATTATATTATACATCTTTTCTGACTATAATGGCATGAAACTAGAAATCAATCACAAGAAATTATCTACAAAAAATACAAATACATGGAGGTTAAGTAATAGGCTACTAAATAATGAATGGGTTAATGAAGAAATCAAAGAGGAAATAAAAAAATACATGGAGACAACTGAAAATGAAAACACAATGGTCTAAAATCTTTGGAATGTATCAAAAGCTGTTCTATGAGGCAAGAGGACCTATAGGCCTATCTCAAGAAAAAAATCTCAAAAAAACCAAACCAAACCAAACCAGAACAAAAAACAATGAACCCAACCAAAAACCAAACCCAACCTTCCACCTACAGGAACAAGAAAAACAAAGACAAACAAACAAAAAAATAAAAACAAAAACAAAAAAAACAAACCAAAAGCTGACAGAAGGAAGGAAATAATAAATATGAAAGCATAAATAAATGAAATAGGTACTAAAAAAACAAATAGAACAGATCAATGAATGAGGAGTGGGTTCTTTGAAAAGATCAACAAAACTGATAAAACTTTAGCCACTCATAGAAAAAGGGAAGTGAGGAGGGGATCAAATAGATCAAAAAGGAATAACAATTAACCTCAGAAAAATGTAAAAGTTTTTAAGATGATATTATATGCAAAATGATATACCAACAAGTTGGACAACCTAGAAGAAATTCCGGAAAACATATGATCTCCCAAAACTGAATCAAGAAGAAAGAGGAAATTTGACTAGACCAATTATCAGTATTCAGTCATCAGTAATAAGAGAAACTCCAATAAATATAAGTCCAGGACCAGAAGACTTCACAGGTGAATTCTACCAACCCCTAAGAAAAAGTAATACCTAAGTGTAACACCTACTCTTCTCAAACTATCCCAAAAAACAGAAGAGGAAGGAAAGCTTTCAAATTGATTCTGAAGACAGCACTACCTTGATACCAAAATCAGATAAAGACACCACAAAAAAGAGAAATATAGGACAATATCTGTGATGAGCATAGATGCAAAAATCCTCAACAGAATATTAGCAAACTAAATCCAACAGTACATTAAAAACATAATTCATTACGATTGAATGGGATTCAGTTCCAGGATTCAAGCATGATTCACTCTTTGCAAATCAATCAATGTGATACATCACATTAATAAGAGAAAGGACAGAAACTATATGATCATTTCAACAGATGCATACAAAGGAGCTGACAAAATATAATATCCATTCATTATAGAAACTCTCAACAAGGTAGGTTTAGAGGGAACATACCTCAACAAAATAAATGTCATATATGAAAAGCCCACAGCTAGCATCATACTCAATTCAAAAACTGAGAGCTTTTCCACTAAGATCGGGAAAAAGACAAGGATGTCCACTCTATTTTTATTCAGTATAATACTGGAAGTCCTAGACATAGCAGTTAGACAAGAAAAATAAGAATTGTTAAGGAAGAAGTAGAACTTCCACTATTTGTGACATGATACTAAATATAGAAAGCCCTAAAGATTCCACCAAAAAACTACTAGAACTGATAAAGGAATTCAGAAAAGTCACAGGATATAAAATTAATATACTGAAATCTGTTGCACTTCTAGACACTGATAATAAAGTAGGAGAAAGTGACATTAAGAAAACAATCTCATTTACTACTGCACCCAAAACAATACAGTATCTGTAAATAAACTTAACCAAGTATTCTGAAAACTTTAAAACATTAGTAAAAGAAATTGAAGATGACATAAACAAATGAAAAGACATTCCATGCTTATGGACTGGGAAAAAAATATTGTTAAAATATCCTTATTATAAAAAGCAATCCACTAATTCTCTGCTAAAACACCAATAGTATTTTCCACAGAACTAGAGCAAGTAATCCTAAAATGTGTATGGAACCACAAAAGACCCCCAATAGCCAAAGCAATCTTGAAAAAGAAGAACAAAAAAAAAAAAAGAAAAAGAAAAAGAAGAACAAAACTGGAGATACCACCATCCAAGATTTTAAGATATACTGCAAAACTGTCATTATCAAAACAGCAGAATACGGCACAAAAATAGACACATACATCAATAGAACAGAATAGAGAGTTCAGAAATAAACCCATGCTTTATGGTCAATTAATCCACAATAAAGGAAGCAAAGTATACGAGGGGGAAAAGACAGTTTCTTCAACAAATGGTATTGGTAAAACTGGACAGCTATGGGCAAAAGAATGAAACTGGACCATTTTCTTATACCATACACAAAAATAAACTCAAAATGGATTAAAGACTTAGATGTGAAACCTGAAACCAAAAAATTCCTAGCAGAAAATATAGGCAGCAATCTCTGTGACATCAGCCATAGAAATATTTTTCTGGACATGCCTCCTTTGGCAAAGGAATCAAAAGCAAAATTGAACTACTGGGACTACACCAAAATAAAAAGCTTTTGCACGGCAAAGAAAATCATCAACAAAACAGAAAGACAACCACTGAATGTGATAAGATACTTGTAAATGACATATCTGATAAAAGGTTAATAACCAAAATATAAAAATAAGTTATACAACTCAACACACACACGCACACACACACACATGCACGCAACAAACCCCAAACTAACCGACAAATAATTTAAAAATTGGCAGAGGACATAAATAGACATTTTTCCCAAGAAGACATACAGAGGTCAACAGACACATGAAAAGATGCCAAGCTTCACTAATTATCAGGAAAATGCAAATCAAAACCACAATGAGATATCACCTCACACCTGTCAGAATGGCTAAAATACAGAACACATGAAATAATAAGTGGATGGTGAGGACATGGAGAAAAGGAAACCCTGATGCATTGTTGGTGGAAATGAAAGCTGGTGTAGCTGCTGTGGGAAACAGTATGGAGGTTCCTGAAAATATTAAAACTAGAAATATGATATGATCCAGTGATTCCACTGTTGGCATTTACTCAAAGAAAACAAACACACTAATTAGAAAAGATATATCCACCCTTCTGTTAATTGCAGCATTACTTACAATGGCTAAGATATGGAAGTAACCCAAGTATCCATCCATAGATGAATGGATAAAGAAGTGGTATAGATCTACAATGGAATATTATTCAGTCAGAAAAAAAATTGATATTTCACCATTTGCAAGGACATGGATGGATCTAAGAGGATATGATATTAAGTGAATTAAGTTATTCAATGGAAAACAAATACCATATGATTTCACTCATATGTGGAATTTAAGAAACGAAACAAATGAACAAAGGGGAAAAAAGTTTAGTAAAAAACCAGACTCTTAAATACAAGAGAACAAACTGGTAGTTGCCGGGCGGGGAGGTAGGCAGGCGATGGGTGACACAAGGGGATTAAGAATACATTTATTGAGATGAGTACTGAGTACTGTATGGAATTGCTAAATCATTATGTTGTATACTTGAAACTAATGTAACACTGTACGTTAGTTATACTTGAATGAAAAAAGCTATACTTGACAGTCAACACATTCATGCATTCAATGATTTGCTAAATATTTATAGTACATTCATACATTAATTTGAAAAGGATTGACTTATTTACAGTATTGTGATTTGAGAGTATATATATATATATATCTCCATTATTCAAGTCTTATTTAATACTCATCAGTCAAACTTTATGCTTTCCTTGTACCTTTCTTGTTAAATTTATTTTTAGCTCTTTGAAATTTTGGTCTGTGATGAATGATTTTTTTTCCCATTTCAAGTTTCTAACTGGTTACTGTTAACGTAAAGAAAAAATATTGCTTCTTTTGTGGTATTTATCTTGAATCTAGCTGCTTTACTGAATTCTCATATTGGCTTTAATAGGATTGTTTATTTGGGAAGTGTGTGATCATATCATCTGTGAATAACAAAAAAAAAGTTTGTCCTTACAAATGATTGTAATATTTAATACATTTTTGTCTTAATGTATTAGTTAGAACTTCTGAAAAGATGTTGAAGAATTGTGATTATAGTGACTGTATCATATTCCTGGTTTTAATAGGAATGCTGTCTAGTAAGACATTCACTCCTGGTTTTTATTCAATGTTCTGTCATAGTCAGGGACTTTCTTTCTATTCCTGTTTTGCTTTCATTTTTTTCCCTTTTCCATCATTTCCTTTTCAGATAGAAACATCACAGCCACTCCTTTATTTATTTCAGGTAAATACCAGCTAAATATCATCTTGAAACTTTCTTATTTTAAGGGCAGCTTTATAACTATGGTTTGAAGAGTCAGGGAATGCCACTTGTAGCAAGTTCAGAATACAGCTAACTTTAACAACTAATAGGGGGCTGCAATCTCAGAGAGCTTTTTAATGTTTTGATTTATGTTTGGCCTGATTTATAATTATGTACTTTATTGATTTTTAAATTTTTTATTCATTTAAACTAGGTACAGACCTAATATTAAGTACCAATCTACTTCTCATGTGGCACAGATAGTTTCATGACAAGATATACTTATCAAAATAAAGAAAATGGAAAAACAAGTAATATTCAGCAACATTTAAATAAGGCTTTACAAAGTGCTAAGACTTCTAAGGGGATAGCAAAATGAAAATACAGTTATTACATTGGTCTTCTGATTCATTTTCAAGCATATTTTCAAGTATGATTAATGGTTTTATAAATACGTTTCTCACTTCATCCGTACCAACAAAAGATTTCGAATTAATTCACTATTTCTGACTCCTTCCTTAATGGATTTTTAAAGTCCATGGCAACAAATCAATCCACTGCAGACTCAAAACTGTGAAATATGATATATTCTTTTATATTCAGAAAGGAATGAGAATGCAGTGCTGTAAATAATACTGCAAAATAGATTGGTACCATTTGCCCTAAACAAGGAAAGTGGCATGGTCATCTCAAGATATTTTATTTCTAATACCAAAAAAAGTTATGCTTTTTATCTTTCCCAAACAACCAATGGGCTCTGGAATATTTAAAAGGTTTAAACATAAATACTGTAAAGTTTGGGGGCACCTGGGAGTCATTAAACATCTGCCTTTGGCTCAAGCCATGATCCTCAGGGTCCTGGCATCAAGACCCACATCAACATCCCTGCTCCGCTGGAAACCTGTTTCACCCTCTCCCACTCCCCTTGCTTGTGTTCCCTCTCTTGCTGTGTCTCTCTCTGTCAAACAAATAAATGAATACAATCTTTAAAAAAATAAATAACTAAATACTGTAAAGTTTTAACTAAACACGTTTTTCATTAAAATTTCTTTCTCCAGATATTTGAACCTTTAAAAGGAGCAAGATAAGACTGTATGCACACAGGATGTATAAACAGTTCTTAGCTTCAAGGAACCCACACTTACAAAAGAAGGTAACATTGTTATTTGGAAAGAAAAAAAAAAAGTTTCAAGAACTGTCAACAGGAAAGACATTTCTGAAGACTCACAAGAAAGAAAATTGTAAATATCAAGGGTTGAAAAGTTGTAAGAAAAGACAAATAGATCTATGACACAAAATAGAGAGGCTTAAAATAACTCCAAATATATAAATAAAAATATGGAGTATGACAGAAGAGGGAGGTATAGCAGATCAGTGAGGAAATAAAGACTCATTCCATAATTGATACCAGGGAAATTTGTTCTTCAGGTGGGAAATGATAAAATTAGATCCCTACTTAACACCATTTCCAGATGGATTAGAATTAGAATTGCCAAATGCAAATAATTTATAAGAGAATGCAAGAAATACATTTTGCATATTAGGCTAGAAAGCATTTTCTTAAATAAAACACAAGTACAAACTCTAAAGATAAATATCAAATTTGTCTATGTTAAAATTAGGGTGGCTGGGTGGCTCAGTGATTAAGTGTCTGCCTTTGGTTCAGGTCATGATCCCAGGGTCCTGGGATTGAGCCCCACATTGGGCTCCCTGTTCAGTGGAAAGCCTGCTTCTCCCTCTCTCTCTGCTGTTCCCCCTTCTTGAGAGTACTCACTCTCTCTCTCTCTCTCTTACTGTCTCTGTCAAATAAATAAATCTAAAAAAAAAAAACACCTAAATTTTGTATATGAAAAAAAGCTATCATAAAACAAAGTTAAATGACAAGTTACTGACTAGGAAATTTATTTGTAACACTGTCAAGCAACTAAGGTTTTATCATCATCATCATTATAGTAATAATAATAATGCTATAAATAAATAGATCATTTAAAACAAAATCAAAATAACAATATGGTAGCAAAGTTATACAATAATACGTGCCAGACACTGTTCAAAGTACCTTACATTAAACTCATTTAATCCTCACAACAAACTTATAGGTCCTATTATTTTTCCCATTTTACAGAGGAGGAAACTGAATCATGGATAGACTGAATCATCCAAAGCCACAAGGCTAGTGAATGGCAGAATTAGATTACATAAATACTTCCTACAAACTGAAACAACAACAAAAAAAGAGGAATAATGCAATAGGAAAACGTCAAGGCTGTGGACACATAATTCACAAAAGAGGAACTTCAAATACATATCAAGCCTTGCTCAATTTAACTATTAATGAGAGAGTAAATTAAAACACTGACACAATTTCACATCCATCATATTGGCAAAATTTTAAAGTCTGGAAAAATCAAGTGTTGGTAAAAATATAACAAATGGGAATTTTTTATATATGGCCGACATTCTGTAGAGTTTTAAAAATTATAAACTCTTTCTCAATAACTATACTTCAAAGATGCTTTCACATGTATAAGCAAAAAAAATACTATACAAAGATATCCATTAAAGCACTGATTGTGGTAATTATAAATGTGAAAAATTAGTTGTATAAGTTTCAAAAAGATATATTCAACATGAAAGAATATTTATCTAAATGATAAAATGTTGCTTCTGACTATATTTTTATATCTGTCTATCCATCTAGCTAGCGGCTATCCATGAAAACAAAGTAAAGAGTTAAAAAATACATAGGAATGATAGACATAAACTTCAAGTTAGTTGTTACCTCTAAGAATGGAAAGAGAAGAATAGAAGTGGGGCTTTAAGTTTATTTCCCAAGGAAAAAACATATAGGAATCAAAAGTGGAAATTATTAGTACTTACTAAGTGTGTGTAACAGATGCACAAGGGTTAGTTGTATTGCTTTTAGTACTGAACTGTATTTTCTGAATATTTTTCAATTAAAAATTTTTTTTCCAACTAACGATACTCTGCTTTTGCACAGTGAAAGAAACCATCAACAAAATCCAAAGTACCTAACTGAATGGGAGAGGGTATTTGCAAATGACATATCCAGTTAGGGGTTCATATACAAAATATATAAAGAACTTATATAAGCCAACATCAAAATCATAGTAATAATAATAATACAATTAAAAGTGGGCAGAGAACCTCAATAAATATTTTTCCAAAGAAGACCTACAGATGGCCAATAGTCAATGAAAAGATGCTCAATATCACTAATCATCAGGGAAATGCAAGTCAAAGTTGTAATGAGATATCGCTTTACAACTATCAGAATGGCTAATATAGAAACGGCAAGAAATATCTAATGTTGGCAAAGATGTGGAGAAAGGGGAACTCTCAGGCAAGGCTGGTGGAAATGTAAGTTGGTGTAGCCACTGTGGAAAACAGTATGAAGGTTCCTCAAAAAATTAAAGATAGAAACACTATACATTCCAGTGATTCCATTACTAAGTATATACCCAAAAACCAAACACAGTAATATGAAACATATACACATGTATATGCATAAGGATATATGTAAAAAGATTATATAATAGACTATAAGAAATATATAAAATGGAACATTAGTCACAAAAAAGAATGAGATCTTACTATTTGTGACAACATGAATGAACATAGAATTAGCCTAAGTAAAATAAGTCAAAGACAAATATCATATTTTACTTATATGTTGAATCTAAAACAACAAGCTAAGCAACCCACACAAACACACCCTGCTCCGAAACAGAATCATAAAAACAGAGAACAAACTGGTGACTGACAAAAGGTTGAGAAGTTTGGGGGATGGGCAAAATATTGAAGAGAATTAAAAGGTATAAACTTTACTATATGGTAGTAACATTATATGATGGCATATGATGACTACACTTACTATGGTGAGCAGAGCATTATGAATAGAATTGTCCTATCGCTATACTGTACACCTGATAACTAACATAACACTGTATGCCAATTATACTTCAACTAAAAAAACAATACTATGAAAACAACAGAAAAAAGATGTTGTGACTTAAGAATGGTGAGGGCAGAAAGGGCCATGAAAGTGAAGTATTCAGTGACCAGTGATTGAAGGAAGAATGTATTCCACAAAAAGAGTTCTATGGGCAGGAAAAAGGAGGATAAATAGAGTAACCTTCAAGTGTTTGAGAAAGGTGAAGTCATAAACTTTGATCAGTGAGCCCAATTTAGCCAACAGCCGTGCATACTCAGCCAGCACAGAACTCTTCAGAATTTGATTAATTTTATATGTATATAAATACATATATGTGTATAAATTATATATATGTGTGTGTATATATGTGTGTGTGTGTGTATATGTGTGTGTGTATGTGTATGTGTGTGTGTATATATATGTGTGTGTATATATATATGTGTGTGTGTGTATATATATATATAGATAGATAGATATAAAATGACCTGGTAGATTAAAATTATTAAAAAAAATAATTTACCTTGTTTATGAAAACTTCTGAGTATGAAATCCTTGCAAAAGAATGAAATTAGCAGTTAGAATGTTCGATTTTTTTAATCAACATATAACATATTATTTGTTTCAGGGGTACAGGTCTGTGAATCATCAGTCTTACACAATTCACAGCACTCACCACAGCACATACCCTCCCCAATGTCCATAACCCAGCCATCCTATCCCTACCCCCCACCCCCCAGCAACCCTGTTTGTTTCTTGAGATTAAGAGTCTCTTATTGTTTTCCTCCCTAGTCCCATCTTGTTTCATTCTTTCCTCCCTTCCCCCCATGACCCCCTATCCTGCCTCTCAAATCCCTCATATCAGAGAGATCATATGATAATTGCCTTTTTCTGATTCACTTATTTTGTTTACCATAAAACCCTCTAGTTCCATCCACATCATTGGAAATGGGAAGATTTCATTTTTGATGGCTGAATAGTATGTATTTATGTATATGTATATACACACACACTTTACCCATTTGTCTGTTGATGGACATCTAGGCTCTTTCCATAGTCTAGCTATTGTGCACATTGCTGTTATAAACATTGGGGTGCATGTGCCCCTTTGGATCACTACATTTGTATCTTTAGGGTAAATACCTAGCAGTGTGATTGCTGGGTCATAGGGTAGCTCTATTTTCAGCTTTTTGAGGAACCTCCATACTGTTTTTCCAGAGTGGCTGCACCAGCTTGCATTCCCATCAACAATGTGGGAGGGTTCCCCTTTTTCCGCATCCTCACCAACACCTGTTGTTTCCTGACTGGTTAATTTTAGCCATTCTGACTGGTGTGAGGTGGTATCTCTCTGTGGTATTGATTTGTATTTCCCTGATGCCGAGTGATGTGGAGCACTTTTTCATGTGTCTGTTTGCCAGTCTTCTTTGCAGAAATGTCTGTTCATGTCTTCTGGCCATTTCTTGATTAGATTATTTGTCCTTTGGGTGTTGAGTTTGATAAGTTCTTTATAGATTTTGGATACTAGTCCTTTATCTGATATATCATTTGCAAATATCTTCTCCCATTCTGTTGGTTGTCTTTTGGTTTTGTTGACCATTTCCTTTGCTGTGCAAACCTTTTTATCTTGGTGAAGTCCCAATAGTTCATTTTTGCCCTTGCTTCCCTTGCATTTGGTGATGTTTCTAGGGAGAAGTTGCTGTGGCTAAGGTTGGAGAGGTTGCTCCCTGTGTTTTCCTCAAGGATTTTGATGGATTCCTGTCTCACATTCAGGTCTTTCATCCATTTTGAGTCTATTTTTTGTGTGGTGTAAGGAAAGGGTGCAGTTTCATTCTTCTGCATGTGGCTGTCCAATATTCCCAACACCATTTGTTGAGGAGATTGTCTTTTTTCCACTGGGCATTCTTTCCTGCTTTGTCAAAGATTAGTTGACCATAGAGTTGAAAGTCCATTTCTGGGCTCTCTACTCTATTCCACTGAACTATATGTCTGTTTTTGTGCCAGCACCATACTGTCTTGATGATCAGAGCTTTGTAATAGAGCTTGAAGTCTGGAATTATGATGCTGCCAACTTTGGTCTTCTTTTTCAACATTCCTCTGGCTATTTGGGGTCTTTTCTGGTTCCATATAAATTTTAGGATTATTCGTTCAATTTCTTTGAGAAAAGTTGATGGTATTTTGATAGGGATTGCATTAAATGTATAGATTGCTCTAAGTAGCATAGATGTTTTCACAATGTTTGTTCTTCCAATCCATGAGCATGGAAAATTTTTCCATTTCTTTCTGTCTTCCTCAATTTCTTTAATGAATACTTTATAGTTTTCTGAGACAGATTCTTTGCCACTTTGGTTAGGTTTATTCCTAGGTTTCTTATGGTTTTGAGTGCAATTGCAAATGGGATCGACTCCTTAATTTCTCTTTGTTCTGTCTTGTTGTTGATGTATAGAAATGCAACTGATTTCTGTGCATTGATTTTATATCCTGACACTTTACTGAATTCCTGTATGAGTTCTAGCAGTTTGGGGTGGGGTCTTTTGGGTTTTCCACATAAAGTATCACATCATCTACAAAGACTGAGAGTTTGACTTCTTCTTTGCCAATTCGGATGCCTTTTATCTGTTTATTTATTTGTTTTTGTTGTCTGATTGCCGAGGCCAGGACTTCCAGTATTATGCTGAGTAGCAGTTGAGTAGCAGTGGTGATAGTGGACATCCCTGCCACGTTCCTGACCTGAGGGGGAAAGCTCTCAGTTCTTCCCCATCGAGAATGGGTTTTTCATAGATGGCTTTGATGACATTGAGGTATGTAGCCTCTATCCCTACACTGTGGAGAGTTTTGATCAAGAAAGGATGCTGTACTAGAACGTTTGATTTGTAACTCAGGAGGATTACCTCTTCATCAGAGAGAGCAGAGAAGGACAGAAGAAGAGAAGAGACGTAAAACATTTAAAAAGAGTAATTAATGCAGGTGAAGTTTTGAATAAGAAAATAAAATATGGGTCCCTTGTGTGGTTCCATCAGTTAAGCATCCAACTCTTGATTTCAGCTCAGGTCATGATCTTATGGTCATGAAATTAAGCCCCTCATTTGGCTCTGCACTGGACGTGGCATCCACTTAAGAGTCTCTCTTTCCCTCTCCCTTTGCCCCTGCCCCCTTAAAACAAAAAAGAAAATAAAATTTTACAAAAAGGCTAGTGAGGATATAAAAGGTGAAAACACCTGGGTACATCTTGAAATACCACACAAATGGGTCTTTGGTATGGCCATATTGTTAAAAGCATCTTTCCTGAATACTTTATCCCAATCTCATATTTTCTGCCTCCTGTCATCAAGAGTTTTTTTTTCTGCTTGAAGTTTTATCTCATCCCACAAGTGTGATGTTTTTTATTACTTCTTTGACTTCCAGATTTCCTATTGACTATGCTTTTTACTAGCTCCTCTTGGGCTTCTTTGGGTAAACCCTTCCTTAGTCTCATCTGGAAAAGAACGTGGGATTGGTCCTCTCCTTCATGAAAATGAGTTCCGCTTCTACAATTTTCTTGAGTGTCTTAGAAGCTATCTTCTCATCAACTCTGGATAGGTGTCACCAATTTTCTCTTCAAATCCATTTTTTTGTCATCTCCTTCAGAAAGTTTTAAAAAGAAAACTGTGTTACCATGTTTGGAAGCATGGCACTGGTATTAAAATGCTGAATAAGACTATATCTCCAGAACACCATAATAATTGATGGATCCAATCAATTTTATAAAACCCTCTTCTTTTCTTTATCATTAGGGAAAATTATGTCCAGTCAATTTTATCACCCTGGGAATGGTGGATTTGCTATTTCCATTGAACTGGCTGACCAATCCAGTCAAATAAGTGGTTTACTGTTTTTCACTGGTGAAATAATGAGTTGTTTAATTGAACTGAACAGATTTATAGGTTTCTTGGGCATGCATGCACAAAGCCACAATGAAAATCAATACTTCAACGTGTGACCAAATAGACAAAACTATTTGAATGAAATTTTTTTTTCACACTTGCAATTAAGTCTTGGCTAAGTTTCTTTTTTTTTTTTTTTTAAGATTTTATTTATTTATTTGACAGACAGATCACAAGTAGGCAGAGAGGCAGGCAGAGAGAGAGGGAGGAAGCAGGCTCCCCGCCGAGCAGAGAGCCCGATGCGGGGCTCGATCCCAGGACGCTGGGATCATGACCCGAGCCGAAGGCAGAGGCTTTAACCCACTGAGCCACCCAGGCGCCCCTTGGTTAAGTTTCTTATTCTTATGGGGGCTTTGTTTATACAAATTCAAAGCTAACATATCTCACAATGTGCTGGATATTTTGGAGGACTGGTCAAGAGAATTACTGTAAGGTACTGGGAATAAGAGTAATATGGGGATGTGTCACAAGCTTGGTGGAAGAAGTAAGTTTCTTTGGAGAGAAACTGAATGTCCTACACCAAGATTATATGCAAATATTTTTAATGCAAAACACTGTTCTAAGTACTATAAGTGCCCCCAAGATGAAAATGACAATGTCTCTGCCTTTAATGAGAACACCTGTTAGGAAACTTTTGTCTGCTAGATACAGAATGTACTGTTTGGGCTCAATAGTTTTTTGTTTGTTTGTTTGTTTGTTTTAAATTTATTTATTTATTTTAATAAACATATAATGTATTTTTATCCCCAGGGGTACAGGTCTGTGAATCACCAGGTTTACACATTTCACAGCGGGCTCAATAGTTTTAAAAGGCAAAGAATGTATTGTTATATATGTATCGCATATAACTAAAATTCTTGAGAGAAGAGTTTTTTTGGGGGGGGCGGTTTAATAAATGACTGAATTATGACACTACAGACACATTATTAGAGTAGGCAGTTCGGTTCTAATAGATACCTGATGGCCAGCAAAGAGGAAGTCATGGCCAGGTATGGGGAGAATCAGACGCCTGTTCCAGCAGCACACCCCAACGAGCCAGATCAAACGAGAAAGGCCCAAGATGGTGGGTGTTATGACAGGAAACCCCTGATTAAACAGGGAAGGAAAGGTATGAAACCCTGTTTCCAAGAAATCCCTACCCTAACTAGTGATTATTCCACCACCCCTAGTTAACAACTGCTAATAAAAGATAGAAACTTGAAACCCAGAGGCACAGCTCACTCGTTCTCACTCTCTTTTGCTCTAGCTCTCTTGCTTGCTTATGAGTTTTCTCCCTCTTTTCCCCTCCTGCCTACTGTCACTACTGGACAGTGTACTCTCCTCTTTAACAGAATTTCCCTATTTGTCCCGCTCAACCACTGTGTCTGGTCATTCCTTGAATTCTTTCTTACCATGAGACCAAGAGTCTTCGGCAATGTCTTTGGGAGGAGTTAGGTCAAGGCCCCAGGGCCAGGGTCTCTCCAGTTTACTCAGCAACAACAGCGTCTGGTATAGTTCATTCTGATATCCTCAACATGAGATCCATTGTAAATTAAGTTCCTCTTTTGGTTACAAGGGGAACCATCATAATTATATGCTCTTTTGTTCATACCTAGTATTTGTGAATGAATATGTGAATAAGGAGGGAGAGATCAGGGGAGCTAGGGAGAGAGGGAAACTGGGGTGGGGGAGAAGACAAGAGTACAGAAACACACAGCGAAACACTCCCATCATTACAGAATATAAGCCTTTCTCTTTCTTTGGGTGGGGCCAATTTGCTACAGCTATTCTGGACCAGAAATGCATTGCAGCAGGAATGCCAGAATTGGCTTAGAAGATTCAGTATCTCCACATCAAAGAATGTGCATGTTTAGTGGAGGACTGCACAAAGACAGAAAATTGTGATTTCTGTTAAGAAGTCAGAAGAAAAGAGTTGGATGTTGGATAATGAAATTATTACTTTTAGATTAACTTTACGACTTATTTTTGCATGGTTGCAGGGAAGATGGCAAAAGAGACATATGAATAATTATAACATAAGACAGAATGCAATAAGTAGACATCTTCATCAGTCAGTCAAGAGTTGTTGTTAGAGTTGAATCATGCCTTCCATTCCTGAAATAAACCCTTACAATTCTGAATATACTGTTACCTTCACAAATACTTTGTGAATGCTAATTTGTATAGATTCCTGAAGTCCTCTAGAATTATGTTTTATTTTGGCTTTCTTTTTTTTTTTTTAAGATTTTATTTATTTATTTGACAGCAATCACAAGTAGGCAGAGAGGCAAGCAGAGAGAGGAAGGGAAGAAGGCTCCCTGCTGAGCAGAGAGCCTGATGCAGGGCTCAATCCCAGGACCCTGGGATCATGACCCGAGCCGAAGGCAGAGGCTTTAACCCATTGAGCCACCCAGGCGCCCCTATGGTTTTCTTTTTGCATGTACTCAGAATGTATATTGATCTTTTAAACTTCATTGAAGATTTTTCTCTGGTTCAGCCACTTTCCACAAAGTAGCAAAGGTTTCAATTACTGCAGAGGAATTACCATATATCCAGTGAAGAGAGAACAGTATAAGTGTGTTGAGATGTCAGTGTCAGGCAGTGAGATGAAATTACCCATTAGCTACATGACTTGTTCTCACACATCAGCCTGTCTATGTGTTCGATTTGAATATGTGCCTCAGCAAAATTTCGAATCAAAGCATGTCATGGACTATCAGGGTCATCTGCAAATAGTCAAAACCACTTATATTAAATTCATAAATGCCAAGGGTCCTCAATACAAATGTAAGCTATTAATAAATTTCATGAAAGATGTGTGGACCAATTATTATGGAAACTTGAAGAAGGAAAATCCCTTCCCAGCAGAGTCACTAGAAATATTAAAGTCAATTGTCAAATATTCATGGCAGATTTAGAAGCTGCTTCTGTATCTTCTGGGGTGATGATTTGATGTGGACAACTAAAACAGCTTTATAATATCTGCACTAACTTAAAGGAAAGCAATTCTTGATCTAAACAATGGCTTTTGGAAAAGGAAGTGGTAATATTCAACTACTTTTATCTTAAAGACATATTTAACTGTGCTTCTTCTTTTTTTAAAGATTATATCTATCTATCTATCTGACAGAGAGAGAGAGAACACAAGCAGGCAGAGTGTCAGGCAGAGGGAGAAGGAGAAGCAGACTCCCCGCTGAGCAGGGAGCCTCATGGAGTATTCGATCCCAGGACCCCAGGATCATGACCCAAGCCAAAGGCAGATGCTTAACCAACTGAGCTATCCAGGCATTCCTAACTGTGCTTTTGAAAGATTTTTTGGGTATGAAGAAGTGAAGAACAAATGTGCTATCAAGAAAATCAGGAAACTCATTTCAAAATAGAAAAACAGATGAAATAGGTCACTTTGCACAATAATCAAATAACTTTCAAGTTACAGTGCATTTGCCCAAGTCCTATGTAAAGCAATAATTTTGAAAAGATGGAGAAGAAAAAGAATTATGTAGGAATGGTCTTTTGCCTCTCTCCATGGTGCTGCAGGCCAGTGGCCAAAACCTAATGCAGTCTTGAGTACTCACAGCTTAAACCCTTAATTCTTTTCCTGGACATTACAGCTAACCTCATACAATGATCAACATGGATAGTTAACATGTCCAATTAAGCAGTTCTACTGCTAGTTCATGCTAGAGGAGAACCAGATTAAGTTAGAATGTAAGCCACAAAAGAGAATTACCAATTTTTAAATGCTCCCTTCAGCCTTGATTTACACGAACTGTATAACTTTGCAATAACAAATTAACTCATATTATAATTAATCAGGAGACTTGGCTGTCTCTGTATAAAGAAACACTCAGACTCCATAATAATTTGAGAAGAAATTATTCTCTCAATATTATATTGATAATATAATAAAAATATGTGCAGCTGTTTGCTCAGAACACTTAGAAATAGAAGTTATTAGTGCTTAGTTGGCTGTAAATACAAGAGATATGACTTCAATATTACTCACGAAATTTTCTGTATGCTATCTGGAACCCATTACTTTGTCTCACTAATACACACTTGAAATATATGAGGTTATTTAAATAAATTCACTTCTTCTAAATTAAAAAAAAAAGCTAGAAGGGATGAATATTATTAAATGCTCACATCTTTGAGTTAATTATTTTACACTTTTTTTTGTTTTTTTTTTTTAAAGATTTTACTTATTTATTTCACAGAGAGAGAGACCACAAGTAGGCAGAGAAGCAGGCAAAGAGGGGGGAAGTAGGCTCCCTGCTGAGCAGAGAGCCGGATGCGGGGCTCGATCCCAGGACCTTGAGATCATGACCCGAGCCGAAGGCAGAGGCCCAAACCACTGAGCCACCTAGGCGCCCCTGAGTTAATTATTTTAACAAGAACTTTACCCCTACTATATAGTTGAGAACCTATCTGAAATGAGGGAATGATAGCCTTGATGAGGATAAAGAAGAGCATGAGGGCGAGTCTCCCAGAGACTCTGGGAGAGCAAGACTGAGTGGGTCAGTAGAGTAGGGGGGACTTTGGGAACCCAGAAAGTTCTTAGGTTCTACAGACTAGCAAGGAATAGATCAGATGAATTTCCTAAGGTCAAGTCTGCGTACCTATCACTTAAGAAGCTAGGAGACACAAAATGGGGACTCTCAAAACTAATCTTTCTCTTTGAAAATCATTGCTTCTTTCCCTATTAATTTTTCACTGCCTATGGCTTTATGGATTCAAGCATCAGAAATTTATTGAGTACCTACTATGTGTCAGACATTCTATATATACCTTACACAGATTATTTTATTTAATCCTTTAAATAGTGGTAGATAAATAATCCATGCCTTACAGACAAGACAGCTGAGTAATTTATCTCATACCACTTAATGTGAAATGACAGAAATATAATGTGAACACAAATTTTCTGACTTTGAAGACAACGTCCTTAATAAATGTAATATTTTCTCTAGGTTCCTAGTTCACATTCTGACCTTCTTTTTATGTGGCTATGACATTGGCTCATTTTAATTACTTCTCTATCCTGATGGCTCCTTTATTCTAGAAGTTCTTTATTATTTTCTGATAATAACTTTTTCCCTGTGACCAATCTCTTCTGGCTAAGAACTCAAAGTCTGCTGTGTCAGCCTGTCTCCAGTAACCTTGGCTAGCAGTGGCCCATAGGAATAATGAAGCTCCCAAATCCTTGATTGGAAAGAGAAATCAAGTAAAGATGGATGAAGGAAAAGAAAAAGGGAGGTTGATGGGATTAACTACTACCAACCATTTGTTTTTTTAAAAAATTAAACCTAAGTTTAATAGGTACTAATATGGAAGAATCTTTGCAAGTCAGTGCTATACCATGATCTTTAGGTAAATTACTTAACTTCTCTAACACAATCAGCTGACAAGTTACATTTGAGGTCTACTTCGGACAAAATTGACATATTTCTTATTCTCATGGGACCTAAAAATCTATAAAACAGTGCATAATAATCAAACTCTTGAAGAGTTATTGTGAAAATTAACAACCCAATGCTCATAATAAGTCACATTTGTTTAAATTCCATTTGCTTCTTCTGGATAGAAATCAAGTATCATTGATTCAAATTTAGTTAAGTTAAATCTCTCTTCTATGTTGATATTACTAGTATTTGGGTTATGAAGCCAAGGCAACAATTGATCACTTTCCTTGTCCTTGTAAGTTCAAGCTTAAGTACAAAAGAAGCTGCAGATAGGTAAACCGACAAGAGTACAAGACTGTATTGCTGCTGAGTGCTTTTTCTGTACAGAGATTTTTAGGTCTTTGTTGTTCTTATTGCCCCTAGAGTAAGAGCAAAGTTTTGTTTGTTTTTTCTTTTTAGAGAGAGAAATAGTGAAAGAAAGCATGAGAAGGGAGGAGAGGAAGAAACAGGCTCCCTACTGAGTAGGAAGCCTGACATGGGACTTGATCCTAGGATTCTAGGGATCATGACTCCAGCTGAAGGCAGATGCCTAACCAACTGAGCCACACAGGCGCTCCAAGAGCAAAGCTCTTTTTTTTTTTTTTTTTTTTTTTTTTTTTAAAGATGAAAAGTGGTAACACTTTTACAAGCTTTTATTCTACCTGGAGAAACACCATAGAGGTATAGCATCATAGTATATTCCCAATGACAGGGAGAAAGACACCACTAAAGTTAGTCTTAAGGTCTAGCTCTTGACAGAATGTCATGAGCAAAGGACCTAGCACCATTCTAAAACTTACAATTTTATGAGATTCCAGTGATCCCGGGTGAAGAAAAATACCCTCTGACTGTGAAGTATTTTTGGTTTAAAGCATGTCACCTCAATTCTTGGAGAGACAGAACTTATCCCATGTAAAGTTAATGCTCACACTGCTAGTCAGCACAACTCTGTTCCAAAATATCAGGCTCCTGCCCCATGCCCAAAGACTCAGTTATGTCTTCCCCACACAATTCAAGTAGTTTTAATTTATACAGCTTAGAACTCAAAATATTAATCAAGATAAGTGAAATTTCTATTACCTCCTAAACTTCTCTCATTCCTCACACTTGTGGATCAGTTCTTTAATAAAAGTTTTATTGACCCAATAGTACAAATTTCAAGAAAAGCTCAAGCTATGTTTATAAAACCCCAAAGAACATCTTTTTATGGTCCAAATATTTAAATGCTTTTTCCAGTATTTAATTAACCAACATTGATTTATTATTTAATCCAAGTGCACATATGCTTTATAATCTCACTCAACTGTTACCAGTTTTGAGTGTTTACTAGTGAGTTAATAAGGCTAATAAAAGTGGCATTTTTTTGTTGTTGTTGTTTAAATCATTTGCTATTTTGGGACTATTTTGTTTTGTTTTGTTTTTACTTTGGCTGTGGTTTGCATTTTCTAAACCTTCTCTAGGTACTTTACTAAAGATTAATTATCTATCAGACTTATGTAAATAGGAGAGCTAAGATTGCTGTGCATATTCATTCATAAATTAAAAACAATGCTTTCCACCAGTGAGCTCTATGAAAGGGAAATAGACCTTGACTAGATGTAATTAGGCATTTCTGTTCTCCATAACTGTAATTTACTATTAGTGTTTGAAGAACTATCAGTTCTCATTTACTCTGGTAAGTGACAATAAGTGAGGCTAAAGTAAATTCAAAGCAACACTCCTGGGTCACCTTAGTGAATTTATGGAGCATGCCATAACATTATTTGAAACACCTGTAATTTTGGTCCTGTTGTGCAATAGAATGAACCTCTAGTTTGATTTGTCGTTCTGTATATCCAATGACACTCAAAGTGTATGTCCTCAGGAAAGACAAACTTGACTAGAGCCATGGCTACGTGGTAGGTGGTTTGTACTCTCATTTAACACATGATGCTCAAGATGATCCATGTAGTGAGATTGTCTGCAGAGTCAAACATGAATTATTCGCTCTTTGGACATACATCAGAAAAAGACTCTGAAACTACTGTGTGGTATATAAACCATAGATTATAACTATGTGTAAATATATAGACAAATATCTTTTTCCCTAAAGCTAGTAATAAAGGGGAAAATTGATAATAATTTAGGATTTTTTTTTGTTTTGTTTTTAATTGTATTTAGTTAGCATAATTCTCAGGTTATCAGGCGGGTCAATTTCAGAAAATTACAACATACAAAACATAACAGAAAAAGTACATAAAAATACCTTGAGGCTGAAGATTTTAAAATGGTGTTACCTCCTCCTTAATGGCTTTTAGAACATGTAGATTCAGGAGAGAGTGGACTTATGGGACTTTACCTCCTGCCTTTCAACCAGAATACTTCTGTTTTTGCCTAATGAATTATTTGAAGTTCTGTTCAGAGAGTGAAAGAGAGAGAGTAAGTCACGGGCTTAGGCTGTGTATTAGAAAGCAGGTGTACCAAATCCAAACTGTTCCTTAAGGGAGGCTCCAGAACTCTAGTAATCCACAACTTGGTTGACTGGCATTTTAATTTACATAGATCTGAAGTAGCAAATCTGAGATGGGAGAGCAAAATACAGAGAGTGGGCACACTTACTACCTCTAAGAAGCAGTCACTGGTACAAAGCTACAATAATCAAAACAGTTTCAGTGCTGGCCTCGGGACTGACATATAGACCAATGGAACAAAATTGAGAGTCCAGAAACAAACCCATCCATCTTTGCCCAGTTGATTTATGATAAGGATACCACATCCATTTAATGGGTAGAGCACTATCTTCAACAAATCGTGCTGGGACAAATGGATTTCAACATGCATGAAAATCAAGATGGACTCCTATCACATACCATATACAAAAATTACCTCGAAATAGGTCAATGACCTAAATAGAAGAGCCAAAACCATAGAACTAATAAAAAAAATGTTAAGCCTTTATAAACTTAGATTTGGTAGTAGATTCTTAGCTATGCCACCAAAAGGATAAGAAGCAAAAGAAAAAAAATCGGATAAACTGACTGTCGTCACAATTTAAAAAATTTTGTACATTAAAGGACATTATCAACAAAGTAAAAAGATAACCTACAGATTGGAAGAAAATATTTACAAATCATATATCTGATAAGGATTTGATTATCTAGGGCATACAAAGAGCTCCTCCAACTCAACAACAACCAAACCAAACAACCCAATTAAAAAGTGGGCAAAGTATGTGAATACACCTTTCTCCAAAACCCATGCAAGTCACCAATAATCTCTCGAAAAAATGCTCAACATCATTAGTCATTAGGGAAATGCTAATCAAAACCACAGTGAGAACAATACTGAGAAACTAGAACCCTTGTTCAATGCCAGTGAGAATGTAAAGTGGTACAGCTGCTGTGGAAAACAATTAAGCAGTTCCTCAAAAAGCTAAAAAATACTCACAAGACACAACAATTCTACTTGTATGTATATATTCCAAAGAACTGAAAACAGAAACTCAAATAAATACAAGTACATAATCACAGAGGCACTATTCCCAATAGCCAAAAGGTGGAAACAACCCATGTGCCCATCAATAGATGAATGGATAAGCAAAATATGATATATACATACAATCGGTTATTATTTAGCCTTAAAAAGAAATGACACTGTGATTTTTGCTACAATATGGATGAATCTTGCAAACAGTATGCTAGGTGAAGTCAATGAAAAAGAAAAATGTTGCATGAATCTACTTATTCAGAACAGACAAATTCAGAGACAGAATGTAGAGATTATCAGGGATTGGGTGTTGTGGTAATGGGGAATTGCTGCTCAGTGAGTACAAAGTTTCTGTTTGGAGTGATGAAAAAGGTTTGGAAATAGTGATGATGTTTGTACAACAATGTGAATGTAAGTAATGCGGTCTCATTGTACATTTAAAAATGATGAAAATGACAAATTTTAGGTTATATTTTACTACAATTAGAAAAGCAATCACTGAAAGACTAGATGCAAGGGATAAACTTTTTTTTAAAAAAGATGAGTGATATTTATATATGACACAGTAAATATTTATAACTGGCACAACTGAGCAGTAACTAAGCAGCAAAGATGCCAGCTGCAAACACACATTCAGAGCTACTGGTGAATTCAGTTTAATTACTACCTTGAATCTGGCGCAAAATCAGTAAAGCTCATCTCTGAAGAAGCAGAGAAGGAAGACTCAGCTCATTATAGTGTCACAGTATCAAAGCTCAGATTCTTTGAACAAAAGCCCTATTTAGTCAGGGCCCTTGCTTTGCTGATGAGAAAAAGGAGGTCTGCAGAGCCGAAGACTGGCCAGAGTGCCTCTACGCCATGCACACAGTCTGCACCACAGTTCTGTTCCCATGACATCCATCTCTCCTGATCTTTCCACAATGCATGTCATCAGAGGGAGCGCAAGAAATCCCACTTGTATGGAAATGATACAAATGTAAAAAGGAAATATCAGTTACTATGATCATAATGAGACTATGTGGAATATTTGATTTTCTTCCTTTTTTTTTCTCATCCAGCTTGTTCAATGACCTACTCAGTTGACAATGCCACTGTCCCCCATTCTTTTAGTGGTGATGGTGCTCTTACACTTCCTTAAATGGAATGAGGTTACAGCATGGGCAAGAATACAGGCAGACACACCAGTATTTGTTGCCAGTTCAGCAATGTATCTGCTGTATCAACTGGAGTATGGATTATGATTATGAACAAGAAGTCATGAACTAAAACCTTGCTAAACCTGTTTCTTTTCTTTTCTTTCTTTTTTTTTTTTTTTTTTTTGGTCTGTAAAAATGGGTTTAATGAAGCACCTATATATTCCCCCGTGGAATTGCTAGGAGGATGGAATGAGAGAGCACATACAAAATGTCAGTGTCTTACATGCCATCATCATCTCTTCAGCGGTAAGTACATTAATTACACCTCCCCCACTTTCCAAATGCCACCACCACCATCCTCAAGCTGGCTGGTCCTCTACCCAGAGGGAAATCTCTCTATTACCCTATTCAACTACACTCCAAGTCACCTCAAAATACTACTCTGAAAGTTAGGGTCTTTCATCTTACTTTGTCTTCCCTCATAATGAAAAAACCTTGTTGGCAATTTAACTGTTCACATATTGGTCCCTGCATGGCAAAGGCATCCTAGGCCTCTACTAACTACTGCCTACCTCGAGACCTTTCCTCCTTATTTTCAGGAGAGGGTAGCACTGGCACAGGGACCTGCTTGGGCGATGCTGAGCAATATACATTTAGCTAAGAGTAACCTTTTGTAATGATCACACAGGAGAGTGAGGAGAATGTGGCTACACGAGACCAAAGTCCATTCAATGACTGAGATGGGAAACTCAGTTTTCATACCTTTCATGCTAGTCAGGCCCCATCATTAGCCCAATAAGTCTTATACTTGATTAGGATTAATGTGGAACATGAACTCTCCATCCCTCCTAGGTTTCTTGGAGGGACAGTGATGTATGGCTCAGATACACACCCACGGGTGGAGGAAGTTATCTCATGGAAGCAATCAGAGCACATTTCTTGCCCCTGTCTGGCCTTGACCTTTAAAACACCAACATTTGGATGTTTCTGCCAAATACCTGCCTATGACTAAGCAGTGCATGAACTTACATCACTACTTTATAAAATGACGGCCGTCTGAAGAACACTCATGGAAAAACAAAGTCTAGGATAAAACACAAACAATGGAAGCTCTAGTTCTAACATCAGAGCGACTGATAGCTACAACCCTGGGAACAACATGATTAAAATCAATATGAAGCTCTCAAAATGATTTCTTAAAAAAAAAAATCTAACCATACACTTATAAAAATATATACTTCAGATATTGTCTCTATCTTTCAGAAATTAATGAAAAAAATTCTATTTCCAAACCTGTCTTCTGTTAGATATTCAACAGAATTTCTTCTTAGGAATAACTTTTGATACTTTGGTGAAATACACATGAGGGCACAAAAGCTTTAGGACTATTATATGTCCTAACCAAAAAGATACATTTTTTAAAGACTCTAGGAACCTTGTGTAGTGATTATTTTATTCACTGATTTTTTAAAAAATCACTTTTATTAGGTGAAATACGGATAATTATTGACTAATTTTACTAATTCCAGAGTCCTATCTTCAGGCAGAGTTTGATCCAGGAGGCAAGAGATAGACTCAAGATTTACCGTTTTTGGCTCTGCTTACCTCTGTTGGTTTCATTTAGAATATTTTTCACCGTTTGCCTCCTGTATCACCAGGTCTACAGCACACACTTTCGGCAACCTCAGTAGCAAAAGAAGGTCTAACAGTTCAAACTGCGGTTACACCATTATTCTGGGATTGCTCTCTTTAGAGTAGCCAGGAAAATAGACTATACCAAGTAGTCATGTTTTGGTTATATTCTCAGCCTTAGAGCTAGGGGTTCAACATCATCCCATACATGAAGTCAGAAAGTGGGAGAATCCAAAAATTTGAGGCTACTGCTCCCAAAAACCAGATTCTGAGTAGAGAGAAATACAACTTGACCTTTTAGCCCAGGTCACTTGTTTTTCAACATGGAAAAATACTCAGTTCCCATTTTAGTTCTCACAGTAACTAAGAGCCCCAGAGTAATAACATCTCTCTGTGCTGGTGCTTCTCCATCTGTGACATCAGAATATTCAGTTACCTGGCTTGTAGGCACACTATTTACACTTAATGCTAGTAAAAGGCTCAGGGCCCAAAACACACTATATAAATGCAAAGTGTCAATATAAATTGTGCTAAAAGAGGTATTCCCCAGTTAACAGAAGGAACAGCATGACTGCAAAGATACATCAAATGCTGTAAAAGAAATGCTAATTTCTTTTGCTTCTTCACCACATATTTTAAAAATTGCTTTACTCACATCCTATATTTTAGAGGTTACACTTTTTTCTCAGAATGTCTGCACGTCAGTCACTTGACTTTCTAAAGGTTATCATAACACAACATTTTTTTAAAAACTGAGCCAGTCCTAGAGGACGACAGAAGAGTTTGTTAGAATTCCAATACAGTGCCAAAATCCTCTGTGCCCTCCCTCTCAGCCCTGAGAAAAACTGATTTTTCAAGTGCCTCTGGTAAAAGATTACAGTCATTTGGGTTTGGGTCATTTGTTTGTTGTTGTTGTTTTTTCCTTTCTTTTCTTTCTTTCTTTCTTTTTTATTTTATTTATTTATTTATTTATTTTTTTGGCTTTTAGAGAAATAAAAAGAAGTGGTTTGGGCTAGAAGTATAAATGCCCCTATTTAGTCACAGAAACAAATTTAAATCTTAATCTAAAATGGAAATCCAGTGAAGATGAATGAAAATCCAGCACCACAGAGATGCTGCCAGGATAAGAGGTAGAAATCTCCCCTGATAGGTGATCAATGAGACAGTAAAGGTTAGAAGAATTATTAATGGGGATGCAGAAGAGTAAAGGACAACAGGAAAGGCCAAAAAACCAAAATCTTTTCGGTGATTTTGTTTATAAATCACTATGTAAAATGACCTATGTATAATGGATTAACTCTTACAGTTCTCAGTGTTGGTTGAAGGCCAAGTCAAAGCATTTTCTCATCTGATTCTGTTCTGACCGGATTACATGTTTTGTGGTGGTAGGGTTGCGGTTTTCCATTTTTGTTTTGTTTTAATTTTTAGTAATGAAAATTAATTTTGGACTGAAGTGTTAAGGAATAAGGTGGAAAGATATTTTCATTAACAGAGTCATGACTGCTAAATAACAATGTACAATAAAGTGGATTACAAAATAGTTTTTATTTATTTTTAAACGATGGTATGTTACAATAGTTAGCACTTAGATGGCACTTCCCTTGGGCCAGACACTGTTCTGAGTGCTTTATATTTAATAACTCATAGACGCTGCACTCTGCAAGTGTTACCAATTGCCATGTGATAAATGAGAAAACAGAGAGAGCAGGTGAGGAGGTTTCCCATGATCTCATTAAGATGGAAAGATGGATGAATGAAGGGATGAATGGGCAGATTCATCTAAATAGTGTTCACCAAAATGTTAATGGTAATCATTTCTGGATATCAGAGTAGGAATTTCTGTTGTGCTCATTTTGTTATTTAAAACTGATAAATATTTCTCACTGAAAATACTTATCTTTATAATCAGGAAATAAATATCAATAGCTATGGTCATTTTGGGGAAAATATTTCATATATTGAATACATTCTTCTCCGGTGATTCAGTTATCCTGTTAACATCTTATACAGACAACTCAAACTCAACCAGCTCCAAGTGGATGGACGTCTACCTTCTCTCCAGCCCTTTCTTCTCATCCTCACTCCTTTTCTTGGTGAGTGGTAGGTACCATGAAGAGAGAATGGTGGGAGTCACCTCAGACAAGTGTGAGCAAACTCAATCAATTTTATCATCTACCTTGTTCTCAAACCCAAGTGTTCCTCCTGTTTGCTCATTCATTCTACACCATCATTTTCACCAACTGAGTGAAAAGCTCTCAGCATTTTCTGCCAAGATTACTGCATACAACCCAACCCCTTCCTTCCATCTACCACACTCATGTCTTGTCTTCATCCTTCTAACTTACCCTCCTTGCTTACAAAGCTACCTTTGAGGGAAGATGATCATACAGTGCCCCTGCTTAAAATTATTCCCCTTACAAAGTTTTGCCCCCTTATGAAAAATAAAAACTCAATTCCTTAGCTTTAAATATAAGGCCCTCCAGGATCTGGATCACACATATCTTTCTTGTTTACAGCTCAAGCCTCCCTTTTACTTTGTTTACTTGGGAACTGCATGGGTTTTTCCTGTGTTTATACAACCATATACTAAAGGCTCCCACCTCTAGAATTTCACATGTGCTATTCCCTCTGTCTGAATGTCTTCCACTGGATTTAAATCTTTCTGTGCTTAATCCCTAAAACAGAGACTAGTATCTATTCATTATTCAATTAATATTTATTAAGCACTTGCTATGCATCAAGTAATTTGCCAGTGCTGGTGATAGGAGAGTAAACCTAAAAAGACCTGGTTCCTGCAAAGAGTGACCAACTCATCCCAGTTTGGCTAGCACTTTCCTGATTTTAGCAGTGCAAGTCTCAAGTTCCAGGAAACCCCTCAGTCCTGGACAACCCAGGGTGTTTGGTCATATCATTCCTATACCCAGCAAAAATTCCAACAAGGGAAGCAGCTTACTAATGGACAACAAATAAAATAAGAAAATGAACAAATGAAGAATTCCCTTTCATAGCACCTAAGGAGGGTCATTATAAACATCTTTTATCTTCACATGATCTTGCAATACATCTGAAGTCAACTTTATGATAGAAAAACATAAATACTGTAACATGCAAACACTAATTCTAACATGGAATAAACCAGATTATCTGACTCACAGGGTAGAGAAGCATTCAAGGCACCTCGTGAAGGGCTCTCTAGAGAGAGGCAGGTGAGAAGGAAAAGAATCTTTGCTTTTCCTCTGAGTCAAGTGGAAACTCAGCTTGTGTCTATTCCCATGACATACTGCCAGCAGGATAAAACATGCCTGGAACAGCTTCAAAAGAGGATAGGTTTGAAATGCAGGAAATAAGGGAGAGAGTGTTCTCCATCTCTCCCACTGAAACTCTTCATTACCATCTTCTGTAAAATGGGGGTAATAAAAATAGCTAACTCATAAATTTTTATAAAGATTAAGTTAATTCAATGTCTCTAAGGTGCTTAGGACAGTGCCTGGCCCAGGGTAATACAAATTATGTATTAGCTTATAACACCTACTGCTCTACCTCCTACCTTCACTACTCATTCTACATGGGGTCAGCGGAAAAGGCTGCAGAGACAGTGGAGCTGCTTGAGAACAGTGTCTCCCATCTCAGCTTAATTTAAGAAGAGGCTTATAGAAGGAGGGTAGAAAGAAGGCTTTGATTTCTGGGTCCACCAGCTTTCCTAGCCATGCACTGGTGTGAAGGACAATTTAAGAATTAACCTTCAAATCTGCTCTGTTCAACTCATGAAATCATCTGTATCCCCATGGTTATGGGCCAACGGGAATAGATTTTTAAAAGATGGGTCAAAAATGCACTTGAAAAGAAAACCATATTAGTAATAAAATATTCCATGTTGGTAAGAAAAATAAAATTTGGTAAATAAGGAAATTATCTTTCAGACTTTACCCAAATATTACTGAACTTGAAAGTCATAGTAAATTGAAACTTGTTCACACAGATCCAAATTAGCCTTAATAAATAAAGACCAAAATAAAATCCATCTTTTGCCAAGAGGTTTAACACACAATCTGATATTTATATTCTAGAAGTAGGAATAGAGTCATGTCTTTTCAAAAGTTAAATTAAACAGGCAAAATAATCAAATTAAGTATATGCATTGACATGGTTTTGGCTCCCTTTTTAAAAAAACGTTGGTTATTTTCAGTTAACTCAAATACAGAGGAATAATTTTTTGCTCAGGTGCCAAAATTGCAACCAGATGGTAAGATAAGTCCATCTGAGTTCAATGGTTTGCATCCCAACAATGCCCATCTGGGGTTCTGGAGTACATGCGGCCAGTGCAGCACATGCCTCCTCATCTTCAATCATTTTACCCAAACATATGGCTTCAAGAGGTACAGCTGATTATTGGGAATTTTAATTGAGACCTAATCTCCGACTTTGACGGTGAATGTTAGGCTAAAATCTGAAAAACAGATGGTTTGGGTAAAGATTCCTCAGGCAGAGAGGGGAAGAAGTATGGAGATGACAGCCTTTGTGTAATAAAGAGCAAAGACAAAGTAGGTGTTCCCTTGAAGAGCAGACCCCTTTGTCTAAGGCCTTCTGCTCTTTCCAAAAGCCCCTCTACTCTCACAGCTATGTGCAAATGAGAAAATGGCCATATTTCTCATGAGTAAAACTGTATCCAACATTCTGAGACCATTCCAACCCTTAATTCTACCCCTGCCTGTAATAAAACAAATAAAAATAAAAAGTGTTTCGAAAGGATGTGTGTGTGAATTTATATTTAAAGCCTGACTCAGCGGTTTGAAAATGTTTAATTTCTTCCTGGCACACAATATCTGGGTCATTTTAGCATTGCCTAATGAAACAGACATGAAAATAGCCAATGGTCTATTTAACTGGTTTCCAATAGAAATCATGGTAGGTTGAAAGTAAATCATTCAAGAGCTTGAAAGAGAAACATATTGTGGTCTACTTTATAGCTCTATAATCAGTTGAACAATTTCCTCAAGAAGGCATGTACTGCAGGAAGCCAAATTATATTCCTTTTACCTAACAGACAACACAAATCTGATAATGTCACGTTCTTGCTGAAACCCTTCAGTGATTATCCATTGCTGATGAATGTGGCCCAAAATCCTTAAGAGCCTTAATAAGACCAAGAAAGAATAGAAGAGAGCTAGATCTTTCCCTCCCATGCTCCCCTTTATTATTCTCTATGGTTGACCCCTCTGCATTTCTCTATTCCTCCAAATGACCAAGTACTTCATCTCAGAGCCTTACACACACACACACACACACACACACACACACACACAGAGTTCCTACTGCTTGTGTGCTTTTATTGCCCCTCTTTACTCAATAAACCCTTATTTATTCATATCTCTTTTGGCCTTTACACAACAGTTCATCACTTCCTTGGGAAGTCCTCTCTTTCTCTCCTGGGCAATTTGGGACCCTTATGGTTACTAAACCTGGAGTATTTTTTTCTTTATAGCTCTCATTACAAGTGTAATCATTTCTGTAATTACTTCTTTAATTTATGTCTCCCTCATTACTCATAGCTCCAGTCCAATACCTGGTACAGCACCTGGCATCTAGGACTTACAAACTTATATTTGGTGAATGAACAAGTGAATAATGATTGTTTGACATGACAAGCAGGTGGGAGGCAGAGGGACCATGAAGAAAGAAAAGGCTTTGATGCTGGACATAGAGTGTGGCCAATGCTAAATAAAGGTCTAGTTAAAACTGAAAAAACTTGAACTGATCAGAAAGCTGAATCACAGAATTCTGCTAAATCTGATTCCAGAATTACCTTCTTAAAAAAAAATACAATTAGACTTTAGTCAGAAAATTGCATTACTCTACCATAAATTTCAGTGTATTTATGAAATTACAGTCCTAACTATTTCAACACCTACATTCTCCAAATATCCATTAATGTCTCGCAAATTAAATCCCCTCAGTAACTAATGGTAACTTTTTTCTAGTATAATATTTAAGGATTTAAAGAATCACAACATTTTAGAGAGAATTTCATGTTCATCATGTTCAGATGAACATGACCTCTTATGTTATGTAGTATCGCTTATCAACTTTATAAAAGGAGAAGATTGACAACACAAAGCCCTTCCCTTACACTGATTAAAATTATTTTAAAAAAGATTTTGTTTATATTGAGAGAGAGAGAGAGAGAGAAAGAGAGTACATGAGTGGAGGGAAGGGCAGAAGGAGAGAGAGACTCTCAAGCGGACTCCATACTGAGCATGGAGCCCCACAGGAGGCTCTATTTCACAACTCCAAGATCATGACCTGAGCCGAAATCAGGAGTTTGATGCTTAACCAACGGAGCCACCTAGGTGCCCTGCTGATTAAAATCATAAAAATGCAGGGGCGCCTGGGTGGCTCAGTTGGTTAAGCAACTGCCTTTGGCTCTGGTCACGATCCTGGAGACTGGGGATCGAGTCCCACATCGGGCTCCCTGCTTCTCCCTCTGACCTTCCCCCCTCTCACGCTCTCTCACTTCCTCTCTCTCTCTCTCTTAAATAAATAGATAAAATCTTTTTAAAAAATAAAATAAAATAATAAAAATGCAACTATGTGGCTGTACCACATAGTCGGAAGAATACCAAGTCACGATTCCCAAAAGACAGCCATGATGAGTAAATGCTGGTAATGTAACTGGAGACTATGTGGTGACCATACTTCTCTCTGGCCATGTGGCTTTCCTAAAGGGCAATTCTCAATGTTTAATTTAGAAATTTCATCTTTGTATTAAAATAGAATCTTCAAGAGTTTTCGAACTCATATTGGTTAAGCACATGATCTTCAGTATAAAGTTGAATTATGAAAGCAAAATGGGAATGCCTGTAACTCTAGCTCAACAAATTCAATGTTTCATTCAATGGATGAGAATGTAATCTTTTGTAAAGTGGCTTTACTTGTGTTAATAACAAGGTGGCATTTACAAAACTAATAAACTATAGAGTCCATTAAGGTTTATTGCTGATTTTTGAACATGACCCTTGTAAATATGTTCATTTATAAAAATCATTTGAGTCATTTAAATATCATTAAATTATAGCAGAATTAAAATGAGTTTTCTCCCTGTGGGTTCAGGTATAGGAGAGTAAAGTTATTATTTGCGTAAGCTAGTCAACCAGTCTGGAGTTTGATGTATGACCTAGTGTGCTCCTCCTGCTATCACCCAGGGTAGGGAGTCAAATCAAGGCATGAATCATCTTCTCAGTGTAAACCTTGGGGAAAGTGTCTTTTTTGTTCCCCTTGTGCAGTCAGAAAAGTGGTGGGTCTTTTTCCACACTGAAGCATTATTAAGAGCTTTCTCCCATTTTCCTCACTGTCTATGTCCTATTCCATGGTTCTTACCAGAAACTGTGGGACTGAACCATTAACTGGGGAAAGTCAGGGGAGTCTTCTTCCTGAGATCAACTCTATCTTCACCATCACCTAAGTTCAAGTTTGTATCCTTTCCATCTGACGTGTTGCCAGGGCCCAAGAGCTGGGTCTTTTGGCCCTCAGGACCTTTTCCTTCCTAACATTCTTCCCCACTGTCCTTTTAAAATGATATTAAGTCTCTGCTCAAACGTTATATTCAGGATTATATTTAAGCTCTGAAGTAGGTGAAGAGAGAGGAGAGAGAGAGATCTTCATGTGTGTCTCTTCTCAATTCCTAAGGCAGGTGGAAGTCACAGAGGAAAGGGAGCTGTGTGTACCTAATCGTTCCCTAAAAGGGAAACGTTACGGGCAAGCTGATAAACTTTTGTCAAGGTAAATACCTAAACTCTGTTTCTGGCCTATCAGACTGACCAATTATTTCCTACATTAACACCGTGTAATCAGAAAAATGGCCCAAAGTTACGAATGTGATGAATCCTAGCGTTTTTTTTTCTCCAAATAAACAAAGGAGTTTGTCAACTCGGTCTAGTCAAAACTCCCTTCTGGTTACTGCCTGCATTTACTAGATGCCTGCAGTGTCCGATAGCTGTATTTATTTAATCTTTATTGCATTCTTGCCTATAGAGTTAAATGAAGGGGGGCGTCAGCTAGACAGCTGCCTGGGACATCAGTTCATAAAGCATATTAAAATATCCCTAGAATAAAGTGTAAATACAGTGCTAGTTAACTCAGGTTTCCACATGAGACTACTAACATAATTGGCAAAAAGAGGCAACACGCTTAAGTGGAAATTGTGAAAACACTTCTCCCGGTGGTGAACTTGCTCTGTTGACTTACTTTGCAAAGCATAATTGCAAATTGCATGTTGCAATTATAGGCTGCTCCAGTAGCCTTGAGACAGGCCTGCTGACAGTAAGTTGACATTATAAAACTGAATAGTGTTGGCAAAGTGTTTCCTTTCTTCCTCTTTCCTCTTTAATCAGTGATTTAGTTCATTATCTAAATTTTAACCCTCGGAATATGCTCTCAAGATATATTCTGTTTCAAAAACTTAAATATAAAGTGTAAGCAGGCATGGTAATGGTGAAAGATAGCAAGTGAGTTATCAACCAGAAGACCAGACAATGAGGAGTTGGAGATATAATTTGAACAAAATGTAGCACATCTACGTAGGTAACTTACCTCTTTTCTTCAAGATTATGGGTGACTGATGCTACCGAACTGTAGGTGGCTGAAAGAAAAAATCCCAAAAAACAAAGAATTTCAACTAAGTTTAAAAAGTGACCAGAAAATATATGTGTCTTATCAATAAAAAAGCCAATTCTCTTGGACTCTGTCAAATCAATGCTAAACAAGCATTTGGAAAACAACAATTTGAAGGGGGTATCTCTATACTATGAAGCTATCTGAGGAGCCCACTTGTCTCCAACCAGCCTGGTTTCTGAGGTAGGTACTGGGATACCCACGGCACCCCTGACAGAACAGACCTAGAGAGGTTGGTATCTTCAAGAGATTATTTTTAAGAAATAATTTTGTCAAAAGCCTAAGAGTGAGCGATAGTATTTCCATCTTGGATCCTTGGAAGTTAATAGTAGCCAATAGCTCAGATTTGTTGAAAACTGTTTTGAGTGTGTGTGTTTTAGTTTTTTAATATGAACTGACAGGTGACATGAAATAGAGATGGGAAAAAAATGCTAGATAGCTGAATCAGGATCTCAAGAACTTGAAATGAGCTGGAACTAAAAATTTGTACTTAAGATTAACTATAGAATAAATAGGAATATTCTTCAGCATAATAAAGAGCAAAAAAATTACAGAATGAGAGAGGCATGACTCACTAACATGTGAAATAAGTATAGAGTGTTCATGTAATATGAGCAATATAAAAAGGGGGATAAAAAATATGGGCATTAGTATTATTTGAGGTCACATGGCTAAATTGAAAAAATGATGAGTGAAGTCTGTGACTGCTTTTACCAAAAAATGCACATGCAAACCAAATTTCGGATTCAATTTGGGAATTGAGGAAGTCTATAAAGACTTGAAGCCCAGGGGCACCTGGGTGGCTCGGATGGCTGGGCATCCAACTCTTGGTTCCGCTCAGGTCATGATGTCAAGTTGTGAGATTGTGCCCCAAGTCAGGCTCTGAGCTCAGAGGTGAGTCTGCTTGAAGATTCTCTTCCTCTGCCCCTAACCCCACTTGCATGTTCTCTCTCTCTCCCTCTCTCTTAAATAAATAAATACAGAAATAAATAAAAGGCTTGAAGCCCACTTACAAATCCCTGAGCTATTCACAGGTCTCAGATTTAAGGCGAAATTAGCAGAACAATCTCAGAATTCAAATAATCACAGATTTGAATACTGAATCCACCAACACTAACAGGATGACGTCAGGCACATGACAAACTCTATCAATCTTAGAATCCTCATATGCAATATAGGACTAAAAATACCTAGTTTGTAGAGTGGGTAGTATGTTAGGAATGAGAGCATTTTTACGTACGTACCTATCACTTGGTACACACTCAATGATAAATTATCGTGGGCAAGATGCTGGTCAGATGTATTGTGTATGACTCTACCTGGTGGGTGGTAGGTGTGAGAAGAGCACAGCATGAAAAACCCTAACACCGAACCACATATCTGTTTCCAAAATGTGGATACTAAGTGTTGCTGTTTGTGACTTGTCAACCTTCTTAGGTAGGGGACACCTTATTTTTACTCTTATGCATAGGTTTAATACATATAAATTTTCTTCCAAGACTGCAGTATGTTTATCATTGAGAACATCATAAATCATTAGATTTAAATGTCTTTAGTAGTTCTTTGCTTGTAAATTTTGACTCTCTTTAGCACCATGTTTATTTTAAAATGTCTTAAACAGTCTGCTTACATAACCGTACAAAGAAATTTCTATGAGAAAAGTAGTTTTCCGTTAAAAGGAAGAGGTTGGGAACTAAAGGATTCAATATTCCCCTGAGGTCACCTCCTAAACCACAGTTTTCAGACTTGGTAATCCTTCCAAGGCAAATGAATATTCTAAAATAAGGGGGTGAGGCAGAGAAAATCTGGGAAAGGAAAGGGTGTTCTGAATATATCACATCTCAGGCAATGTACCAGAAGGATGCAGGCAAATCTGTCACGGCATCGTGAACACATTCTTCAAATGACAAAACTTCTCTCTGACAAGCTCTTGGGAAGCAACACAGCACAGTATATCCTTTTGAAGCAGTCTCAGGGGTAGGGAGGGAGGACGGAAGCTATGAAGATGAGGAAAGACAAAGAGTAAGACAGATGCATCTGGGTTATCAACTGTCACTGTAAAAAAATAATGAAACAAGGAAATCAAGCTAAAGGACTGAAGACTTTTAAGCTTGTACTTTCAAAAAATGCATGAATATTGCTACTTGTGATCAAGAAAATGACTGTGCTTGCTTATCAAATAACATATGAAAAGCAGTAATTAGCTGATTCTTGGAGATAGCGTATAACCCCAAGTCTTAGTTGCTACTGGAATGGAATACCAACTTCCTCAAATTAGAAGACTACATTCACCATCCTTAGTCTGGCTTCTCAAAACCTCATAAACGAGGCAGCCATCTGAGCCCTCCTGCACTCCACTTCAACTCTACATACTACATTTTTAATGATAGCTGAGAGTTTTCACTCTTATGTCTGTTGACAGAAGCCAATTGATAATGCACTGTCATAGCAATCCTGTAAGAAATGCTGGGATTTGTTTTTTGTCCTACTTCCCATCTGTAAAGTCATGTTTAATATCTAAGTGTATGTTTTTATGATGAAAAGATAAAGTAGAAAGCTCTACTCCTTTTCCCTCCACCAACAACCAGTTTCTTATTCCACTTTTCCTTCCTAGAACAAAAGGAATTTATTTTCCTACTATTTATTTGGCTGGGCCCTGCTCTGGTGAGGACGCGGAATCCTGACCCTCGGATGGCCTTGTCCGTAGCTCTGCACCGCGGCCTCCTGCGGGGAGGTGCCCAAGCAGTTTTAAGAGTCTGGAGGTGTGGCCGCTCCTGAAGGTGGGATGGAGAGAAAGGCCTTCTTGAAGTCTGTGTCCTTCCACTCTGGGCAGGGACTTCTTTTGACCTCAACAGTGGCCCCCTCCAAGCTTTTAGGTTCTTTGTAACGTGAAGTTAATTTGAACTAAACGACTGATTTTGTTGAACTGCGTATTCAAGCTATTGCATTAAACATCTTTCTGGTAAAAAAAAAAAAAAAAAAAAAAAAATGGGGCGCCTGGGTGGCTCAGTGGGTTAAAGCCTCTGCCTTCGGCTCAGGTCATGATCTCAGGGTCCTGGGATCGAGCCCCGCATCGGGCTCTCTGCTCGGCAGGGAGCCTGCTTCCTCCTCTCTCTCTGCCTGCCTCTCTGCCTACTTGTGATCTCTCTCTGTCTGTCAAATAAATAAATAAGTCTTTAAAAAAAAAAAAATGTCATCTTTAATTTCAAAAGCTATACAGGCAAATGTGTTTTCTTGTTCATTCATGAACACCACTGAGAATTTGCATGAGCTGTGTTCCCTTTGGGTGATCCACAGTAAGAGCAGTCTCTCTACATTGAGTAAATAAACCACTGGGCTGGAGATTGCAAGAAACAGGAGGTAAATCAAAGAAACAGAGGCAAGTCAATAGCATGAGTAATATTAGTAGTGCCAAAAAGTCTTCTTATGACTATTAGAACTTACTGAGTGGCAGCTAGATGGTAGGTATATTGCTGTGTGTGCCATATTGCATTATTTCATTTCATCCTCACAGCAACCCTATGAGGGGGCCATTACTTTGTCCATTTTATGGATTAGGAATCTGAGGCTAAGTAAATTAAAGTAATAGCTAAGTGTTTAGGAGGAGCCATAATTCAGTTCCAAGCTTGTCTGGCTTCCTATCCAGGTGCTACACTACATTGCTTCTTGTATTCAAGTAACAGTCATCTTAACCTCACACAATGGAAAAAGTTAACTGGACAATAAGCTGGTAAAATTTGTTTTTCTTGTTCTAGAAATGGGAAAAGACATTTTTTCTTGTATGAGGTGGTATCATTCAAGGCATGCTGCCTTAAGTGTATTTTTCTAGGAATGAGGCATTGTTTGTACTGAGCTTCCGTATCATTTTGTGAACCAAAGGATCTTAGGAGTCCAAGTCCAACCAAGTGCTTGTGCTTGAACCACCTCTAAGCCATTCAAACCAAGCTTTCCCAAGAGTCGGCCAAGGCATTTTATTCCATCTTTGCATCATTCTTAGTATAATGGAGTATCACAAGCTATTTTCCCCATTTTCTTCCCCATGCGGCATACAATATCACCTCAGACAGACCCACCCTTTTTTTTTTTTTAAAGATTTTATTTATTTATTTGACAGACAGAGATCACAAGTAGGCAGAGAGGCAGAGAGGCAGATAGAGAGGAAGGGAAGCAGACTCCCTGCTGAGCAGAGAGCCCGACGCGGGACTCGATCCCAGGACCCTGGGATCATGACCTGAGCCGAAGGCAGAGGATTTAACCCATTGAGCCACCCAGGTCCCCCCAGACCCACCCTTTTAAAGGAAATTTCACCCTTAGTGGTTCCCTCCAATTGTGTAGCTGAAAAATAAAACTGGGTAAGAGCAGTCTTATATATCATGACAAAGGTAGGTCCTTACAATACTCCACAGTACACTGTATTGGTCATTGATGGGTAACCCCTTACCCTTGTGTCGATTTGCATAAGGAGACAGGGATCTTCTGGGAAGAAAATATCCTATGACTTGAAATTGGTGAAAATTTGCAGACCAAGGAGGTTTTGTTTAAAACACATACATTCAGAGGGGCGCCTGGGTGGCTCAGGTGGCTAAGTGTCTGCCTTCGGCTCAGGTCATGATCCCAGGGTCCTGGGATGGAGCCCTAGTTTGGATCCCTACTCAGTAGGGAGCTTGCTTCTCCAGGTGCCTCTCTCCATACCCCCTCCACTCCCCCACCAATGCTCTCTCCCTCTTTTAAATAAGTAAAATCTTTAAAAAACAAAACAAAAACTCACAAAATACCCACGCAAACACACAAATATATTCTTTGACTTGTGCTATAGGAAAAAGTTCTCTAATTTCCACATATTGTTCAACTAGCATGGGCCCCTGAGTTTTGTCTTTTCTTAGCTTAAGTATCCCTCCCTCCTTCAATTATTCCTATGATAAGTTTGGATGCTCATGTCATACTGTCCCACTTCTCTGAAGTGATCTGGATGTTCTGCATCTCACTTTTAAGTTCTCTTGTGCAAAATCTACTTCAAAAACCCAGCTCTAGTGTGAGATGTCTCTCAATCTTGGTCTCTCTCTCCCTCTCTCTCTCGAACAGTAAGGAATGATACTTTCTCTCAGTCCATAAACCATGCTTGTATCTAAGTAACTCAAAAATCCATTATCATCTTGAGCAGCTATATCACACAATTGACAAACTTTTGAGTTTACTGTCAAGTAAAGACCACAAAACCTCTTTGAGTCACTATTGTACTTTGATGTATTATTTCTTCCTCATCCTGCATCTTGTAATTGGTGTTACAGACTCAAGGTCAGAAGACTATGCTGGAGTGTATCTTGTTAGATTCTGTCTATAATTCTGGCTTTTTGCTACCGTGGTGTTCCCATTCTGCCCTCCAGTATATTATCAACCTCACTTGGCTTTTTAATCCATAGATAAATCAAAGATACCTTCTTAATACAAGTGTAACTAGATGACTAGTTACAATTAGGGATTCTTTCTATGGCCATAGATCTCAAATATACCTAAATAGCAAGATCCATGCCTCTAATTCCTCTTAACACAATGTTCAAGTTTTTTTAGGGAACTGCTCAAAGAAAAATGATAAATGCTGATGGAGAAGAGGTTTGTATAAAATTTTTAAAACATTGGTAACTTTGTAAAAATAGAACGACATTATGATTCAGCAATTACACTATTAGGTATTTACTCAAAGGATACAAGAATACATATTTGAAGGGGTACATGGACCCCGATGTTTATAGCAACATTATCAACAACAGCCAAACTATGGAGAGAGCCCAAATGTCCAACAACCGATTAATGGATAAAGAAGATGTGGGGTAATGAGCACTGTGTGTTGTATATAAGTAATGAATCACTGAATTCTATTCTTGAAACAGTATTGCAATATTGCACAGTTTGGTAACAAAACTTAAATTAAAAAAAAATAAAAAGAACAATAAAAAATAAAAATAAGACATTGGAAACTTCCAATACATATTTGTTTAGTGGCTAAATGGTGAATCTTAATTTTACCTTTTATACTCTAAAATTTCAACATTCCTCATCCAACCATCTGTCCATCCATCTAATACACTGTTTCTAAGCACTGACATTGCACCACCAGCTGCATGCTAGGCCTTGGGGCAAATAAAGCTGAGTCCTCCTCCACCCAGACTGGTGATACACTCTTTCTTTTGTAAGAACAAAAGAGGAGAAAGTCAGTTTCTCAGCAACGACAGCGCAGCACACAGTAGTGAAAGCACAAAGGATGAAGAGCTAACTCTGCCCAGAGTTTGTAGGTGGAGATGGGAGTCAGTAAAACTTCCTAGAAAGGTTGATATCTAAACTAAATCCTGAAGGCGAAGTACCAGGCAGGTGAAGAGTAAAAAATTTTTCACTAGAAGAAGCAAAAGAAAGTACAGCAAGCCTGGGTAAGGGCAAGTCATTTAAAATAAAATCCCTGGTGAGGGTTGTTACTGCTAACGTATGATTTCCACACAGCTTTTGATAGAATATGAAAATAATCTATTTTAGTCAAGTGACTAAACGCAAGAAAACAACGAAAAGAAGAGATATACCACAGAATGATTTTATAGGGACAGGGAAGAAAAATAAAACACGCAGATGGAAATTTTGGCACATGTATGCTTTGCTCTTCAAAACACCCAGGAAGGTTATTCACTTTCTCACACACACACACACACACACACACAACCCTTCCATTTTTCTTAAAACATGTAAGTCTTCCAGTTTATATTTTATTTTGAATCATTTTTTTATAATTTAAGACTGATGAATCCCCAGACCTGTACCCCTGAAACAAGTAATACATTATATGTTAATGTTAATAAATAAATAAATAAATAAATAAATAAGAAATAATTTCACTTCACTAAAAAAAATACAGTTCAAATAAATGTTGAGTGACAGATGTCAACATCAGGAGCAAAGTAAGATCTGGTAAAGACTAGAAAATTCAGAACTGTAAAACTCATGTCCCAACCAAACAGGGTAGATGCTGCTCCAATAATGCCACCTGATTACCAAGAAGAATTTAAGTCCCATAGAACAAGTTCTTCATTTTTCTTTTTTTCCAAAAACTAAAATTCTGGTAAACTAAATTTTACTTTATTTTATCATTTTTTTAATTTATTTATTATTTATTATTTATTTATATATTATTTATTTTATTTTATTTTATTTTATCTTTTGGGGGGTGCTGGGAGGGAGTTGGGGAGGGAACAACTAAATAAAAATGTTGAGAAGCTCAATACAGGTCATTATTTTAAATTAAATACATATGTTGGCCACCACCAGTCTTCAAATTTCAGTTTAGATGCTTGATAATCAATTTCTTAAAAATTAGTGATTAGACTTCCTCAAAATCTCAGGTCCAAGATTCAGATTTCAGCCAAATAACGACATACTTTAGGACCAATGCAATGGATAATATTTCATTTTTGGCTGCTGGGTGACTTAAGACTTGAAACACACCTGACTCTTCACTCTTTTCCCAGACCCCAGAATGATCTCCCCTTTTTGTGGCTGTCAGGACAAGCACATATATTAAGTGCCTTATCTGCTGGGAGTTTGTCAATGTGATTAATTAAAGAGCCAAGTGTAGGAGGGAAATCTCTTGCATGTCCTTCCCCATGCAGTGATTTTTTTTGAGAGACTATCTTATCACAATTAAATTCCAATTTCACAGTTTACTAGCTTTTTTCACTACAAACACGGATGCATTCATAATGCCACAGAAGTATAGAGGAACTGACATCCTGTTCACTGTTTGACTGCAGATTAAATTCCCACATTAAGCAGCCAGTACATGGATATACATGACTTGGGGAAACTCAAATTGGTTTCTGTGAGATTAAACACGTAATTTAAAATGGATTTTCATTTGGGAATGACTTTTTCTCCAAGTGTAGAAATAATTCAAGTGATTCCTATATTTTCATGTTTGAGTTATCTCAAATTTTTGTTTTATGGTCACTCAGCTTTCTGTGGAAAGGCTGGGAATTGTTAGGGAGTTATTTTACTACTGATGGTGTAGGGGAGCAAATTTTGCCACTTCAAGATATACCTCTTTGGCATACTGATTATTTTAAGGTGGTGATTTTTAAGAAACTGCAGACAAAGGAGAAGCTCTGAAAACCTTGTAAAAGTTACCCTTTTGTAAGAGAAACCTACATTCATAAGGAAAATTTCCATTCTTAAGGGTGTCTGCCTGGTTGTATCAAGAAGGGGGAATGACTCTAAATCTCTAGAAACTCATCAATGGAGAAGCCAAGGACTTAAACCTGCATAACAACCGGACCCTTTTTTACTGTGCTTTTCCTGGTAACCTTCCACAAGTTACACCCCACCCCCAACATCTTCTTTTGTCTTTAGCTGACAAAGGCATTTAAGGTGATAGCTTTGATCATTCGGAGGGGTGTTAATCAGTTTTCCCAGCTCTTTCCCATGTGTACAAGAAGTATACATGTTTTTAAATTGTCTTCAGTTTTTTCCTGTTCATGTCTCATGTCAGTTTGATTCCTAGACAAGCTAAAAGAATCTGGAAATGCAAAGTAGCACTTTTATCTCCTCAACAACAGCCAGTTGAATAAGCAACAAGCATTTATTAAGTGCTGACCGAAAAAAAAAAAGTAAATAAATAAAAGAAAGAAAAAAAGTACAAAAGAATGAGCCAGAGCATATTACTGGCCCTTAAGAAGCTTCAAGTCTGTGCTGGCAAAATATATGTCCATATACCAAACAGAGAATACTTTCAATGGAACACATCACAATTTGTTGACTATGAACATGTGCAAGTAATGCTGTAAAATAGAATGTGTCAGATGTGATATAAACCTGAGCCAATTCCAAAGTGGCAAAAAGCTTTCCACAACAACTTGGATACTCCTAATTGGTATGCACATATTTTAAAAGGTACCATTTGAATGTTTATTAAATGTCAGGAATGATTCTAAGCATTCTGCATACATAAATGTCCAAAGCCAGGAGGTAAACACTATTATTATACTCATCTTTTGGATGAGGAATTTGAAGCTTAGAGAGGCTGAATGACTTGCTCAGAATCATACAACCAGCAAGTTCGGATTTGTACGTAGTTCTGCCTGATTCAAAATCCAAGAGTTTTTAAAATTTTTTTTATAGATTTTATTTAATTATTTGAGAGAGACAGAGTATGAGTGGGTTGGGGGAGAGGGAGAGGGAGACACAGACTCCCTGCTGAGCAGGGAGCCAAATGAGGGGCTCAATCCCAGGACCCAGGGATCATGACCTGGGCCAAAGGCAGAAACTTAACTGACTTAGTCACCCCAAAGCTTTAATTTTAATTACCATGAGTTTTAATTACCATGCTGTAACTTTCAGTACTTGGAACACTACTTGACACAAACAAAGCCCCCAGAAAGTATCTCATGAATGTATATTTCCCTGGTTATTTATTATTAGCCACAAAGATCTTTTCCATCCATTCCAAAAATGCCTTCATGATTTAAAAGTTTTGAATCAGTACAACATTTTGAAAAAAAGACATGATGCTTGATGTCACACATTATCAAATATAATACTTTAGTCAATTAACAAGCTTTTAACCACAGTTTTAAAATTGTATTTTAAGTACTTTGACAATTTTGGTCAGGCCTTCTAAAAACAAGTATTCTTAAATTATTACATTAAAAAAATTATATGACATTTGACAAAGGAACATGTATAACATGAGGTTTTTAGAAGGCTGCTTGTCCTTAACCAAATCACCTCTCTCTGGATAACAATTTCTGGATAACTGGATAACAATTTCAGAGACTGTCCTTTGAGGGTGTGACTTTCAGGGTCACAATTCTTGGCTCTTATTTGGAAACATGAAATAGTTTGGGATCAGCAATTCAATTAAGGGAACTTTATTAGTTATTAGTCTTGAGGCAACATATAGCCAATGTAGAGGGATAGGAAGCCAAGACCTGCTGGAGACCCACCAAGGACAAGAAGGACAATGGGGAGGGAAACTAATGTCTGTAGGGGCTACCAAATCTAAAGTTATTAGTTAAATCATAATTTGAAATTAAAAACCATAATTTGAAACTAAAAAAGACCTTTAAAAAGCCAGCAGTCTTCTGGTTTAGACCCAAAGGGAGTTCTACCTCATGGGGTCAATAAAGTTCTTCTACACATAGTAGGTGCTTAGTATTTGTTTAATGAATGATCCCCTACTTATGTTCTATGAAAAAGGATTTGGACCATTTTGACACATCAAAGGGGTTGTGGATGTCAGCTTCTGTGGAAGATACTTAAGAGTTCAAGAGCAGATGTGCTTTCAAAGTTTCACAAGTAGAGGATCCTTGTCTATGAATCAATGCCCAGGGTTCTTTATCTCTAAGATAACTTGCTGATGTGATGTACATTTTAAATTAAGGTCAACAATTTATGAGATCATTGTAAGAAAGCCAAGTTTAGATATATACTCCAAACCAATAGGCAAATAAAACTTTCCTTATTTTCAGTGCTGTTATCTCTAAATTATTTTGTCTTTGACTTCTCAAAGACTCCTCACTTTTTTAGAGTGCTGATAACAGTACAAAAAGTTAACACACACACAGACACACAGACACACACACACACACACACCTCAAGGCAGAGGATCTAAGCACTACTGCATTCATTAAGCTAGAGCCAAAGGGAAAATAGGGCAACAAGAAAGAACATGAAAATATGAGAAGATCAGTTGTGAAAAAACGAGAGAGAGGAGCAAAAAAAATGTCCTATTGGGTATGAGTTATGGCTCATATTTTGTAGACAGTAACAATTTGATTAAGGGAAGGTTATGACAGTTATAAAGGTATGGTGCAGGGTGGGTTTAGGAAACTGAAGCGGGGAAGGGAAAATTGTTTGGCTTATCTGGAACTGATAGTTAAATGAAGGTAAAAATAGATATAAATTATGAAAAGAAGGAAAAGGAGAAACTCATAATAACACTGGAGTTCTAACAAGATACATAATAATAGGCACTTTGATTTCAGAACAGGGATTAAATATAAAGATAAGAATATTTATGGAAGGGGCACCTGGGTGGCTCAGTGGGTTAAAGCCTCTGCCTTCGGCTCAGGTCATGATCCCAGGGTTCTGGGATCGAGCCCCGCATCGGGCTCTCTACTCAGCGGGGAGCCTGCTTCCTCCTCTCTCTCTGCCTGCCTCTCTGCCTACTTGTGATCTCTGTCTGTCAAATAAATAAATAAAAAATCTTTAAAAAAAAAAAAAAGAATATTTATGGAAGATTATTGTGGCATGCATGTGTGGGATGGACTGACAGAGGTAGGGGAGACGACAGAAATGCACTGACATATTTCAGAAACAACTATCAAGTTTTTGCCCAGGGTGGTGGTCCTTATTTCCAAACCACAAAATGGGCTAGTAGGGGCTCAAATTTGAGCAGCAAGTAGAAAAGCAAAGTATTATGCTCGTTTTCACCTCTCCCTTGAATTCCTTCATTCATGATAAGTGGGTATTTGTAGGAACCTAGGTATTACCTAATCATTTCTGCAGCAAAGTTTTGTTTGACAACTGGGGACAAGAATGAAGGAGATTTTGTTTGTTCACTCCTTTTCACTGCCATAGAGCATCAGACAAGATAATCAGAGATTGAGAAAATGTTTAAGTGAACTCTATGTGTCGGATCTGTACATTCGAATTCTCTAATTGACTTTCAGTGGCCATGATGAACTCAATTCAATGTGTACTGAATCAAAGAGAAGTAGATTACTTTTTGTAATAGTGACTGACAATCATGATGGCTATGACAATACTCACCATTTAGAGAAACCCTACTATGTACTAGAAACTTAGCCTTGTAGGCATTTTGTATACAGTGTCTAAAATGTCTCAAATCTTCACAGTAGTCTTGAAGATTAGGCACAATAGAACTATCTCAATTTTGTAGAAGAAACTGACAAGTTTAAATGACTTGCTCAAGATCTCAGCTTAGAAAACAGAGTCTGGATTTGAACACAGGCTTGAGTCTCTGACACATTGTTCCCGCTACGCCATTCATTTGGAGAGTAACAAAGCACACCGTGGCTTAGAAACTTATAAAATATAGCTTACAGTAAGATCCCAGTGTTTCAGAGTATGATGAAGATATCTGAAATCCACCCTCTGTGTGGGAGAACACTTCACAGACCTTATATTGAAATACAGATGCCAATATTTAGCGAATTTGAATGTGTAGTTTAATAGTGATGAACGAAAATCTAGGATAAAAATCTGTTTCATTGGTATTTTGATAGAATTACCAGTATCTTTGGAGAGACATCAAGGATAAGTAGGACGCTATTTCAAAAGATGCTATCTTCTCACACATTATTTCTCTAGCAAGCAGTCTACTACCCGTGGGCTCGCAGTTAACGTTGTAAGAGGTTTGTTGAAACCCTAGTGGAAATAAAAATTTATGAGGCCCTGCTTTATCTTTCAAACTGAAGTAATTCAGGCTTTGTGAACTTTAAGAGATCAGTTCTGCATAATTTATTCAACAAAATGTAGAACCATAACTACATTTTATTTGTACGATATATAAATGTGCACATAACCTCAATTGTCTAAATAATAAATATGGTAGTTGAGGTTTTTCCTCTCCTCTGTCTGGAACACCCTGCACCCTATGCCTTGGTCAGTCTTCCTGGCCCGTGTCCTCTCAGCCTCCCCGAAAGGTGCCTGGGTGTCTTCTGGGAAGACTGCTCTCACTTCCTAGGCAGCATTAGGCCCTGTCATCCCCCTCAACTCCCTGCTTGAAATCCGAGCCTCATGAAGGCAGCCACTACATTGCTATTATCCTTACACTAGAGAAGAGTCAAGAGAAGAGCACTTGCTCTTATTTGGAGAGCTGGAGAGAGAGACAGAGCTGACATTCTTACTCAGCTAGTCAGATTCTAGGGCCCAATACTCCTAACCACTAAGTGAGGGGCCTTTCCAGGGTACACGCCTTAAATATTTTTGCATCTCAGGTCTTAGCAAAACAACAGACACATCAGAGGAAGTCAATGAAAGAATGAACAAATACTTTCAGTTCAAAGGGGGTATTATCAGCTTTAGCCCATCCACGGTTACTGCTGACCCACATGGCCCTGTCACATAGGCAGTGAGTGAAAAGGCAGTGATAACTGAGTTCTTCCCCTACACTATCTTCTGGAGGAAAATAAAAGCAAAAAAGATGGTCTGGGGAGAAAAAGAAACAAAACAAAACTCTGCTTCTCCGTTCCCACTCCTCCCCGCCCTCTACCCCCAAAACAATGCAACAGCGAACCAGCTTGCTCTGCCATGATCTCTTCTCTTGCTAAGTGCCTGAGTCAGGTCTCCCAAACACCATAAGGTAGGGCCTCATTCGAAGCTTTCGAGAACTTATTTTCTAACCAAAAACTCATCTGTCTCAGTCTATAGATCTCTCTAATACAGTCTGATTTCTCATTATTTCCCAAAACACATTCTTTAATTTCTACACTGTCACAAAAATATACCATTCTTACAACCCTTCTGAATTTCATTGCGGAGTCCGTCTTTAATGTTCAGGGTAACTCGGGGACCAGCAAGCTACATTGTGCCACCTGTTTTTTATACCGCCTTTAGGCAAAGAATGTTTTTTTTTTTAAATTTTAAATGCTTAAAAAAAATCAAAAGGAGAATACTCTATGACTTCTGGAAATGCTATGAAATTCAAACTTAGTCTATAAATAAAGCTTTATTGGGACACAACCAATTCATTTACGTATTGTCTAAGGCTGTTTTCATGCTGCAACTTTAGAGGTGAAGAGTTACGACACAGACCATTTGGTCTGGAAACCCTCAAATATTCATAATCTGGTACTGTGCAGTAAAAGTTTGCCAGCCTCTGGGATAACAGAATAACATGATGGTGTGCTGTCATTGAATATCTACTCTGCATGAAACATGGGTACTAGCCATTCTTTATTTCACTCAGACCTCCCACCTAAGGAAGGTGGATATTATTCTTCCAAACTGCAGATGAAGAGACTGGGATTGAACAAGTATAAAGAACTAAAAGCAGAACTAAAAAACCTTCAGACTCCACAGCTCATCCATGGTTTTTCCTCTATGACAAGCTATTTCTCCATATACTTAAGAAAAAGTAAATATATAGACAAGTGTGAAATCATACAATCCACATTCAATACTTAAATAACAATCGGATGCCAATTGATGACAGGGTCCTAGAGAAACCCAGCTAATCCAGGAATTACCAGTTGCATCAATAGAGTTGCTTGGGTCTCTCTCTCTTTTTTTTTTCTCAATTCTTAACTTTACCTGGCACATAGTTTCTTTTTTTTTCTTTCTTTCGTTCTTTTTTTTTTTTTTTTAACATTAAACAATTGCAGATCCTTTCAGGTAGAACTTCAAACTTCCTTTTTATCCCTTTTGTCTTTCATCTATAGATCAATTTATTCTTTAAAAGAATAGACTTTTTACAAGTACAATGTTGTTCCTTGAATTTCATATGACAATTTTTTTTTTTTTAATTTGACAGAGAGAGAGATCACAAGTGGCAGAGAGCTAGGCAGAGGGAGGGGGGAAACAGGCTCCCTGCTGAGCAGTGAGTCTGATGTGGGGCTCGATCCCAGGACCCTGAGATCATGACCTGAGCCGAAGGCAGAGGCTTAACCTACTGAGTCACCCAGGTGCCCCTCATATGACAATTTTTAAATCAGTGCTTCATAGCACATCTATGTGAGCTAGCTAGGCTTTTTGCCCTTTAGATTTCAGGACATCCGGAATGGAATAAAGAAAAAAGGGCAAAGAAAACAGTTTAATTTTGTTCTCCCCAAACATCCATATCTTGAATCTCATAGGCCAAACTAAGCAGAATCACAGTAATATGGAAAGTAAACAGAAGACATCCAGCCAAGATAAGGGAAGAAAGCCTGAATGATGACTTTTTTTTTTTTTTTTTTTTTAATCCAAGTGAATCTGATGCATCCTGACTGCTAGGTAGTTTTGGCTCATGTTTAGAAACAATCCTCAGAGCCGGAGATCTCAAGCTTAATTCTTGGAAAGGTAACCGACCCTTAAGAAAACAGTATTATTTTTACATAACTATATTCTGAACTTGCTTCTAATAATAAAAGCCAACATTTATTGATCATTGCCATGTTTTACACCCTTAACATGTATTAATTTTTTAATCCTCACAATGGCCCTGTGAGGTAATACTACTATTAACTCCATTTCACAGATGAATAAGCAAAAGTACAGCAGGTTAGGGGACTTGCTCACTGGCATTCAGTTAGGGACAGAGTCAGGACCGAACAGAGTCACTCAGAGTGTGCACCTCTAACCACAAGATGGACTGCTTCTGGTCTGCTTCCCAATGTGTCACAACTATTGAATTAAATATCAAATGGTAAATATATCATTTAATCAAACATTTTCATTGTGTAGCGTGGTGGCTACTCTCCAACAAAATTTTGTTCATTTGGTTTTCACTACTTCTCCTAAGGGGTAGTTGTCATGAAGATGGATTTAAAAAAGAGTCTTTTTGATAAAAGCCTTTAGTTGGGCACTTTGCAAATAAACTGGAAAAATAACAGCAAAGATTTCCTTGTGAGAAATTCTGAATCTTATTTAACAGTTTTAAGATTTTAACATTTACATGAAGATTCTGAAAGTGTCTATGACTGCCTAGAAAGTAATTTCCCATCTTTGAGGAAGAAAGATGATCAATATAAGAGTAGATTATCATGTTTTAACTATAGCAGCACACACAAAAATCAATATGAAGTCATTAATCCAGTCAGAATGGAGACTTAGAAGCCAAAAATTATCCAGATACAATGAATTTTTTTGTAGTGACATTCTATTTTTTTCTTTTGAGCCACAATTGATATATAACATTTTATTACTTTCAGGTGTATAACATAGTGACTCAACATTTGTAGAATCACAAAATGGTCACCACCATAAGTCTAAGTACCATCTGTCACCTTTCAAAATTAATATAATATTAACGACTGTATTTCCCGTGCTATATTTATCTTCATGACTTATTTTATAACTGCAAGTTCATACTTCTTAATGCCCTTTACCAGTTTTGTTCCCCCCACCAACAATAATCCACCCATCCCTCTGGCAATCACCAATCGATTCTCTGCCTCTATGAGTTGGTTTTGTGTTGTTTTGTTTTACTTAGCTTCCATATACAAGCCAAATCATATGGTATTTGTCTTTCTGTGTCTGACTTATTTCACTTAATACCCTTCGGTGCATCCATGTTTGCTGTGGCAAATGGTAAGTTTTCATTCTTTTTTTTTTTTTTTTTATGGCTGAGTAGTATTCTTGTGTAGTTTTGTACATTAATTTTGTATCCTATATCTTTACTGAATTCATTTATTACTTCTAACAGTTTTTTGGTGGAGTCTTCAGGGTTTTGTATATATAGTATCATGTATCAGAAAATATTAACAGTTTACTTCTTCCTTTGCCATTTGTATGCCTTTTTTTTCTTTCTTGCCTAATTGCTATAGCTAGAACTTCAAGTACTATGTTGAATAAAAGTATCAAGAGTGGGCATACTTGTCCTGTTTTTGATTTTAGAGGAAAGGCTTTCTGCTTTTCCCCATTAAGTGTGATGTTAGCTGCGGGCTTGCCGTACACAGTCTTTATCATGTTGAGGTAAATTCCCTCTACAGCCAATTTGTTCATTTTTTTTTTTTTAAATCAAGGTTGGATGCAGATTTTGCCAAATGCCTCTTTTGCATCTATTGAAATGGTATTACTTTTATTTATTTTTTATTTTTTTAACATGATGTATCACGATTGATTTGCTGATATTAAGCCATCCTTGAACACTTGGAATAAATTCCCCTTGATCATGGTTTATGATCCCCTTAATGATTGATCAATTTGACTTGCTATTATTTTGTTGAGGGTTTTTGCATCTATGTTCATCATGATATGGACCTGTAAGTTCCTTTTTTTGTGGTGTCCTTGTCCGGTTTTGGTATCAGATAATGGTGGCCTCATAAAATGACTTTGGTAGCTCTCCTTCCTCTTCAACCATTTGGAATTGTTTGAGAAGGATATGATTAAATCTTTGAATGTGTGATATAATTAATCAGTGAAGCCATCTGATCCTTGTCTTTTGTTTGTAGGAAGGTTTTTGATTACTGATTCTTACTAGTAATCAGTTTTTTCAGATTTTCTATTTTTTCATTATTCAGTCTTTGAAGATTGTAAATTCATAAAAAAATCTATTTCTTCAGGATGCTCAATTTGATAGCATAAAATTTTTCATAGTAGTCTCTTATAGTCCTTTGTATTTCTCTATAGTATCAGTTGTAATTTTACTTTCATTTCTGACTTTATACATTTGAGCCCTCTCCCTCTTTTTTTCTTGGTGACTCCGTCTCAAGGTTTATCAGTGTTCTTTATCTTGGTGAGTCCACCTAAAGGTTTATCACAGTTCTTTACAAGGAATCAGCTCTTAGTTTTACTGATATTTTCTATTGTCTTTTAGTCTGTATTTCATTTATTTTTACTCCGATCTTTACTGTTTCCTTCCTTCTACTAATTTTGAGCCTCATCTGTTCTTCTTTTTCTGTTTTCCTTAGGTGTAAAATCTTTTACTTCAGATTTCTCTTGTTTCTTGACACAGGCTTGTATTGCAATAAATTTCTTTCTTAAACCACTTTTGCTATATCCCATGGATTCTGTCGTGTTGTATTTCTGTTTTCATTTGTCTCTATACACTTTTAAATTTCTCTTTTGATTTATTCTATTACCCAGTAATTGTTCAGTAGCATGTTGTTTAGGCTCCACATATGTGTAGTTTTTCCAGTTTCCTTCTTGTAATTGATTTCTAGCTTCATACCTTTGTGGTTGGAAAAGATGCTTGATATAATTTTGATATTCTTGAATTAATTGAGACTTGTTTTGTGGCCTAACATGGAGAATGTTCCACTGCACTTGAGAAGAGTACATATTCTACTCTTTTGGAGTGGAATGTTTTATACATATCTAGTAAGTCCATTAGGTCTTAGTCCCTGTTCTTTAAGGCTGATGTTTTCTTACTGATTTTCTATCTGGATGATTGATGCAATGACATAGAATCCCCTACTATTAATTGTATTACCATCACTTTTTACCTTTAATTCTGTTAATATTTGCTTTATCAATTTTGATGCTCTTATGTTAGGTGGATATATATTTACAAACGTTATATTTTCTTAATGGATATAACCCTTTATCATTATGCAGTCCCCCTCTTCATCTTCTATTATAGTCTTTGTTTCAAAGTCTATTTTGTTTGAAAAGAGTACAGCTATACCAGCTTTTTGTTTTCATTTGCATAGAATAGCTTTTTCCTTCATTTTCAGTCTGTGTGTCTCCTTACTTCTGAAGTGGGTCTCTTATAAACAGTATATATATGTGTCTTTTTAAAAAATCCACTCAGTCACTCCAAGTTTTTTTGATTGGAGCATTTAGTCCATTTACAATTACAGTAATTACTCATAGGTTTGTACTTACTGTCATATTGTTAACTGTTTTCTGACTGATTTTATAGATCTTCTCTGTTCCTTTTTTCTTCTCTTTCTTCCCTTGTGGTTTGTTTACTTCTTTAGTGTTTTGGTCAGACTCCTTTCTCATTTTGTGTATTTACTGTAAGTTTTTGCTTTGTGGTTATTGGGAAGTTTACATATATTATCCTGTGAATCTAACAGTCTGTTTAAGTTAATAGCAACCTTAAATTTGAACATGTTCCAGAAGTCTACATTTTTATTCTCTTCCTTCATGTTTCATGTTTTCAGCATCACTTTTTACATATTTTATGTATTCCTCAACTAATAATTATATAGTTAATTTTACTACTTTTGTCATTTAAACTTCTTAATAGCATAATAAATGATTCATCTACTACTTTTACCATATAGTTATTTTTCCAGTCAGATATACTTTCATGTTTTCTTATTAATTAGTACCATTTCTTTTCATCTTAAAGAAGTCCTTTAATATTTCTTATAAAACTGGTTTAGTAGCAATAAACTTTTGCTCGTTCTGTAAACTTCTTCAAACCTGAATGATAACTTTGTTGAGTATTCTTAGTTGGAAGTTTTTCCCTTTAGCACTTTGAAGGGGTCATGCAACTGCCTTCTGGCTTGCAAAGATTTTGCTGAGAAACCTGCTGATAGCTTTATAGGGTTTCCTTTGTATGTAACAGTTTGTTTTTCTCTTGCTGCTTTTAAAATTCGTTATCAACTTCTGCCATTTTAATAATAATGTGCCTTGGTGTGGGTCTCTCTGGGGTCCCCTTATTTGGAGCGCACTATGCTTCCTGGATTTTAATGTCTGTTCTCTTTCCCAGGTTAGCAAGCACCACAACTAATCACCCCACCCATCCTAGCATGGTGGTGGTGGGATGACATGTATGTACTTGCCTGCTTGTGCTTGCAGGTCATGTAGAGAATACAGTAATGGTATCTGCCAGTGCTTCCAACTCCAGGGAACATCTCAAATGTCCCTGTCCCTCCAGTCAATGTTCCCAGATCTGCAAATGAATCTCCCTCACATACAGTCTGGGTACTTTTCAAACTGTTGGGTGTTTGTTTTGTTTTGTTTGCTGCATCTTGGGGTTAGTCCTCCCAGAGGAGAATCTCAGTTTTCTATAGCACTTTGGGACCCCTGGACATCAGCTCTGTTGGTTTTCAAAGCCAGACATTCTGGGGGCTTGTCCCTCCAGTTGCTGGGCTGCCTGATGTGGGGCACCAACCCCTTGCTCCTCTAGTAGAAGCACCTGTCTGGTGAGATCCCTCCCTACAGTGTGTCATCACACTGTAGGTGGGTTTTTTTGGTCAGGCTGTCTTGGTGTTTCCTACCCATTGTGATATGGTCCTTTTATCCTATGTTGTGAAGAGCATTTCATCTAGTTTTTCAGATCTTTTTCAGAGAGCAATGATCCTCATGTAGCTATAGCTTTGGTGTGCCCATGGGAGAATGTAAGTTCGTGATCTCCCTATGCTTCTGTTTTGGACTCTCTCCCCCATCATAACATTCTTACTATAAATCTGTTTGGAATTTTGAAATAATCAGTTCTAAGGACATACCAAATTATACCGAGAAGATGAAAAATAAGCTTCACTTTATTCAAAAGACAGTTGTTTAAAATAAAAGAAATAGTTCCAATTTCCTCATAGTTATAGTCTCATTCATTTTGTTAGTGCAGCGGGACCACTTATCAACACTTACTTTAGAGTAGAAATGTATGTGGGTTTGTTTTTTTTTCAATATTTTCGATTCTATCTTCTAAAATAGTTTCATGCCATCAGGTAGACTACAGAAAAAAAAAAAAAAACAATTTGTCTTAGATTCTATTGTAGTCTTATAAATAAAGGTATTTCTTTTAAGAATCAAGGAAAGGTACAATGACCTCCAAATCAACTGTTCAGCCCCTGAGTTTCTTACAGGAAAACTGGGGAGATTCAAGAAAGAACATTTGTAACAGATTTTTCCATTTTTGCACTATTTTCACTTCTCAGCTGTCATCATTCTAGGCAGTGCAGAGTAGAAGGCTGCTTGAATTTTCCAGAAAATGGCAACTTCAAAGCTAAATAAAGCTCAGGAGCCACCATGTTATAATCTAATGATGTAGAATAACTGATTTAATCAACCAAATGTAAAAATTATATTCTGATTCCCTTCATTTATTTAAGCAAATTTCTTTACTACATCCCTGAGTAAAATGATGAATATCTTTGACTTGATTTTCTTAAGATGGCATGTTAAATTTTTAAAAAATTCCTAAGAAAAGATGCATTTTCTTTAGTAAAAGCACAGTAATTGATGCTAAGCTATTTTACAATGTTCTTAGCTGCTGAAATTTGTGCTAGTGCCATATTATACACCATTTTTATTAGAATACTATATTTGGTTATAATTGGTTTATGAAAAAATATGGTCAATAACATTGAAGTAAATCACAAACCTGGAAAGTAGTATAAAGAGTGTCAAATGAATTATTATTGTATATGTATTACTCTTTCATTTTGTTTTTGATTAATCTGGATTAAAGGATACATGGGTATTTATTCTGAGTAATGCTACTAACAGCATAACAAGAGAAATCTTGTTTCAATCACATATTTGTACGTTAATTAAAAACAACATTGTAAAGCAATGTTCTCTCATCTTTTTCACATATTTTGCTTCTAGTTACAGTGGTATAGTTTCTATTAGAGGTAAACTATAAACATTCAACAAAATTACTTGAAGACATCGGAAAGTGAGACAGAGAAGAGAATAGGCAGATACTGTGTGGAAGGTAGACCCTGTGTTGGAGCAGGAGATAATACACACTTGGAAAAGATAATGACACAGTAAGGCCTCAGTCAATGACATGTGAGGCACTACAACTCAAATAAAAGCCAGCCATTTTACTCCCTTGAAAAACCAGAGCATAGAGTTTCAAGTGCCCCCAAAAAACAGAAAGTTAATGAATATGATGAAAAGGAAATACAGAGGGAAAACCCCATATTATGGCCTAACTTCTTTCCAAGTCCCTGGCTGACCCCATGAGAGGGACAGATCCCAAGAAGTTCAGTTAGACTAGTTAAGACTAAAAAACATGGCACAGATTCTAGCTGTTACAATCACAAAGAGATAAGAGTTTGGAATTTGGGTGTAGCCAAATTAGCTGCTGATTTTTTCCCCTGTATTTGAAGAATAAAATACAGTCTCTACTTGACAAAATTAAGGATAAAATCCAAAACTTAGACATGTAGGAAAAAGAAACCATGGCTTATAATCAAAAGAAAATTAATCCAGATTGACCTTGAATGTTGAATTAGCAGAAGATCTTTTTAAAATAGTTAATACCGGGGTGCCTGGGTGGCTCAGTGGGTTAAGCCTCTGCCTTCGGCTCAGGTCATGATCCCAGGGGACTGGGATCAAGCCCTGCATCAGGCTCTCTGCTCAGCAGGGAGTCTGCCTCCCCCTCTCTCTGCCTGCCTCTCTGCCTACTTGTGATCGCTCTCTCTGTCAAATAAATAAATAAAATCTTTTTAAAAAGAAAAGTTATTACCAAAAGCATTATCAACAGAAAAAAAAAATGAACAAGACTATCAAACTAAAAAGCTGCACAGCTAAAGAGACCATCAACAAAATGAAAATACAACCTACATAATGGAAGAAAAACTTGCAAGTCACCTTTCTAATAAGGGGTTAACTTTCAAAACCCATGAAGTACTTAAACAACTCAATAACAAAAATAATAATAACCTGATTTAAAAATGAGCAAAGGTGGGGAGGCACCTGGGTGGCTCAGTCAGTCAAGGGACAGACTTGATTTTGGTTCAGTTTATGATCTTGGGGTCATATCAAGCACCCCATCCTCCCCTCCCCTGATAATCAGCTCTGTATTCAGCATGGAGTCTACTTGGGATTATCTCTTTCCTTCTGCCCCCTGCCCCCACTTGTACCCCCTCTCTCTCAAGTAAATTAATAAAAGCTTTTAAAAAATGAGCAAATGACATGAATAGCCGTTTTCCCACAGATGATATTCCCATGGTGAGCAGATACATGAAAAGATGTTTAATATCACTAACCATCAGGGAAATACAAATCAGAACCACAATGAATAATCTCTTCACACTTGTTAAATTGGCTACTATCAAAAAGACAGGAAATAATCAGTGTTGGTGAGTATATAGAGAAAAGGGAGCCCTGGTCCACTCTGGTGAAACCACTATGGAAAACAGTATGGTGGTTCCTTTAAAAATTAAAAATAGAACTACCATATGATCTAGTAATTCCATTTATGGATAACTATCCAAAGGAAAAGAAAACACTAATGCCAAAAAATACATGCATCCCCATTTTCATTTCCCCATTATTTATAATAGCCAAGACAGGGAAGCAACATAAGTACTCATCAATAGATGAATAGACAAAGAAAATGTCACACACACACACACAAACACACATATATTATTCATCCATAAAAAGAAGGAAATGTTGTCATTTGTGATATGAATGGAAGTAGAGAGTATTTTTCTAAGTGAATAAGTCACAGAGAAAGACATACTGTATCATCTCACTTCTATGGGGAATCTGAAAAAACTGAAGTCACAGAAACTGAGAACAGATTGGTGGTTGCCAGACATGGGGAGGGGCAGTGTTTGGAATCAGGGAAATAGGTGAAGTAGGTCAAAATGCACAAACTCTAGTTATAAATATGTTCTTGAAGAGTAATGTATTGCATAAATTTAACAATACTGTACTCTGTATTTGAAAACTGCTAGAAGAGTAAATCTCAAAAGATCTCACCATACACACAGAAAGTGTTAACTATATGAGGTAATGCATGGTAACTAAACTTACTGTGGAAATCATTTTGTAACATATACATATATCAAATCCTTACACTGTAAACCTCAAACTTATGCAATATTTTACATTCAATTATAATTCAGTAAGGCTGGAAAAACTCCATAAATACTTGAAAAATACAAATGATATGCTTGCAGTTTCATATACTGCTATAAAATAGACTCAAAATTGATCGAAGGACCTTCTTTACAAATGCAATGCCTTTATCACAGGGTGATGGTCTGAAATATTTCATTTGTTTCTCATTTAAAGCCACACTATCTTCACTCCTAATTAACCAAGTCCCATAGCATTTCCAAGGGACAAGATGTAAATTCTTCCTTTAATGCATTTGATTAACTTTTTTGAAATTCACATTTACGCTGTCAACGCTTTCAGCCTTTATCATTTCACACACACAGTCTTGCCTGTGCTCCTTCTCTAGTCCTAGTTCCCCCAGATCTTTCCTTCATATCTTCAACTTGATCATTCTTTATAAAATATGGCTCCGGAGAGCTTCAATATTTTAGTTAGTCAACACATTTTTCTTAAAATAATATTTTACTGAATGTCTAGAAATCTACTTATCTGCAATCTAATGCCTTCAACCTTATCTTCTATAGCCCCTTTATTCTAGGACTCAGAAAAGAGAAAAAGAAAAGCCATGATTTCACATATCTAATATTTGAAAGATGTAAAGTAAGTCATATAGTAAATAAAATATACTTTATGCTTCTACTTATATTTTCATATCAATAAAATTAAAAACTATATGCAAAGGTATGTTTTTATGACTTGGAGCAAGTAATTTGTTTTAAAAATATCCAGTGTAACAATGCTAAAGGTCATATAGGAAAATATGCACTTAGTAAATGAATAGAAACTCTCAGCAGAGAAAGTATACAAAAGAGACAAATGAGACCTTGAGAGTTAAAAATACAGTGTTTGAAAATAGTAAATTTGGTGAATTTAATGGCAGGTTAGGGGACATAAAAATCAGTTCCTTTGGATACCAATAAATCAAAATCAACCAATTGTAAAAATGTGGGGGGAGAGGTAAAAAACAAAACACACACACACACACACACACACCACACACACAAACAAAACAGAGCCTCTGAGATCCATGGGATAAAGTAAAATGGTCTAATATACAGGTAATTAGGTTCCAGAAGAGAAGATAAACCTGGGATGCAAAAAAAAAAAAAAAAAAAAAAAAAAAAAAAAAAAAAAAAAAAAAATTAAAGAAACAATTGCAGAGTTTTTCCAAAATTTGGTTAATGTTTAAATTTAAACATTTTAAGAAACAGCAAATCCAAAGAGGAATAAATACAAAGACAACCATACCTAGATCCACCATAATTAAATTACTGAAACCGAAAAAATATAAAATCTCAAATCAGCAAAGGGGGAAAAACATATTATAATACCATTTGTTACTTATTTCTCATTAGAAAAATGAAGTCCAAAGACAGTAGAGTGACATCTCTAAAGTGCTGGAAGGAAAACAAAAACTCTTAGCCAAGAATTCTATATCTAGCAAAAATATTCTCTAAGAATTAAAACAAAATGGAGTTTTAGCTAAATAAAAATTTAGAGTTTATCATTAGCTGTACTGCATTACAGAAAATGCTAAAGGAAGATCTTTAAGTTGAAGGCAAATGTTCCTTGGATCTTTAGAAAGGAACTAAGAGCAACAGAAATGTTAAATATGTGGGTAAATATAAAAGATTACTTTTTCCCTCCTAATTTAAAACACAAGGCTCATGAAATTATAGTTTGGGATTTATAATGTATATCTAGATGAAATAAAAAACGTAGGACAACTAGAGAAAGGAATGAGGAGTAATGGATGATTAGGGCTATACAGTAGCAAATTTCTTTCATTTTATGTGAAATGATACAATATTAAATTTGAGTTGATATTGACAAGGTAAAGATATTTTAACCCCTAGAAAAACTACTAAAAATAATTCAAAGAGGTACAGTTAAAAAGACAGCAGATACATGAAGTACAAGAACAAAGACTCCTAGAATATCAAAGATGAAAGAGACTGTAGAGTACAATGTTTGATCTAACGTCACATCCCCTTTTATAAACATTTGACTGCTCATTTAGCCTAGACACTGCTCGCATACTTCCAAATGAAAGGGCTCATGAAGCACCCCATTGCCCTCATGTTTCTGGTTCTATGTTACACTTCTATAGAGAAAGTTCTCTTCCTTCACAGACAGTATCTATTATCTCTCAGTTAAATATCTAAATATTCATTTCTTCTCCACAGTTTTCCCAGTTTGTGGCTGGAGAAAGGAGGTTATTATCTTCTAGATGAGCTCCTAGATGACTTTATGCCCCATGTCCTCCCCTAGCATCCTGTTTATTTCCTTTGTAACCCTTGCCAAAAATGTAAAAGACATGACTGCCTATTAATTTTATTTGTTTAGTGAATGTGCCTGACACCTAATAGGTGCCCAGTGAAAGTAAGATGAAATTAAAACAAGCATCATGGGACAACTGTGTGGCCATTTGGCAAAAGATAAACTTAGACATACATCTCACACTGTATGGAAGAAAAATCTTTAAAAGGATTAGAATTCTAATGTAAACAAACAAACAAACAGAAAAAACCAAACAAGTATTTGAAAACATGAGTAAATTTCTCTTTAACCTTGGTGCAGGGAAAGGCTTTCTAACTATTATTCAAATTTAGAGATGAGATAAGAGAAAAGAGTAAATTTAACTCTTCTTCAATATGGTAGACAAAAATCCACTATGAACAAAATCCAAGAACAACTAACCAAATGGGAGAAAATATTTGTGATTTATATAGGTATAGATATAGATATATGACAGAAAAAGGGCTGATGACATGCATAAGAATAATCAAACATAGATCAGAACATAAATCAGAATCATATTCAGATTTGTATGTATGTATCATGAACCAGATACACTCTTATGTGTTTTTTACAGGTATTCTTTTTTTTTCTTTCTTTCTTTTTTTTTTTTTTTTTGAGAGAGAGAATACAAGAAAGCACATAATATCCTGGTTGTAATATGTGTGAATTTCCAGACTTATCTTGACTGTTTCTTTAATTTCCACATTTGATTTAGCTCTGATTTATATTCTGTATTGATCTTCTTGGTGTATATTCCTGAAGTATATCTTGTGCATAGAGCAAAATGAGGTATGGATATGTTCTGAGCAGCAAACTATCAGCTTTGCTGACAAGAATTTACTATTCTATTAAAGAGTTACATAATTTACTTTATGGGCCATTGTTTGATATAGTCTAGATTTCTTTTTTTTTTTTTTTTAATTTTATTTATTTATTTGACAGACAGAGATCACAAGTAGGCAGAGAGGCAGGCAGATAGAGAGAGGGGGAAGCAGGCTCCCTGCTGAGCAGAGAGTCGGATGTGGGGCTCGATCCCAGGACCCTGGGATCATGACCTGAGCTGAAGGCAGAGGCTTTAACCCACTGAGCCACCCAGGCGCCCCTAGTCTAGATTTCTTAATCATGACAGAGGTTGAGCAAACTGTGATATTAGCCAATAGATAATAGTCTTAATCATGACAGAGGTTGAGCAAACTGTGATAATAGCCAATAGTTCAATTCTGTATTTTATTGTCTTATAATATCAGTGTTCACATATATTATGAAATGAAGTTTAGTTTTTTATTCCCATGTGATAATTAATGTCAAAACCATGACTAGACAGAACTTCTGTCCCCATCAAAATCTTAAGCCATACTGAAAATATCAGTATATAAGATATCAGTATATATAGATCTAACTGCAGCTGGTGTGATCAAGTGAGATTTATTCCTGGGTTGCAAGGGTGGTTCAATATTCACAAATCAATTAATGTGATATACTACATCAATATGAGAAGTGCTAAGAACCATGGGATCATTTCAATAAATCCCCCCAAAATTTTTTTTGACAAAATACAACATCCATTCACAATAAAAGCCCTCCAGAAAGTAGGTTTAGAGGGAGCATACCTCAACATAGTAAAAGCCATATATGGGAAAACAAAATAAAACAAAACCCACAGCTATCATCATCAATGGGGCAACACTGAGACCTTTTCCCCTAAAGTCAGGAACAAGACAAGGATGCCCACTCTCACCACTTTTACTCAACACAGTACTAGAAGTCCTAGCTAAAGCATACAGACAACAAAAAGAAATAGAAGACACCCAAATTAGCAAGGAAGAAGTAAAACTTTCCCTATTCACAGATAACATAATACTATATATAGAAAACCCTAAAGATTCCACCAAGAAAAACTGCCAGAACTGATAAATGAATTTGGTAAAGTCGCAGGATACAAAATCAATGTACAGAAATCTGTTGCATACTGGTGTATTCTAATAATGAAGGTACACAAAAAGAAATTAAGAAAATAATCCCATTTACAATTACACTCCAAATAATAAGATACTCAGAAATAAACCCAACTAAAGAGGTGAAACACCTATACTCTGAAAACTATAAAACACTGATGAAAGAAATTGAAGTTGACAGGGATGTCTGGGTGGCTCAGTCAGTTAAGTATGTACCTTTGGCTCAGGTCAGGATTCCAGGGTCCTGGGATAGGGTCCTGCATGGGGCTCCTTGCTCAGCGGGGAGCCTGCTTCTCCCTCTGCCTGCCACTCCCCCGTTTGTGCTCTCTCTGACAAATAAATAAATAAAATCTTAAAAACAAAACAAAAAAAGAAATTGAAGATGACCCCCCCCCAAAAAGACATTCTATGCTTATGGATTGGGAGAACAAATATTGTTAAAATGTCTATACTACATAAAGCAACCTATGCATTTAATAAATCCCTATCAAAACACCAACAGCATGTTTCACAGACCTAGAAAAACAATCCTAAAATGTATGGAACCACAAAAGACACTGAATAGTCTTGAGAAAGAAAAGCAAAGCTGGAAGAAACCCCAATTCCAGACTTTGAGTCATATTACAAAGCTGTAGTAATTAAAACAGTATGGTACTGGCACAAAAATAGACACATACATCAATAGAATAGAACAGAAAATCCAGAAATAAACTCTACAATTATGTAGTTGATTAATCCTTGACAAAGCAGGAAAGAATATCCAATGGGAAAAAGTCTCTTCAATAAACGGCGTTCAGAAAAAAGGACAACAACATGCAAAAGAATAAAACTGGACCACATTCTTACACTGTACAAAAAATAAATTCAGGATGGATAAAAGACAGTCTCTTCAATAAACGGCGTTCAGAAAAAAGGACAACAACATGCAAAAGAATAAAACTGGACCACTTTCTTACGCTGCACAAAAAAATAAATTCAGGATGGATAAAAGACCTAAATGTGAGGTCTGAAACCATAAAAATCCTACAAGAGAGCATAAACAGTAACCTCTTTGACATTGGCTGTTGCAACATCTTTCTAGATATGTCTCCTAAGGCAAGGGAAAAAAATGCAAAAATAAACTATTGAGACTACATCACAATAAAAAGCTTCTGCACACCTAAGGAAACAATCAACAAGGGGCGCCTGGGTGGCTCAGTGGGTTTAGCCTCTGCCTTTGGCTCAGGTCATGATTTCAGGGTCCTGGGAACGAGTCCCGCATCAGGCTTTTCTGCTCAGCAGGGAGCCTGCTTCCTCCTCTCTCTCTCTCTTTTTCTGCCTACTTGTGATCTCTGTCTGTCAAATAAATAAATAAAATCTTTAAAAAATATATCAACAAGACCAAAAAGCAACTTACGGAATGGTTGAAGGTATTTATAAATGACATATTTGATAAAGGGTTAGTATCCAACATATATAATGAATTGATACAACTCAATACAAAAAAAAAAAGCCAATTTAAAAAATGGGCAGAAGACATGAACAAATATTTCTCCAAAAAAGACACAGACGGCCAACAGACACATGAGAAGATGTTGAACATGACTCATCATCAGAGAAATGCAAATTACAACCACAGTGAGATACCATCTTATACCTGTCAGAATAGTTAAAATCAACACAAGAAACTATAGGTGTTGGGGAAGATATTGGAGCGGAAGTGGAGAACCCTCTTGCACTGTTGGAGGGAATGCAAACTGGTGCAGCCATTGTGGAAAACAGTATGGAGTTTCCCCAATAAATTAAAAATAGAACTACTTTATGATCCAGCAATCATAAATACTGGGTATTTTCCAAGGAAAAAAGAACATTAATTCAAAGGGATACATACCCCCCACCATGTTTACAGCAGCATTATTTACAATAACTAAGCTATTAGAAGGAGTCCAAGTGTGTCCATCAATTGATGAATGAAGAAAGAAGATGTGGTATTTATACATAGAATGGACTTTTATTTAGCCATAAGAAAGAATGAAATCTTGCCATTTGCAATGACATGGATAGAGCTAGAGAATATAATGCTAAGTGAAGTAAGTCAGTCAGAGAAAGACAAATACCATATGATTTCATTCATATGGAATTTAAGAAACTAAATAAATCAGCAAAGGGGAAAATATGAGAGACACACACAAATCAAGAAACAGACTTAATTATACAGGACAAATTGATGGCTCCTGGAGGGATGGGTTAGATAGGTGATGGGGTTTAAGGAGGGCATTTGTCATGATGAGCACAGGGTGATGTACAGAAGTGTTGAATCACTATATTATACACCTGAAACTAATATTATACACCCAAAACTAATATAACACTATGTTAACTGGAATTTTACAACTTTCAAAACTTTAAAAAAATAAATAAAACACAGCCAGTGTTCTCTCAACAAAAATTAAGATCTACAAATTTTATACTGCATGGTTATTAATAAGACTCTGCTAAACTCTTCAAGGAAGAGTGTTGAATAAGTCACAGGTCCACTTCAAGTAGCTTACAGTTTACCTAATGGAGATGAATATATCTGCAAAAAAACTAATAGAAGGCATCACAAAAATTATTTGGTTGCTTTAGCTTCATAGTAACAAACTGGATACAAGTAAGTTACAGTGAGTTCCCTGGAATAACCCAGAGTTTATAAATTCACCTTCAGTTACTTTGTCTAGGATAACTAGTTCACTCCAATTCTCTACATCACTGTTACTCAAAGTGTGGTCCACAGACTGAAGTGTGTGAGACGGTCCTCAGTGAGACAGAGACAAATATCAGGACAGCATTTAGAAATATTTATAAAAATTTGATAAGGTAATTCTTTCTGCTAAATAATAAAAACATTGAGGCTTGTATTTATACTACTAAAATTGATATTAACAATGAATTATAGATATTTTATGTACTTACATTCATCAGTTCTGGAAAACTTTGAAAACTAAGCCAATTATTACATTAGCTCTCATCACAACAGTGATGAATTTGAGAGGATTCCAGGAGACACTTACCTAAACTGTAAAAATCAAAATGCTAGATGAGCTATCTTCTTATGTTTACATTTTATTTTATTTTATTCTCAATTTGGAAAATTAATCTAATAGAAACAAGCTAGTATTTTCCAGATATCTTTCAATTTTCTTCATCATTTTCTAACTTCTTTAGAATATAATGTTTCACTTTTAAGTTTGAGTCTACTTTATTACATGGATTTTAAATAGCTTTATTGAGGTACAATCTCATACAATAATCTGTATACTCATTTTAGGTATAGTTTCTTAGAATTTTGGTAGCTGGATATAGTCATGTAAACTCCGCCAAAAATGAGAACCATGAGAACCCAACTATAATAGCACTCCAGCTGATCTTAAGGATTATCTTGCTTCAAGTTGACATGCTGCACACTTGCTGACCTAAGGCCCTTGATTTCTAGTGCAACTAATTTACTTTCTTTGAGATTTGTAGACCATTGGCCTTGGGGAACGAAGCACCAGAACATTCCCAGGACACAGAGTCCAGCAAGTTTGTTTGAAGCCATCTCAGCTCTCTGGCCCAGCGATTTTTTTTTTTAGCAAATTGTTTTTCTTTTTTAAGGTCGCACAAATGACTTTACCGATCTCCCTTTACAAATCTGTAGATCTTACCCTCCTTTGCAGAAAGAACAGAAGATTCTTGTACAACTCCCTGAGCACTGAGGAACCAGACCTTCTTGCCGAACCCACCCTGGGCACCGAGGAACTAGAACTTCTTGCACCACCTCTGAGCACACAGATAACTCTGAAGCTGGCATCATCCAGCCTGCATGTAGTCAAGAAATGTCACAGCCCACCACACTCCTTTAATCGAACCACTTTAAAAATCTCTGGGCCAGGCAGAAACCTCAGAGTTGGCCTTTGGACAGGAGTCTGCCTTCTGTCCAGGTGGCTGGCCTGCTGAATAAAGCTCAAATCTCAAATTCCTTTCCAATCAAAACTCATCTCTTGAATATTGGCCTATCAAGCTACAGACAGCCAAACGTGGGTTTCCGTAATACAACTATACATAGCTCAAGGGTAAAAACTACAGAAATGGGGAACTAGCTAGCTGCCTTCTGTACTTCATCTGACCACGTACTCTGGACCAGAAGCCGTCTGCTTCTGTTCAGTCTTCAGTGTTCCTGGGTTTTATAGCTGTTTTCTGGGTGAGACCTCTGGTAGAATCTTAGAGTCTATCATGCCCCAGGGCTTATATTTTATATTTGTTTTTAAATTGCCTTGTTTATAAATTAGTTATATTGCATTTTACAAAAGTATTGGCCTATGGCAACTAGAAAATTTTCAAAAATCTGGTTCATTATAGATTTCTTGAGAAGCACAGGTCTAAACCAGAGGTCCTCCAGCCCTGCTGTAAACTCAACTGAGGAACTGGGCAAAAAGGGAGGTGCTAGCCCCATACTAATTCACTGATCCTGGCCCTCTATTTTTTTCTCCCAAACCCAGGTAATTCTGATTCTCAGGAAAGGCTGCATAATAGAGTTGACTAACTAAGCTAAGGCCTTTTATCAGCTGAAGAATTTTTGATTATACGACAGATGTTAGTTTATCATGAAATGTGGTCTTTTCACCCATGGATTTTAAGTTGGACAGAGAAATGAATAAAGACCATGTTCTGATAGGACCCACTAGCAGAAATACAGAAAACCTTTTGATTATTAGCCAGTTAAATGGGCATAGGACATGAGGAACAGAACTTTCCTACCGGTAAACATTTTCTCTAAGTTGCCAATATTCTCTCAAATACAACTTGCCCATTTTTTTCTCTCAATTTAAGCTTTGTGCAATGAAAACACATCTGAAGTCCTATGTGATCTGAGCAATGAGCCTTACCTTTTTCAGTATAATGTACATCTCTTCCTTCCCTTCTCCCCCCACCCCAAATGCATGTCAGTTGCCCACCTAACAGTGATAATTCTATGGTGTGGCTCCCAAACCAGGAGTATCAGAACCACCTGGGAATTCTTTGAACTGCAGGTCCATGAGCGTTGCCCCAAACGTGCTGAATCAGAAACCCTGAATGGGGCATTAGAAATAAGAGGCCCCTCCCAGTGATACTAATCCAAGCTAAAGTTTTAGAACCACTTCATTAAGATAGACCACATACTAACTCATACCACTCGCCTTGTTGGTGGACATAAAGGGCCTTAAGCATACAGCTGAATGCCACCCAAATTACTTATCTTCTCTTTCTAGTCCTCTCTACCTACATGCCAGTGCTCCTGTCACATTTACCCATTTTGACAAGGACAACCTAAAGTAATCTCTTTAACACTTTAAGGAGTATGACTAAAGAAAGCCAGTTTCATTCATTAACAATTTAAAAACCTTCTTAATGCTGGGATTTGGGGTATCTGTCATTTATCTTCATACTGCACAATAAAAGAGACACTTCTGTGATTCACATCTGAGACTGGCCCTGGTATAGAGGACTGAGAATTTCCCTCCCACAACTATGTTAATGTCAACAGGAAAGCATTTACTTCCATCTACCTTTATTTTCCCCTTCCTCCCTTTAATCATTTATTATAAAATAACTACATGGCAAGATTGAAAGAACATATGGATAAATTTGGTTTACTTAATTCCTGGATGTAAATAAAACTTCTTTCCTATCTATTAAAATAAAATTATGGTGTTCAGCTATGATTATGCCTATAGCTACAGAGCACATAATGTCCTTTTTTTTTTAAGATTCTATTTTTAAGTAATCTCTACACCCAAAACAGGCCCAAACTTATAACGCTGAGATCAAGACTCACATGCTCTATTGACTGAGCCAACCAGCCAGGTGCCGCCCAAAGCGCATAATGTCTTCAAGTCCCCTTTAGAGTGACCAAATTCCACTTGAAGTTCTAACACTCTCATGTAAATCAATACATCCAGGACATCAAATGACTACAGATTTTAACCTAAATCTTTACTTAGAAATTCCCAATGGTTCTTTGTATATACATAAGCTAAGCTTTCATCTCTGAAACCAATTAACATTACACAGAGTTGTTTGTGTAAGCAACCGAGGCATATAACAAAATTTAAATATAGTTTGGAAAGAGTAAAAAGAGCAAAATTACATCTATCAAAGTCCCTGCTTCCTTTTAATAGAAGAATGAGCGAAAGGGCCTATCTTAGCATTGACTCCAGTAACCCTGTAAAAGCTGAAATGTAATTTAATTATTTTCCTTTCTAGTAATTCACTGAGAATTTCTAATCATTCAATCTGAGTATGTTTGATTTATTAAGTATCCTGTTCAAATTTTATTTTCGCTCCATCAGAGTATTAAATCCTCTTAGCAGCAAGCACGTGGAGAAACTGAGGTGTTGAGGCCAGTCTATGGTTCTGGCTGCATTGATTATGCCAGAGAGGACAGGACAATTTTTGATCAAAATTATTTAACAATTGCCTGATCTAGTGATAAATTGGCAGGGTGCTAATTGAGTTACACCTGGAAGGCAGACACTACATGACTCAGGGGAGACTAGGAGTGGTTTCCATGAAAACCACAGAGTGAAAGCAAAATAACAAACCCAGATGAATGCTAAAAATGCACCCAAAAAAGTGCCATGGTAGGAAGTGCTTAAACCCGAGTTTATTTTGGCAGAAAATGGAAAAAAGTTTGCTTTGCAGCAGATACAACCATACGCTGTAAAACTCAGCACTATGAAAAATGTCCTTCAAGTGTTCCAGTCCTTAGAGTTAGTGCACACATTCTTGACATGTGCAGGAGTCTCCCTCCCATCAGGTGAAAAACCTCAAAATTTTCTACCTCTATTAAGTTTATCACATGTCTCTGAAATGGTAGTATAGAAATCAGTGGTTTGGTAAAAGGATGTTTTATCCTTGGATTTTAATTGTTCTAGAAAGTGATCAAATGATAAAAAATTATTTTTCTAGTTGTGTCCATAGAGAAGGATCCCCCCCCAAAAATTTTTGGTACTGAGTGTGTATAACTTCCAAATAAAATTGTTGCTTGAGTATGTGGAAACTTATCATTTTTACAGTTATATTTAGGTCATGAAATTCTACATGTTAGTTCTATGGCACTTGAAACAAAGTCAAATTCTAACTGTGTCATTGCAATTTACAGGGAGCCAAACAGCAGTGGGAAGCAATGAGAGTAGCACATATGGTTTCTGTCACAACCAGTCAACTCCATAGGACAAAAGCAGCCACAGGTAATATGTAAATGGACAAGTATGGCTATATTCCAAAAAAAACTTTAATGATACTGAACTTAGAATTTCATATAATTTTCAAGTGTCATAGAATATTTATCCTTCTGATTTTTTTAAACCATCTAAGGTGTAAAAACCATTATTAGTTTGTGCACCATACACAAACAGGTGTTGAAATAGACTTGGCCTGTGGGCTACTGTTTGCTGACCTCTGGGATAGATGCAGCCTAATTTAATCCCCTAGAGATAGTGACCTAAAATTTACTGTAAGAAACAATGCTTGAATAGAGAACAATGTACAGATGACATTTATCATCTATAAAAATATCTTTTTCTAAATTGCTCAGAAGTAAACTCTTAAAGGGTCTTTGCTTTTATATTTTTGGTAGATACTCTAAATTGTCTTCTCATGGAAGTTGTATCAATTTAGATGCCCAAACAGACTATGAGTAAACCTGTTCTCCATAGCCACATCAGCAAGTTGTGTTAAGCTTCTAGATTTTGTCAGTTTGATAGCTAAACAATAGTACATATATATAGTTTTAATTATATTTCTCTTATGAATGGAGTTGACTTTTCTGTTTTATTGGTTAAGAGTCATTCAAAATATTCTTTGCTGCCAACTACTATTATCTTTTTCTCACTTTTCTATTAGCTTATTGCTCTTCTTAATGTCTAAAGGTCATTTACATGAGGAAGGCACAGGTGGTTAACTACAATGTCAGGTACAAGACAGCAGAGATTTTGTCAGTTTTAGTTACTGACATAACCCTTGCTCTTAGGTAAGTGGCAGGTATAAATTAGTCTTTATCTATAAATGAATTACAAGTGTTTCCTATTTAGTCATTTAGTCATTTGTATTTTGACTTTGCTTAAGTTGATATTTGCTATGCACATCTTTTTTTCTCCCCCATATATAAGGCTAAATTCATCGATCCTTCACAGCTGCTAGATTTTGAGAGGTATTGAGTAAGACCTTCTTTACTCCAAGCTTATAATGTAGTTCTTTCATATTTTTTCCTACAGTTTTATAATTTTTTTCTTAAATCTTTAATGCATTGGCATTTTTTCTTGATATATAGTGGCAGAGATGGATTCAACTTTTTTTTTTTTTCCTGGACTATGACGCAGTCTCACCACTTGTATCACACACTCCATCGCTTCCCTTGCTACCTTTCTACCTCAAATAGGAAACGCCTCCTTTGCTTGCTGTTTACCTCCATGAAAGCTGTTAATACTTGTATATTAATACTACACTCTAATATCTAACTGAATCCATGATTTTTAGTTTCATGATTTTAGTTACCCTTAAATATTTCAAGGATATGATATTATATATATCATCTAAAAAGAGTAATTGTTTATCACTTTCTTTTTAAAGAATAATGTCATGTGGTTATAATTCACTTATCATAAAATTCACCCTTACCACCTCCTTTTAAAATTTGTTAAGATGTAGAATGTTTCTCTCACTTGTGTAATTACACATCTAGCAAATGTTAAACAATAGTGGTAAAAGAAGGCTTCCTTATTTTGTTCCTACCTTTAGTCAGGAATGAATCTAATATCCCACTGGGTTTGGTGCTGACTTTGAGTTAAAACAGATGTAGTGTTATAACATTCAGAATGCATTTATGTATTCCCATTATAAATAAATTTGCCAAATGTCTTAAGTATCTGTAAATATGATCATGACCTTGACTCCCAGCTACTACAATCAGTATATATTTTCTTTTTCCCCTATTCTATTTCACATTTCAGCCCCTCTCCTCCAACACCATTCGGATGAACCTTGTATTTTGTATCATCTCACATGGCTTCTGTGGTAATCTTAGCTGCTTTGGGCACTTTTGACTCAGCATATCATAGCTGTCACCTACTTTTACTCAAAAAGATGTTATTGGGCTTTTTTTCTCTTTCATCTTTATAGTATAGTGTGATGTCCAGAAGGAAAAGGACATGGATGTCTCATTCTACCATACTCATATAGGAACTAAATCCGTTCTAAAATATAAGCACTGCTGGGGCATGGGGGGGGGGGTGGGCAAGATGGTGGAGGAATAGGGGACCCTATTTCAACTGGTTCCCTGAATTGAGCTGGATATCTATCAGAGCACTCTGAACACCCATGAAACCAGCCTGAGTTGTAAGATTATACACATCTGGATCTCTATGGAAACAGAGGATCATCAGTCCAGAGGTACAAAAGATGGAGTTGGGATTGCACAGAAAGATATCAGAGGATAAACAGAAGGGGGAGGGAGCCACCAGAAGTGAGCTGTTGGAAAGTAATACTCCAATGTGAAAGTGCCTTGCACTTGGGGACCAGTGATAGCTTGGAAACTGCTGGCTGTGAGACTGGAAGGGACTGATAACAGCACTCAAACAGAACAAAGGGGCTTAAGGGACAATTGTTGGGACTGGGTGGCCACAGGCACAGAGCTAATCCCATGGTTCCAGGACCTGCCACAGCCACCAGCTCGCCTGCACCTGAGAGGATCCAGTGCAAACTTGAGTCAGCAGTCCCAGGAATGGCAGCCACCAGGGCCGGGCTCACCCAGACCAGTATTGCTCATGGTTTTGGTGGCACGGGGGTACAGAGACAAGTGGGGGCCTCAGGCAACCACTGAGATGGTGGCTGGGGTTATGGGAGGTTGCGGTTTTCAACAGGGCTTGCAGAGGGGGAGACTGTGTTTTCTGGAGGATTCAGAGAGGAGCAGACTGTGGCTTCTCTCTGAGAAGGAGGTCTGGGCGGAGACAGTTTACTGTGCTTTGACCATCCAAAAAGGCGCAAAAAGGCACCAGAGAACAAAAGCCTCCAGAAAACAAAAGCCCCCAGTAATGGTTTCCACCATTTCCAGAGAGCCCAGCCCCTTGATAGGGGGCAGGGCAACTTTGCCCAAGCAGGATCGACTGAAAAACAATGAGGCAGGCCCCTCCCCCAGAAGATAGGCTGAAAGAACAAGAGGACAACAACCACAGGGTCCCCATAAAACTGTAAAACCCCAACACCAGGGGAAAACAGCATATTAATCTCCTGGTATTGTCTCACAGCCTGTATATTTCTTAGATACAATTTTTCTCTCTCTTTCTTTAATTCTTCCCCATGATTCTTGTTCTTTTTTTTTTAACCTACTTATCATCTCAACTACATGTTTAATACATATTCCATAGTAATTTTTTAACTTGAATTTTTTATACAATGCTTTTTTTCTTTTTTATGTATATATAAATATAAGCTTCAATATAGTCCTTTTTTTCCCTATTCAATACTACCTTTATATATATACCAGTTTCAATTTCCCTGTATCTCTGGAAATACAGAGATATACTCAACTCTGGAAAGTTGAGTTCTTAAGCGAAGATAACAACATACACCCAGGGAGAACTGAAATACTCTTCCTTGCCCACATTGAGGGATCATAACCACATTTGTGTCACCCCCCCCTTTTTTATTTTGAGGTGTTTTTTTTTTTTTCTTCTGTAAGTCTTTTGGTTTGTTTTTGTACTTTATAAATCTTACTCTTGGGGCTGGCTTTTTGTTGTTGTTGTTTGTTTGTTTTGTTTTTTCCCTTTTTGGCAGTGACTTCCAGTTGCTCCAAAACTTCCCAGAGTCCACTTTGCCTGGATAGTGGTTGATATTTTCAGCTCTACATCCCCTCAACCACAACTCAACAGAATGACAAGGAGGAAGAACTCCCAACAAAGAAAAGACCCAGAGACAATGTCCTCTCTAGAAGATCTAATGTATATGGATCTAAGCAAGATGTCAGAAATAGGTTCCAGGGTAGCAGTTATGAAAACAATAGTCAGCCTGGCGAAAACTATTAACAGCAACATAGATTCATTAAGGACAGAAGTGAAAGCAGACCTGGCAGAACTTAAAAATGCTATCAATGAGATACAACCTAATCTAGATACTCTAACAGTTAGGGTAAATGAGGCAGAAGACTGAATTAATGATCTTGAAGACAACTGATACAAAAGAGGGAACAGGAGGAGGCCTGGAATAAATAGCTTAAAATCCACGGAAACAGAATTAGAGAAAAATGATGCCATGAAACACTCCAATATCAGAATTATTAGGAACCATGAGGGTGTGGGGAGAGAGAGAGGACTAGAAAATATCTTTGACCAAATTATAGCTGAGAACTTCCCTAATCTGGGGATGAAACAAGTAATCATGTCCTAGAGGCAGAGAGGACACCCCCCCAAGATCAATGAGGGTAGATCAATGCCTAGGCATATAATAGTAAAACTCACAAATATTAGAACCAAGGAAACCATTTTAAGGGCAGTAAGGGGGAAGAGATTCCATACATACAGAGATAGGAACATCAGAATAATGTCAGACCTGTCCACAGAGACCTGGCAAGCCAGAAGGGCTGACAAGATATATTCAAGGTACTAAATGAGAAGAATATGCAGCCAAGAATTCTTTACCCAGCAAGGCTGTCATTCAGGACAGATGGAGAGATAAGAAGCTTCCAGGACCAGCAGAGACTGAAAGAATATGTAACCACTGAGCCAGCCTTCATGAGGGGGGTTCTATAAAAGGAGAAAGACCCCAAGAGTGATACAGAACACAGATATACAGAGAAAATCCATACAAACAAGGACTTCACAGGCAACATGATGACAATAAAATCTTGTCAATAATCCCTTTCAATGTGAATGGCCTAAATGGTCCCATAAAACAACACAGATCAGATAAAAAGACAGGACCCATCCATATGCTGTCCATGAGAGACTCATTTTGAACCTAAAGATACATCCAGACTGAAAGTGAAGGGATGGAGAATGATATTTCATGCCAATGACCTCAAAAGAAAACTGGGGGAGCAATTCTTAAATCAGACAAATTATATTTTAAGCTAAAGACTGTAGTTAGAGATACAGAAGGACACTGTATCGTTCTTTTTTTAAAAAAAGATTTTATTTATTTATTTGACAAAGATCACAAGTAGGCAGAGAGGCAGGCAGAGAGAGAGGGGGAGGGGGAAGCAGGCTCCCCCCTGAGCAGGGAGCCCAATGCAGGCCTCAATGCAGGCCTCGATCTTGACCCGAGCTGAAGGCAGAGGCTTTGACCCACTGAGCCACCCAGGCACCCAACACTGTATCATTCTTAAAGGGTCTAGCAAACAAGAAGATCTAACAACTGTAAATATCTATGCCCCCAATATGGGAACAGCCAAATACATAAGCCAACTATTAACCAAAATAGACATATTGATAAGAATATGTTAATTGTAGGAGACCTTAATATTCCACTCTCAGCAACGGACAGTTCAACTAAGCAGAAAATCAACAATAAGAGCTTGGGATGACACACTGGATCAGAAGGACCTCATAGATATATATAGAACATTCTACCCTAAAACAGTAGAACATTCATTCTTCTCAAGTGCACAGGGAAATTTCTCCAGAATAAACCACATACTGGTCACAAATCAGGTCTCAACTGATACCAAAAGTTTGATATTATTCCCTGCATATTCTCGAACCACAATGCTGTGAAACTGGAACTCAACCACAAGAAAAAGTTTGGAAGAAATTCAAACACTTGGAAGCTAAAGACCATCCTGCTCAAGAATGTTTGGGTCAATCAGGAAATCAAAGAAGAACTTAATCAATTCATGGAAACCAATGATAATGAAGACACAGTGATCCAAAACCTATGGGTTACAGCAAAAGCCGTCCTAAGAGGGAAATATATAGTCATCCAAGCCTCAATCAAAAAAGTAGAAAAATCCTGGATACACAAACTCTCTTTTCTCCTTAAAGAGCAGAGATCAATGAATTAGAAACCAGAAATACTGTAGAGCAGATCAACAAAACTAGAAGCTGATTCTTTGAAAGAATTAATAGATCAATAAACCACTAGCCAGAGTTATCCAAAAGAAAAGAGAAATGACCCAAATTAATAAAATTATGAATAAAAGAGGAGAGATCACAACTAACACCAAGGGAATAAATACAATCATCAGAAATTATTATCAACAGCTATATGACAATATATTAAGCAGCCTAGAAGAAATGGATGCCTTCCCAGAAACCTTTAAGCTACCAAGACTGAAACAGGAAGAAATTGACAACCTAAATAGACCAATCACCGGTAACAAGATTGAAGCAGTGATCAAGCCCCCCCCCCCAAAAAAAAACCATACATGCACACACACAAATACAGAAAACAAGAGTCCAGGGCCTGATGGATTCCCTGGGGGAATTCTACCAAACATTCAAAGAAGAAATAATACCTATTATCCTGAAACTGTTTCAAAAAATAGAAGGAAAACTTCCAGACTCTTTCTATGAGGCCAGCATTACCTTGGTCCCAAAACCAGGCAAAGTCCCCATCAAAAAGGAGAACTTCAGACCAATATCCCTGATGAATACAGATGTCAAAATTCTCAACAAGAACCTAGCCAATAGGATCCAACAGAACATTAAAAAGATTATCCATCATGACCAGGTGGGATTTATCCCTGGGATGCAAGGGTGGTTCAACTTTCACAAATCAATGTGATAGAATACATAAGTAAGAGACAAGAACAACATGATCCTCTCAATTGATGCAGAAAAAGCATTTGACAAAATACAGCATCCTTTCCCGATTAAAATTCTTCAGAGTATAGGGATAGAGGGAACATTCCTCAACTTCCTGAAGTCCATCTATAAAAACCCACAGCAAATATCATTCTCAATGGGGAAAAGCTGAGAGCCTTCCCATTGAGATCAAGAACATGACAAGGATGCCTACTCTTGCCACTATTGTTCAACATAGTACTAGAAGTCCTAGCAACAGCAATCAGACAACAAAAAGAAATAAAATGTATTCAAATTGGCAAAGAAGAAGTCAAATCCTCTCTCTTCACAGATGACATGATACTCTATGTGGAAAACTCAAGAATCTATATCCCCATAATACTAGAACTCACACAGCAATTCAGTAATGTGGCAGGGTACAAAACCAATGCACAGAAATCAGTTGCTTTCTTATACACTAACAGTGAAACTGTAGAAAGAGAAATTAGAGAATCAATTCCATCTACAATAGCACCAATAACCATAAGATATCTTGGAATAAACCTAACCAAAGTGGTTAAGGATCTATACTCCAAGAAGACAAAACACTCATGAAAGAAATTGAGGAAGACACAAAAAGATGGAAAAACATTCGGTGCTAATGGATTGAAAGAATAAACATTGTTAAAATGACTATGTGGCCTGGAGCAAGCTATACTTTCAACACCATCCAAATCAAAATACCAATGGCATTTTTCAAAATGCTGGAAGAAACAATCCTAATATTTGTATGGAACCAGAAAAGACCCCAAATCACCAAGGAAATGTTGAAAAAGAAAAACAAATCTGGGGCATCATGTTGCCTGATTTCAAGCTATATTACAAAGCTGTGATCAACAAGACAGCATGGTACCAGCACAAAAACAGAACATAGACCAATGGAACAGAATAGGGAGCCCAGATATGGACTTCCACTCCTGTGGTCAACTAATCTTCTACAAGGCAGGAAAAAATGTCCAATGGGGAGGAAAAACAGTCTCTTTAATAAACGGTGTTTGGAAAATTGGACGGCTATATACAGAAGAATGAAATTGGACCATTCTCTTACACCATACATGATGACAAACTCTAAATGGATGAAAGACCTCAATGTGAGACAGGAATCCATCAAAATCCAAGCAGAGAACATAAGCAGTAACATCTTCAACATCAGCCACAGCAACTTCTTTCAAGATATGTCTCCCAAGACAGGGGAAACAAAAGTGAAAATGAATTTTTGGGACTTCATCAAGAGCAAAAGCTTCTGCACAGCAAAGGAAACAGTCAAAAAAACAAAGAGGCAACCCATGGAATGGGAGAAGATATTCGCAAATGACAATACAAAGGGCTGATATCCAGGATCTATAATTAACTTCTCAAACTCAACACCCCAAAAAACAGATAATCAAGTAAAAAAATGGGGAGAAGACATGAGCTGACACTTCTCCAAAGAAGTCATACAAATGGCTAACAGACACATGAAAAGGTGTTCATCATCATTAGCCATCAGGGAAATTCAAATCAAAACCACATTTACATACCACCTTACACCAGTTAGAATGGCAAAAATCTAAAAGGCAAGAAACAACAAATGTTGGAGAAGTTGTGGAGAAAGGAAACCCTCTTAAACTATTGTTGGAAATGCAAACTGGTATAACCACTTTGGAAAACAGTGTGGAGGTCCTTCAAAAATTTAAAACTACAGCCACCCTATGACTCAGGAATGGCACTACTGGGGTGTTTACCCCAAAGATACAGATGTAGTGAAAAGAAGGGCCATATGCACCCCAATGTTCATAGCGTCAATGTCCACAATAGCCAAAATTGGATGAGCCAGATGCCCTTCAACAGATGAATGGATAAAGAAGATGCGGTCTATATACACAATGTAATATTACTCAGCCATCAGAAATGATGAATACCCAACTTTTGCATCAACATGGATGGGACTGGAGGAGATTATGCTAGGTAAAATAAGTCAAAGAGAGAAAGTTAATTATCACATGGTTTCACTTATTTGTGGAACATTAGGAATAACATGGAGAACATCGTGAGAAGGAAGGGGAAAACAAAGGGGGAGAATCTGGAGTAGGTGACAAACCATGAGAGACTATGGGCTCCACCAAACAAACTGAGGGTTTTAGAAGGAAGGGCGGTGGGGGGGATGGTTTAGCCTGGTGATAGGTATTATGGAGGGCATGGATTGCATGGAGCACTGGGTGTTATACGCAAACAATGAATCATGGAACACTACATCCAAAACTAATGATGTACTGTATGGTGACTAACCTAACACAATAGAAGAAAAAAAGAACATAAGCACTGCTAGAGAAATGTTATATGACCAAAGTCTTTAAGTGGACACTGAACATTGTCCAGTTATCCTATTTTTTCTCTAGTAGGAAGGATGTTGTGCTATCCACACAGTAGTCACATACCTTCCTCATTCTCCCTAAATAATAAAATAGCTTAACTTTTACTATCATCTTGCTATATATTCTTAGTACCATTCTTTTTTTCTTTTTAAGATTTTTATTTAATTATTTTGACAGGCAGAGATCACAAGTAGGCAGAGAGGCAGGCAGAGAGAGAGAGGGAGAAGCAGGCTCCCCACTAAGCAGACAGCCTGACATGGGGCTCGATCCCAGAACCCTGGGATCACGACCTGAGCCGAAGGCAGAGGCCTTAACCCACTGAGCCACCCAAGTGCCCCTCTTAGTACCATTCTTAATCTTTCCTACATACCACCTCACTCTATCTCCCTAGGACCCTTATAAGGGAGGCACCAGGGAAGCAGGGGAAAAGAATGGTTAAAGGGTGGGCTCTAAAGCTGGAGAGCCTGGTTTTGAATCCCACCTCTACCACCTATTTTGCCTTTCTCTTACTGCTTCTGCTGCTTCTGGAGCCATAGGTGAAGAATGCTGATGGAATCTACTTGCAGGATTGTGAAGAGCATATGAGAGAATAGACTAATACTTATGACGTAACAGAAGATGAGATGCTATGAGATAAAACAGACTAGCACCCAAAGCAAGCTCTTGCCAAACATTTGCTATTATTATACTAACTTTACAGATGAGAACAGTTAAATGGCTTACCCAGGGTTCTTTGGCTACTAAGTAGAGCTGTGATTCAAATCAAGCCAGTCATTCTCTAAAGCCTCTGCCCTTATATGCTATCTGTTTGCTATGGCTGCCATAAAAAAATGTGACAAACTGGGTTGCTTAAACAGAAATGTATTGTCATACAGAAACACACACACACACACACACACAGTGTCCATCCATCTATCCATCTATTGTTCTTCACTTGCTCCTATTGTCATATCTTTTTTATGGATAAAGAAACTGAGTGACACAAGGGTAAATAGGCTTTCATTCTCTCTCATCCTCATGCCCTGTCTAATGTTTGATCTTGCACTTCATGGAGCCAAGATAAACCACCACACAAGATTCTACCAGGTTCCCACCTGCACCCATGCACAATCTCCTCTTCCATTTCTGCCCATGCCATGGAGAGAGCATCTTGACCCAACTTGTGGGGATTGTGTTTTGAGAAGCACCCTCTTTTTCAGCATCAATCAATAATCACAGAAATAAATACATAAAAATTAACCTAAGTGCTATGAAAAGAAAAGGGGTTTTGACAGAAATAACCAGCCAGTGTGGCTAAAGTGCTGTAAGAAAGGCAGTGGCACTAAATCAAACTGGAGAGCCTTGCATTGCATGGTTAAGAGGGTTGCTTTTATCCTCGCTATAATGGGAAACCATTGCAGGAAATGGCATGAGCCAGTTTACATGGAGACAGATAATTACAACCATGTGTTAAGTGCTGTAATTGAGCCGAATAGTGTGAGGACACAGAGGAAAAGTGACAACTCTGCAAGTGGAGTCAGGAAGGTTACAGAAAACATTTGATTTGAAAAATAAAGGGTCCATTGAGTTTTCCTCAAAGATGACTAGTACTTAATTATATAATTTGCTTCTTTCACAGCAATAGGGTGCTATTATCATGCAAATTCATATTAAATGAGCTACCTTGGGCCTTAAATTCAGATTTTTATTTGCCTGATACACTTAAAGAATGAACTCAATCACAGTAATAATATGGAAGTCCTATTTCTAAAAGAATGGGGGGGGGGTAGTTAAACAAACAATAAACAAAATTTAAACCAAGCTGGGATCAGAGCACAGAAAACAGTCACATTAAGGCAAACAAATGAACATAAGAAAAATAAAGCCATGGCCACAAAGAGCTAGTGAAATGACAGAAACAGACTAAGGGGCCAGACAGGTGTGGATGACAGAAGGCAGGGCTGGCCCCACAGTTCCAGTCCTCGCTTTGTCACTTTCTTGTGATTCTGAGGTTACTGAATTTCCCCTGGCTCCATTTCCTCATCTGGGAAATAGGCAGTTGAGTCTGCAGATTTGTCCCAGGGGGCTTTGAACATTCAAAATGTCTCTGAGTTGATGACAGCTGAAGCAGAAAGGTCTTTCCTCTGAATGACTTACTAATTTGTGCTATGGCAAGCTGGAAACAGGAGAACAGAGGGTTGAGGGTTCATTCTCAGTTGCTTCTGGGGAAAGGTACCTAGACTTCTTTTCTCTCACCCCTCACCTGCACAATTCTCTGATGGGAGAAGTCATAGGAGATTAAAACATCAGCATACATGTCTACATAAAGCTGATCTTCACTCCTGTCCTCTAACACTAGACAGATAAATCAACTCATAACCTGGTCATTTCATGTGGAGACTTTGTTTCCTGTCCCACAACTTGCCTTGGAGACATACTCACCCACTTTCTTTGTCTGACTTGTGGGTGGGTTTGGGGGCAAGGGCTGTGATATAGACTAGGAGGGCACTCCCCTCTCTTCTATCAGAAGCTGCTTGGGAAGAAGTGCAGCTCCATGGCGGGGGAAGGAGGGGGCTCCTTTTCAGTCCTCTGAATTGGTCTGGGGCCCACATTCTCCTCATAAACTTTTGGCTAGCTAGAAACTGTAGTACCCCTCTCTCTTTCAGGGAACTTGTGAAGACGGCTGATTGGCAGTATATGTGATGTGGGTATTCCTATATTCTCTGCCTCAATGACATTCTAAATGCACCTCTGGTTATAATTCTGGCATCACTGGAAAGAACAGCATCAATAAATCCAATATTTCTAATCTTTTCCCCTTGGAAATCAACCTTTTCACATTCCTCAGGTTGTTTTCACTTGGCACAACTACGAATAGCCAATTCTTTTTCACTGTATTAAAGATCTAAGTCAGTTAAATGACTAGAAAAAGAAATAGAACATGCTATGGTCGCTGATGAGTTACCATGGAAACCAAATTCAGACTGGAATCCACTTCCAGTATCCCTTGGGTTGGTTACTCATAGACTCAATCTGCATTGAAGCACCAAAAAGAAAAAAGAAAAAGAAAAAGATAGCCAACTCTTAACTATCATTGTTACCATGTATATAAAATTATATTTATATTTATTCAGGTATAGATATATCTTCTATAATGGTAAATTATTTTTAGGTAAAATCTTCATGTATCTGTATACCCCAATCTTCGATTAATTTAGGCGGAATGAGACAACTTTAAAAAAATCTTTTATACTCTAAACAATGCAAAATCAGGGGTGCCTAGGTGTCTCAGTCGTTAAATGTCTGCTTTTGACTCAGGTCATGATCCCAGGGTCCTGGGATCCAGGCCCACATCCGGCTCTCTGCTCAGTGGGGAGCCTGCTTCTCCCTCTGCCTGCCACTCCTCCTGTTTGTGTTCTGTCTCTGACAAATAAATAAAATCTTAAAAACAAAAGCTACGCAAAATCATAAATTTCACATAGCATATTAGTGAGTCATTTTTTTAATCATCTGATTATTCAGTTTCTATACCATCGTTCCACTGCAATATTGTAATATACATTAATTTGGTCATTTAGATGATCAAAACACATTTCTCATATATATATTTTTTCTTGAATATATACATATATATTTAATATTTATATTTATATAAATGATATATACTTATATATATATACATAAATATATTTGCTCTTTATCCACTGTTCCTGGCTCACAGCTCCCCAAACCTTTGGAATTCCCTAAATGTTAAGAATGATAAAAGTGGGGACACCTGGGTGGCTCAGTCGGTTAAGTGGCTGACTTCAGCCACCTGGGATCGAGTCCCACGTCAGGCTCCTTCCTCAGTGGGTACACTGCTTCTCTCTCTGCCTGTTTCTGCCTGCTGCTCCCCCTGCTTGTGCTGTCTCTCTCTTTCTGACCAATAAATAAAATCTTTTAAAAAATGATTAAAGTGTCTCATTAACATAATGAGATGACTTTTGGAAACTCTCAAGAATAGGGACTAGTTGCAAGGAGAACCAACCATGTGATGAGGGAGGTGCAATTTCTAGTCTCACTTCCAGACATCCAAGGATGAGTAAAGGACTGGATATTAAGTTCAATTGCCAATGGCCAATAATTAATCAATTGGATCTATGTAAGGAAACCTCCATAAAAATCCAAAAGGACAGGGCAGAGATTGGACAATTTCTGTTGGTGAACACATGGAGGTTGGGGAGAATGGCATGCTTGGAGAGGGAACAGGCTGTTCCTGAGTTACATCCTTTTATAATAAACTAATCATCTAGTAAGTAAAATGTTTCTCTGAAATTCTGAGAGCCACTCTAGCAAATTAATCAACAGAGGGAAGAGGTCCTAGGAAGTTTGGATTTATAGCCAGGTGTTCAGAGGTATAGATAATAACCCTGACTTGTGACTGGAGTCTCAAGTTCAAAGAAGAGGTCATGGAAACTTCCAATCTATACCCAGTCAGTGAAAAGCACAGGTAACATCCTGAAGCAGAGTGGTCAGGGTAAGGGCAGTCTTGTAGGACTGAACGCTTAACCTGTGGAATCTAATGCTATCTACAGGTAGTGTCAGAATTAAGTACACTTGAGTTAATTGGTTGAATCGTTTGGTTATATGTGTGGGAATCCCCCCCCCCCCACCACCACACATACAGTGGAGTTGGTCTCAGTATACCTATTTATGCACCAACTCAGGTTTCAGGGGTTTGAAAATATGGAAAAAACCCCAAGGAATCTAATTCTGCAGCTGTTCTGCCCTCATTAACCTTATCATTAAGTGGTTAAGAAAAAAATCTAATGTAGATCGAGGACACAGAAATCGAAAATCCTGCCCTATGCTGTCTTCAATCTAAAATGGAAAATCTCTTTTTCCATTCCTCTCTCATGTACTGCAAGACTGTATTAGGAGCTACTTCTTCACATTTTAGTTCAGATGAGAATAAATATGACAAATTTTTTCTTTTTATGCCATTGATTTGGGGGTTGTACTATGTCTGTGCTGTCAGGTCATTGTAAAAAGAAGTTCATGGTGGAAGAATTCAGGTAATGTATTTCCTTTCTCTACAGTATCTTATGCACTTGAGGCTTCCTTAATATCAAGTGATGAACCAACAACTCTATTTTGGCTTCCCCTAAGAGCCCTTTTCTGGGTTCACACTTAGTTAATAGAGGTTCCCTTTTGGGAAATTGATGACCCATGATAATGGATTTGATTATAGGAAGACATTTGTACTTTGGAGCAAAATGACCACAGATCATTTTGATGGTCTTTTTTAGTCTTACTATGTAAGAATTGGGCTATTAATTCTTCCCATGGAGACAGACTAATATTTCAGAAATCCTCCTCCTTTTAGATTTATTGATTTATTTATTTTTGAGAAAGAGAGAGAGAGAGAGAGGAGATGGGCAAAGGGGGAGTGAGAGAGTCTCAAGCAGACTCACCACTGAGCACCAAGCTTGAAGTGAGGCTGGATCCCACAACCCCAAAATCATAGCCCCAGTGGAAACCAAGAACTAGATGCTCAACCGAATGTGGCACCCAAGTGCCCCTAGAAATCCTTCTTTTACCAGTCTACTGGGATACTAAATATCCCAACATCACTCAGAGTTCTAGAGAGTAAGCTCCAGTAAGAGGAAAAATGTAGCCCAGTTGGGAGTGCATTTGGTACAAAACCCAGAATCTCTCAAATGGAACAGTCCTCACATGCATCAATAGGAAAAGATAAGCACAGCTTCAGATCTCTTTAAATCACAGTAGAGAGATTACTGGAATATTAGTGTATATGCTAGGAGGAAACTTAGGGTTCCTCAGCAAAATCCCTCTTATTTCACAGATGACTTAGTTAAATAATTTGCTTAAAGACACTCAGGGAACTAATGAGAAAATCAGGATGAGGAACTATTTCTATATTCATAATATGCCCTCCTCCCCAGAAAATCTAAATTCGCCTGTCTCAGATTATGCATGGATTTAAATGGAGTCACATAGTAAGTAGGTATGCTTGGATGCTCTAACTAGTGGTTTATACTGACAAAAAATACAAGGAACATTCCTTTAAGATCTGCCAGGACAATTCAGTTACCAGATTATATACTTAGAATCAAAGATTTAATTAAACTCCTTCCCCCAACACCCAAAACTGCTTCTTTGGTTCATTCAGTCTAATTTCTTGACTATTATTAACACCACCTTTTTAAATTTTTCTATCAGTATTCTGGATTGTCAGAATTTGGGAGATTCAAGTTCTAGTCTTGGCACGGTTACTTATTTTCCATGCCATCTGGGGAGATCATGTATTTCTGCCTATAATCCTATTACCTTATTTAAACATCATAATATTTGGGTCTAGTCAGAGGTTCTTTATTTGGAATCTAGTCTCCAAATTCTGTTGAAAAACTCTATGTTCAGTTTTGTGTGCATAAATTGTGAGTATTATAGTGCTGAAATATTCTTAAATTTGATCAGTTAAGAATTTCTGGTCTGAAAGATTTCTGCAGTCCATCCAATGTGTAAGATTCTACAAATTACATTATATGATGAATGACATCTCAATACATCTACAGAATCCATTTATTTATCTATGGTTTTTTCCCATTGGTCTTCAGTTTACCTAAAGCCTAGGGGATCAGGAATAATATTTTATAACAAGTATCTACTGATTACAAATTATTTAAGAAAAAAACAACTGTAATTGCCTTTCCTATAGCCTATCTCCACTGCTGATTCCTTGAGCTGCTGCCTAATTTCCTACTGCCTAAGCCCTTTGATAATCACATTCTAATTGCCTTTCTGGACTTCCTCTACCACCTGCTACTGGTATGAAGCTTGAAGGAGAAATGCATGGAAATAGAAGATACCAAAAGAAGTGTCTCATTAAAGTTGGGCAGCTGAATGTCACAACCACAGAAATTAGGTATGAAATTAGGGACAAATAAAAATCATAAGAACAAAAGTAAATATCAATGTCCTACAGCAGGGATTAAGAGGTACATAAGTGAATTTGGTGTTTGAAATGGATTGTGGCATGAGATTCAGATTATGAATATGTTAATAGATGACAAGGGCCTGTTTTTATGTTTTGTTCTCTCTAACCCTCAGACAGAGGTTGAAGCCTCACTTTAATCCTAGTAAGAAGATTTAATTGCAAGTGCTGTTCCTTTTGCATCTGCGTTGTTGATCAAGAGTAGCAATTGGTACCACTGCTGCTACTAATACTAGTACAGCACCGAGAACTGATTTCATGACTTTCTTTTCACTAAGAGCCCTTCACGTATCATTCATTTAGTCTCCATAGCAACCTTGAGGTTGATCCTACAATCTCTATTTTATAAATGAGGTAGTAAGCTATGGGAGGGACTGACTTGCCCCAAAACTCTAACTCAAAATTTGGAGTGAATGTGGACTCAATGTCCTCTTCTGAAATTTGTTGAAAGGCTGCATTTGACTCTTCATCAGGTTTCCTAGGACTGTCATAGCGTATTAAAACTAAAACAATAGGGGCACCTGGGTGGCTCAGTGGGTTAAAGCCTCTGCCTTCAGCTCAGGTCGTGATCTCAGGGTCCTGGGATCGAGCCCCGCATCGGGCTCTCTGCTTGGCAGGGAGCCTGCTTCCTCCTCTCTCTCTGCCTGCCTCTCTGCCTACTTGTGATCTCTGTCTGTCCAATGAATAAATAAAATCTTTAAAAAAAAAAAAAAAATAAAACTAAAACAATAGAAATTTATTTTCTCACAGTTCCAGATGTAGTAAGTCTAAAATCAAGGTGTTATCAAGAGACAAGATGGCGGGGAAGTAGGAGGAGATGCCATTTCAACCTGTACCCTAAAGTGAGCTGATTACCTACCAAAGAACTCCGATCACCCATGAAATCAGCCTGAGATTAGAATTATACAAGTCTGGATCTCTATAGGGGCAGAAGACGCCAGTGGGCAGGTAAAGCGGAGCGGGAACATCAGACTGATATCGGAAGATAAACAAAAGGGGGAGGGAGCCACCAGAGGTGACCGATTGGAAAGTAATACCCCAATACAACGAGAGTGCCCTGCATCTGGGGACCAGCATTAACTTGGAGTCTGGTTGAAAGCTCTCAAAAAGAGCAAAGGATTGCAGGGGTAAATTGTGGAAATCGGGGCGGTTAGGGACAGGGGCTTAAGCCCCCGGACCCAGGACAGCCACCCCTGGCGCTGAACTAGAGAGAATGCGGAGGAGAAACCAGGTCTTGGTCCCTGAGCTACCAGCACGGCCAAGAACGCATGGGGTCCAGCTCCTATGAGGGACAGGGAGCCTTGCCAGATGGCAGATCACCATGCCAGGCTATCAGAGCCTGAGACACGCGCGCCCCACACCCTCCCCCTGGGAGAGGTGTGCGAAGCCCAGTGCTCTCAGACCCGGAAAGACCAGGCACTCCCAGCCCGGGCCAGCAGGAAAATCTCAGTGTGTGATCGCTGCTTGGAACCTCTCTGGCAGTCTGGAGCTACCCAGACAGCCGCTGCTGCTGTGGTTTTGTGTACAAGCAGGAGATCCTGCATCCCCAGGGACTGCGACTCAGAACCTGCTCTGCCAGCAGCTGAGGGGCTGCAGTACCCACAGGGGAGCAGACTGAGGCTTCTGAGAGGGAGGTTGGGGTGCAGTTTGCTTTCCTCTAAACCTCCAAAAACCATCAAAAGCTGTCAAGGCAAGAGAAAACAAATGAACAAACATAAAAACTTCCAGAGAACAAAAGCCTGAAAAACCAGTTTCCTCAGAGCCCACCTCCTTGAGGGGGGTGGGAGGACTTAACTCAGGGAACATCTTTGGCTGAAAACCCAAGTGGCAGGCCCCTCTCCCAGAAAATCAACCAGGAAAAAGAAAAAAAAAAAAAAGACAAGAGAACAACCACCACTACTTCAGAGATACAACTTTTATTTTTAACTTGTTCCCACTACTCTGGTTCATTTTTTTTATATAGATAATTTTTTAACCTATTTACCATCACAGTGAGATGTCCAGTACATCAAATTCCATAATAACCTTTTAACCTGAACTTTTTGATACATACACCCGTGTTTTTCTTTTGCTTTTCTATTTTAGAAAAAATTTTTTTAAATTTTAGTTTAGTTTAGTCTAGTTCATTCTTTTTTTAATTTTTATTTTCTAATATTCATAGAGTTAAACTTCAAGGTAATCCCCTTTCCCCAATCAATGCTACCCCTATAGGTAAACCAATTTTTAATCCCCCTTTATCTTAGGAAAGTTGAGTCCTTTAACAAAGATATCAAGATACATCCAGGAAGAATCAAAATAACCTTCCTTGCACACACTGAGAGTTTATAGCCACTCTCCCATCTTTTTCTTCTGCCAGTGTTTCTGTGTATTTGTGTTTGTCCTGATAGTATATAAATCTTATACTTGGGGTTCTTTTTGACGAGGTTCTTCCTTTTTTTGCTTATATATATATTTTTTTTTCTCGGCATATACTTTTATCAGTCTTTTTGTTTGTCTGTTTCTGTTTTGTATACTTCATAAATCTTACCTTGGAGCCCATTGGGGCTGAGCCTTCTCTTTTATCTTCCCTTTTTTTCCTGTCTCTCTCTCTCTCTCTCTCTCTTTTTTTCTTTCTCTTTTTTCTCTCGTTTGGGTGGGGACTCCTGATTGCTCAGAAGCGTTCCAGGGTGCACCTTCACTGGACCACGGTCGATACATCCAGCTACATCCGTTCAGCCATCTCTCACCAAAATGACTAGGAGGAGGAATGACCAACAGAAGAAAAATACAGAGGATGGGCCTTCTGCAACAGAGTTAACAGCTATCAACATAGACAATATGTCGGAAAGGGAATTCAAGCTAACAATTATCCAGGTTGGAGAAAGCCATGGATGACCAAATGGAATTGATTAGGGCAGAACTGAAAGCCACCAGGGATGATGTTTACAATGTTAGGGCAGAACTGAAAGCCACTAGGGATGATGTTCAAAATGCTCTCAATGAGTTCCAATCAAATCTAAATTCTCTAAAAGCTAGTGTAACTGAGAAAGAAGATAGAATTAGTGATCTGGAGAACAAACAGATAGAAAGGATCAGGAGGAAGCCTGGAACAAACAGCGTAGAAGCCACAAAAACAGAATCAGGGAAATAAATGATGCCGTGAAACGTTCCAACGTCAGAATTATTGGAATCCCTGAAGGGGAGGAGAAAGAAAGAAGTCTAGAAGATATAGTGGAACAAGTTTTCCATGAAAATTTTCCCAATCTCACGAATGGAACCAGCATTCACGTACTAGAGCCAGAACTGTTTCCCCCCAAGATTATAGATTCTCGAAAGTCCTCGAGACACCTGATAGTAAGAATGAAGAATTATAATTGTATGCAGACCCTCTTGAAAGCAGCTAGGACAAAGAAGCTCCTTACTTACAGAGGAAAGCCCGTCAGAATAACGTCAGACCTGTCCACAGAGACCTGGCAAGCCAGAAAGGGCTGGCAAGATATATTCAGGGCACTAAATGAGAAGAACATGCAGCCAAGAATACTTTATCCAGCAAGACTGACATTCAAAATGGATGGAGAGAGAAAGAGGTTCCAAGATGGGCAAGGCTTAAAAGACTATGCAACCACCAAGCCGACACTGCAGGAAATATTAAGGGGGGTTCTATAAAAGAGAAAAAAATCCTAAAAACATCAATGAACAGAAATACAGAGACAATCTACAGAAAGAAAGACTTCAAGGATAACATGATGTCAATAAAAACGTATCTATCAATAATCACTCTCAATGTGAATGGCCTAAATGCGCCCATAAAATGATACAGGGTTGTAGATTGGATAAAATGACAGGACCCATCCATATATTGTCTACAAGAGACCCATTTTGAACCTAAAGATACACCCAAACCGAAAGTGAAGGGATGGAGAAGCATCTTTCATGCCAATGGTCCTCAAAAGAAGGCCGGGGTAGCGATTCTCAAATCAGATAAACTAGATTTTAAACTAAAGACTGTAGTCAGAGATATAGAAGGACACTACATCATTCTTAAAGGGACTATCCACCAAGATGATCTAACAATTGTAAATATCTACGCCCCCAATACGGGAGCAGCCCATTATATAAGAAAACTATTAATCAAGATGAAGAGTCATATTGATATGAATACATTAATAGTAGGAGATCTTAAAACACCTCTCTCAGTAATAGACAGATCATTGAAGCAGAAAATCAATAAAGAACCAAGAGCATTGAATGACACATTGGACCAGATGGACCTCGTAGATATATACAGAACATTCCACCCTAAAACAACAAAATACTCATTCTTCTCAAGTGCACATGGAACCTTCTCCAAAATAGACCACATACTGGGTCACAAATCAGGGCTCAACTGATACCAAAAGACTGAGATTATTCTCTGCATATTCTCAGATCACAATGCTTTGAAACTGGAGCTCAATCATAAGGAAATGTTCGGAAGGAACTCAAACACCTGGAAGCTAAAGACCACCTTGCTTAAGAATGCTTGGATCAACCAGGAAATCAAAGAAGAACTTAAACAATTCATGGAAACCAATGAGAATGAAGACAATTCGGTCCAAAACCTATGGGATACAGCAAGGGCGGTCCTAATGGGGAAATACATAGTCATCCAAGCCTCCCTCAAAAAAACTGAAAAATCCAGAATACACCAGCTGTCTCTACACCTTAAAGAACTGGAGAATCAACAACAAATCAAACCAACTCCACACACAAGAAGGGAAATAATCAAGATTAGAGCAGAGATCAATGAGGTAGAAACCAGAGATACAGTAGAATGTATCAATGAAATTAGAAGCTGGTTTTTTTGAAAGAATCAATAAGATTGATAAACCATTGGCCACACTAATCCAAAAGAAAAGAGAGAAAGCCCGAATTAATAAAATTATGAATGAAAAGGGAGAGATCACAACTAACACCAAGGAAGTAGAAACAATCATCAGAAGTTATTATCAACAGTTATATGACAATAAGCTAAGCAACCTAGATGAAATGGATGCATTCCTGGAAAACTATAAACTCCCAAAATTGAACCAGGAAGAAATTGACAACCTGAATAGACTGATATCTAGTAACGAGATTGAAGCAGTGATCAAAAGCCTCCCAAAAAACAGGAGCCCAGGACCTGACGGATTCCCTGGCGAATTCTATCAAACTTTCAAAGAAGAAATAACACCTATTCTCCTGAAGCTGTTTCAAAAAATTGACGCAGAAGGAAAACTTCCAGACTCTTTTTATGAAGCCAGCATTACCCTGATTCCCAAACCAGGCAAAGACCCTACCAAAAAGGAGAATTTCAGACCAATATCCCTGATGAATATGGATGCTAAGATTCACAACAAGATCCTAGCAAACAGGATCTAACAGCACATGAAAAAGATTATCCACCATGACCAGGTGGGATTCATCCCTGGGTTACAAGGATGGTTCAACATTCGCCAATCAACCAATGTGATAGAACAAATCAATAAGAGAAGAGAGAAGAACCACAGGGTCCTCTCAATTGATGCAGAAAAAGCATTTGACAAAATCCAGCATCTGTTTCTGATTAAAATGCTTCAAACTATAGGGATAGAGGGAACATTCCTCAACTTCATAAAATCTATGGAAGACCCACAGCAAATATCATCCTCAATGGGAAAAAGCTTGCAGCCTTCCCGTTGAGATCAGGAACACAACAAGGATGCCCACTCTCACCACTCTTGTTCAACATAGTATTAGAAGTCCTAGCAACAGCCATCAGACAACAAAGAGAAATAAAAGGCATCCAAATTGGCAATGAAGAAGTCAAATTCTCTTTCTTCACAGATGACATGATTCTTTATATGGAAAACCCTAAAGACTCCACCCCCAAACTACTAGAACTCATACAGCAGTTCAGTAACATGGCAGGATACAAAGTCAATGTACAGAAATCAGTGGCTTTCTTATATACTAACAATGAAAATACAGAAAGGCAAATTAGAGAATCGATTCCATTTACTATAGCACCAAGAACCATAAAATACCTGGGAATAAACCTAACCAAAGAGGTAAAGGATCTGTACTCGAGGAACTACAGAACACTCATGAAAGAAATTGAAGAAGACACAAAAGGATGGAAGACCATTCCATGCTCTTGGATCGGAAGAATAAACGTTGTCAAAATGTCTATACTGCCTAGAGCAATCTATATTTTTAATGCCATTCCGATCAAAATTCCACTGGCATTTTTCAAAGACCTGGAGCAAAGAATCCTAAAATTTGTCTGGCGGCATCACGTTACCTGATTTCAAGCTTTACTACAAAGCTGTGATCACCAAGACAGCATGGTACTGGCATAAAAACAGACACATAGACCAGTGGAACAGAGTAGAGAGCCCAGATATGGACCCTCAACTCTACGGTCAAATAATCTTCGACAAAACAGGAAAAAATATCCATTGGAAAAAAGACAGTCTCTTCAATAAATGGTGCTGGGAAAACTGGACAGTTATACGTAGAAGAATGAAACTCGACCATTCTCTTACACCATACACAGAGATAAACTCGAAATGGATAAAAGACCTCAACATGAGACAGGAATCCATCAAAATCCTAGAGGAGAACATAGGTAGTAACCTCTTCAATATCAGCCACAGCAACTTCTTTCAAGATATGTCTCCAAAGGCAAAGGAAACAAAACCAAAAATGAACTTTAGGGACTTCATCAAGATCAAAAGTTTCTTCACAGCAAAGAAAACAGTCAACAAAACAAAGAGGCAACCCACGGAATGGGAGAAGATATTTGCAAATGACAGTACAGACAAAAGGTTGATATCCAGGATCTATAAAGAACTCCTCAAACTCAACACACACAAAACAGATAATCATATCAAAAAATGGGCAGAAGACATGAACAGACACTTCTCCAACGAAGACATACAAATGGCTACCAAACACGTGAAAAAATGTTCATCATCACTAGCCATCAGGGAGATTCAAATTAAAACATTGAGATACCACCTTACACCAGTTAGAATGGCCAAAATTAGCAAGACAGGAAACAACGTGTATTGGAGAGGATGTGGAGAAAGGGGAACCCTCTTAAACTGTTGGTGGGAATGCAAGCTGGTGCAGCCACTTTGGAGAACAGTGTGGAGATTCCTTAAGAAATTAAAAATAGAGCTTCCCTATGACCTTGCAATAGCACTACTGGGTATTTACCCCAAAGATAGAGATGTAGTGAAAAGAAGGGCCATCTGTACCCCAATGTTCATAGCAGCAATGGCCATGGTCTCCAAACTGTGGAATGAACCAAGATGCCCTTCAACGGACGAATGGATAAGGAAGATGTGGTCCATATACACTATGGAGTATTATGCCTCCATCAGGAAGGATGAATACCCAACTTTTGTATCAACATGGACGGGACTGGAAGAGATTACAGAGTGAAATAAGTCAAGCAGAGAGAGTCAATTATCATATGGTTTCACTTATTTGTGGAGAATAACAAATAACATGGAGGACACGGGGAGATGGAGAGAAGGGAGTTGAGGGAAATTGGAAGGGAGGTGAACCATGAGAGACTACGGACTCTGAAAAACAACCTAAGGGTTTTGAAGGGGCGGGGGGTGGGAGGTCGGAGGAACCAGGTGGTGGGTATTATGGAGGGCATGTATTGCATGGAGCACTGTGTGTGGTGCAAAAACAATGAATACTGTTACGCTGTAAAAAAAAAAAAAATCAAGGTGTTATCAGGGCCATCCTTCCTCTGAAGGCTCTGAGGAAACAATCATCCTGGTCTCTTTCTAGTTTCTGATGGCTTGGTCCAGTCTCTGCAACCATCTTCACATGTCATTCTTCCCTCTTTGTATCCATGGGTGTCATATCCTCTTTTTATAAGGATATCGGTCACTGGATTTAGGGGGTCATCCTAACACAGTAATGACCTCAATTTACCTTAACTAATTACATCTGCAAAGACCCTATTTTCAAATAAGGTCACATTCTGAGCTTCTGGGTGGGCATGAATTTTGGAGGAGACATTATTTAACCCACTACGACACCTTTATAGATAGCTAGACATATTATGGATCATTATAATCGTTATCAAAGAGCTACCCATAAAGCAATATATTTCATTGTGAACCAGTACATATTCATTATGTATAACGGTAAGATATAAAATGGTAACAGTAGTATAAGAGAATTCTGTATCCCTTGAGTTACCTTACTGTATTAGCATCATGAGCATCATTCTCCTCTCACTATGTGTGATACTACTTTCTCCAGGAAATAACTTTCTGAGGTAGATCAGGCTATGGTCACTGTATCAATTTTCACTTCAACTTCAAAGTTCTGAGAAAACTTTAAAGACTCAGGATTATAAACAATGCTATATTTGACTTACTCTGAGGGAAGATTTTCATCTTTAACAAAAAAAAAAAAAAAGAATAAATGAAGAGTCCTATATGTTCAAGAAGAAAAGTTAATAAATAGGCCTGGTCAGTTTTGGCTTCTGGTTCAGATCAAAACCAGGTAATTTCAATAATACGAGTTAAGTGCTTTCCCCCCATCAATACTGGAACTGCAGGAAAATAACGATGAATTGTATGGTTCTTTCAAATGAGGTTTACTGTCTTACCAAGGTCTGTGTTAGGAGAATATGGAAGGGGCATTGTGTTTCTGAACAGAGATGAGGAAAGGAGCTAGGATAGGCTTCCATCACAGTATTAAATGTGCTTTCTACCTCTTCCTATGGAACTTGTTTCCCTCAAAGTCAGTCTTTGTTACTCAAAGATCATACATCTTTGCCTTGAGAGTCAGGGCAGTTAAATAAGCCAAACTGTGAACCTTAGCCCAGGTCCTTCCTATTCCTTCAGAGTCAGTGGGGGCAACAATACCTTCATGTGACAGACCTTCTAGTTTGGTTCTAACTACCTTTGCTGTAAAAATATCTACTGTATCCAAACCTCTGTAAATGTTAACTGTACTCTGTATTTTCATTTTATAGATGATAAGACAAATGTGCAGGCAAGGCATTCACAAAAACATACACACTCTAACGACTACTGTTATCGAAGTATGACACATGAAGTTAGAATAGGTAGAAAAACTGACTTTAGTAAAGTTTTGCCAAGAAAGAATAATAACTCTATCTTATAATCTTTAAATTAAGGCACATGACTACCTAAGGTGAAAGATTAGAATCCTAAATACCACATTTTAAGACTTATGGGAACTTTTAGGAGAAAAGATATACAATGGTAGTAAAAAAGGGAGTCCAAAAAGCATTACACATTTTGTCTCCTACCCCTGGAGTCCATGTTCAAGTTCAAGGTCAGTTAGATTTTAATGGTTACCATTTTTTTATTAACATATAAAGTATTATTTGTTTCAGGGATACAGGTCTGTGATTCATTAGTCTTACACAATTCACAGCACTCTCCATAGCATATAACTTCCCCAATGTCCATCACCCAGCAACCCCATCCCTCCCACCCCTCTCTACTCCAACAAGCCCCAGTTTGTTTCCTGAGATTAAGAGTCCCTTATGGTTTGTCTCCCTCTCTGGTTTCATCCCATTTCACTTTTTTCCTCTCTTACCCTATGATCCTCTGCCTTGTTTCTCAAATTCCACATATCAGTGAGATCATATGATAACTGCCTTTTTCTGATGGATTTATTTCACTTAGCTTAATACCCTCTAGTTCCACCCATGTTGTTGTAAATGGCAAGATTTCAATTTTTGAAAGCTGCATAATATTCCATTGTAGATACATACCACATCTTTATCCATTCATCTGCCAATGGACATCAAGGCTCTTTGCGTAGTTTGGCTATTGTGGACATTGCTGCTATAAACATTGGTGTGCACATGCCCCTTTGGATCACTATATTTGTACCTTTAGTGTACTTGCTGGGTCATAAGGTAGCTTTATTTTCAACATTTTGAGGAACCTCCATACTGTTTTCCAGAGCAGCTGCACCAGCTTGCATTCCCACAAACAGTGTAGGAGGGTTTCCCTTTGTCTGTATCCTCACCAACATCTGTCATTTCCTGACTTGTTAATTTTAGCCATTCTGATTGGCATGAGATGGTATCTAATTGTGGCTTTGATTTGTATTTCCCTGATGCTGAGTGATGTGGAGCATTTTTTCATGTGTCTTTTGGCCATTCCGATGTCTTCTTTGCAGAAATGTAAGTTCATGTCTTCTGGCCATTTCTTGATTGGATTATTTGTTCTTTGGGTGTTGAATTTGCTAAGCTCTTTATAGATTTTGGATACTGGCCCTTTATCTGATATGTCAATTTCAAATATCTTCTCCCATTCTGTCAGTTGTCTTTTGTTTTTGTTCACTGTTTCCTTTGCTGTGCAAAAGCTTTTGATCTTGATGAAGTCCCAATGGTTCATTTTTGCCCTTGCTTCCCTTGCCTTTGGTGATGTTTCTAGGAAGAAGTTCCTGTGGCTGAGGTCGAAGAGGTTGCTGCCTGTGTTCTACTCAAGGACTTTGATGGATTCCTGTCTCACTTTGAGGTCTTTCACCCATTTTGAGTTTATTTTCATGTGTGGTGTAAGGAAAGGGTCCAGTTTCATTCTTCTGTATGTGGCTGTCCAATTTTTCCAATACTATTTGTTGAAGAGACTGTCCTTTTTTCATTGGACATTCTTTCCTGCTTTGTTGAAGATTAGTTGACCAGAGTTGAGGGTCCATTTCTGGGGTCTCTATTCTACTCCATTGATCTATGTGTCTGCTTTTGTGCCAGTACCATACTGTCTTGATGATCATAGCTTTGTAATAGAGCTTCAAGTCCAGAATTGTGGTGCCACCAGCTTTGGTTTTCTTTTTCAACATATCTGGGTATGAGTCTTTTCTTATTCCATACAAATTTTAGGATTATTTGTTCCATTTCTGTGAAAAAAGTTTGATGGTATTTTGACAAAGATTGCATTAAATGTGTGGATTGCTCTAGGTAGCATAGGCATTTTCACAATATTTGTTCTTCCAATCCATGAGCATGGAACATTTTTCCATTTCTTTGTGTCTTCCTCAATTTCTTGGAGTATTCTATAGTTTTCTGAGTACAGATTCCTTGTCTCTTTGCTTAGATTTATTCATAGGTATCTTATGGTTTTGGGTGGAATTGTAAATGGGATTGACTTCTTAATTTCTCTTTCTTCTGTCTTATTGTTGGTGTATGGAAATGCAATTGATTTCTGTGCATTGATTTTATATCCTGACACTCTACTGAATTTCTCTATGAGTTCTAGCAGTTTGGGGTGTGGTCTTTTGGATTTTCCACATAAAATATCACATCATCTGCAAAGAGTGAGAGTTTGACATCTTCTTTGCTGATTCAGATGTCTTTTATTTCTTTTTGTTATCTGATTGCTGAGGCTAGGACTTCCATTACTATCTTGAACAGCAGTGGTGATAGTGGACAGCCCTACTGTGTTCCTGACCTTAGGGGAAAAGCTCTCAGTTTTTCCCCATTGAGAATGATATTCACTGTGGGTTTTTCATAAATGATTTTGATGATATTGAGGTATGTACCCTCTATCTCTACACTGTGAAGAGCGTTGATCAAGAAAGAAGGCTGTACTTTGTCAAATGCTTTTTCTGCATCTATTGAGAGTATCATATGGTTCTTGTTCTTTCTTTTATTAATGTATTATATCACATTGATTTGCAGATGTTGAACCAACCTTGCAGCCCAGGAAAAAATCCCACTTGATCATGGTGAATAATCCTTTCAATGTACTGTTGGACCCTATTGGCTAGCATTTTGGTGAGAATTTTTGCATCCATGTTCATCAGGGATATTGGTCTGTAATTCTTTTTGATGGGGTCTTTGTCTGGTTTTGAGGTCGAGTTAATGCTGGCCTCATAAAGTAAGTTTGGAAGTTTTCCTTCCATTTCTATTTCTTGGAACAATTTCAGAAGAATAGGTATTAATTCTTCTATAAATGTTTATTAGAACCCCCCTGGGAAGCCATCTGTCCCTAGGCTCTTGTGTATTGGGAGACTTTTGAAAACTGCTTCAATTTTCTTGTTGGTTATGGGTCTGTTTAGGTTTTCTGTTTCTTCTTAGTTCAGTTTTGGTAGTTTATACTCTCTAGGAATGCATCCTTTTCCTCCAGATTGTCTAATTTGTTGGCATATAGTTGCTCATAATATGTTCTTATAATTGTTTGCATTTCTTCAGTGTTGGTTGTGATCTCTCCTCTTTCATTCATGATTTTATTTATTTGGCTCCTTTCTCTTTTCTTTTTAATAAGTCTGGCCAGGGGTTTATCAATGTTATTAATTCCTTCAAAGAACCAGATCCTAGTTTCATTGATCTGTTCTACTGTTCTTTTGGTTTCTATTTTATTGATTTCTGCTCTGATCTTCATTATTTCTCTTCTCCTGCTGGGTTTAGACTTTCTTTGCTGTTCTTTCTCCAGCTTCTTTAGGTGTAGGATTAGTTGTGTATTCAAGACCTTTCATATTTCTTGAGAAAGGCTTGTAGTGCTATATACTTTCCTCTTAAGACTGCCTTTGCTGCATCCCAAAGATTTCAAACAGTTGTGTTTTCATTTTCATTTGTTTCCATGAATTTTTAAATTCTTCTTAAATTTCCTGGTTGATCCATTCACTCTTTTTTAAATTTAATTTTACTTTTTAATTTTAAATTTTAATTTTTTCAGTGTTCCAAAATTCATTGTTTATGCACTTAACCCAGTACTCCATGTAATATGTGCCCTCCACAATACCCATTCACTCTTTAGTAGGATGCTCTTTAGCTTCCATGTATTTAAGTTCTTTCCAACTTTCTTCTTGTGATTTGAATTCTAGTTTCAGAGCACTGTGGTCTGAAAATATACATGGAATGATCCAAATCTTTTAGTATCAGTTGAAACCTGATTTTGTGACACAGGATGTCATCTATTCTGGAGAATGTTCCATGTGCACTAGAGAAGAATGTGAATTCTGTTGTTTTGGGATGGAATATTCTGAATATATCTGTGAAGTCCATCTGGTCCAGGGTGTCATTTAAAGCCTTTATTTCCTTGTTGATCTTTTGCTTAGATTATCTGTCTATTTCAGTGAGGGGGCTGGGGTGTTAAAGCCCCCTACTATTATTGTATAATTATTGATGTGTTTCTTTGATTTTGTTATTAATTGGTTTATATAATTGGCTGCTCCCATGTTAGGGGCATAGATACTTAAAATTATTATATCTTTTTGGATAGACTCTTTAAACATGATATAGGTTCCTTCCTCATCTTTTATGGTCTTTGATTTAAAATCTAATTTGTCTGGTATAAGGATTGCCACCCAAGCTTTCTTTTGATGTCCATTAGCATGGTAAATGGTCTTCCACCCCGTACTTTAAATCTGGAGGTGTCTTTGGATCTAAAATGAGTTTCTTGCAGACAGCATATCTATGAGTCTTGTTTTTGTTTTTTTTTGTTTTTAATCCAATCAGATAACCTGTGTCCTTTGATTAGGACTTTAGTCCAATTATATCCAGGGTAACTATTAAAAGATATGAATTTAGTGCCTTTGTATTGTCTGAAAGGTTACTGTTACTGTATATTGTCTCTGTTTCTTCATGGTCTATGTTAACTTTTAGGCTCTTCTTGCTTAGAGGACCCCTTTCAAAATTTCTTGTAGGGGCTGGTTTGTGTTTGCAAATTCTTTTAGATTCTGTTTGTTCTGGAAGCTTTTTATCCAGTGACAGTCTAGCTGGATATGGTATTCTTGGCTGCATATTTTTCTTGTTTAGTGCTCTGAATATATCATGCTAGTCCTTTCTGGCCTTCCAGGTCTTTGTGGATTGGTAGAAATATTAGATTGGCAGCAGACCTTTGTATGTTGCAGACCTCTTGTCCTGAGCTTCTTTAAGGAATTTCTCTTTGCCTCTGAGATTTTTAAGTTTTACTATTAGATGTTTGGGTGTTGACCTATTTTTATTGATTTGAGGGGGGTGCTCTGTGCCTCCTGGATTTTTATGGTTCTTTTCTTCCCCGAATTAGTTAAGTTCTCCACTATAATTTGTTCCATTATGCTTTCTGCCCCCAACCTTCTTCTGGGATCCCAATCATTCTAATATTGTTTCACTTTATGGTATCATTTATCTCTCAAATTCTCCCCTCATGATCCAATAGTTGTTTATCTCTCTTTTTCTCAGCTTCTTTATTCTCCATCATTTGGTCTTCTATATTAATAATTCTCTCTTCTGCCTCATTTATCCTAGCAGTTAGTCTCCATTTTTGATAGCACAACCTTAATAGCTTTTTTATTATGACTTGGTTAGATTTTATTTCTCCAAAAAAGGGATTCTCTAGTATCTTCTATGCTTTCTTCAAGCCCAGCTAGTATCTTTATAATCATCATTCCAAACTCTAGTTCTGACATCTTACTAATATCCACATTGATTAGCTCCCTAGCAATTGGTACTGTCTTTTGTTTTTGTTTTGTTTTGTTTGTTTGTTTGTTTGTTTGTTTTTTAAGGTGTTTCCATTTTGTCATTTTGTCCAGAGAGGAGCAGATGAACAAAACAAAACACCACAAGGGTAACTATGACCCCAGAAAATTATACACTAAGTAAATCAGAAGAGACCTGAAAAGGGGGGTGGGGTGGGGAGAGAAAGAAAAAAAAAAAAAGAATATGATCAGGCTGGTGAGTAGAACTAGAGAACTGAGGCACACACTAGATTTTGGGTGTATTTTGGTCTGTTAGAAGAAAATCACTTCTCAAACTCAACACCAAAAAAACCGGATAATCACGTCAAAAAATGGGCAGAAGACATGAACAGACACTTCTCCAATGAAGACATACAAATGGCTCTCAGACACATGAAAAAATGGGCATCATCACTAGCCATCAAGGAGATTAAAATCAAAACCACATTGAGATACCATCTTACACCAGTTAGAATGGCCAAAATTAACAAGACAGTAAACAATGTGTGTTGGAGAGGATGTGGAGAAAGGGGAACCCTCTTACACTGTTGGTGGGAATGCAAGTTGGTGCAGCCACTTTGGAAAACAGTGTAAAGATTCCTTAAGAAATTAAAAATAGAGCTTCCCTATGACCTTGCAATTGCACTACTGGGTATTTACCCCAAAGGTACAGATGTAGTGAAAAGAAGGGCCATCTGTACCCCAATGTTCATAGCAGCAATGGCCACAGTCACCAAACTGTGGAAAGAACCAAGATGCCCTTCAATGGACGAATGGATAAGGAAGATGTGGTCCATATACACTATGGAGTATTATGCCTCCATCAGAAAGGATGAATACCCAACTTTTGTATCAACATGGATGGGACTGGAAGAGATTACAGAATGAAATAAGTCAAGCAGAGAGAGTCAATTATCATTTGGTTTTGCTTATTTGTGGAGCATAAGGAATAACATGGAGGACATGGGGAGATGGAGAGGAGAAGGGAGTTGGGGGAAATCAGAGGGTGAGATGAACCATGAGAGATTGTGGACACTGAAAAAGAATCTGAAGGTTTTGAAGGGGCGGGGGGTGGTAGGTTGGGTGAGCCTGGTGGTGGGTATTATGGAGGGCATGTATTGCATGGAACATTAGTTGTGGTGTATAAACAATGAACTCTGGAACACTGAAAAAAAATTAAAAAAAAAAAAAAGAAAATGACTTCCAAATTTTAAAGAAAGAAAAACTCTCTCTCTCTATATATATATATATATTTAAACTACACACACACACACAAATAAGAGTAAATACAATGAATGGATGAAATATGACTGTAAAAATAAAAATCTTAAAAAGATTAAAAAAGGAATTGATAAGGTAAATGTTGGTTAAAATAGAAGAAAAGATTTAAAAAATAGAAAAAGAAAAAGATAAAGAAAATTTTAAAAATTAACTTTGAAAGACTATAAAGAATCATGGGGGGAAAGACATGAATTCTATGTGCTATAATACCCTAGCAGTTCTGCAGTTCTCATTGATTGGTAACCTTGGTCTCAGCTGGATGTTCTTGCTGATCTTCTGGGGGGAGGGGCCTGTTGGAGTGATTCTCAAGTTTCTTCGCCCAAGGCAGAATTGCACTGGCCAGTCTAAGTAATCTGCTTGGGTTTGCTCTTGATAGCTTTTGTTCCCTGAAAGCTTTCTGTACAGATTTGGAGGACCAGAATGAAAATGGTGGCCTCTGACCCAGAGGACCCAAGAACTCGGGTTCTGTCTCTGGCACACGATCCTGTTTGTAGTCTCCAAACCCAGCAGATTCCTGAGGTGTGCTCCCATGCCACTCTTCCTGGGGCAGGAAGGGGAGTCTCCCCAGATCTGGTGCTTGTTGAGTCCCTGCTCGAAGTGCAGTGGCCTGATTGTGCCTTGGATCATGGCTGATGGCAACCCCAAGCTGAGAGCCCACTCCTCAGCTCTGTGAATGCAACCAGCTTCCCCAGTCCGATAGCTGCAATGAGGTTCTACACTCAGGGCCACAGCTCTAAGTACCCTATAGACATGGCTGCTCCTTTGGCTACGGGGATGAGGGAGCTAGACAGGATGCCAGGCCTGCTTAGACATGTTCTTACAAAGTTTCATCTCTTTTCAAAGTACTTTCACTCTTCAGTTATCTGATACGACTATCACAGCTTTGGTGATTTCAGTATGGCATGAGGAACTACACCTAATTTAGATAGGAAATATAAGGTACAACTGGTTTTTAATTTCCTTTTTAAGTTAATGAAAAAATGCCAATTTACCCCTATGTGCCAGACTAGTGGTGGGTGGATTATGAATAAAATGCAAACCTGGCTCTCATGAACTATTACTACTACTATTGAGATCACCTGGTTAGTTTTCAAGATTTATGGAGTTGATCCCAGTTCAGACTCACAGTTCTGTTTTCATTACATCCTGTTATCTCTTAATTGAAAACACAATTCCAAAACTATTTGATGAGATAAGTATTACCTACACCATTAGCAGAGAAACTAGATTAGTTTCTGGTGCTAACTGTTTAACAGGAGTCAGACTAAAGAGTCCCCTAGAGATAGCAAAGATATTACAGGCTTAATTCAACTATTTCCAATAGAGTGTGTTATGACTGATGTGTATCTAGGGTAGAAAACAAAAGGTGTCATTCATCTATTTAAAATATTTATTGAACAGTTACTTTGTGGAAATCATGATAAATAAGTAGGCATGACCCCTTTCATTCTAGATTTTTAACTAGTGGGAGAAATATTAAAAAGTAAATCCCTCTACTTTGGAAGTTGATAATATTCATACTTATCAAAACACCTAACTCTGGGCACTCATGACTTTTATAATAAAAAGGAAAATGAATTAGGTATGCTGGCTAGTACAAGTCACCACATGAGAAAACAATCATAGTTTATAAGAGCCTAGAAGATATAATTACAGGATTAGTTGCAGAACACTGCATGAACTTGCATTCTGATTTCATGTCATAATATCATGATTGAAGGCTTCAATGTCAGAGTCAAATTTCAATCTCCCACTTAGAGATTATGGTAATCAGAATCTTCTGTCACTGAATCCCAATGTATTTGATACATTGCACTCCAACAGTGAAGTGACAATATGAGGAAAAACAGCAGAGCATTATTTCTCTCCTTTCTAAGGAAGATTAAGATTTTTTTCTAGGTCATTTTTAAAAAAAATCAACAGGATATATTATATTTCTAAACATTTTACACTTCTCTTACATGTTTAAGAAAAATGCAATCCAACATCTATGTAGGCAAGGAGGAAAAGAGCATGTGCATTTAGAGCCCATCTCTGCTATAAGTAACCTTCTGCACTTCTTATGAAATGGAATGTACAACTCTGCACATTCTTTGGTTGTGAGTTAGTGAATACATAGAAAAATTCTAGCGGAGTACCTGGCACAGCATAGGTACTCAGTAAATATTCCAAAAGGACTTTATCATTCTGTATGGTGTGAGGTAGTAATAAACTTGCTTTGCTAAATGCAGACCAGCTTATCCCAAAATTCAGTAACGAGTCATACTTTCTCCACTGATTCTTTTCTTTCTTTCTTTTTTTTTTCTTTCTAAAGATTTTATTTATTTGACAAAGAGAAACAGGGAGGGAGAGAGCACAAGCAGTGGGAGCAGCAGGCAGAGGGAGAAGCAGTCTTTCCACTGAGCCGAGAACCTGATACAGGGCTCGAACCCAGACCTGAACTGGAGGCAGCTACTTAACTGACTGAGCCACCCAGGCACCCCTACCCACTAATTTTTTTCTTAATTAAAAGTTTTAACTTACAAAGGTAAAATAAAATTAATGTGAAAATATCAAATAATGGAACAAAAGAGAAAAAAATTTATCACTTTCTCCAAAGGAATTCTACACCTGTTTCCTAGAGTATTTTTATGTGTGTTTAAATAGATTACAGTATAATACTATATAAATGTGTATGCATGAACACATAATTTCTTTCAGACATTGGGTTGAATTATATACACAATTCTGTGACTTCCTTCTGTCATTCAGTAATGTACCTTGAAAATCTTCCCATGGCAGTGCATGTGGATCCACATCACCCTTTTTAACATCTGCTAATATGTATACATGTGTACATATATTTAGAAATATTTTTAAAGTAATCCATATTTATTATAAAATCCCAAACAGTACCGAAAGTTAAGCAAAGATTATAGGCTCTTTAAACTCCATACTCTCAACTCCAAACCCAGAGTTAAATGCTCCAAATAGAAAGCTATTTCAAACTACACAAGTCTTGACAAAGATGTGGAGAAAGGGAACCTTCATCCATTGCTGGTGGGAATGTGAATTGGTGCAAACACATTGGAAACCAGTATGAAGTTTCCTCAAAAAATTAAAAATAAAAAAACATACAATCAAGTAATTCCACTACTGTTTACCCAAAGAAAATAAAAACACTAACTCAAAAAGATATGTGTAGGGGGAGGAGTCAAGATGCCGGAGAAATAACAGGCTGAGACAACATCAGGTAGCAGGAGATCAGCTAGATAGCTTATCAAACCACTCCGAACACCTACAGATCCAACAGGAGATCGAAGAAAAGAAGAGCAACAATTCTAGAAACAGAAAATCGACCACTTTCTGAAAGGTAGGACATGTGCAGAAGTGAATCTGAAGGGACGGGAAGATAGACTGCAGGGGGAGGGGCCGGCTCCTGGCAACGGGCGGAGCAATGGAGCACAAAATCAGAACTTTAAAAAGTCTGCTCCACTGAGGGACATTGCTCCAGAGGCTAAACTGGAGTGAAGCCCACACGGGGACAGCATGGCCCCGGGTCCTGCGGGGTCACAGAAGGATCGGGGGTGTCTGAGTGTTACAGAGCTCACAGGTACTAGAGCGGGGAAACTGGCTACAGAGACAGAGCTGAGGAGTGAGTTCTCTACCTTGAACCGTAATCCGTGGCACAGGCCACTGTCCTGTGAGTGGAAATCCCACAGGATCCGGGGAGACCCCCTTGGAAGAGCTCAGGGATCTGTGGTGTTTGGAGACTCCAGGCGGGGCTGTGTGCCAGAGAGAGACGCTTGGTCACAGGCTGGGTGAGCTCAGAGCGCAGCCGGGGGCCAGGGAGACAGGAGTGATTGAGTGCTTTTCTTTGAGGGCACACTGAGGATTGGGGCCCAGAGCTCTCGGCTCCTCCAGGCTGGAGACTGGGAGGCCGCCATTTTCATTCCTGTCCTCAGGAACTCTACGGAAAGCATTCAGGGAACAAAAACTCCCAAAAGGGAAGCCAAGCAGATTACTCAGCCTGGCCCCTGGTAAGGACAGTGCAATTCTACCTCCGGTAAAGACACTTGAGAATCACTACAACAGGCCCCTCCCCCAGAAGATCAATAAGAAATCCAGCTAAGACCAAGTTCACTTACCAAGGAGAACAGTGGAATTCCAGAGGAGGAGAAAGCAAAGCATGGAATTCATGGCTTTCTCCCCACGATTCTTTAGTCTTGCAAAGTTAATTAACTCTTTTTAATTTTATTTTTTCTTCTGCTAATTTTTTTAACTTTTACCCTTTTCACTTTTAGTGTTTTTTAACTAGTTTATCTTAACAATACCTTTCATTAAAAAAATAATCTTTTTTGAAACTTCATTATTATAGTCACATTTTATCTATCATTGCATCTAACTTTATTTTTTGTATAAACATAGGGCTTTTTCCTCTAAAAAATTTGGGGTACAACTTCTTCTAATAGATCAAAATACACCCTAAATCTAAGCACTGGGCTTGTTCTAGTCTCCAGCCCAAGCAAATTCTCTCCACTTTCTTTTCTTTATTCTCCCAACCAACTCACCTTATCAACTCCTTTTTTTAGAAATTAAAAAAAATTTTTTTTCATCTTTATAGTCATATTCCATCCCTTCATTGTGTTTACCCTTATATACGTTTTTCATTCTTTAAAATATTGGGAGGTAGTTTCTTCTAAGAGACCAAAATACTCCCAAATTAAGTGGGTGAGCCTGTTCTAGTCACCAGTATAATATATATATATATATTTTTTTTCTTTTTTATATTTTTTCTTTACTTGTTTTCTTTTTTAATTTTTTTTTTCTGAATTTCTTTTTTACCCCCATTCTCCCCACTCCCTCACGATTTGGGGTCTCTTCTTGATTTGGTTAAAGCACATTTTCCTGGAGTCTTTGCCACCCTCTTAGTATTTTATTTGCTCCTTCATATATTCCTATCTGGGCAAAATGACAAGGCAGAAAAATGCACCACAAGAAAAAAAACAAGAGGCAGTACCAAAGGCTAGGGACATAATCAATACAGACATTGGTAATATGTCAGATCTAGAGTTCAGAATGATGATTCTCAATGTTCTAGCTGGGCTTGAAAAAGGCATGGAAGATATTAGAGAAACCTTGTCTGGAGAAATAAAAGCCCTTTCTGGAGAAATAAAAGAACTAAAATCTAACCAACTTGAAATAAAAAAAGCTATTAATGAGGTACAATAAAAAATGGAGGCTCTTACTGCTAGGATAAATGAGGCAGAAGAAAGAATTAGTGATATAGAAGACCAAATGACAGAGAATAAAGAAGCGGAGCAAAAGAGGGACAAACAACTACTGGACTATGAGGGGAGAATTTGAGAGATAAGTGATACCATAAGATGAAACAACATTAGAATAATTGGGATTCCAGAAGAAGAGAGAGGGGAGCAGAAGGTATATTGGAGAGAATTATTGTAGAGAATTTCCCTAATATGGCAAAGGGGACAAGCATCAAAATCCAGGAGGTGCAGAGAAACCCCCTCAAAATCAACAAGAATAGGTCCACACCCCGTTATCTAATAGTAAAATTTACAAGTCTTAACGACAAAGAGAAAATCCTGAAAGCAGCCCGGGAAAAGAAGTCTGTAACATACAATGATAAAAATATTAGATTGGCAGCGGACTTATCCACAGAGACCTGGCAGGCCAGAAAGAACTGGCATTATATATTCAGAGCACTAAATGAGAAAAACATGCAGCCAAGAATACTATATCCAGTTAGGCTATCACTGAAAATAGAAGGAGAGATAAAAATCTTCCAGGACAAACAAAAGCTGAAAGAATTTGCAAACACCAAACCAGCTCTACAGGAAATATTGAAAGGGGTCCTCTAAGCAAAGAGAGACCCTAAAAGGAGTAGATCAGAAAGAAACAGAGACAATATATAGTAACAGTCACCTTACAGGCAATACAATGGCACTAAATTCATATCTCTCAATAGTTACCCTGAATGTTAATGGGCTCAATGCCCCAATCAAAAGACACAGGGTATCAGAATGGATTAAAAAAAAAAATCCATCAATATGCTGCCAACAAGAAACTCATTTTATACCCAAAACACCTCCAGATTTAAAGTGAGGGGATGGAAAACAATTTACCATGCTAATGGACATCAAAAGAAAGCTGGGGTGGCAATCCTTATATCAGATCAATTAGATTTTAAGCCAAAGACTATAATAAGAGATGAGGGAGGACATTATATCATACTCAAAGGTTCTAACAAGAAGATCTAACAATTTTAAATATCTATGTCCTAACATGGGAACAGCCAATTATATAAACCAATTAATAACAAAATCAAAGAAACACATTGACAATAATACAATAATAGTAGGGGACTTTAACACCCCCCCCTCACTGAAATGGACAGATCACCCAAGTAAAAGATCAACAAGGAAATAAAGGCTTTACATGACACACTGGACCAGATGGACACCACAGATATATTCAGAACATTCCGTCCCAAAGCAACAGAATACACATTCTTCTCTAGTGCACATGGAACACTCTCCAGAATAGACCACATCCTGGGTCATAAATCAGGTCACAACCAGTATCAAAAGATTGGGATCATTCCCTGCATATTTTCAGACCACAATGCTCTGAAGCTCGAACTCAATCACAAGAGGAAATTTGGAAAGAACGCAAATACATGGAGACTAAACAGCATCCTTCTAAAAAATGAATGGGTCAACCAGGAAATTAAAGAAGAATTGAAAAAATTCATGGAAACAAGTGATAATGAAAACATAACAGTTCAATATCTGTGGGACACAGCAAAGGCAGTCCTGAGAGGAAAATATATAGCAATACAAGCCTTTCTCAAGAAACAAAAAGGTCTCCAATACACAACCTAACCCTACACCTAAAGGAGCTGGAGAGAGAACAAAGAAAGCCTAAACCCAGCAGGAGAAGAGAAATCATAAAGATTAGAGCAGAAATCAATGAAATAGAAACAAAAAAAATAGAACGAAACTAGGAGCTGGTTCTTTGAAAGAATTAGTAAGATTGACAAACCCCTGGCCAGACTTATCAAAAAGAAAAGACAAAGGACCCAAACAAATAAAATCATGAATGAAAGAGGAGAGATCACAACCAATACCAAAGAAATACAAACTACTATAAGAACATATTATGAGCAACTCTACACCAACAAATTTGACAATCTGGAAGAAATGGATGGATTCCCAGAGACACATAGACTACCACAACTGAACCAGGAAGAAATAGAAAACCTGAACAGACCCATAACCAGTAAGGAGATTGAAATGGTCATCAAAAATCTCCCAACAAACAAGAGCCCAGGGCCAGATGGCTTCCCAAGGGAATTCTACCAAACATTTAAAGAATTAATTCCTATTCTCCTGAAACTGTTACCAAAAAAATAGAAATGGAAGGAAATCTTCCAAACTCATTTTATGAGGCCAGCATCACCTTGACCAAAAACCAGACAAGGATCCCATCAAAAAAGAGAATTACAGGGGCGCCTGAGTGGCTCAGTGGGTTAAAGCCTCTGCCTTCAGCTCAGGTCATGATCTCAGGGTCCTGGGATCGAGCCCCACATCGGACTCTCTGCTCAGTGGGGAGCCTGCTTCCCCCTCTGTCTTTGGCTACTTGTGATCTCTGTCTGTCAAATAAATAAATAAAATCTTTAAAAAAAAAAAAAAGAAAAGAAAAAAGAGAATTACAGACCAATATCCTTGATGCAAAATTCTCACCAAAATACGAGCCAATGGGATCCAACAGTACATTAAAAGGATTATTCACCACGATCAAGTGGGATTTATTCCAGGGATGCAAGGTTGGTTCAACATCTGCAAATCAATGTGATACAATACATTAATAAAAGAAAGAACAAGAACCATATGATATTCTCAATAGATGCTGAAAAAGCATTTGACAAAGTGCAGCATCCCTTCCCGATCAAAACTCTTCAAAGTGTAGGGATAGAGAGAACATACTTCAATCTTATCAAAGCCATCTATGAAAAACCCAACTCAAATATCATTCTCAATGGAGAAAAACTGAAAGCTTTTCTGCTAAGGTCAGGAACATGTCAGGGATGTCCATTATCACCACTGCTATTCAACGTAGAACTGGAAGTCCTAGCCTCAGCAATCAGAAAACAAAAAGAAATTAAAGGCATCCAAATCTGCAAAGAAGAAGTCAAACTACCACTCTTTGCAGATGATAGGATACTATATGTGGAAAACCCAAAAGACTCCACTCCAAATCTGCTAGAACTTGTACAGGAATTCAGTAAACTGTCAGGATATAAAACCAATGCACAGAAATCAGTTGCATTTCTTTACACTAACAAGCCAGACGAAAGAGAAATTAAAGAGTAATTCCATTTACAATTGCACCCAAAACCATAAGATACCTAGGAATAAACCTAACCAAAGAGGCAAAGAATCTATACTCAGAAAACTATAAAGTACTCATGAAAGAAATTGAGGAAGACACAAAGAAATGGAAAAATATTCCATGCTCCTGGATTGGAAGAACAAATAGTGAAAATGTCTATGCTACCTAAAGCAATCTACACATTTAATGCAATCCCTATCAAATCCCATCCATTTTTTCCAAAGAAATGGAACAAATAATCCTAAAATTTATATGGAACTAGAAAAGACCTCGAATAGCAAGAGGAATATTGAAAAAGAAAGCCAAAGTTGGCGGCATCACAATTCCGGACTTTAAGCTCTATTACAAAGCTGTCACCATCAAGACAGTATGGTACTGGCACAAAAACAGACACATAGGTCAATGGAACAGAATAGAGAGCCCAGAAATAGACCTTCAACTCTATGGTCAACTAATCTTTGACAAAGCAGGAAAAAATGTCCAATGGAAAATAGACAGCCTCTTCAACAAATGGTGTTGGGAAAATTGGATGGCCACATGCAGAAAAATGAAACTGGACCATTTCCTTACACCACACATGAAAATAGACTCAAAATGGATGAGGGACCTCAATGTGAGAAAGGAATCCATCAAAATCCTTGAGGAGAACACAGGCAGCAACCTCTTTGACCTCAGCCACAGGAACTTCTTCCTAAGAACATCGCCAAAGGCAAGGGAAGCAAGGGCAAAAATGAACTATTGGGATTTCATCAAGATCAAAAGCATTTGCACAGCAAAAGAAACAGTTAACAAAACCAAAAGACAACTGACAGAATGGGAGAAGATATTTGCAAACGACATATCAGAATAAGGGCTAGTATCCAAAATCTATAAAGAGTTTAGCAAACTCAACACCCAAAGAACAAATAATCCAATCAAGAAATGGGCAGAGGACATGAACATTTCTGCAAAGAAGACATCCAGATGGCCAACAGACACATGAAAAAGTGCTCCACATCACTCGGCATCAGGGAAATACAAATCAAAACCACAATGAGATACCACCTCACACCAGTCAGAATGGCTAAAATTAACAAATCAGGAAATGACAGATGCTGGCGAGGATCCAGAGAAATGGGAACCCTCCTACACTGTTGGTGGGAATGCAAGCTGGTGCAACCACTCTGGAAAACAGCATAGATGTTCCTCAAAAAGTTGATCATAGAGATACCTTACAACCCAGCAATTATACTACTGGGTATTTACCCTAAAGATACAAACATAGTGATCTGAAGGGGCACGTGCACCCGAATGTTTATAGCAGCAATGTCCACAATAGCCAAACTATGGAAAGAACTTAGATGTCCATCAACAGATGAATGGATAAAGAAGATGTGCTCTGTATATATATATACAATGGAATACTATGCAGCCATCAAAAGAAATGAAATGTTGCCATTTGCACCGACATGGATGGAACTAGAGGGTATTATGCTTAGCAAAATAAGTCAATCAGAGAAAGACAACTATGATATGATCTCCCTGATATGAGGAAGTGGAGATGCAATGTGAGGGGTTTGGGGGGGTCGGAAAAGAATAAATGAAACAAGATGGGATCAGGAGGGAGACAAACCATAAGAGACTCTTAAAGTCACAAAACAAACTGAGGGGGGTTGGGCGGAGGGGGGTAGGAAGAGGATGGTGGGGTTATGGACATTGGGGAGGGTATGTGCTATGGTGAGTGCTGTGAAGTGTGTAAACCTGCCAATTCACAGACCTATACCCCTGGGGCTAATAATACATTATATGTTTATAAAAAAATTAAAAAATTAAAAAAAGAAAAGAAAAAAATAAAATAAACTATGGTAAAAAAAAAAGATATATGCATTCCCATATTCACTGCAACATTATGTATAATAGCCAATATATGCAAACAACCTAAGTGTTCATCAGTGGATGAATGGATAAAGATATATATGTATACACAAACACAAACATTTATGTATACATAAGGTTATATACACACACAGATACACATACACAAAGTGAAATATTATTCAGCCATAAAAAAGAATAACATCTTGCCATCTGTGATAACATGGATGGACCTTGAAGGCATTACGCTAAGTGAAATAACAGGCAAAACAAACAAACAAAACCTAAATATTGTGTGATCTCATGTTTGTGTGGAATCTAAGAAAATTTTTTAAAAGCTTCATAGATTAAGAGAAGAGACTGGTGGTTGCCAGAGGAGGGGATGAAAGAAATGGGTGAACCGGGTTAGCAGTTTTTTGGTTTAGTTTAAATAAATTGAATAAGATTTTAAAGATTTATTTATTTTAGAGAAAGAGAGCATGAGCAAGTGGTGGGGGTGGGGAACAGAGGGGGAGAAAGGGCTCTCCACCAGTCTCCAAACTGAGCATGGATCCACATGATGTGGGGCTTGATCCTACCACCCCAAGATCATTACCTGAGCTGAAATCACGAGTTGGACACTTAACCAACTGAGCCATCCAGTCGTCCCTAAATTGAACCAAGTTTTTAAAAATGTTGCTAGGACAAATGATTAGCTATGTGGAAAAACAAAAACAAAAAGTGGAACCTTACCTAACTACAACATGTAATATTAAATCTGTGATATTTTTAAGAAGCAAAACTATAATATTTTATAAACATATCTTTATGACCTTCAGAAGCATAGGAATTTATTAAACAAAACACAGAAGTGAAAACTGCAAAGGAAAAGATTAACAAAATCCATATCTGACAAGAGTTTGGGGTTCTAACCATCAAAGTCAATATAAAGAAAGTGAAATAAGAATTAGATACTGAAAGATGTTAGTTTTCAATACTTATAAGAGGCAAAGGATTAATCAATACAAAAATAAAATATAGAGAATTCCTATAATCTACAAACAAAGGAAAAATAACCAAGAAAAAAATGAGGAAAAACCTCAATAATTTTATAGAAAGGAAATCTAAACAACCAATAAAAGATACCCAACCTGATTAGTAATCTCAGAAATGAACATTAAAACCACAACGACAGATCATGTGTTGATGTGGATGAGCATTAACCAGAGCACTTCTGGGGCATACAAATTGATGTAACCACTTTGAAAACAATTGGTCATTATCTGGTAAACAACAATAAAATAACAATAACAAAAAATAATGATAACAAAAATAACAAAAAGAAATTTAAAAGTCCATTTGTTTTAAAAGTTATCTTAAATACTGCATACTGAATTTTCATATTTATATGGGTTTCTCTTCAGTTTCTATTTCTGTAACATATTGTTTTGATCATTCTATAATGAAATATGTTTTTAAAGATTTTGTCATAGAGTGAAATATGTTTTCATAACTTAGAAGGCATGCCTTCCCTTCAGTATTCTTCTCTTCCAAAACTTTCTCAAGTAAAATTTGAAATTTGCCTTTTCCAGATAAAGTTTAAAATCAATTCCTCAAACTTAGCAACACCACTAGAAAAAAAGAGAAGTTTGAATATGATTGCTTTGAATTTCTATATTAAATCAGAGAACGCATTTCAAAAATATTGAGTCATCATATGAAGAAGCATGGCATATTTTTCAATTAATTTAAATCTTCCTTTGTCCTTTAAGAAAAATTTGTAATTCTTACATTGTACATTTATTCCTACATTTGCTTTAGATATTTAATAACTTGTATTGCTATTGTGAAAGCAACTATTTTATCCACTGCATTTTTAACTTTATTTGATGTATAACTGAACTAAAATAAATTTTACATTTTAAAATGTGCAATTTGATTTTGACATATATATATTTACACCTGTCAAAACATTACAATTGAAATAGTGTGGATATCAAAGACACCCCCAAATTTTTGTACCTCTTTATAATCTGTACCTCTTTTTTATATCCTTCAATATGCTTTTGTTCACTCCACATCAGTTTAGATTTTCTAGAAATTTATATAAGTGAAATCATACCACTTTTAAAAATTTATTTTACTCAGCGTAGTTATTTTGAAATTAATCCACACTGTTTAGAAGTTTCTTTCTTTTTTTTTTAAAGATTTTATTTATTTATTTGACAGAGAGAGATCACAAGTAGGCAGAGAGGCAGGCAGAGAGAGAGAGGAGGAAGCAGGCTCCCCGTTGAGCAGAGAGCCCGATGTGGGACTCGATCCCAGGACCCTGAGATCGTGACCTGAGCCAAAGGCAGAGGCTTAACCCACTGAGCCACCCAGGCGCCCCTGTTTAGAAGTTTCTTAAAAAGCTGAACATACACCTACAAGACAACCCAGGAAATACATGTAGGAACTTATCCAAGAGAAACAAAAGCAAGTGCCCAAAAACTTGTTGGATTTGCTTTGGAATTGTTTTGTGTAGAATTTTTGCAGGTATAGAGGCACATGTGTGGCTCAGTTGGGTTAAGCATCTGACTCTTGATTTTGACTCAGGTCATGATCTCAGAGTTGTGAGATAGAGCCCAAGTCAGACTCTGCACTTGGCATGGAGCCTGCTTGGAATTCTCTCACAGCCTCTTCCCCTCTCCCTCTAAAAAAAAATTTTTGCAGTTATAGTCATAAGGTAAGTGGTTATTCAGTTTTCTTGTAATGTTTTTGTTTGGTTGGGGTATTAGAGTAATGTTAAGCAAATAAAATGAGTCACAAAGTATTTCTTCCTGTTCATTATTATTAAAAAGTTTGTGCTTAACTGTGTTTCTGTTTTGTTTTTTTCTTTTTTTTTTAAATGGGTGAAGGGGAACATGAGATACAGGCTTCCAGTTATGGAATGAATAAATCATGGGAATTAAAGGTACAACATAAAGAACAGAGTCACTGATATAGTAATAGTGATTTATGGGGACTTGTGGCGAACACAGTATAATGTATAAACTTGTGAAATCATTGTGTTCTACATGTGAAATTAAAGTAACATTGTGTGTCAACTATACTAAAAATTTTTTTCTTTTAAATATGATTGACTACATTTTTTCTGGTTTTGGTAGAATTTACCAGATAAGACAACCAGGCCAGAAACTTTATGGGCAGATTTTTAAGTATAAAGTATAATTATTTAATGGAATAGGAGTATCTTGGTTATTTATTTCTGTTCATGTGAGCTTTGGTTCTGTGTGTCCTTCAAAATTTGTCCATTTTCTCTTACTCATAGAATATATTGCTATAAAGTTATTAATAATATTTCCTTATTATCCTTTTTAATATCTGCAAGAATCTTTAACACCACCACCTCTCTCATTTCTAATAATGGTAATTGTTGTCCTTTTACTGTACATCAATCTGGCCCTAAGTTTATCAATTTCATTGATCTCAAAGAACCAGTTTTTGTTATGCTGATTCTTTTGAAGTTTTTTTCTTGATTATTTATTTCTGCTCTGATCTTTATTATTCTCATCTGCTCTGATCTTTATTATTCTTATCTCCTCATCTCATCTCATCTTATTATTCTCATCTCCTTTCTCTAAAGTCTTTCTAGTAGAAGTGTAAATCACTAATTTAGGGCCATTTTTCTTCTCTAATATAGACTAGTGCTATAAATTTTCCTGTAAGTACTTCTTTAGCCACATCCAAACATTATAATATATTGGGACTTTTTCCATTTAATTAAAAATAACTTATAATTTTCCATTTGTTTTTTTCTTTGACCAATGTGGCATTGAGAAATGTTATTAAATAGGGGTGCCTGGGTGGCTCAGGTGCTTAAGGGTCTCACTCTAGATTTCAGATCAGGTGTTGATCTCAGAGTCATGAGTTGGGCTCCATGAGAAAATGAGAGAAAATAAATAAATAAAAATGTTATTAAATTTTTAAATAGTCAGGGATTTTTCAAGGTATTTCTCTTATTTATGTCTAATGTAATTCCATTGTGTTCATAGAATCCTTTTAAATTAATTCAGAGTTGTTCTGTGGCCAAAATTATAAACTTGTGTATTTTTCTTGCAGCTATCAAACCTTGATTCAAGTATTCTGAAGCTCTGTTTTTAGATGATTAAACATCTGATATTGTTATGTTTTCATGACGTAACAGTTGTCTTTATCATTATGGTGTGCTACATTTTATCCCTCGTAACATTCTTTGGTTTTAAAGCAACTTTACCTTATATTAACATAGCTACTCCAGTTTTATTTTGCTGAGTGGTGTATCTTTTTTATTTTTTTTTTTAATTTTGAGTTGGCTTTTTTCTATTTCATGTATTTGTGTTCTAATCTTTAATATTTCTTTTTATGATATTTATTTTATTTTAGGTAGGTCTTTTTCCATCCTTTTACTTCTTATATATTTGCATTTTTATATTTAAAGTGTGCTTCTTATAGGTAGAATATAGTTGGGTCATGCTTTTTTATTCAATCTGACAATTTTTGCCTCAGGTTATATAGTCTGATTACCTTTAGTGTGATTACTGACCTAGTTGAACTTAAATATACCATATTGTTATTAATTTTCTCTTTGTTTTCTGCTTACTGCCCTTGTGACATCTTCTACTTTAATACTTTTTATTATTCCTTTAAAAAATTATGGTAAAATGTTAATGTCATATTATCTACCATCTTAAGTATAAAGTCTTACAGTTTTAAGGATAGTCACATTGTCATGCAATTATATCCAGGACTTTTTCATCTTGTAACTCAACTAAAAAATGGGCAAGATCTTGAACAGATATTTCTCAAAAAAAGATTGACAAATTGCCAATATGCACACAAAAGAATGGTCAACATCACACTAATGATTAGGGAAATGTAAATCAAAATTATAGTGAAATACCACTTCATTAGGATTACTATAATGAAAAAATGATTAAACAAGTGCTAGTAAGGATGTGGAGAATTAGAATTCTTGTGCAGTGCTAGTGCAAATGTAAAATGGTTTAACTGATATGGAAACAGATGGTGGTTCCCCCAAAATTAAAAATGGTATTATCAAATTATCATATAATCTAGCAATCCAACCTAAAAAAACTGAAATCAGGGTCTCAAACAGATATTTATATACCCACATTCAGAGCAGCATTATTCACAATAGCCAAAAGAGGGAAGCAATCAAGTGTCCACTAACAGATGACAGAAAAAACAAACGTAGTATATACATACAGTGGAATATTAGTCAGCCTTAAAAAGGGAAAATAAAGTTCTGATAAAAGCTACAACAAAAATGAATCTTGGAGACATTATGCTAAATAAAATAAGCCAGTCACAAAGGGGTAAATACTATATAATTCCACTTATATAAGGAACCTAGAGTCATCAAATTAATAGATAATGAAGGTAAAAGGGTGGTTGCCAAGGGGCTGGAGTAGAGATTGGGAAGTTATTGCTTAATAGATATGGAGTGTTTGTTTAGAAAGTTGAAAAACTTGGGAGATAGTGCTGATCATGACACTACAACGTAAATGTACTTAATGCCATAAAACCATACACTTAAAAATGATTAAAATGGTAAATTTTATGCTATTAGTATTTTACCACAATAATAAATAAGATTTAAAATTTCCTAGAAAAGAAATGGGCAATGGATAGGAACAGAAAAATCCCTAAAGAATTTTTAATGTCTTATATGCATACAAAATATGCTCAGTTTTACTAATCAAAGATATGCAAATTTTAAAACCATCTTTGAGATATAACTTATGTATCATAAACTGTAATATTTATTGATTTCAGTATATTTTATAGGGTGTACCACTACCCAACTTTAGAACATTTTTATCATTCCAAAAAGAAAATCTATACCAATTCAGTCACTCACTGTTTCCCAGTTCCTAACTGCTAATCTACTTCCCGTCTCTGTTGATTTGGTTATTTTATATAAGTGGAAAAACACAATGTGTGGTCTTTTGTATCTGGCTTCTTTCACTTATCATAATGTTCCTGAAGTTCATCTGTATTATAACATGTATCAGAATGTATTCCTTTTTAAAGCTGAATAATATACATTATACACATAGACCAGGTTTTGTTCATCTATTCATTAGTTGATGGACATTTGGGTTGTCTCTAATTTTTTGCTACCACTAATAATGTTACCATAAGCATTTGTGTAGAAGTTTTTTTGTGGACATCTATTTTCATTTTTCTTAGATAAATATCTAGGAAGGGAATTATTAGGTCACAGAATAAATCTACATATAAGCATTTGGGAAATGGGAAGACTGCTTTCCAAAGTGGCATTTTACATTTTACCCATCACTGTTTTGATTTCTGCACATTCTCATCAACACTTATTATCTGACTTTTTGACTCCAGCTATCTTAGTGGGTCTGAAGTGGTTTTCCGTTGTAGTGTTGATTTACATTTCCCTAGTGACTAAAGATGTCAAGCATCTTTTCATAAATCACTGCACTTCTACAGTTTGAAAATCACTATATTTACCCTTCATTCCCTACTTCGCTTTTGGAAACATCAACCGGTACAAAGAGATTTCTTTGGTCTTTGAAAACTTGACCTCAGAGGCATGAGACTAATTCCCATGTACTAAAATGGTGAGTATTTCAGACTCAAGAGCATTATCAAGAGATGGCTGGTTTTCAGAAGCCAAATGAAAACTTCAAGTAGATAAGAACGCATGACAAAGGAAATGCATGGAAGACTTTAGTCCAACTGCTTTGTTTCACCATTGGGCACTGACTTGCTAAATTGACTACCTGCTCATTTGGTAGAACTTTGGACTTTTTCTCTTTTGCACCAATACTACATGTCTCCACTTGGAGCTGCCATAACACAGGGACATGGGAAGTATGCCTGCAGTGCCTCAAGACATTTAAGCAATGGAGCTCTTCCAAGATGGCAAAGTTACTTGTTGTTACATGATACAAAATTCTTCTAAGAAGAAAAAGCTAGAAAACATGTATCATAGAGCAGAATAACAATCCTAATGAGATCCTCCAGGGTTTTGATATTGCTTATGCATGTGAAAGGATGATGCCACTATTTGAGAAGTTCTCCACTGTACCACATGCAAACCAGTGCACATTATTTAATGGATACTATTTACTTCTTTGCTTAAAGCAGAGCCAAGCAAGATGTTTTTGGATCCCTAGGGCTTTCCAACTAAATGGTAGATTGGCTGTGACTGTTTTTCAAAACAGCAGGTCAAGACCCATTAGAGGGCTGTGAAATCAGTTTAGTAGGTCATGACTTATGCATTTTTAAGGAAATAGGATTAAAAAAATAGCAGATTGTAGTGCATGTAATAAAGATAATAATTGTTTTTTAAAGATATTTCAGCAGTGTGTTCATTTCAGCAGTGCGTATTCATACATCATTATGTATTTCTTATTGTGGATCATAGTTAAGCACTTTTGAAAACTGCTATCCTATCTTTACCATGATCCCATTTTAACACAAAACAGATTGTCCTTACAACAAACTAGATGCCTACACAGTGATTGACAGGGATATGTAGGAAGCCCTAAACAAAAATTTACTCTCCCTGAGTATTATAGTGAATTAAATTCCTAGCCCAACCCAAACCAAAATCTATGGGATAATGAAAACAGTTAACATGTCAGCATGGTAGAACTGTGGGGTGGGTTTCCTTTCTTTACTATCTGATACAAATCAAAATCAAGAGAGAAAACCATGCACTCTATAAAATTACCTGTACTTGGATAAGGGATTTGGGAAAAGCAGTATCATACCCTGCCACTTTAGCAGATCCCAGAATAGTGGGGGTTTTTGTGTGTTTTTTTTTTGTTTGTTTGTTTTTGTTTTTGTTTTTGTTTAGCTCTGAGGAAATTATCCAGATTATTTAGGTCATCATGTCTAATGAAGTTGAGTGACCCTTTCAAGATGATACAATTCATTGAAGAACAAGAGATAAACGAACGCCCGATTGACTCCAAATCTGATTTTTTTTCTGCTATGCTCTCCTGCCCTAGTTGGCAGCTGTCTGATACAAACAGCCTTTACTGTATAGTTGTCTAGGAAGAAACAGAGAAAGAGTGGAAACATACAGAGCAGGGAAACAAAATTCCACTAAAGAAAACTTAAATAATTTGACAATTTTATTAGGACTCTTAGGTGAAAAATGTGCACTTGAGTTACCATATCCCAGGGAAACTGATCATGAGTATCATACTTGGGATAGGAAAGACCTAACAGAGAATACTGCCTGACTCTTCTTAGACCTGAGAAACTGAGGTCTACAGAGAAGAGACTTGATGAGGGTCACACATTGGCCTGAATGGAGAAGGACTTCAATCCCAGTGGCTTAATCCCCAGTGTATGGATTTTTTCATAGTATCACGCTCTTTCTTCCCCATAAAGACAAATTAAAACAACAACAAACTGCCCCAAACCTAAGAGGGGCCAAAGGAGACCTGCAAGTCTTGATAGGAGTTCCTCTTGAAAAACATCAGCAACTATTAAGTATAACTGGCTTTATAAATGTCTACTTCAAAGCAGTGAAAATGTTCTCAGAAGGATAAATCACTTCCCATTTTTTAAACTTAGCTTATTTCACAACCACTCTTTCCTCCTAATGTGCGCCTGGGCAAAGCAGATGCATGGATTTTAGGTGTAAAAGCAGTTTATGAACTTTAAGTAACTTTCTCCTATAATGACATTTCTTTTAAAAAGATTTTGTTTATTTATTTAACAGAGATCACAAGTAGGCAGAGAGGCAGGCAGAGAGAGAGGGGGGGGGAAGCAGGCTCCCTGCTGAGCAGAGAGCCTGATTCAGGGCTTGATCCCAGGACCCTGGGATCATGACCTGAGCCGAAGGCAGAGGCTTAACCCACTAAGCCACCCACGTTCCACTCTTGTATAATGACATTTTAATTTTGAATTCCTGGATGTTCATCTCTTACTGTCAGAATATATATATATGTGTGTATACACACACACACACACACACACACACACACACACACAATCTCCCAAGCTTGGCTGGTCTTAAAAGTTCTGGGAAGTATTAATCCCAGATGGCAAAAGTGATCGATATCAGTGGGCAATGTTATCACTAGTTGTTTTAGTAGGTGAAGAGGATAAAAATGCATGAGTTCACAAACTAGACTTCTCAACATCCCTTTTAGTGGATGACTTCATATACTGTGGTAACTTTTATGCCTTGATGACTCCACACTCAGACTGGAGATCATGATAATCTACCCCACATAATGGGTTTTGTAGAGCCTGTCAAACAGAACTTCTGGCAAGCAGAAATATAATGACTACACTAATGGAGACATTATTGATGAAAATGCAGGAATGTCTCCTGAAGAGTAAGTCAAACGTATGCAATGATACCCATTTTCAGAAAATTTTGAGAATTAACTTTACAGCAGGATAAAAATTAAGTTTTTAGAGTTACAGAGACTTATATTCAAATCTCAACTCTGCCATTTATCTAGGAATACAGGTTTGAGGCTCTCAGTACAAAAGTAACTTACCTAGCTTCCCCAGTTGTAAAGTATGAATATTACTGTGTTCCTCCATTTTATTGAAATATTTTGAAAGGTAACTTATGCTCTTGATACAAAATATATGAGGTAAAAAAAAGAACATTCATGACATAAATTCTACTTCTCTCCACTGTCCCACACCCACTTAATACCTCCTGGCACAACTGTTAATTGATGAGTTCCTTCTTGGATATACTCAATGCATTTACAAACAGACGCATTTACATTATACATATTTTAAAGTTAAATCAGAATACCTAGCTTCAGTTTTGTCATTAGGCACAGAGAAAAGTTTGTAAGGCATCTAACTTATGGTTATAGTATTAGAGAATTCTTCAAAGCACTTTCTAAAACCACTTATGAAAGATAATGTTTGCTGGTGCTCAAATTCAAGGAGCAGTAACTGGGAGGAAGCCATCACCCACTGAGGAGGAAGAACATCTGACATATCCCTCAGCTGACACACTCTATGGTACTGATGATGCTAACCATCTGTTCCTTTTCCTTCCACTGCCAGAGTATCATAAATTATCCTTTTGCAATAATCAAGTTCTACCCCTTTCTGTAACAAGCCTTCATGGTGGAAAGAATACCTTAGACCAAATCAAGTTGGGGCAGAACTGAAATTCTGCTTAAGACTAACTTTAAATGAAGTTTAATAAATCCAACATCTTTGAATTCAACTTAATCAAAAATCTCAAGAGATACACAGACAAGGACATAGCCTTAAAACTATTACACATTTGAATTGGAAGTTCTTTCTGCATAGACAGCACCATTGCTCCTAATTCCTACCTTTCCTTATGTTCATGCCCTTAAACAAGTGATTTCAAAATTTTTACCACTAGAGGTAGAATTTATTTCACCACCTCTAGGATTCTGGTTTTAGTTACATGACACGCTTTGGCCAAAAGAATGTCATTGAAAGGGGCAGTGGTACAGATCTGAACTCAGATCTTAATAGGTATTGAATATTTCTACATGTCCCTCTGTTGCTTTTTTTCCCCACCATCATGAAAGGACAATGCTTTGGATAACTTACTAGTCCAGGAAGGATGAAAGTCACATAGAGCATCAGAAGTGGATCCTAACCAGGAGGTAAGCCATGGTAAGATCTGTTGAACCCCAGCGAATCTGAAATCCATGAATAAGAATGTATGATGGTGTTTTCAGTGAGTGAAATTTGATGTGGCTTATTACACAGCATTATCGTGTCTATAGCTGTCATATAAAACCTCACATATCATTACCTTTCCAGGGGAAGGATCTTTTCTGTTTCAGCTTAATACAGTAATAGGTACATAATAGGCACTGGTAATTTATCACATTGTATTGATCCTAATCAATATCTTATTTTCAGATAAGACCACCTCCTCCTGAGTTTAGAGAGGTCATATTTTTTGCATAGTATTATACAACTAAGTGGCAGGAAATGTAGAATTAGATTTTCCTCTTTTCCACATTTCAGGACAAAGACCATAAAGCAGGGTATCTCAATCTTGTCACTACTGACATTTTGGGCCATCTCTAATCTCTCTTACTAGCATCCCCATCCCAGTTGTAAAATCAGAAATGTCTGTAGACATTGCCAAATGATCCATGAGGAGGATAACTGTCCCCCAGTTGAGGACCAATGAACTACCACACAACTTTTGACTATATAATTTTAAACTGTTGAAGCCCTGTGGTTTTTACGGTGAGCTACATAATGCTTAAAAGAATGCAAACTATCTAAAACACAAGGCGAAATGATACTTATATAAATTTTATCACAAGTACTCAAGAAACTGGAATTCAAAGTCATTAATCAACTAATATCCAATATGTAACTCAAATGAAGAATCCTCATCAGCCACATACTGGAGCACAATGAAATTCTTTGTAGTTAAAATGCTTTAACAAAGCAAATATCTAGAAGCTGGTTCTTATGAATCCATTTTGACCTCCCAATTTTCTGATCCTCTATCTTTTTCCTTATTACAACCAGAAAGAATCTTCAGAGCCAACAGGGAGTCATATTAGTTTTTTATCCAATCTACTACTGAGATCCTTTTCTAAGAGTGCTCGTCTACTTTAAATACCTATTAGCATCCCTCTGAATGGTTCTACAGTGCACAGATGTTTAGCCTCACCCAAATCATTTAAATCTGAGTCTCTGGCAACAAGCACTGGTATTTTTTAAAATATCTGTGAGAAATTCCAGTGTGGGGTGTTATACACAACTAATGAATTGTTGAACACTATATCAAAAACTAATGATGTACTTACTATATGTTGGCTAATTGAACATTAAAAAAAAACCCCAAAACAAAAAACTCATAGTAAAGAAATTCCAGTGTGTATGCAGGGTTGAGAACTACTGTTTTAAAACGTGTGTTATGTCATGTCACATTCATGCTCAGAATCACCCATCATACCAAGACCACAACTCAAACTTCTTACCACAGTCCATGAGGGTCCTATGTGACCTAGCCTTTTTCTTTGTCCTAATCTCCAACCATTAGACACACTGGCTTCCTAGCTCCACCTCACACAACTAACACCCTAGCCTCAGGACCTTTGCCCTTGATGGTTCTTCCTTTTGGGATATCCTACAACAGGGTTCATATGGTTCTTAACTTGACTTTTTTCAGGTGTCTCTTCAAGATTCACTTCCCCAGAGATTCCTTCCCTGCCCTCCCTGTAGAAAAGAGCACCTCGTTACTCTCTCTGTTTCAAGCTTGCTTTATTTTTTAACACTAATATGACTTACATGTGCCTGTATATTTGCTCATTAGCTCTCTTCACATAAAGGCAGGTACTGGTCATGTTTTGGTTCAGTTCAACATGCCCAGCATCTATATCAGGGCCCTGAACCTAGAGGGCACTCAAAATGTATTTGCTGAAAATATTAACAAACAAGAATCACATAATATATCAATGTTACCTCTATTTTAGGTACTGCAATAGGTACTCCCAGAACACTATGACCTCATATCATCCTCAGGGTAATTCTCATTATCTTTAATTCATAATTAAGAAATTTGAGAATAAGACAGTTCAAGAAAGTAACCAAGATTTAAGAGATAAGTTCCAACACCATGATTAGTACTCAGGACTTTTTTCACTCTCAAATTCATTTTTTTCTCCCAACACTGAGAGTACCCCAGGTTAGGTGATGATACTGTGTGCTGATATAAACAGTCCCTTCCCTGGGGTCCCTTTTCGTGGACAAAGTGTGGTTAAAAAAAATCTCAGGCAATTGAACAACTTGGGTTGTTGATGGCCACCAGCTAGCTTAAGGACTTTAGGCAAAATTCTGACCTTCTTTGGCTCTAGTTTTCTTACCTGTAAAAGGATAGGTTTAAACAACATGATTTTGAAGAACCCTCTAGGGCTTGGAATTTCTACTGGATACAAGACTGTGACTTGTGCAATGTCCAATTCAGTCCATAGACTGAAGAACCGTGAGGAGAAAGTTCACAAAGACCCAGATTCAGGTCAACACAAAGACCTGATTTCTAACAAATACCAGCTTTCTGAAATGTGTCAAGTCTGTCACTAAAAGGCTCAGTGAATACTCTAAAGAGCTTTCCGCTTTGCATTATGGGTTGAACTTAAAAACTTCTGAGTTCCCCACTGATTCTATGATGCTCTATTTTTAATACAACTCTTTATTTATTAATCACTGCTTTCTGACTTGCTATCCTATCAGAGCACAGAGAAATGGCCTGTCTTTATCTCATCCTGAGACCTGATTACTGTCATCATAGGGAAGGAGTCACCCCGACTCTCCTTTCCTTATCATTCATGCCACACATCACCCATGGGAGAAGTACAGCCAGTCAGCATTCAGACTTTCCAAAGAAGAGACTGTTTGGATCCTAGCAGTTGGTTTTATTATGCTCCAGAGAATGTGTGTAGTTGAAGTTCCCCATGGAAAGTCAATCAGTGGTGGGAGAAGATTCTAAGTTGTTTATTTTTAAGTGAGAGCTTCATCTTCAAACAGCTTTTAGAGAAAGCTTGTCACTAAGGACTGAGTTTTCCATTTCAAGCCTTAATTCTCTGAAGGACTAAACTGTTTTTCCTGCTGCTTCTACTTCCAGAAATAAACAAAAAGCCTACAAAGTAATGTCTATGGTACCACTCATAAGATAGTGGGTTGCATTATAAAATAACAGATGAGATCTTTCTGTTAAGCCCAAAACAAATTGCAGAAACCCTGAAAGCTTTTCTTTTGAATCCACATGATGAAGCAGACCTTTCATTTCTTTAGAATTCATACCCTCACTATTTTTTTTACCTAAAATTGATATTTTTGGGGTTAGGGCTAATAACCTCCTCAATTCTACTCAAAAGTGGTGAAATTTAAACATTGATGTCTTCTGTTCTGCAGAAGTGCTGTTAGAAGCAAACCAAAGCTTCAAAGAATTATTTCCCAATGGCAAAATAGCTGCTGAGACTATTTAAGAAATACTACTTAGATTTGGCTCAGCAGGGTTAAATAGACACAAAAATAAGGAAATGTTTACCCAGTTCAAGAGAGACATAAGGAGAGAGTATGCTTGGTAATGAAGCCTCAGTTCATCCTTGCTGATGAGATTCAGAGCAGATGATGGGGCCAGACATTGAAAACCTTATTCAGGGGTGCCTTGGGGTCTCAGTTGGTTAAGTGTCTGACTCCTTATTTTGGATCAGGTCATGATCTTAGGATCATGAAATCTATTCAGAATTCTTAAGGAAGTATTTTGACTTAATCTTCTCTGAATCTATTAGTTTCCTGTTGTTGCAAAAAATTACTACAGATTTAGTTCAAGAACACAAATTTATAATCATACACTTTGTGGGTCAAAAGTTGGTGTGCAACTCACTAGGCTAAAACCAAGGTGTCAGCAGAGCTCCTTTCTGGGGCTTCTAGAGGAGAAATTGTTTTCTTGCTCACTAAGGTTGTTGACACAATTCAGTTCCTTGTGATGTAGGACTGAAGTCCCTATTTCCTTCCTGTCAACTGAGGTCCAACTCAGAGTCACAACTTGTCAATGGAAGATACTTTAGGAATCACATTGTTTGACCTACTTGTTGTCTATGGTAGTACAGAGCTCTTCTCCATTCCTACCCTTTCCCACTTACTCTGTCATCTACCACAATGACCAGACAATTGTTGCTGACTGATCAAGTTCGGTGGCATTCACTAAGCTTTATTTGCTAGGTTTAGAACTGTTGCAGAAATACCTAAATAAGCTTATTTTGGGGTAATTCTCTTTAGGCATTTTCTTTCATTGAGATTGGGATGACATAACGATCAAGGATGTGCAGCCCTACTATCTCATTCTCCTGTGGCAAAATTGGGAAGGCTGTACTTCTGTCTCAGAGTTGTTCAGACCTGAAAGGACTTAGGGGTGAGAGATTCTGGGCAATGGGACATACTCCACCATGCTCAAACCTCCTTCTCTTGGGCATGCCTCATCTCAAAAGAAAAAATGCTTTTCCTAGAAGCGTCTTTCCTTGATGCTAGAGTGGTAAGATCAGATTGAGCATCAAGAGGAACTTGGAAAATGGCTGCCAGCTGGCTCCTTCGACTTGTTTTGCTTTTGGATTCAGCCAACCATTGCAATGGTTGAAGGAGCATCTTTCAGGTCAACAGAACCTCTGACAGCCAAGGAGCTACAACTACAGTTCCACACTGGTTTGGGCACCAAGACCATTACCAGTAATGAAAGCATTATCTGCCTGGTGTCATTCTCTTTCTCTAGATTTCAAACAGTGTTAGGCAGCCAAGGTATTGATATAGTCAAGGTTTCAGTATCCCAAACTTAATTATTTCAATTTGTCCCATCCCATCAGTCTTCATTTTACAGATGTGGAAAATGATATTCAGAGATGCAAATCCACTTAGTGATGGTAACCTTGTTTGCTTAGGGCAGAACTGGGTATAGAGCTCAGCAGATGTTATACACTGTTTTCTTCATACACTGTTGAATGAATGAATGAATGAATGAATGAAATAATTGAATATATTTCAACTTCTTGACAAGGTTGAAAAACCCATAATTCTGGTTAAGTAAAATTTGGATCATTTAGCAAGTGACATGAATTAAAATGCATCTGGAAGTGCCTAACCTTCCATGTTGGAAAACGTCTGTCCCTGTGCTTTCAAAAACAGAGCACTTTGCCAAACACCACTCTTCAGTCCAGGAAGAAGCTCACCCATCACACTCTTAGCATACTTGAAAGACTTCTCACAAACTTGTAGAGCTAAGATGGCTCCTGACTACATTAGCTAAGCAGAATAAATCCAGGAGAAAAGATTAATTCTGTTCCCCAAACTTCACAAAACAGAAAGGAAAAGGTTTCACAGTTTCCACCAACAATAGTTAGTAATAACTAATTATAGTTATTTCTAACATAATGTTTTGATTCAAAATTATAAGCTAGAAAAGAATCTGAAGAATAAGAACTGACCCATGTTTACATTTATGAAAGCAATCATTGAGAGAAAATGGGAACTTCTACATACCTCTTGCCTTCTCAACTGTCTACCTAAACTAAGAATAGAACGAGGCTACTGTGGAAGTCTTAACACCTCTGCAAACAGGTAAAAAATACTTTGTCAGCCATAGCTGTCCTTTTGTAACATAGGCTTTGTTGTTGATTTGCTAGAGGTCGCACGGTTACTGATTTCCTCTTTAGAAAGCAGCAAGATCACTGAATTTAGGATTCCAATAGACATGGATTTCTCAACTGCTGCCATCCTACCCCCACGGCCCCACTCCTCTTCCTAAATGTTTGCATTGCTAGCTTCTCCTTCTCTTTTGGCTGTCAGCTCACATGTAACTCCAGAGAGCCCAGCCATGACCTTAGGAAAGCAGTCTCGCTCCAGGCCCACCTGCACCTCATGACCTATTTTCCCTTCGCCGTAACATAACAAAGTTATTCGTGGGTGTTTGGGATAGAATCCATTGCTTCCTATGCATAAATTACTTAATCTTTGTAGGCCTCCCTTAGTTTCCCCATTTAAAATAGTATAACATTCCCTACTGCACAGGGTTCCTTTAAGGATCTGATGACAACACATGTTAAACACGTAAACTTGGGACTAGCAAAGACTGACAATTTAATAAATTTTAGCTGCTCTTATTGCCATAATCTGAAATTGTTTATTTAGTTTACTGTTTGCTTTTTCCCCTGCTCTCCAACCTCCTTGGAAGCTTCCCAAGAGAAGAGAGCTGGTAAGTGTTGTTCACAGATGTACTCCTCATATCTAGAAGAGTGGCCAGCACACAATGCTCAAAGGCTTTGCTGCATGCATCAATCACTAACCTAGGGGAAGTCCCAGATTACGTGAGCCTCAGTGTTGTCATCTGTAAAAAGGAGATAATGCCTCTCAGCCCATATGGTTTTGAAGCATCAAATGAGAATTGATGCCCCTATTTCTTGAGTCAGAATGCACGCACCCTGGGGAATACTTTGGAATCCTTAGACTATGTAAAACTGAACAAAACACTTAACATGGCTCCTCAGAGGTTTGATTTTGCAAGAATATTCAGGGGGAAAACAGTTTTGATTTTTATAGTCACAATAGGATAATTTTTCAAGTTTTTTAAAATGTGTATTTTGCTCTTTGCTCTGCCCCATTACAAGCAGGAATCTGGTATTTTTATTTCTTTATCTCAGGAGTATGTGTGTTACTGGATGAAAATAGCAGCTCACTTTTGTTCTCAGAAAATCTGCAAGTTGAGGGTGATTATGTTGAACAGGCCAGAGGGTAAGGAGTTGTGAGGAGAGGAAGAATGATTCCTCTGTGGAATGGAAGAGATTCTTTTTGGTGGAGTGAAGAAGGTAACGGAACAGAGGTCCATATAGAACTGTGAGACAAGGAGGGCTCTCCAAGGTGGAAAATATTAGTTTCTGTGAACTATAGATAGCTCTAAAGGACAAGGAACCCCAGTAATGATTGAGACAAAATTTCCCACCAGCCAAGCAAGCTAAGCTCTCAGAGGAGATAAGTACTGGTTTAGAGAAATAAATTTATCATTTTTTACAAAGTTATAGAATAAAAATCACTTCAACAAGCACCTCACAAAGCCTCATAATCTTTACTGAAATCCTACACAATCAGCAAAAACTGCTTTCCAATGCCAGCCTATTTTTTGTTTTTGAGTATGCATATGTATAAGGAAGAACATTAACAGCCCAAGACTCCAAAAATTAATTTGCAGCAACTGACTGGAAACTATGCTTTGGAGTTCCTGGGAGCCAAATATCTTAGCACCAAGAATGTAACAGACAAGCCACTTTCAAGAAAACGACAAACCTCCTATGACTGGCACTGACAGAACCACAAGTATCCATCAGAATAGCTATTTGGGAATTTCTTGATGCTCGCAAACTAATTTGACATGCGTTCTCATCACATAAACCAGATTCCTTATATAAATCTATTAAGAAAAATTACAGTATCCATGGTAAAATAAGTATTATAGCATTTGCCATCTTTCTTCCCTTAAAAACTTCCTTTGATTAGGATTTTCCAGAGGTGATAAAAAAGGTCAGCCACAATAAAGATCTTTTCAATCTACTAGTAACAGAAATACCCCTTGCAAATGAGTTTAGAATGGCCACTACAGCCTGAAAACATTCTGCTTGATCATCTATGAGTAACATTAGAGGGCATCTCTCCTCAGTGATGAGACTGTGAAACTCAAAACTGACTGAGGAAGTTTAAAATAAGAAATATTACCATTTTCTGTATCTGTGTAATTACATGATTCTGGGCTCTTAAAAGATCTGACACCAAGATACTGAAGAGAAATTGCCTGAATGTTCACCCTGTTATGTTGGGTGATGCTTAATTTGCCCTAATTTGCTTCACTTGTTCCAAATGGGTAGCTTCAATATAACAACATCTTACCATTAACCTAGAAGTATAAAGCTGCATCCCTCTTAGCAGGACTCTTAAAGCAATATTTCAATATGCGAAGTAAATACATATTAGGGACTAGAATACAAAATATATATCAACTTAAGACTTTAAAGAAATTTCTTGCCACACATTCAGGAGTCCACTACTGACTACTTCCATTGAAGTGATATTTGTTCACCCACTCACTTTTATGAATACATTAAAAAACACTTAATATGTAAATGAACTTTAAAAGCAAAAAATAAATGTTCTGCAAGTTCAAGGTATATTTCATTATGCAACACAACACAAAGATTTCTGTGGGAGTCCTTGGGTTGCTAGGTTCTTTCTGTCCTACAGAATGGACCCTTGTTTTGACGGTGTACCAAAGCTGATATTTGGTGTTATACTCAATAAAAGCAATGCTGGTTGGTATAATATTGAAATATTCACATAGTGGCTGGTGAATGATGGTCAACCCACTTTCCTCTCACCACCTGCCACCAAGAGCCCCAGAATGTCCCCTAATCCAGCAAATCCTTCCATCGGGGTCCTTGAGAACCCCAAAGACCTTTGTTCTTACTGGACAGTACCCATGCCATAGAGGTTAAGTACTGTGAGTATTTTCGATGTGTTAAACTATTTTCTTCCTGTGTTGGCCTTGAATGTCTTCTGCTCTTCCTTCATCTTCCCTTTAAGATGAACTCCAGTCCTCATCTCAGTCAAAACATCCTCCATGTCGACAGGATACAGTGATTAGTTAAGGCAAAGACGTATGCCATCTGCCTCAGCCTTGAGAATTTGGCTAGAGTCACTGAAAGAGAGGCATCTACTTTCCACTGGGATATAACTGTGGTTAAATGTAGACAGTGGCTGGTGGGTACCATCTTTGCCACCCCAGGGAAGAAGTTTAATGAGGGATTAATGCCAACACAGAAAAAGCCAAGTGCAGGGATGGTACCCTGGACCCAGGTACTTGATGCTGGCTAGATGAAGCCCTGGACTCTTTAGGGAAGGAGATCTGAAACCGATCATTTTTTTTAAATAGATATTAGATTTTAATATTATTTGTTATAAATGAGACTAGATACTAAATTCCTCTGGTTTTCTCACTGAAACCGATCATTTTTTTGAATTGGGATGTCACTTGGAGTTAAATCATTTAAAATCATTTTCCCATCTCCAAAGGGTGAAGAAAGCCTAATTTTTCTCCACAGGCTCTTGAGCCCTCATACCTGGTTTCTTACTCTTCACTCAAGTCTCTACCATTCATTATTGTTAAAGTCAAAGGTTAAGTTATAACCAGAAAACACCACTTAAGGCGATTACCTCCCTTGCATTTGGAAGGGAAGCATGAAGCCTAGATATTTTTAATAGCACCTAAGATAGAGAAACTGCAAAAGGAAGGACAAGGGAATGTCAGGAGAGAATTTAAACTCTGCTACAGAATTACCTAATATCTACCTGGGCAATTACATTCTGACAAAAAGCAAAATGGTCTCCTGCTAAGAGAACAGCCTCTGTTCTCTACTTTCTTATAACACAAAGATAATGGGAAAGAACAGGAAGTAAAATTAATATTTAGAAAACAGAATTTGAGGTTTCTTTTTTTATTAATTTTTTAATTTTTTTATAAACATATAATGTATTTTTTATCCCCGGGGGGTACAGGTCTGTGAATCTCCAGGTTTACACATTTCACAGCACTCCCCATAGCACACTACTGTGTTTCTGTCTGAGGAGAGAGATATGAGGAAGGAACAGACTGTAGTGAGTGTCATGATTTGAATTTTACTCTGCTATATATGCGACTTTCCCATTGATTAACAGGAAGAAAGAGATTACAGGAATAGCTCTCAAAATGCGGTTCCTGAGTCAGCAGCAGCATCACCTGGGAGTTTATTAAAAAGTAAATTCTTAGGTCCTACCCCAGACAAACAGGACCAGAGACTCTGGGAGGAGGAGAGAGAGACTGCCAGAAATCTGTGGTTTGGCAAGCCAACCAGGTGATTTAGATGCATGTGAACATGTAAACTGCTTTAGTGTTTAGCCCGGAAAGCATGAGCATCACCTGGGGAGCTTTTCAACCCTCCAGGGAGCACGCCATATCAATTTTGTCAGAATCCCTTAGGAGAGTGAATCAGGTAATAGTTATTTTTTAAACTCCATAGGCAGTTTCCAAGTTCAACCAAGTCAGAGCCGTGCTTGAGGGTGTCACTGGCTCAGTATAACTGTCACCTTGGGGGAGTCCCAAACCAATTGCGTTTGTTCTTTCTGGCAATGTGAGTAGCTGCCCACATTGAGAGGTGGCAGCGAGGCTACAGTCTCAGTGTGCTCCCTGCTCTTAGCAAGAAAAGCTTCTCCCTCCATTATTCCCTTCCACGCTCTTCTCTTTCCATCATGGCATTTACCCCTGTCAATATTCACCTTCCCAAGTAAAACTACAAGCAGAGGGGGCCAGACATTACCTTTTTGGCCCCCCATTGGTTCAGTAGTGAGTAGTTTAGTGCCTGGGATGCAGTTAAGCATGGTAATATTTGTCGGTTGACTGAAAATATTTTGACATAACTGTTATCATGAAAGGACAACTGAGATTCTTCCTCAGCCACTGTGTTTCAATGACTGGGCTGCCCCAAATTCCACAAGCATCCAAGTCAATGAGCTCTGGATATAGAAATAGAATTATCAAATCTACCTTTTTAAACAGTAACAACGGAAATTGAGTCAAAATTCCCAATTTTTAATTTATTTGAATAAACAAGTAGGTTAATCTCCTGAACCTTTCTTGTAATCTAACCCTTTTATATTAATAAACTTTTCTTTTTTAATATAGCCAGGTCCTTCCCTCTTTTAAAATCTCACTTTAGGTAAGGTAATCTTTGTGAGGAAATTCAGGTGACCTTGGCCTATTTTCTCTGATTGTCATTCACAAAGTTCGGTTTAAGGTTCTTTCTGGCGTGGCTAAAGTGATCCATCTTTTGCTTAACTGAAGAGAATTACCATGGGGGGGGTCATATATCAGAAGCAGGTGGGAAGTATCTCATATTTATTACCTGCCATCTTTTTCCTTAAAAATTCATTTTTCATTAAATCACTTAAACCCATAGAAGTTAATAAATTCACTCATGCATTGCATCCCTGAAGATTAGATCATAAAGTTCAGTCAGTAACTATATGATTCGGTTTTAAAACCAGTAACAAAAACATCGACAGCTATGAATATATGAAAATGTTAATACATACCTTGCTTAGTTGTGCTTTTACTACCAATTTGCCCTATTTTACAGGAACATGAAAATAGCTTACATAAAGCACTTCTTATAATAAGAATTCAATACATTTTACACCCACCAAAGAAAACCAGAATGAAACCCCAAAAATGCTTAAGTCCTTACAGGCAATTTTATAAGCAAAAACACTAGCCAGGAAGCATCCCGAGAAACAAATTCAACTTTCCTGGTATCTTTGCATTATATTCTTTTCATTCTGTTATAATTTATGTTTCGAGTTATAAAAACCCCGATCCATGTCCCTAAATAGCTTCCAGGTATTAGCCCTGGTCACTCAGACCAGGGGCCAGACCACAAACGCAGAGAGAAGTCAACAGGCTTCCTCACTAAGTTAACTTTCTGAGGTTGTAATGAGCACAACACGTGCTTATTTGAACAAGGCAAAAAACAGGATGAAATATTCAATACCATGGGTTCTAGGACCCCATGGACAGCAGGCATGCCTACATATTTAATGTCAGACGAGAATGCAAAGTATCATACTACATGTACTACATGTCAACACCATTAGAATTTAATAAAACACCACGAGAACAAGAAGAGATCACAAATCTGAAACTAGCTTTAAAAAAGAAATGACTGGAAAGGTTCAGAAAAAAGCGTTAGTCATGCCAAGCCAAAACCATACTCAATTTTTTAGAGATTATTGTCCAAAAATGTCCTACCTGCCTCAGTTCTGATGGCCACCTCAACTCTGGAATATGGAGAAAGCAAACTGGGTTTAACTTTTCACAGGACCTGCTTGCTGAGGCATTCTGACCAGCAGCCTGCAGCGCGGACTTCGTGAGAACAGAGGCTTCGAGCAAACACTGAAGCATCCGGTGCCCACAGGTGTTGACAATATACAGATGCACACACCTGTGTCTAAGTAGGTCCGTTGCACTTTGGGGAACAGGCCCTATGATAGAGTGGGGAGGCCCTCCCTGCACAGCTGAGTCAACGTGCTCATTCCATCCTGCTTCTGACTCAGCAAGCCTGATTCCTTTCCATTCCCTTTCTCGTTCATGTCACCATCCAGCATTATGGGAGATAATGACACTTCTACTCAAATTGTGGTCCATAGACCAGCAGCACATACATCACCAGGGAACTTACTGGAAATGCAGAGTCTCAGGCCCCACCCCATCTGCCAAGTCAGAACCTGCTTTGTACCTAGGTCTCTGGGTCATCTTTTTCCTTTTTTTTTTCTTTCATTTATTTATTGTGATAAGATACATATAATGTAAAATTTACCATTTTAACCATTTTTAACTGTAACACCTCAGTGGTATTAAATACTTTCATAATATTGTGCAACCATCATTACCATCCATCTCCATCATCTTGCAAAGCAGGAACTCCATACCCATTAAGAAAGAACTTCTTATTTCTCCTTCCTCCAGCCCCTGACAATCACCACTCTACTTTCTGTTTCTATGATTTTAACTACTCTAGATATCTCCTATAAATGAAATACCCAGTCTTTGTCTTTTTTGACTTGTTTATTTCATTTAGCATTACGTCTTCAAGTTTCATCCATGGTGTAGTGTATATCAGAATAGCCTTCCCTTTTAAGGCTAAAAATATTCCATTATGTGTATGTACAGTATTATGCTTAGCCACTCCTCTGTCAGTGGACACTAGGATTGCTTCCGCATTTATCTATAATGCTGCTATGAACATGGGTGTACAAATATCTCTTCAAAACCATGCTTTCAATTATTTTGAGCATAAACCCAAAAGTGGAGTTCCTAAATCATATGGTAATTCTATTTTTAATTTGTTGAGGAACTGCTATATTTTTTTTTCCATAGAAGCTGTACCATTGTACATGCCCAAAAACAGTGCACAAGGGTTCTAATTTCTTCACATTCTTGCCAACACTTCTATTTTTGGGGGTAGTTCTTCATAGTAGCCACCCAAATGGGTATGAGGTGGTATCTTTTTGTAGTTTTGATTTGCATTTCCCTAATAATCAGTAATATGGACATCTTTTCTTGGGCTTACTAGCCATATGAATGTCTTCTTTGGAAAAATATCTATTCTAGTCCTTTGCATGTTTTAATCATTTGTTGTTATTGATATGTTTTAGAAGTTCTCTATATATTCTGGACATTAGTCCTTTGTCTGATATATGGTTTGAAAATATTTTCCCATTCCACAAGTTGTCGTTCTACTCTATTGATATTGTCCTTTGATACACAATTTTTTAAAAAAAATTGATGAACTTGTTTTTCCATTTCTTCTGTTACCTGTGCCTTTGATATCATACCCAAAACACCATTGCCAAATTCACATAATGAAACTTTTGCCCTACATTTTTTTCTAAGAATTTTATAGTTTAAGGCCTTACACTTAGGTCTCTGATCCATTTTGAATTAATTTTTGTGTATGTTATTAGGTAAGAGTCTAACAACATTCTTTTGTGTGTGGATATCCAGTTTTCCCAGCACCAGTTGTTCAAAAGAAGGTTTTTCCTCATTGACTGCTCTTGAAACCCTGGTCAAAGATCATCTGACCCTGTATCTGAGGGTTTATTTCTAGCCTCTCTATTCCATTGGTCCATGTGTCTGTCATTATGCCAGTACCACATTGTTTGGATTACTACAGCTTTGTAGTAGGTTTTGAAATTAGGAGGGATGAGTCCTGAAGTTTTGTTCTTTATTTTCAATATTATTGTAACTCCTGAGGTTCTTTTGAGATACCATATGAATTTTAGTATCATTTTTCTATTTCTGCAAAAGACCCCACAAAAAATTCACTAGACTTTTGATAGGAATTGCATTGAATCTCAAGATCACTTTGAGAATTGATATTTTAACAATATGAATCTTCCAATCCGTGAACATGAGATGTGCTTCCATTTATTTATGTCTTTATTTTTTTTTAAAAGCCTGTGTGTCTTTTTTTTTTTTTTAAGATTTTATTTATTTATTTGACAGAGAGAGAGATCACAAGTAGTCAGAGAGGCAGGCAGAGGGGAGGGGGAAGTAGACTCCCTGCTGAGCAGAGAGCCTAATGAGGGGCTCGATCCCAGGACCCTGAGATCATGACCTGAGCCGAAGGCAGAGGCTTAACCCACTGAGCCACCCAGGCGCCCCTATTTCTTCTTTAATTTCCTTTAGCAATGCGTTATGGTTTTCATTGTACAAATCTTTTATCTCCTTGGTTAAATTAATTCCTAAGTATTTTATTCTTTTTGATGCTATTATAAATTGAATTGTTTTTGTAATTTCCTTTTCAGATTTTTCATTTTAATACATAAAAATGCAATCTTTTTTTTCTGTTTGTTTTATATTCCTCTATTTTGCTTACTGAATTTATTTTTTAATTCTAAAAGTTTATGTCTCTGTGTGTAATCCTTAGAATTTTCTACATGTAAGATCATATCATCTATGAACAGAGATAATTTTACCTCTTCCTTTCCAGTTTATATGACTGTTTCTTTTCCTTGCCTGATTGCACCGCCTAGCACTCACAGTACTGTGCTGAATAGAAATAGTAAAAGTAGACATCCTTGTCTTGTTCCTCTTCTTAGAGGAAAAACCTTGACTTTTACCATTAAGCATGATGTTTGTTGGGGGCTTTTAAAATTATTATTATTGTATTATTATTATTATAAATAGTCATTTACTTCTATTCTTATTTTGTTAAATGTTTATTATAAAAGGGTGTTGAATTTTATCAAATGATTTTTTTTTTGCATCAGTTGAGATGATCATATGGTTTTTTCCTTCATTCTGTTTATGCAATGTATTGGTTAACTTTCATACATTGATACATTTTTTGCATTTCAGGAATAACCACTTAGTTTGGTATGTAATCATTTTACTAAATTGCTCAATTTGGTTTGTTATTATTTTGCTTGGGGATTTTTGGATCAATGTTCATAAGGGATATTGATCTGTAATTTTCTTTTCTTATAGTGTCTGTCTGGCTTTGGTTATCAGGGTAATGCTCACAAAGTGGGTTAGAAATTGTTTCCTTTTCTTTAGGGAAATTAGAGAATCGATTCCATTTACTATAGCACCAAGAACCATAAGATACCTGGGAATAAACCTAACCAAAGAGGTAAAGGATCTGTATTTGAAGAACTACAGAACACTCATAAAAGAAATTGAAGACACAAAAAGATGGAAGACTATTCCATGCTCTTGGATCGGAAGAATAAACATTGTTAAAATGTCTATACTGCCTAGAGCAATCTATACTTTTAATGCCGTTCCGATCAAAATTCCACTGGCATTTTTCAAAGACCTGGAGCAAAGAATCCTGAAATTTGTATGGAATCAGAAGAGACCCCGAATTGCTAAGGAAATGTTGAAAAACAAAAATAAAACTGGCGGCATCACATTACCTGATTTCAAGCTTTACTACAAAGCTGTGATCACCAAGACAGCATGGTACTGGCATAAAAACAGACACACAGACCAGTGGAACAGAGTAGAGAGCCCAGATATGGACCCTCAACTCTATGGTCAAATAATCTTCGACAAAGCAGGAAATATACAGTGGGGAAAAAGACAGTCTTTTCAATAAATGGTGCTGGGAAAACTGGACAGCTATATGTAAAAGAATGAAACTTGACCATTCTCTTACACCGTACACAAAGATAAACTCGAAATGGATAAAAGACCTCAACGTGAGACAGGAATCCATCAAAATCCTAGAGGAGAACATAGGCAGTAACCTCTTCGATATCAGCCACAGCAACTTCTTTCAGGATATGTCTCCAAAGGCAAAGGAAACAAAAGCGAAAATGAACTTTTGGGATTTCATCAAGATCAAAAGTTTCTGCACAGCAAAGGAAACAGTCAACAAAACAAAGAGGCAACCCATGGAATGGGAGAAGATATTTGCAAATGACAGTACAGACAAAAGGTTGATATCCAGGATCTATAAAGAACTCCTCAAACTCAACACACACAAAACAGATAATCATGTCAAAAAATGGGCAGAGGACATAAACAGACACTTCTCCAATGAAGACATACAAATGGCTATCAGACACATGAAAAAATGTTCATCATCACTAGCCGTCAGGGAGATTCACATTAAAACCACATTGAGATACCACCTTACACCAGTTAGAATGGCCAAAATTAGCAAGACAGGAAACAATGTGTGTTGGAGAGGATGTGGAGAAAGGGGAACCCTCTTACACTGTTGGTGGGAATGCAAGTTGGTGCAGCCACTTTGGAGAACAGTGTGGAGATTCCTTAAGAAATTAAAAATAGAGCTTCCCTATGACCCTGTAATTGCACTACTGGGTGTTTGCTCCAAAGATAGAGATGTAGTGAAAAGAAGGGCCATCTGTACCCCAATGTTCATAGCAGCAATGGCCATGGCCACCAAACTGTGGAAGAACAAGATGCCCTTCAACAGACGAATTTATAAGGAAGATGTGGTCCATATACACTATGGAGTATTATGCCTCCATCAGAAAGGATGAATACTCAACTTTTGTTTCAACATGGACGGGACTGGAAGAGATTATGCTGAGTGAAAAAAGTCAAGCAGAGAGAGTCAATTATCACATGGTTTAACTTATTTGTGGAGCATAACAAATAACATGGAGGATATAGGGAGATGGAGAGGAGAAGGGAGTTGAGGGAAATTGGAAGGGGAGATGAACCATGAGAGACTATGGACTCTGAAAAAAAATCTGCTGGTTTTGAAGGGGTGGGGATGGGAGGTTGGGGAAGCCAAGTGGTGGGTATTATGGAGGTCACCTATTGCATGGAGCACTGGGTGTGGTGCATAAACAATGAATTCTGTTACACTGAAAAGAAATTAAAAAAAAAAAAACTTGTTTCCTTTTCTTTAAATTTTTGGAAAAGTTTGAGAAATGTTGCTATTTAAAATATTTGGTAGAATTCACCAGTGAAACCATGAGGTCCAGGGTTTTTCTTTTTTGGAGTTTTTTTGGGTACTATTTCAATCTCCTTACGGGTTATACTCGGTCAGATTTTCTGTTTCTCTTGATTTAATCTTGGTAGGTTTTGTCTTTCTAGAAATTTGTCCATTTAATCTAGGTTATCTAATTTGTTAGTATATCATTCATCACAGTACTCTCTTACAATCTTTTTTATTAATTTCTGTGGAATCAATAGTAATGTACTCATTTTTATTCCTGATTTTAGTAATTTGAGTCTTCTCTCTCTCCTTTTTATTTTAGTCAATTATTATTATTTATTATACAATAATAATAATAGTTATTATTTTTTTCCTGGGGCTTTTTGGAACTTTACATCCATATCTTTCATTAAACTTTGGAAGTTTTCGGCCATTATTTAGTCAATTATTTGTCCATTATTTTGTCTTTTCAAATAATTTCAAAATTATTTTTCTTTTCAAATCTTTTCAAGCTTATGTCTGTATTAATTTTCTCTATCACTTTTCTATTCTCCATTTCATTTATCTTTGCTCCAATTTTCATTTCCTTCTTTTTGCTAGCTTTAGTTTTAGCTTTTTCTTCTTTTTCTAGTTCCTTAAGTTGTAAAGTAAGGTTGTTGATTTGATATCTTTTTTTTAACATGAGCATTTATAGCTATAAATTTTCCCTTTCATGCTGTTATTGCTATATTCCATAAGTTTTGGTATGTTGTGTTTTCATTTTAATTCATCTCTAAGGATTTTAAAACTTCTCTTTTGATTTCTTTTTGATACATTGGTTGTTTAAGAGTGCATTGTTCAATTTCCCCAAGCTGGTGAATTTTCCAGTTTTATTTATCTTATCAATTATTACTTCTTATCATTGGAGTCATAAAAGATACTTTGTATGGGGGCACCTGGTGGTTCAGTGGGTTAAGCCTCTGCCTTCGGCTCAGGTCATGATCTCGGGGTCCTGGGATCGAGCCCCACATTGGGCTCTCTGCTCAGCAGGAAGCCTGATTCCCCCTCTCTCTCTGTCTGCCTCTCTGCCTACTTGTGATCTCTGTCTGTCAAATAAATAAATAAAATCTTTTTTAAAATCTTTTTTAAAAAGATACTTTGTATCTTTTTATACTTTTATACTTTTTATACTTTTATATTTTGTATCTATTGAGGCTTAACATAGAGACTGGTCTAACATAGAGACTACCCTAAAAAATGTCCCATTTCTTCTCAAGTGTCTCATTTCTTATCAGATACGCATTTGAAAAGAATGTGTGTGATCTTTTGTTGGGTATTATGTTCTGTGTTTGTCTGTTAGACCTAGTTGTTTTATTATGTTAAACCCTCTATTTCCTTACTTATGCTCTGTCTGATCATTCTACCCATTATTGAGAATAGGATATTGATGTAGAACAGTTTATCTTTCTCTTCAATTCTATTAGTTTTTGCTTCATATATTTTAAGGTCTGTTCTAATGTGCATAAGTGTTTTTAATTTTTAAATATTTTTGATGTATTGAAGCTTTTATTAATATATAATTTCCTTCTTTGTCTCTTTACCTTTCTTATTTAAAGTCTATTTTGTCTGATGTCACTATAGCCAGCATTCCCCTTTTCCCCTACAATACTGTATTTTTTTCTGCATTAATGTCTTCTTTTGTATTTTGTAGTAATTTGTAGTATTTATATGGTTTGTAATAAAATGTTTAAATTCCTTTCTCATCTCTTTTTGTGTATAATGTATAATTGTTTGATTTGATGTTAGCATGGGGATTATATTAACATTATAAAGTTATAACACTCAAATTTGAATTTATACCAGCTTGACTTCAATTAAATACAAAAACTCTGCTCCTTTACATATATATATCCTCACCCCTTTCCACTGTTGATATCATAAATTTGCATCTTTATGCATTGTGTGCCCTAAAAATAAACTAATAATTCTTTTAAGTGCATCAGTCTCTTGAATTATGTGGAAAATAAAATTTATAATTATAAATCAAAGTCACAAAAATATTAGCTTTTAGACTGGTAATTGCATTTAAAAATATATATAAGTATTAAATCATGTAGAAAACAAAAAGTGGAGTTACACATTATTGTTGCAATAATACTTTTGTCTTTGTCTTTTGGAAGTTAGATTATAATGTTTTTCAGTATGGTATCTTTGAATCATCTTACTTGGAGCTCATGGAGTTTTTGGATGTTTACATTCATATCTTTCATCAAACTTTAGAAGTTTTCAGCAATTATTTATTCAATCATCCTCTGTCTCTTCCCTTTCTGGGATTCCCAAAATGCATATCAACATACATATTTGATGCACTTAATACACCACCTGATGGTGTCCCAGAGGTCCTTTAGGCTCTGTTGATTTTTCTTCATTCTTTTTTCTTTCTGTTCTTCAGGCATGGTAATTTCCATTATCCTATCTTTAAGTCTGCTGATTCTTTCTGTTCAAAACTGCCTTTGAGTCCTACTAGCTGAATTTTTCATTTGAGTCAATGTACTTTTCAGCTCCAGAATGGCTTTTGGTTTCTTTTAAGGCTTTCTCTCTCTACAGGTATTTCCTTTTTTTGCATACATTATTTGCTTGATTTTTCTTACATCTTCTTTTAGTTTTTTGAGCATCTTTAAAACAACTGTTTTAAAGTCTTTGTCCAATATATCTGCCATCAGGTCTTTTTCAGGGACAGATTTTGTCAATTTGTTTCCTTTGAATGAGCCATACTTTTCCAGTTTTTGTTCTGTTTTGTTTTGTTTTGTATGCCTTATGATTTCTTTGTTGAGCACTGGACATTTGAATCTAATAATGTGATTACTTTGGAAATTAAATTCTCCACTTCCCCAGAGTTCATGGTTTTTTGATGTTTTCTTTTGTTTTCTGCATTGTTGAAGGCTCTCTGTGTCTAAGATCAGCCCAAGGTATAAATTTAAGATCTTTACAGGTCATTTCTGAGCTCCTCCCTTCCAATTTTCCCCATATATGCAATTGTTTTTGAATATACCAGTTTTTAATGTTTGGTTCGCATGAGAGGAAAAAGAGTAATATGAAGAGAGAAGGGAAGGGTGCCTTTCCTTTAAATCACCTAGAAGTTACTTTAGTTAGAGAAGGAGGGGCTTATAACAATGGAGAGAAGTACAGCAAATGATCATTCATTTCTTTGCATCTCTGTGATTGGAAGCAATCAGAGTTATTAGAGCACAGATTCCCAATATTTGGAAGACAGGGTCCTTTTTGCCCTCCATGGTTCTTGAAAGCTCTGTGCAGATTGGTTATTTTCCATGAACATGTGCACAGCTGCTTGTTACATGGCTGGGACTGGAGATGGGTTAGCCCTTACTGTTCTAGGAGCTGTTATTGACCAAAATTATTCACAATTTACCATCTAAGCTTTCCCTTAGAAGTTGCAAGACTTCAATGGACTCCAGAGTTCCAAAATAGTTACATCAGAAAGATTCTTCCAGTTCAATCATTGTCTGGGTAGAAAGACAGATTCCTAGTGTTTCCCAGTCTGCCATCTTCCCTAAATCCTCTCAGAATCTGGGTGATTTTTATGTGATTTGAATTTGGGAAGGCTGCTCTGAGTCACATTTGGCTCACCATTTGCTACAGGCCCTTTTCTGAGCACATTTTCTCCATCTCCAGGCTTGGATGAAAACTGGTTTTCCTCTTGATGGTGATACTTTGTAACTCCTCATAAGTAAAGTTTGCCCATTGTTACCTGCCTTTGGATATCAGGGACAAAGACTGCTTTGTTATGTAAAGACTACTCTATTCAGTGCCAGTTCTGTGCCCATGCACTGTTACATGCTTGTACACCTTTTACTTCATCTAAACCTAACCATGAGCTACTATAAGAAATGCTGTTAATATTTCCATTTTTTAGAAGAGGAAATCAAGCTTTGTAAGAGTGCCATCTCCTGAGTAAGCTCACTCAGCTAGTAGGTGTCAGCAGGGATATGAACTTGAGCATATCCAAGTCCAGAGGCATTACCACTATTGCCTCTCTCCCCATGCCCACTCCAAATTGAAGTTTGTTACCTCCCCTGCAACAACTCTGTTGCCTTTTGCATTCATTTCTATTACTGCCCTAACAGATTGCCACAAATTTAGCAGCTAACAACAATACATATTTATTACCTCACAGTTCTGTAGGTCAGAAGTCCCAGGGTGGTAGACTGATTTCTCTATTCCTTGTTTTACTTGGTTAAAATCAAAGCCATGGCTCTGGAGGAGAACCTGCTTACCTACTCATTCTTACCAACTCATTTAGGTTACTGGCTGGATTCAATCCCATGTGATTATAGAATGGAGGTCACTATTTTCTCATTAGAGGTTGGCCAAGGGTCATTGTAGAGGCCTCTACATTCCCCAGTTTGTGGCCCCCTCATCTTCAAAGTCAGCAATAGTTGGTTGAGTCCTTCTCATTCTTTGGATCACTCTAATTTCCCCTTCAGCCTCATCTCTCCTATTCTCAGATGCACTGCACTTTTAAGGACCCATGTAATTAGGTTGGACCCACCTTGAAAATCAAGGATAGTCTCCATATCTTAAGGCCCTTAACCTTAATTTGACCCACAAATCCCCTTTTGTCTTGTTGTATTGCCTATTTCCACATTTCAACTTTTAGGCCATGGACTTCTTTGGGGAACCTTTCTGCCTAGCATACCTCCAAGCTCACACCACTTAATTATATCACCACTTTTTCTTCTTGTCATGTTACTAATATTTTCAACTTTTCCATATAGTCACTTTAAATTGTGGAGTCTAGCTCTCTGACATTTTACTCCTGTCTCATTCCTAACACCACCCTGAGATATATTAGTGACCACTCTGGTGACCTTTCTCACTACCAAGGATTTTTACCTCCAAGCCACATTTCATGGTCACACTTGGCTGTGCTGCTGACAGTGGGAAACCTGTAATAATAGATAGAAAATTGTTCCCAAATGCGTATGGGGCTAGATTTTGATGACAAAATTACTGGCTTTTATTTGATAGTTTATGTATGCAAAATGAATTAAAATCAAATTTAAAAAGGATGAACAATACCTGGTAGCAGAAGACATGATTATACAGAATCTGTCAAAACATGTCAGTAAACTAATTTAAAAAAAAAAAAATCAAGGGTAAACAATTTCATAGACTTGGATGTCAAAGTTCAGTAGAAAGAAATATGATTTTAGAATGAAACCTTTTAACAGTCCTATGGAATGACAGGAATTGATTTTGGCATCAACATGTGAATTCCCTTGCTGCTTTTAAAAATATATTAAGCAGGAGATTAGTACTAAATTTGGTTACATCAATATGATTTTAGAGAGAAGGAGTATGATTTACCTGCTATATAAAACCCATTTTCTCCATTAGGGATAGAGAAATGGACCATTCTCTCAATGAAGTCATGTATGATTTCAGTTAAGGAGGAGCTGTGGAGATGCTGCTGTACATAATGCAGAGTTAGGAGGATGATCCGTTTTTCTCTGTGGGCTGCTGCTGTATCCACTGCAGCTGTGAAAGACAACCCCTCCCACTGTTCCTAGACGGCTGCAAAACTGCCAGCTGGGAACCTTTGTATTTTATAATAGGAAAAAAGACATCTTTTAAAAATGAAGTTTTTATAAATTACTTGTAAAAATAAAATATCCACATCTCAAGCAAAGCTTTGATTTTTAATTTGGCTTGAGGTTACTTCCCTGAATCCAACTGCACACCCAAATAATTCATAAACTTAAAGTGCATAACACGGGGTTCTTATTAAAATTTTACATAGCGTGGAGAATGTCCTGATTTGTTAGGTTTGGAGTAATGATCAGAAATATGAATGTTTAATAAACACCCCCTCTAATCTTGGTGAGAATCATAAGTGGACCCTGTTTTGGGTGATACTGTTCTAGTGTTCCTTGTCCCAGATGTCATATCGAACTATGGAAAGAAAGAGGAAAAAGGGAAATAAAAGGGCAAATGGGAAACAGCTTCAACTTTAACCTTCAAAAGAAATTTTTCTCTTGCCTTCCCTTCCCCATTCCTTCCCATTTCCCAGCACTAACAATCACACTAAAAGTTAAATTTTGTTTTTCTTTTTTTTTTTTAAGATTTTATTCATTTATTTGACAGACAGAGATCACAAGGAGGCAGAGAGGCAGGGGGCGGGGGCGGGGGGAAGCAGGCTCCCTGCTGAGCAGAGAGCCCGATGTGGGGCTCGATCCCAGGACCCCAGGATCATGACCTGAGCCAAAGGCAGAGGCTTTAACCCACTGAGCCACCCAGGCGTCCCAAATTTTGTTTTTCATTAGGAATTCATAGCTGCTAAAAATCTGTAAGGCTCTAAAAGTCCTTCAGTGATTCAGGTGGAAATGTTTCTAAAGGGCTAAATAAGAGCCAAAGTTTGAGCCACGTCCCCCAAATCTCCCTGAAATGGGATTCTATCCAAATGGATACAAGAGTAGTTTATTCTCTTCTCATTGTTCTTCTTGCAAAAAGCCGCTAAAACGTAAAGAGAAAAAAATTATATGTTCTCAGTGAATGGTCATCCTAATCATTTCAAAATGCAAATGCTTATAGAAATTTGGAGCAGTGGTGATAATCACAAATCACCAATGACAATGTGGTCATTGAAAAATCACTGGAGCCAGCTACCCTTTCAAGAGTTTTAATTTGCAATCAAGTCAAGAGCTATTCTAGTGAAGCAAGAAGCTGTTTGAGGAACAGAAGTTCAACCCAAAGTGGGAAAATAACACAGTAAGGGTGCCATGAAAAGTATCCAGTAGCCTAACATGTGAAGTCAATCTCTCAAGTTTTGCAAGTTCTTGCAAATTAGGCCACCCCTGATGACTCTCCTTCAGGTAGTCTTTCTCAGACAAGTGACTTAACTCCTTTTAATGAAATATAAAACGGAACAAAGGAAGTAATCCTTCAATCTTAACAATACTGTACTTAATTTCAATGATATTTTTAACATGTATTGAGCACCTGTTGCATGCAAGCTCCGTGCTATGAGGTTGGGAATGCGAGATTGTATAACTAATGAGACATGGTAAGATGGGGTTTACAATCCAGTAAGGATCTAGCTGTGAGTAAATACTTTCCAGACAGTAGAAGGAATATGAAATGAAATGAGAGTAAAGAAAGAAAAGGAACAAATATTTCTTTAGTGCTTCCTCCATATCTGGCACTGTTCTAAGTTCTGTGCATTTGTTATTTATTGTTGGTTAAATACATGGTTATTTTTCCATCATTTCCTAGAGCCAGATTGTCCTTCTGGGTCAGAAGGGTTGATTACTCCTCAACTGACTGGAGGGAACATGGTTAAAAACCATTCTCTTTCTTGATTGCAAAAGAATTAGTTTCCAGACTAGCAAAATATGTTCCAACAATGTATGAAAAAGTAGATAACCTGTCTCTTTCCTTACTCATGACAGTCAAGACAGTTTTCTGTTTTGTCACTAATAATTGTGAATAATTAGAAATTCTGCTTCACTGGACACCAAGTCTACTGCCGGCATTAAAAACAGGTAGAATTTCTTGAGTGTTGGACAACTCCCATCTTATTTCATCTTTACCTATGAAGTACGAAAGATTATTCTCATTTTACAGGTGATGAAACTGAAGCTTAAGGAATTGAGTAACTTGTCCATGGTTCTATAATTAAAAAGTGTCAAGCTGAGAATCAAATCCACATAGCTGACTCCATACCCTATGCCTAACCACTCTGATATATGACCTTAATATACTATATGTTATGTATATGACTATTTCAATATAGTAGTAATAGAAAAATGATACCCAGGTCTGAGATTGGTTCACTCCTGACATCTGCTAGTATGTAAAGGAAATTCTTTACTGTATGGCCATCATTTTCCCCATGAAACAAACAAACAACAAAATCACCTTTAGTTTCTTGAAGACTTCCTCATTTCTGCACACATGGCTTGTTTTATTATAAGTAATATTATAAGAGATATAAAATAACTCTTTATTTAAAAAAAAAAGGTTTAGTTAGTATCTAAATAGCCCCCAAACAAATGCAGATATCGAAAGAAAAAAACACAATCTATTCTCAGGTCTGTTACTTCATACTCATAATGCCCAGAGGGTTCTCCTGGTACCCTGTTCCCTTACAAAATAGGTGTTCTCCAATGTAGTACCTAATGTGAAGTCAGGGTGAAACTAAGCCTTGCCTTGACATAAAAGTGCATCAGGACCTAGCCCCAACCCCAGAACTTGTGTCTTGAGTTTTCCTACACTCTCTTCTCTCCAAGCCAAATGCCTGCGCTACAGGGGCATAGTTAAGTCTGAGTCTGTACCACATTCCTGCACTCCCTCTGGATACGGGCTTTTTGGAAAGAAACCAGTTCTCCCTCTCCTTTCTCCAAAGGATGAAACTGGGTACACTGAGCACAGAACTATGCAGTCTTTTCATTCCTCCTTTTACCACCTGGAGACATGATGCTACTATTTTTAAAATCAAAAAATGGGCAGAAGATATGAACAGACACTTCTCCAATGAAGACATACAAATGGCTACCAGACACATGAAAAAATGTTCATCATCACTAGCCATCAGGGAGATTCAAATCAAAACCACATTGAGATACCACCTTACACCAGTTAGAATGGCCAAAATTAGCAAGACAGGAAACAACATGTGTTGGAGAGGATGCGGAGAAAGGGGAACCCTCTTACACTGTTGGTGGGAATGCAAACTGGTGCAGCCACTTTGGAGAACAGTGTGGAGATTCCTCAGGAAATTGAAAATAGATCTTCCCTATGACCCTGCAATTGCACTGCTGGGTATTTACCCCAAAGATACAGATGTAGTGAAAAGAAGGGCCATCTGTACCCCAATGTTTATAGCAGCAATGGCCACGGTCGCCAAACTGTGGAAAGAACCAAGATGCCCTTCAACGGATGAATGGATAAGGAAGATGTGGTCCATATACACTATGGAGTATTATGCCTCCATCAGAAAGGACGAATACCCAACTTTTGTAGCAACATGGACAGGACTGGAAGAGATTATGCTGAGTGAAATAAGTCAAACAGAGAAAGTCAGGTATCATATGGTTTCACTTATTGGTGGAGCATAACAAATAATATAGAGGACAAGGGTAGATGGAGAGGAGAAGGGAGTTGAGGGAAATTCGAAGGGGAGGTGAACCATGAGAGACTATGGACTCTGAAAAACAACCTGAGGGTTTTGAAGGGGCGGGGGTGGGAGGGTGGGGGAACCAGGTGGTGGGTATTAGGGAGGGCACAGATTGCATGGAGCACTGGGTGTGGTGAAAAAACAATGAATACTGTTACGCTGAAAATAAATAAAAAATTTAATTAAAAAAAAAAATCACAAGGTCTTAAGCTACAGGATCCCAGGTCTTGAATGCAAACACTGACCACCTACTTAAGTCAGAGGCAAAGTGGAAAATAGGAATAGAACTAAGCAATTTAACATGCTGCTTCCTCTTCCAAATTACTGAGAGAGTAAACTTGGTAATACTTACTTACCTCTCAGGATGAGACAATTAGTAAAAAATTTTTGGCTTTTTATGAAATTCCAAAACCCAAAGGAAATTAATGTTTTATATTCTACTTGCATTGCACAAATTAATGGGCTTCCTTGTTCAGAATAAGCAATGAGGACTTTGTCCTAATTGGGAGAAGTCCAAAATGTTGTGAAAATTTTTTTTTCTGGTCCCTCTTCAATTCGTTTTAATCTTTGTCTATTGCATGGTCTTGAAAATTAATTTTCTGAAAGGGCGGCTTTATATATTATTGTGATTTTCTCAACTAATCTTTCTGTGTGGGCTATAAAGTAAAAAACTGGTTGATTACAAACAGGCAAATAATTTCTCTTATGGCAATTACTTATTTTCATTAAATACATTGCTCTGTAAATTATGCTTGACCTTCTCATTACTCAAAATGAAAGCCCTTAAGGTCTTCAATACCCTTTGGATATAAACACCCTTAAATACCCTTTGGAACAATATATTCTGTTGCTTTCCCTAATGGTAATAATAATAATAATGATGATGATAATAATAATAACAGAATGAGCTCATTTAATTAAATGAAAGACTTTATCAGTTAATCGAAATGGTGAAACCCTTTTCTCCTGTTATTTTTTCTTTATTTTTTTAATTCTTTATTTAAATGCAACTTAGTTAACCTATTCTGAAATTATTAGTTTCAGAGGTAGAATTTAGTGATTCATCAGTTGCATATAACACCCAGTGCTCATTACATCAAGTGCCCTTCTTATGCCCATCACCCAGTTATCCCTTACCCCCACCCACCTCCACTCCAGCAACCCACAGTTTGTTTCCTATGATTATGAGTCTCTTATGGTTTGTCTCCCTCTCTGTTTTTATCTTATTTCATTTTTCCTTCCCTTCCCCTATGTTCATCTATTTTCTTTCTTAAATTCCACATATGAGTAAAATCATATGGCATTTATCTTTCTTTGACTTATTTCACCTAACATAGTTCCCTCTAGTTCCATCCACATCTTTGCAAATGACAAGATTTCATTCTTGTTGATGTCTGGGTAGTAATCCATTGTGTATATATACCACCTCTTCTTTATCCATTCATCTGTTGATGGGCGTCTGGGCTCTTTCCATAGTTTGGCTATTGTGGACATTGCTGCTATAAACATGGGGGTGCAGGTGCCCCTTTGGATCACTACATTTGTATTTTTGGGTTAAATACCCAGTAATGTAATTGATGGGTTGTAGGGTAGCTCTATTTTTAACTTTCTGAGGAACCTCCATGCTGTTTTTCACAGTGTCTGTACCACTTTACACAAAACATTCATGTTTTGTGCCCATTTCTTGACTGGACTTTTTGGTTTTTTGGGTGTTGAGTTTGACAAGTTCTTTATAGATTTTGGATATTAGCCCTTAATCTGATAAGATTTGCAAATATCTTCTCCCATTCCATAGTTTGTCCTTTAGTTTTGTTGACTGTTTCCTTTGCTGTGCAAATGCTTTTTATCTTGATGAAGTCCCAATAATTCATTTTTGCTTTGTTTCCCTTGCCTTTGGAGATGTGTCTAGCAAGAAGTTGCTGCGGCCAACATCAAAGAGTTTGCTGCTTGTGTTCTCTTCTAAGATTTTGATGAATTCCTCTTTCACATTTAGGTCTTTCATCCATTTTGAGTTTATTTTTGTGTGTGGTGCACAACAGTGGTCCAATTTCCCAACACCACTTGTTGAAGAGATTATTTATTTTTATTTTTAAGTTACCCTTTAAAGAAAGCCAGAATACCTCTCCCATTCTCTCTCTCTCTCTCCAATAAATAAATAAATAAATAAATCCTTTTAAAGAATTTTTAAAATAAAGAGGAATTGACCAAAATATGGAAATGAATTAAACTTTAATTATAATTTTTGCTTTTCTAAGCTAAAAATACATGTGTACTCTATTATACAACACTAACTTTTGGTTCCTTTTGCCTAGGGACTGTGTATTTTTAGTCTTGACAACTTCTAAAGTGTTAAACTTGTAGTTTTCACCTATTTGGCTCTTAATAAAGAACTATGGAGATGGCTGGCTGTTACATATATATTGTTTCACCAATTTTTAAGATTTCCTTACCTACCATGACTTTGGAAGGCAGTAATTTGTCATAAAACATGCAACTTTTGGTTAGATCTGTTTTCTATCCCAAGTAAGAAAAATCCTCATATGTCATAAAACATTACCAGAACTTCTCTATACAGTCTCAATATTGTTATATGTCCTGTGCTTTATATATCTACCTGTTTCTGAAATCTTACATAAAAAGTCCTAAAATATCAGCAACATCATCTGATTACTGTAGGCCCATTCATCTCTTCCTGCTTTACATGCTCACAGACTCTGAGTTCCACTTGAAATACAAGAAAAAAATCCTAGATCTTTCCCTGTATCTGTTCTGGGTACTTCATGGGTGATCAATAAATGCTTGCTCACCAGTTGGTTTTCTAAGCAGTCAGAGGTAAATTATCCAGAGCGCAATCTCACATCTCCCCCACCCAGAGTCAGTTGATAGTCATTGCTATTTTTTAATGTTTTAAAATCTTTTCTTAGACAAAGGAATTGCAATAATACTCACCCTTTCCTCCCCTGAATCATACTGAAACCTAGAGGAATTTGATTAATGGCTAGCATCATGGGACCTTAATATATGTCATCCTAACTGATTTTTAGGTGATACTTGAGCTGTAAATATGTATTATACTTACATATCCCTTAGGATTATAAGGGTGGACCTATATACTTTCAATTCTTCCAACACTGTTTCTGAAATATGGCCTAAAACAAGTAAATGAGGCACTTTAAAGGGAATTATTTCTATTCATTGAGGTATGATACATAATAGCAGAAATTTGGAGATAATCAAAAGCTCATTGATAGAGAACTGGTGTACCCATTCCATGGAATATGCCATGTAGCCCTGAATATGAATGAGGCAAATCTGTGTGTATTCTTATGTCATGTTGTCCATGATATAATGTACAATCAATAAGAAGAAAGTATGAATGGGGACGCTTGTGTGGCTCAGTTGGTTAAACATCTAACTCTTGGTTTTAGATCAGGTCATGAACTCAGGACTGTGAGATCAAGCCCCACCTCAGGTTCCACACTGGGTGTGGGGCCTGCTTAAGATTCTCTCCCTCTCCTTTTGCCCCTCCCCCCTTTAAAAACTTAAATAAAATAAATAAAAATTTAAATTCAAAAATTACCTTTTTAAAGACAACAAAATGTGTTTTAATAAAGGTAGTCTTAGACAAGCATTATCTATCTATTGCCATCCTACCAGAAGACATTGTCTACACAGCTTCCTCCTTTATATATTTGTTTTGTTTTCCCAGTTTGATAATTCTGAAGAGACATGTGACCCTATGGCCATGTTCAATGGGCCTTTCTTTTTCCAGTGTGGAAGACCACTAAACAGAGAATGACTTAGAGTAAGCATTGATTGGCTTAGGTCCAAAAATGAATCTTAGATCCATTATTTGCAAGTCCAGACTTTTGGTTTTCAGGAATAGGAACCTATCAAAGCCACCTAAAGTCAAGGGAAGGATCTTGTTAGAATATAGATTATACTCCTAAATGAATCACAGCTGGAGGTCCTGAGAAGAGCTGGTTGGAGCTATGAAACTATCAGAGACCCAGCCAACTACCTTCTCTGCTCCCCTCTATCTCTCACTTGACTTCTCCATTTTCTACTTTATTCTCTTCTCTGCAAAATAATTTCCTCTTCTTTTACATGGTTTTGATGCCCAGTAACTCATTTGCACATGATTTTTCTTGCAGTAAAGTCTACTCAGACCTGGGCTCCATGCGACCTTTCAGCTTCTCATAATTCTTGGATCTCTTGTTTGTAACAGATCACAAGAATTAAATGGGATAACACTTTGCTGAAAAGACTCTCATGTTTCTTAGACTGTGGACTCTGAGAAACAGAGGGTTTTGGATGGGATAGGGGTGAGCCTGGTGGTGGGTGTTAAGGAGGTAATGTATTGCGTGGAGCACTGGGTGTGGTGCATAAACAATGAATCCTGGAACACTGAAAAAATAAAATTAAATTAAAAAAATAAAATTTTGCTAAGAGTGTAAAAAAAAAGATTCTCGTGTTTCTTGATACAATATATAAAAGATACAAATCTTCTTTAAATATCAATGTCTTTGGCCATAAAATATAAGACTAATAGTACCAACATCATAAAGTTTCTGTAAAATTCTTAGTATAGTGCCTGCCACAGAGTAACTGCTTCATTAATGTTAGATTATATTGTTATTGCTGTTAAATCCATCATGATTATTATTTTGATTTTCAGAAAATGAATGAACTGCTCCATTTAAGTGAGTAGACTTCATGAATGCCTCTATTTCTGCATAGATTTTTGGAGCAGACGACATCATATCATCTGACAGAGAAGTGTGCAAGCAATAAACCTGACAGCTCTGTAAAACAAATCATCATACACCAACAGTTTCTCAAGGCCAGGCAACAACAAGAAAAGACAGAAATGCTCTTATTCTCGTTTGTGGTAAGGGAATGTGCAGTTAAATGAAGACAGTGATAACATCATTTAAAGCAAAGGCTATTGAGATGCCTCCATTAATCACTAGCCAGGAGCTTGCTCATAATGTAAAGGGGGAAAAAAACACACTGCTCAGTCTTCTCTGTGTCTTAGTCTGGAAGAAAAGAGTTTGATGAAGTACATAACAGGTAGTTTCCTGCCAATTATCAGACACACAGGGAATTCAATAATGAACACCTTCCAAACCATCAGATGACCCATTTCCTACCTATATATGAGGACATCCTGGCATGAACTTTGGAGATGCAGAAACAGACATGCAGACATGTTTTAATCTCATGTTTCTTAAGAAATTAGCAAACAATGTGCTTAGTGATACTCTAAACATAACACACCACCATCTGATTAATGAAACATGTCAGTTCAGCTATCAACACTTAACATTTATTATGCTCAATGACATTTTTGTCTTAGATCTCAAAATAACAGGTGTTTCGGCAATGAAAAGTCAAGACAAAAGTGTAAAGCTAAGGCTTTCACATATTTTTCTTCAAATTTCGCAGCAACACAGTTTTTGACAGAGGGCTTCTGACTGCTCAATTTGATGGCCACACAAACTTATAAAACCTGAAGTGTAGAGTTTCCCAGGGGATGACATAATGAAATAAATGCACTCATGAATATGTATGGTGGAGGAGGCCATCTGTTTTCCACCAACCTCTTTTCTTTCAGCAACTCACAAATATCCAGCCCCATCCCCATGCCTACCCCACTAGCCAGGGGAAAAAAAAAAAGAAGTATATCTTCATCTGAAGAATTGAAAAATCGGTATTGTTTCATCTCAGGCAAGAAATATAATTGTAATAGAATTACTTTTATTGTCACACTAAAAATAAATTAATAAATCAGAGTGCTGTGCAACTGTGAGCCATGAAGCTCCTTTGTTGCTCTTCCACCCTTCATGAATGATGTTCCTAAATCTTCACCAACCCTGAAAGCCAGATGAACCTGCCTTTTGGGCTACAAACATGAGAACAGAAGAAACATCAACACCAAAGAGTAGATAACATTCCATCACTTAGGAATTTGGAGTTAGCTCCAGTTGCTGTATGTTCAAGTTCAACATTAAGTACTTCCCATGATCCCTTTGGAATCCATTATTCATCAATAATTTTGAAAACAGAGAATGAGGCCCCTCTTACCATTCAAAGGTGACAGAAAAGAAATCTTTAAGAAATCAGAGAGTCGGCGAAGAGCAAGAGATGAACTTCTGAGAAAAATTGATTGCAAAATGATTAAATTTTTCGGTCAACTGAATCATATCTGAAATGCATAAAGAACACTTGTGCATTATTTATAGGATTCTTTTGGTAAATCTTTTATAAAGTGAATACATATGAAAAGAATAATCACTTCTAATTCCTTTGCTTTGCAATTTCAACTTTATGAATATCTTACTTTCTTTGAGAACTGCTTCTAGCCAGTCAGTCTCTGTATTTCAGAAGAGAAGTGATTTAAGGTTAAACTTTTCTCACAACAAGTAGAACTTAAAAAATTAAAAGAGAAAAAAAAATAGTCACAGCAGTAGCCCCTGTACTTTATTAAATTTTCACAAAGTACTCTTGTAGATATAGTCTGTGATAAACTGTTAGTTTTATCAGAAAACAGAAAACCAAAGGACAATATCCAAAAGGTAATAAGATGGATTGGGAAGAGCCTATATGTTCTGAAATGAAAAAATCAAGGCTCTGATCCCTCCTCTGTTTAGTTAATAGTATGACCTTGGGCAGTCTGCCCATGGTTTCTAGCACTCTACATTTTTATCTGTTAAATCAGAATAGCAATATCAACCTCACGATGCTGTTAGGATGATATGATAAGGTAATAAATGTGAAAGTACTCCATAAACAAAAAAGAACTTTCTAAAATAAGCCTGAAACAGATGTTAAAGTGAATTAATTTATAAATTATATTCCTAATAAAAATAAAATTACTGCCTAATCACTTCTTACCGTCAAGACAGTCCTCCCTAAATGGTCGTTTATATTGTCTGAAACAGTTCCACTAAACTTTGTTCTCTTAGCCCACTACAGCGGCAAGATACAGAAAATAAACTGAAATGTTCAAACTGTTCCCTACATTTAGAAATCTTAAGAACACCAGCACCATATCCTAAAGGAATGCTACCCAAGTGGAAGAGAGCTCTGAGACCATCTTGCAGAAATGATCAGCTGCCCAGCCATGAGGTCAAGAGATCAGAGGACTTTGTCTCAAAGTTCTCTCCAGGCTCTGAGATTCTGTGATGCTTTAAGAGAGCACTGTGGCAAAACAAGCACGAGTCAGGGACCTACCAAGTGACTGTGTGGTTTTGGATGAAGCCAGTTACCGACACTCCCTGGGCATTTGTTCCTCCATCTGCAAAGGGAGAGAGGACTGAGCTGTGTATCTCCTGCTGTCCTTCTAGCTCTGCCATTGCATGGTGCTGTAACATAGTTCAAGAAAGACAGGGATTTGAGGGCAAACTGCTGGACCCATGTAAATGGTTTCCAAAGGTTTAAAAATGTAAGGCCTCTCTAAATAAAAAGAAAAAGTCTCAGCTTCGTTTGTCTCATTAAGGCAGAACTTGAGACTTATTTAAGCAATATGATTCTTTTCAGACAAATTAAGGGTCTAGAGAAAACATGTCACAGGTCAATTTTTTTTAAAGGCATAGTTTCATGGTTTTTTTTTCTGAAGTTTATCTCTAAGCTTTAGTTAGTTAATGTACAGTGAAATAATAGTTTCAGGTATTAGGTCTTTTTTTTATTGTTAAAAAAAGGCACTTAAAGAAGTGCTACATCCTTGGAATGATGTCAGGTAGGTCTACAAAGCTTTTCACAATTGGAACATCACAAATTTATTTCAAAATTGTAAATGATACAACTTTTACCCAAGGGAGATGGTGAAGCTTCAGTTTCACAGAAATGTCAGACTTTGATGGTTTGATGATTTGTTTCAATCATGAAAATCTTTCTAAATTATATTCAATCAGTTTCCAGAATGCATATTTGAATACTGTGGTAGATCCTATATAAAACAAGTAAGTTAACAATGTTTATGACAAAGGGACAAGTGACCATGCCAAAAATAGGTATTGTAAGTAAAGAGGGACTTTGATAAGCATAAGAACCAGCCCTAGGGTCTCTACTCCATGATACTTTGGACTCCATAGCACACACTGAAAAAGAATTTGTAGAAGATGCAAAAGATGAATAAAGCCAATAGTAATTTTTTTGGATTGGCTAATAATTATTTAGTTGGAAGACATGTTTTTTGTCATTGGAAGCTTGAGTAAAGTAAAGGCTTAGGCAATGAAATACTCTTAGTACGTAGATACAGAATGCAATTCAAAATTTGGCATTGAAATTGAGCCTGGCTTCTGTCAGGAACTACTCAATTTTATACATTTTTCTCTAGATTCTTTAGTAAAATAAAGTAGACAGGGATATCTGGAAATAACCTCTCTATTCCTTTGAGACTACTTTTTATTTTAATAGCTTCATTAGTGTACAATTTATGTAACATAAAATTCACCTATTTTAAGTGTATAATCTGATGACCTTTGATAAGTTTGAAGTCATACAAACATCATCAGAAAAGATCCCTTGTGCTCATTTGCAGGCAATCCCACTCCCTGCCTGGGCAACCATGAATCTGCTTTCTTTCCAAAGACTTAACTTTTCTGGACATTTTGCCTAAATAAAATCATATAACATGTAGCTTTTTACATGTGGCTTTTTTCACTCGGCTTATTCTTTTTGAGTGCATTCATGTTGTACATGTTTCAGGATTAAGTTCCTTTTTATTGCTGAGTAGTATTCTATTGTATGGATGTAGCACCTTCTCCTTATCAGCTGTTCCAGGTGTTTGGTTTGTTTGTACTTCTTGGCTATTATGCATAATGGTGATACGAACACTTATGTGCAAGTCTTTGTATGGAGATAAGTTTCATTTCCCTAGGGTAGTTATCTAGGTGTCCAATTGCTATGTCATACGTTAAGAATACGTTTGCCTTTTTAAGCAATGGACAAACTGATTTCTACAGTGGCTGTAGGATTGAACTTTTCTGGAGTGTCAAGGAATTCAGCTTCTCCATAGCCTCACCAATATATGTTATTGCCTGTCTTTTTAAAGAAAGTCATTTCAGTGGATGAGAAGTAGGATTTCACTGTGGTGATAATTTGCTTTTCCCTAATAATTAATGATGTGGAACACCTTTTTCATCCGCTTATTACTCATTTGTATCTTTTCTTTTACAAAATGTCTATTCAAATCTTATGTCCAATTTTAATCAAGTTGCTTGTCTTACCATTGAGTTCCAAGAGATCTTAATATATTTTGTATGCAAGTCCTTTTTCAGATATAATCTTTCCAAATATTTTCTTCTGATCTGTAGCTTATCTCTTCATTTTCAAAACTGGGTCTTTTGAAGCATATGTCTTTAATTTTTATAAAATTGGATTTACCAATTTCTTTTGTAGGTCCTGCTTTTGATGCCATACTTTAGTCTGTGCCTAATCCAAGGTCACAAAGATTTTCTTCTAAAAGTTTTGAGTTTTAGCTCTTACTTTAGGTTTGATCCATTTTGACTTAATTTTTATATCTGATTAAGAGTCTAAATTCATTTCTGCATGTGCATACGAAATTGTACCACACTATTTGTTAAAGACTATCATTTCTTCTTTTTTAAAGACTATTTTATTTATTTATTTGACAGAGATCACAAGCAGGCAGAGGGGCAGGCAGAGAGAGGAAGGGAAACAGGCTTCCCGCGGAGCAGAGAGCCCAATGCAGGGCTCGATCCCATGACCCTGGGATCATGACCTGAGCCGAAGGCAGAGGCTTTAACCCACTGAGCCACCCAGGTGCCCCGACTATCATTTCTTCTAATTAAATTTCCTTTGCCTCTTTGTTGAAAACGAGTTGACCATAAATATAAGTTTACTTGTTTTTAATGAGGCCAACTGGAATAGTCCTTAAGGGTATGGGCTGTGAATCCAAACAACTTAGAAAATAATTTTAATTCTGCCTTTCAGTAGCTGTTTGGCCTGGATCAAATTACTGAATCTGTGCATCAGGGTTCTCCTCTGTAAAAGGAGGATAATAATAGTACCTACCTAGTTCCTGGGGCTGTGTGATGGATTAAAAGAGATAATACATGTAGAGTACTTACAGAAGGACCTAGAACAAGGTAGTAAATGCCCAAGAGTAGAGACCTGTCATTATTCTATTCTCTTGGGGCAAAGAAAAAAAAAAAAAAAACCTGGCTGGCTTCTTTGTACCTTGGAATATAAATTGGAACCACCAGCCAAAATTTAGAGGATGGCCTGTAAGTATGGGTAAAATTTCTGGAAGAGATTCTGCTTTTTACCTGGGTCTTGTCTTCCCTTCTTGAGTCTTCTTATATTATTTCATTTTTCAGTTTTGTTCAAGTGTCAATGTGCCTTTTAAAAATACTCTTCTCTCCAGATTCCCTTACAGCTAAGACTTACTTTGCAACCCAGTTTTGGCCAATGAGATATAAGCACAAGAAACTGTGGGATATCAGAGAAAAAGTAGACGAACTCAGCTGGCGTGGACTACTTCCTCTTGAAGCACTCTTTTTCATCTTGCTTGGAAAACAGCCACAGTACCTAGAGGGAGAGCAGCCATTGAACAGCCATCTTGCAGCCATGAGGCCAAAATCTTCGTGTTCATAGTAATGGGGCAGAAAATGAGAAGTCGATGGGATCAACTGCAGCAAGGCTCTATTGCCTTCTGGATTTCTTGTATTGTCTTGTGACACTTGTCATAGCTACTAGCAATGGAGTGCCTATAATGGGCAAATTATTTTATGTACCCTCTCTCTAAACATGATAAAAGCAGCCTGTAAGATAAGTTTTCCTGTCTCCATTTTACAGAAGAGTATGTTGGAAATAAATAAATTTAAGAGGACAGGCAGTGGTCAAGAATAGGGCTGGGCTCAAATGCTCAATTTGCAAATGCAAATGGCTCAAAGTGTGTCCGGGTCACTGTTCATATGCTGTCCCCGATTAGCCACCTGACTTACCTCAGGACAGGAGCCAAGTCTGGTGACTCCTCTGTAGCACACACTCAGCCTAGCTTCTTTCTTATAGGAAATGGGCAAGGTGTTTCCTCTTTTTGTCTTGTAAAGCTTAGGGCCAAGGCTTCACATTTTAAGTGGATATTTTTTCTTCAGGGAATTAGCATTTAGCTGCAAATAGACAAAGTTTCTGCTAATTGTTTTTAATCAAAATGGTCAAGCAATTGACTATGGATTGCTGTGTGGGCTCCGCAGATTAATGGTTAGTAACAGAGTAATTTAAAGCATTTAGGAATTCACTGCACAGAAATCACCCTTAGGTGGAAAGTAAGCCAAACAATTTCGCCTTCTTTCCAACCCAGCTGGTTGCCCTTTTTCCCCAAAGAATATTAATTGTACCTTTTATGCCTTCTAGAATGTGAAAGATTCTAAACATATTTTCTATAACTCAGGCAAAGTGGCTTTTTAAAAAAATGGTGAATTAGGAAACAAAAACTCTTATTATTGTTGTTTTGTTTTGTTTTGTTTTGGTGGGTTTTCAACAACAGTTTCCTTTTGAGAGCATTTCCCAAGCAAACATCCTAGGTGATATTGATAAAATCCTCAAGAAAAATGTTCCCTGGTCAATTTTGGAAATGTTCTTTCTTAGAAATACGTAATTCACATCAGCATGTTCAAGTCTCTAGAACAAAAACCTTTTAATTTTGCTTAACCCAATGCTTTCCAAATTTATTCGATCTCAGAATTCTTTTATTTATAACACCTACTGATATTTGTGGTAACAGAGTATAGAAATTGCTGTTTCAGGAGAAATAAGACTATCCCCGCTCATCTGTTTAACTATTCAATCCATCTAGGCCAGGGGTCAGCAAACTGTAAAAGCTAGCCTTTGATCTTTTTTTATAAGGAGGAGGCGTTAACAAGATTTTTATGTTAGTAAACAGTTATAAAAGCTAGAACAAAAACGAAACTACCGAGAATATACAAACTACCAAGCCTATGTGGCTCAAAGGCCTAAAATGCCCTTCATAAAGCATATTTGCCCATCCTTACCCTAGTACATTAAAATTTTAAAAATTAAATCCATATATTCTGAGAGTATAAAGACTGGTTAAGAAAAGGGGAGAGAATGTAGAGGGAAGGAAGAGATAGGCCTCGTATCTAAAATGTAGTGGGTAGTGTGACATGAGAAGTAACCCTTAGGACTGTGCAGAATAATTTTCTGCCATCTTCTATAGGCAGCTCATCAAGTATTCTTACACCCAGGGTAATTGTCTCTAGTTCTTTCACCTTTCCTTGTATGTATTCAATTCTCCTGGTCACCTTTGTCCTGAAGGTCCCTTGTAGCCAATGCCTTCGTCTCTGCCTCTCAGATCAGAGGACAAAAATCGGCCAGCTAACAGCCCAATTATACACCCAAATGTGTTTTGTGAGGCTTACTCAATGTTTTAAAGTATAGAAAAGTTACATACAGAAGTCCAGACTTCCCAGGTTCTATAGAGGAAAAGGTAAGTGGGAAGATCTGGCAGCATTAGCCCTGCATTCCTCCATGCCACAGTCAGCTGGAGGTGTGTGGAAGCTACTCAACTTTAGACAGAGAACAAACTCTCTAATTTGCTACAGTCCCTACCACTCCCTAGTGTTGATAGCAAAACTATGCCACTCATTAGCACTTCCTTCCTGGCCCTGAGGCATTTGAGTCTGTACGCTATTTTATCCCTGCTGGCCTATTTCTAGAACCATTTGTTTAAATATCATATATTTTGAAATTATTCATTGGCACAGAAGAGGTCCTTAAGAAATGATACATTGGACAAATGTGTGATGAGAGAAAGGCTTAGGAAAAGATCCAGAGCTTAGTTGCCCTGGTAGTCTAGACTGGCCTCGGTGACAGAGTACATGGCACAATCAGGGTTAAGTAGGTAGGTAGTGCTCAGACCCAGAAAGAAAAGGAGAGTAGAGCTTAAGAGTGGAGCCCAGTATAAAGAACTTTGGACCAGAACATGAATACCCGGGTTCTATTTCCCACTTTCATTTCCCTCACTTTGTGTTAATGGGCAGCTCGTTTAGCCTCTTTGGGCTTTAGCCAGTTCTACAAACTGCAGTAACATAGCCTTGCTGGCTTTGGTTTGTGAACACCCAACAAAATCCAATAAAAGATACAGAAATACTTTAATACCTATAAAGTGCAACACACATGTAAAGTACCATGAATTCCCTACTTTCCAATTTGGCTTAAGGCTGACCTAGTAGGAAAAAATCAAAAGCAAAAACAAAACAACCAAAAGAAAAAAATATCCACCAAATGAAGAACTAAGTGCCTCTTAGAACGAAGACACATCTATCTTCTACACTGCAAACTGTGTGCTGTTAAAAAGCACAGATGGACCCAGTATGAGCTGCTAAAGATGGATAATGATGGGCTCATGTTCACCAAAAATTCCAGACCAACTAGGCTTTTTGGCACAAGATACCAGCCTCTTGGAACCACAGCATCACAGGTGAGGTGTTGAGACTCTCTGACCACCACTGAGATCAGCAGTTTTACAATGGAACATTCTGAAAGTGTTCCTCAGTCCAGCCCCCATTTTAACTCTGCTCAAAGTTCTCTCAACTTTCCTTGTAAGTTCAGTGCTACAATAATTCTCTACCTGCCTCTCTTCCACCTGAATTCACATCTTCTTGAGGTTGGTGCCAAGGACAGACACATCCCTATGAACACCACTCCCTACCTTCCCACGAGGGAGCCAAGGATGCACTGTGTCATATTGCTGAAAAAGAAGAAAAGGAACTAAAAATCAAAGCAAGAGAAAATATTCCTATTAGAGACCATTAGAGCTTAATACCCATCCTGAAGTCATGAATTTCAGAATAGAGAGCTTTCTAGAGATTTTTCCTGAGTGTAATTTCATTTGGTAATTTTCCCATGCCTAAGCCATTGATCACATTAGAATAACTAATGGTAGTTGAGCCTGATTCTTTTCCTGCATAGTTGATCTCAGAAATAAGTTTTTAATGGAATGACTGCACTATAGCTAAAAAGCTGTTTTCACACTAGTTCTGCAAACCATATTGACAATTCTTTGCAGGAGAAGAAGGGATGATAAAGGAGGCCAATTTGGACTCAGAGCACAGAAAAATGATCCACAGTCCTCAGACCTGTTGAAAAAATAGACTTTTTACTTTAAGAGGCTGTACTCAAGTACAGTGGTAGGAACTTTTTTAAAAAAAGAAAAAAAGATTTCTATTTATTTATTTATTTAAGAGGGGAGAGGCACAGAGAGAGAGGGAGAAGGAAAAGGAGAGATTCCCAAACAGACTCCACGCTGAGTGAGGAGCCTTGCGCAAGGCTGGATCCCATCACACTGAGATCATGACCTGAGCTGAAACTAAGAGTCAGAGGCTTAATTGACTAAACCACCCAGGAGCCCCCAGTAGTACAAATTTTGCCCTGAGGTATATAAAAGAGACTCAAACTCCAATAGGGTGATAGACTAGAAGCTAGGTGACCTTCCTGGTTCCTTCCAAAGAGTCCACTTTGGTGGCAATACTTGCTGTTTTGGCCATGGATAACAGTCTTGGTCTCAGTGTTCATTTGCACTAAATTAAGCCCAGCCATATAAAACAAGCAAGAAGCGGCTGCAGTGTGATTTGTACGGTTGTGCAGGTGTTCTCTGCCCCAAATGAGTATGTCCACCACTCTAGCAGGCTGAACTTGAAAATAACAATTTAAGAGAGTGCCAGGTCTGGTTTGCATATTTTCACAGAAGCGTGGAGAAAAATGATTGTTACAGTCAGGATTTTCAACTCCAATATCAGCCAGTGAAAGGAGAAACAGGTTGTGATGGTTAGTTTCATGTCTCAATTTGACCAGGCCATGGGGTGCCCAGATTAAACATTATTTCTGGGTGTGTCTTTAAGGGTATTCTTGGATAAGATTAGCATTTGAATCAGTGCACTAAGTAGATTGTCCTCCCCAATAGGGCTGGGCATTATCCAATCCATTGAAGGCTTGAATAGAATAAAAGTGTAGAGGAAGGAAGAATTTGCCCTTTTTGCTTCTTGCCTGCCTGCTTGAAATGGGACACTGGTATTCTCCTTCCCTTGGGAACTGGGATTCACACTATTGGGTCCCATGGTTCTCAGGCCTTTGGACTTCGACTAGAATTACATCACTAGCATTCCTGGGTCTCCAGGTTACAGATGGCAAATTATAGGATTTCTCAGTTTAAACAAGCCATTCTTCATAATAAATCTCTTCTTATAGATATATCCTGTTGTTTCTGTTTCTCTGGGAAGTCCTGACTAATACCCAGGCAGACTTTCTCTAACTAAAACATAAAACATTAATGAAAGAGAAGGATGGTATGATGATAATGATAGTAGTTTCCATTTGTGTCAAACAGTATACCAGATGTATTATATAACAAACCACTCTAAAACACAGTGGCTTTAATAATGGTCATTGATTATGCCTCACAGGTGACAAATGGGTCAGCTGATCTTGGTGGGGTTCATTCACATGTGTTTGAATTAAATCGGGCCTCTGCTCTGCGCTAGGCTTAGCTGAGGCTATCTACCAAGCTGGCGAAGCTCTGTTCTGCTTGGCATGACTCTATTCTTCCTCCACAACCAGTGGATAATCTCATCAGACACAGGTGCAAGAGGCAGACCCAATCTGCAAGTACCTTTTCATACCTCCACTTTTATCATTTCTGCCAAATCTCATTGCTAAAGCAAGCCACATGGCCAAATACAGATTCAAGGGATAGAATCAAGGAATCATCTTCTCCTTAGAGAAATGGATGTAAGAAGGAGTCATTAATGCAAACTACCACAGCAAACATTTTTTTTCCTGTGTGGTCTGTATCCATTTCTACTTCTGGAAAGTGCACGGTAACTTTCCTTTAGGAAACTACTCTTCCACTTTTGGACTCTGTGTGGTTGGCTCTCACTCCCAACTCTGAAGGATGGCATGTGGCTCAGATCTGCACAATATCAGACTTCTATTCACTTAGGCCATAGCCATTGGTTCATAAATAGGCCTGTGACCCAAGCCAGGCTGCTGAGGTCAAATTCTAGGACTTTTGTAGGAGTTATTGGAAGAGAGAGGTCTCTTCCTGATAGAAGATGCTGAGAGGCTAGAACAGGAGTCTATATTTTCTGCTAGTCATCTTGCTACACTGTGAGGAGAGCCTTGAGAAAGGTGTCAATTTGTCAATTCAAGGAAAACAGTGAGGGATAGAGCATAAAAGAATGAGTACATATAGCTCATATCTCTCAACCCTCTGGTTCCAGCTGTGCCTAAACCATCACTCCTGAGATTTTCAGGTATATGTGCCAACATTCCCCACCCTTTTTCTTTCTAGACGAGTAGGAATTACATTAGAGAGAGATAAAGCTGTTATGGAAGATAAATGTTGAGTAAATTTTTTTTGGCCAGGAAGATTATGTCAAGCTCTTTAAGAAGTTGTCATTTGAGCTAAGTACAATCTCATTTAATGTTTTGACTTTTTTTTTTTTTAATGACTAAGGAATGCTTTCAATTCTTCTCTTTTCCATGGAAGAGATAATTTACGTTAAAAGATCCAGCAACAGCACACACATTTTGAAAAGTGTGTAGTTGGACACCTCTTTCATTTCTACTTGGCAAGTTTTAGCATGGAAATGAGATCTCTCCAGTCAACACCCCAGTTAATTTTCCAGTTGGTGTAACAATGTATTTAAGGAACTTGCTTCCTAAAAGATTAGTTGGGCCCCACTGAGTTAAGGAGACAACGTAACCCAATTGTTAGGCAGTTAATCTATTCATTATGTATATTTTCATAATTTTTTCCCAAGGACCAACTGAAGCATGAGGGATAATATAGCTTTCTTAAGCAACTGCTTTCAAGTTCTGATGAAGAAAGTTCCAAGCATAGATCAACAGACTTTCTCAAAGTTGTCATATTAAAGTCAGTTTGAATTATACCTATAGTTGCCTTTTGATGTTTCTTCTCCCAAACAAAATTCATATTCTAGTCAAGGTGACCCACACTTGCTCTTGTTCACAAAATGTGACATCTTTCCATATATTCTGTTAGCTTTCTAAAATATCCTCTAGGATTGAAAATTTAATACATTACAAAAAAAAAAAAAAAACCTTCACAGACTTTCATATATCATCCCAACTGTTCTATTCAAATGTGTAATATTGACTATTCCAACTGTTTGTGCTGATGCTAATCTTAGAGACGAAAGAAATATCAAGGGGGAATACATGTACACATTTGCAAATGCTTCTGGAACAACCATGGTAACAATTCCCACAGCAACATTAATATTCCAAGTTAACAGAAAAAGAAATAAGTGCAAATACTTTCCTGTGGCATACCATACCCATTTTGAGACACAGAAGCATAAACCTCTGTGTGTGTGTGTGTGTGTGTGTTCTTTAAACTCAAGCAGAAAATGATACAACTACCCCGCAAACTTCATTGACATGGAAGACCAAGACACCAGCCACACACTCAACTTCCTAAACCTAAATATCCTGATAATAACCTAAATATCCTGATAATAACCTTCACATACACACATACACACCCAACACACACACTGGCCGATCTTACTGCTTTACCCACTTCCCATATTTGTCAGAATACAGGCAGTCACAGTGCTTTTGTTCCAGGCAGCCCTTTTCATGTTGGCAACAATGTTGCCACATTTAGAAATCAGTCATAATTTGGCTACAGGTATTGTTTTGGAATATTTCAGCTAAAGTTGGATTCACATTCCTTGCAATTACACTCAGAAGATAATAACACTGCAAAATGCCACTGGAAAGGTCTTATCCCCTGTTTCTCCTCTTTCCCACTCAGATCCAGGAGGAAGAGTGGTTAGAGGAATGGAAGAAAAGATCACTTGCCTAATCTCATCTCTCATTCTTTTCTTTTTCTTCCACTTCTCAGTATTGGGCCATGTTCTGCCAGATGCTCAAGACACAGGTGAGCAAAAGCACTTTATTCATGAAGTACTTGCATTAGTAAACGTGAAACTGTAGAAAAGGGCGCTGATGGGAGGACAAGCTTCTGTGAGAGTATGTAGCTAAGAAATCGGCCACAGTGGTAGGTCTGAAAAGGTTTCCTTGAGGCAGTAATGGTTGAGCTAAGATCTGAAGGAGTGGAAGTCAACCAAAAGCATTCAAAATATCAGGACAGGAGGCCTTAATTATCTGCAGACAGAGAGAAGGGGGCAAATTGAGGGGAATGAGAGAAACCCAGTATAATAGGAAGCAGGGAGTATTGCATAAAATTTTGCAGACCAAAGAAAGGATTTTAAGAAGACTCTGAAAATAGGGTGCTTGGGTGGCTCAGGCAGTTAGGAGTCTGCCTTCAGCTCAGGTCATGATCCCAGGGTCCTGGGATTGAGTCCTATGTCAAGCTCTCTGCTCCTCAGAGAGCCTGCTTCTCCCTCTGCCTCCCTCTCTCTCATGAATGGATAAAGCAAATCTCAAAAAAAAAGAGGACTCTGAAAATAAAAATTGTTGAGTTGAAGTAATGGTAGGTAGATAGAAAACGTGCCGACTCTTTATTATTGTAAATCACCAGGAATTTTTCCTTTTTCTTTTTATTAAGGTTTATTAAGGTATAACTGATAAATAAAATTGTATATATTTAGTTTATAATGTGATGATTTATATACATATCCATTGTAATCATTAAAATCATTACCAAATGAAGTTAATTAATATAACCTATCACTTCACATTATTATTATTATTACTACTATTACTGAGAACAGTTAGATCTACTCTCTTAGCAATGTCAAGAAGACAATAGAGTATTATTAACTACAGTCACCAGGCTGTACATTATTAGATCCTAACTTATTTATAACTGAAATTTTTATCCTTTGACCAACATCTCCCCATGACCTCCATCCCCAGCTGCTGGCAACCACCGTTCGACTCTCTGTTTCACTGTTTCTATGAGTTCAATCTTATTTAAAAAATTCCACATACACCACAAATATTATACAGTATTTGTCTTTCCCTATCTGGCTTATTTCCCTTACCATAATGCCACCCAGATTCATCCATGTTTTCCCAAATGGAGAATTTCATTTTTAATGTCTGAAACAAATATTTCAGTGTGTGTATCAGTTTGTGTAACTTTTTCTTCATCCATTCAACTATTGATGAACACTTAGGTTGTTTCCCTATGTTGGTTATTGTAAATAATGCTGCAATAAATATGGGATCTCAGATTTTTTTGAGAGACTAATTTCATTACTTTTGGATATATATACCCATAAATAGTATTGTTAGATCATATGGGGGTTTTATTTTTAATTTTTTTGAGGAAACTCCATATTTTTTCCATAATGGCTATACTAATTTACATCCCTGTCAACAGTGTAAAAGGGTCCCCTACTCTCCACATCCTTGCAAATAATTGTTATGTCTTGTCTTTTTAGTAATAGCCTTTCTAACAGGTATGAGGTAATAATGCATTGTGGTTTTGACTTGCATTTCCTGATTATTGGTGATGTTGAGCATCTTCTCATGTACCTGTTAGCCATCTGTATGTCTTCTTTGGAAAACTGTTTATTCATATCCTCTACCCATTTTTTAAATCAGGTTGTTTTCTGAGGTATTTTGTTTGTTTTTTGTTTTGCTATTGTGTTGTATGTGTTCTTTCTATATTTTGGACGTTAGCATCCTATCAGATATATGATTTACAAATATTTTCTTCCATTTGCTGGATACATTTTCATTCTGTTGTTTTCTTTACTATGTAGGAGCTCTTTAGTTCCATGTAGTCCCACTTGTTTGTTTTCACTTTTGCTGTTCTTGCTTTTTGCATCAGATGCAAAAAGTCATTCTCAAGATCTATGTCAAACAGCTTATTGTCTGTGTTTTCTTTTTTTTTTTTTCACCCCAAAACAACAGAATACTCATTCTTCTTGAGTGCACATGGAACCTTCTCCAGAATAGACCACATACTGGGTCACAAATCAGGGCTCAACTGATACCAAAAGACTGAGATTATTCTCTGCATATTCTCAGATCACAATGCTTTGAAACTGGAGTTCAACCACAAGAAAAAGTTTGGAAGGAATTCAAACACCTGGAAGCTAAAGACCACCTTGCTTAAGAATGCTTGGATCAACCAGGAAATCAAAGAAGAACTTAAACAATTCATGGAAACCAATGAGAATGAAGACACTTCGGTCCAAAATCTATGGGATACATCAAGGGCGGTCCTAAGGGGGAAATAAATAGCCATCCAAGCCTCCCTCAAAAAAAACTGAAAAATCCAGAATATACCAACGGTCTTTATATCTTAAAGAACTGGAGAATCAACAACAAATTAAGCCAACTCCACACCCAAGAAGGAAAATAATCAAGATTAGAGCAGAGATCAATGAGATAGAAACTAGAGATACAGTCGAACGCATCAATGAAACTAGAAGCTGTTTTTTTTGAAAGAATCAATAAGATTGATAAACCATTGGCCAAACTAATCCAAAAGAAAAGAGAGAAAGCCCGAATTAATAAAATTATGAATGAAAAGGGAGAGATCACAACTAATACCAAGGAAGTAAAAACAACCATCAGAAGTTATTATCAACAGTTATATCCAATAAGTTAAGCAACCTAGATGAAATGGATGCATTCCTGGAAAACTATAAACTTCCAAAATTGAACCAGGAAGAAACTGACAACCTGAATAGACCAATATCTAGTAACGAGATTGAAGCAGTGATCCAAAACCTCCTAAAAAAAACAAGAGCCCAGGACCTGACAGATTCCCTGGGGAATTCTACCAAACTTTCAAAGAAGAAATAATACCTATTCTCCTGAAGCTGTTTCAAAAAATTGAAGCAGAAGGAAAATTTCCAGACTCTTTTTATGAAGCCAGCATTACCCTGATCTCCAAACCAGGCAAAGACCTCACCGAAAAGGAGAATTTCAGACCCATATCCCTGATGAATATGGATGCTAAGATTCTCAACAAGATTCTAGCTAATAGGATCCAACAGTACGTTAAAAAGATTATCCACCATGACCAGGTGGGATTTATCCCTGGGTTGCAAGGGTAGTTCAACACTTGCAAATCAATCAATGTGATAGAACAAATCAATAAGAGAAGAGAGAACCACATGGTCCTCTCAATTGATGCAGAAAAAGCATTTGACAAAATCCAGCATCCGTTCCTGATTAAAACGCTTCAAAGTATAGGGATAGAGGGAACATTCCTCAACTTCATAAAATCTATCTATGAAAAAGCCACAGCGAGTATCATCCTCAGTGGGAAAAAGCTGACAGCCTTCCCTTTGAGATCAGGAACACGACAAGGATGCCCACTCTCACCACTCTTGTTCAACATAGTATTAGAAGTCCTAGCAACAGCAATCAGACAACAAAGAGAAACAATGAAGAATTATTTCTCTGTCAAACCCTCTCTCTTCGCAGATGACATGATACTTTATATGGAAAACCCAAAAGACTCCACCCCCAAACTACTAGAACTCATACAGCAATTCAGTAATGTGGCAGGATACAAAATCAATGTACAGAAATCAGTTGCTTTCTTATGCACTAACAATGAAAATACAGAAAGGGAAATTGGAGAATTGATTCCATTTACTATAGCACCAAAAGCCATAAGATTCCTGGGAATAAACCTAACCAAAGAGGTAAAGGATCTGTACTCAAGGAACTACAGAACACTCATGAAAGAAATTGAAGAACACACAAAAAAGATGGAAGACCATTCCATGCTTATGGGTCAGAAAAATAAACATTGTTAAAATGTCTATACTGTCTGTGTTTTCTTACAGAAGTTTTGTGATTTCAGGTCTTATATTCAAGTTAATCTATCTTGAGTTAATGTGATCCAGTTTCATTGTTTTGTATGTGGCTGTCCAATTTTTCTAACACTCTTTATTGAAGAGACTAACTTTCCTCATTGTATATTCTTTGCTTCTTTATCATAAATTAATAGACAATTTGTGCAGGGGTTTATTTCTGGGCTGTCTGTTCTGTCCCATTAAACTATGTGCTATTTGTACACCAGTATCATACTGTTTTAATTACTATAGCTTTGGGATATAGTTTGAAATCAGGGCATGTGATGCTTCCAGCTTTCTTTTTTGTTTTTGTTTTTATTTTTTGTTTTTGTTTTGTTTTTCTCTATTCTTTCGGCTATTTAGGGTCTTCTGTGGTTCCATACACATTCTAGGATTGTTTTATTCCTATGAATATTAATTCTTCCAATCCATGAGCACAGGATATCTTTTGAATTATCTATATCTTCTTTACTTTCTTTCATTAATGTCTCAGAGTTTTAAATGTACAGATCTTTCATCTCTTTGGTTAAATCGATTCTTGGGTATTTTATTCTTTGGGATGTCGTTATAAATAGAACCATTTTCTTAATTTATTTTTCTGATAGTTTGTTATTAGTATATAGAAACAAAATAGATTTTTGTGTATTGATTTTGTATTCTGAAACTTTACTAAGTTTGTTTATTAAGTTCTAACAGTTTTTTGGTGGAGTCTTTAGGAATATATATATTATATATTATCATATACTAGATACTATATCTACTAATATATAACATCATATATATATATATATTTTTTTTTCCCCCCCGTTAACTTGGATACCTCTTAGTCCTTTTTCTTGCCTAATTGCTATGGCTAAGACTTCCAATATTATGTTGAATAAAAGTGGTGAGAGTGGGCATCCTTGTCTTGTTCCTGATCTTAGAGGGAAAGCTTTCATCTTTTCACCATTGAGAATGATGTGAGCTAGGGACTTTTTATACATGGCCTTTATTATGTTGAGTTGGATTTGCTCTATAACCTGCTTTGTTGAGTTTTTATTATAAACAGATGTTGAATTTTGTCAAATGCTTTTTCCGCATTTATTGAGATAATCATATGATTTTTATCCTTTCTTTTGTTAATGTGGTATATCACATTGACTGATTTGCAGATGTTGAACCATCTTTGCATCACTAGAAAAAAATCCACTAGATCATAGTGTGTGACCCTTTTAATATATCATTGAATATGCTAATATTTTTGAGGATATTTGCATTACTGTTCATCACAGATATTGTTCTGTAGATTTTTTTGTAGTATCTCTGTCTGTTATCATAAGGGTAATGTTGGCCTCATAAAGTTAGTTTGAAAGAGGTCCTTCCTCTTCTTTTTGAAGAGTTTGAGAAGGATTAGTATTAATTCTTCTTTAAATGTTTGGTGAAATCCACCAGTAAATCTATCTGGTCCTGGGTTTTGTTCACTGAAAGTTTTTGAAGACTGATTCAATTTCCTTACTAGTAGTGAATCGGCTTGTTCAGATTTTTTATTTTATCATGATTCAGTCTTGGCCAGTTGTATGATTCTAGAAATTTATCCATTTCTTCTAGTTTGTCCAATTTGTTAGTATAATTCTTCATAGCAGTCTGTTATGATTCTTTGTATTGGTGTGGTATCAGTTGTAACATCTCTTTCATTTCTGATTATGTTTATTCGAGTCCTTTTTTTCCCTTGGTGAGTCTAGCTAAATGTTGGTCATTTTTATCTTTTCAAAGAGCCATCTCCTAGTTTTGTTGATCTTTTTTTTTTTTTTTTTTTTTTTGGTCTCTATTTCACTTATTTCTTCTCTAATCTTTCTTTCTACTAACTTTGAGTTTTATTTGTTGTTCTTTTTCTTCCTCCTTGAGGTATGTACTTAGGTTGCTTATTTGAGACTTCTCTTGTTCCTTGAGATAGGCATTTATTGCTTTAACCTCTCTTTAAAACTGCTCTCATTGTATCCCATAAATTTTGGTTGTTCCATTTCCATTTTCATTTGTCTCAATGTTTTTTTTTAGTTATTTCTCATGATTTCTTCTTTGATCCATTGGATATTCACTAGCATATTGTTTAATCTCCATGTATTTTTTAATTGCCCAGTTTTCTTCATGTAATTAATTTCTAGTTTCATTATGATTAGAAAAAGATGCTTTATATAATTTCAATCCTCTTACATTTATTAAGATTTGTTTTGTGGCCCAATATATAATCTATCTCAGAAAATGTTCCACAGGCAGTTGAGAAGAATGCATATTCTGTTGCCTTGGATGGAATGTTCTCTAAGCACCTGTTAAGTCCGTCTGGTCTAATGTGTCATTTGAGGGCAATATTTCTTATTGATTTTCTGTGTGGGTGATCTATCTATTGGTTTAAGTGGGGTACTAAAGTCCCCTACTATTATTATACTGCTGTCCATTTCTCCCTCTAAGTCTGTTAATATTTGCTTTAATAATTTTGGTGCTTCTATGTTGGATGCATAAATATTTACATGTTATATCCTTTTGTTAGAGAGATTGCTTTTTAAATTTCCTTTCACATTATCTGTTGTTAGTATACAGAAATGCAACTGGTCTTTGTATGTATTTTGTACACTGCAAATTTACTGAATATTTTTCATTAGTTCTAACAGTTTTCAGTGGAGTCTTTGGGGTTTTCTATATATAATACTGTGGCATCTACAGATACAGTTTTATTTCTTCCTTTCCAATTTAGATACCTCTTCTTTCTTTTTTGTTTTCTTTTTTATTATCTAATTGCCCTGACAAAGATTTGCAACACTATGTTGAATAGAAATCCTAAAAAGGCTTTCAAGTTCTCACTATTGAGTATGTTAGTTACTTGCCATATATAACCTTTATTATGTTGAGGTACATTTCTTTTCTCCTTGTTTAGATATTTTATCATGAAAGATGCTGCATACTGTCAAATGTTTTTTTCTGCATCTTATTGAGAAGAGCATATGATTTTTATCCTCATTTTGTTCTAATCTTTTATATTTCTCCATCCTCGATTGCAATGTCTCCTTTTTCATCTCTGATTTAATTCATCTTCTTTTTTTCTTAGTCTAGCTAAAGATTTGTCAATTTTGCTTATCCCTTCAAAAATCTAGCTTTTAATTTTGTGGCTCTCTTTATTGTTTTTCCAGTGCCTATTTCATTTATCACTGCCCTCTGATCTTTGTTATTTCTTTCCTTCTATTTTCTTTCCATTTTGTCTAAATTATAGTTCAAATCTAATACTTCATTCTCAAATTTCTATCTGGATGATCTACCTTATTGTTGAAAGTGGGGTACTGAAGCCCCCTACTAGTTTTGCATTGTTATTTCCCCCTTCAGATCTATTAATATTTGCTTACTATATTTAGGTGCTCTGATGATGGGTGCACATATATTTATACTTGCTATAGTCTGCTGATTCATTGATGCATTTATCACTATATTAATTATTATCTTTGTCTCTTGCTACAGTTTTGGACTTAAAGTTGATTTTGTCTGATATAAATATAGCTATCCCTACCTACTCTCTTTTCGGTTCTATTTGCATGGAATATCTTTTTCCATTCTTTCACTTTCAACCTATATGTGTCCTTAAACCTAAAGTGAGTCTCCTGTAGGCCACATACATATCGGTCTTTTTTTTTTTTTTTTTTAATTCATCCAACCTATGTCTTTTTGTTGGAGAATTTAATCTATTTACATTTAAAGTAATTATTTAAAGGTAAAGATTTAGTAGTGCCCTCTTGTTAATTGTTTTCTGGCTGTTTTGTGGTTCTTTTGTTTCTTTCTTCCTCTGTTGCTATCTTCCTTTTGATTTCATGATTTTCCATAATGTATACTTTGATTCTTTTCCTTTCATTTTCTGTGTATCTACTATACATTATTGTTTTGTGGCTACCCTGAGGCTACACAAAACATCTTATACTTATAACAATCTATTTTATGCTGATAACAACTTAGCTTTGATTGCATACAAAAGCTATAATTTTACCAGTCCACTTTATGGGTGTTTTATGTCTTACTGTCATATAACATATTTTTTATATTTGTTTCTATTAACAAATGATTGTAGCTGTACTTATTTTTAATATTTTTGTCTTTTTTGAAGATTTTATTTATTTGAGAGAAAGCAAATGAAAAGGTATGAGTGGAGGGAGGGGTAGCAGAGGGCAAGGGACAAGTAGACGCTCCACTGAGCAGGAAGCCCAACACAGGGCTCAAGCCCAGGGCCCCAGGGATCATGACCTGAGCCAAGGCAGATGCTTAACCAACTGAGCAACCCAGAGAACCCATGTTTTTGTCTTTTAACCTTTATACTATACCTATGTGATTTATCTGCCACCATTACAGTATTCAAGGATCCTGAATTTGACTGTATACTTATCTTTACAAGTGAGTTTTATACCTTCATATGTGTTCAGGTTCCTTATTAATGTCTTATTTCAGCTTGAAAAAACTTTTTTCAGCATTTCTCATAAGGCAGGTCTAGTGGTGATTAACTCCATCAGCTTCTGTTTGGGAACATAATTATCTTTCTTTCATTTATGAAGGAAACCTTTGCCAGCAAAAGTAATCTTGGTTGGCAGTTTTTGGTTTTTGTTCTTGTTTTCTTTCAGCACTTTAAATATATCATCCTACTCTCTCCTGGCCTGCAGTTTCTGCTGTGTAGTCCGCTGATAACCTCATAGAGGTTAATTTATATGTGATGAGTTGTTGTTGTTATTTAATGTTTATATGGTTGCTCTTTGGAGAATACACTAGAAGGGAGAAAAAATGAAATCAAGAAGAGTAAAAGAGGATATTTTAGCAATCCAGAAGGCAAAGATGGTGGCTACAGCCACTTCCAAAATACTTCCAAGTGTCAACAACAGGATTTGTTGCTTGATTGGATGTGTGAGGTAAGAGAGAGGGAAAAATTCAGGAGGACTCCTTGGGTTTTTGGTATGAGCACATGTTTGGTCATCAGTGTCCATGAGGAATGGTGGGATAAAAGGGAAAAAACAAAAACAAAAAACTTTGGGATCTAATTCACAATTAATATACACATTTACTGGTACTTTTCTTATCTCTCTCCCCTGAGGATATCTGCAGAGAAAAGGTATTAAACAAGAAATTGGAGGGATTTGATATCTTTAAGGAGAGATGTAATAAGGCTAGGCATTGCTATTAGAACATCCCACTGAAAACAGTCATGTAACCTCCAGGTCACTGATACATACGCTTTTTAAGTGGGTATTTTTTGTGGGAAAAGATGGGGACATGCTCCTATTTTCAGTAAATCGTCTGTCTGTAGTGTGAGAGGTAACTTTAAAGGTGCTCTCCTTCTATAAAATTAAGTTGCATTTTTCACCTATTGTTTTCTGCGATTTTCATGCATCTTAAGTTTAAAAAACTCTCCTAGCCCCCACTGCAAAAATCCTAGAGTGATTCACCTCTTGTGTGCATCTCCCAAGTTGGAAATGTCAAGGTAACAGATGTGACACATTAAGAATTTGTTAAATATAGACAGTGAGTGAAGGGATTAAATCCAAATTCCTCATCTGACAACATGGTCTTCTAAACATCTCAGGAATGGTTGGCATTCAAAAGTTCACTGAATTAACTTAATTGCCTCTCCTATTTCTATATCTGATTCAATATTTTATTTGGAGAGGTTTTGTGTGTGTGTGTATCAAAATTTGATTTTGAAGTGTTCTAATTATATTGTATCTTGCGGTGAACTAACTTTGAACAGTGTTACCTCCTCCCAAGGCACAAGACTGGTTAAATTCATTAATTGTCTTCTGATTTCATGGACCATTGAAATGTCCGTCCTCGTGAATCCCTGCTGAGTGGCACAGGGTCACCAGTACCCACAGGGTTTATAATCTTCTTAATTTCAATTATTCCCTTCTTGTCTCCATAAGCTTTTGGAAGGCTTCATCCTGGGTTTGTTTTTTCCTTGCTTAGAGCTGAGTTTCCTCTCCTGCTAGCTCTTCCCACAACTGCCTTATTTTTCTGTGCCTTGTTCTTTCCCTTGCGAAATTATTAATATTTTCAGGATCCCTTTGCTTCATGCTCCTGAAATATATTTAGCAGTGGTAATCAAAGGCCAACCTTGCACTCACTATGAAAATAACTACCAGAATCATTTAACCCAGAAAAGATCTCGTCTTCTGGAGTAAAAGAGTCTGGAATTCAAATCCCGACCCCCCACTTTCTGGCTGCATGATCTTTGATGAGCTATTTAAATCTTTCTGAGTTTCTGTTTCTTTATCTGTAAAGTAGGCATGAAAATAAAACTTGCAAAGTATTATTGTGGGTGTTTAATGAAATAATATACAGAAAGAGCTTAACACAGTGCCAGACCATAGGACACATTTCTGAAATGTCTGCTATTATTGTCATCATTATTATTATCATCTAGGGAAGTTGTGCAGTTTGTATGTATCTCATTTGCATACAAGAAAAGTACTGAGCTCAATGATCAGCACTCATTAAGCATTCAATAAATTCAGAAGAATTTATGAATTCAGAAGAATTTTTGAATTTAAGAATTTAATAAATTTTGGGTATGAATCAACTAGAACCACAGTATGTCATGGAAGAGATTATTAGATAATTAGAGATTATCTAGGCCAATCCTCTCATTTAACAGATGAGGAAACATGTTTGAAAAGGAAGATGAGTGGCCACAGAGGACATGAAGGTCAGCTCTGGACTCTACTGCAGGCTCTTTTCCAGGTCACCCCCAACCCTGAATAGCAAGAAGTGAACAGAGGGGATAATTTTTAAGTTGATGAATGGGGTCCAGGAAAGAGAAAAATGTGTGATTCTTTCTTACAGTTTCTTACTGTAAGATGGACCCAGTAGTGAACCTTAGAACAGATATAGAAAGAACACAGTGGACAATGTTTCAATAATTTGCAGGCATAATCAGAGGCTCATAGAAATCACATCTGACAATAAAAATTGGGACAAAGGAGAGAAAAGGGAGACAATGAAAAAACACAACATAGAAGTGCAAGGAGTTTTTTAAAGGCTTAAGGACACAGTGTTACAATGTTGTGACCTTGATCCTGAGATAAAAGAGCAGTTTATGTGTAGATATTGTCCCGAAAGTCTAGACCCATTTATCACCGGAGAGAGCCTCCATACTGCTTATGATGGGTCCAACAAAGAACTGTTCTCTGGTATTAACTCTTACTGTTGCTGGTACCAAATATGCAAGAATGTGATTCTATCTGGTTCAAGGTCCCAAGCACCCTGGTTGGTTAGGAAAAGAGTAAATAACCATCAGTGATAGCAATGGGGGTATGAGTCTTGGACAAGGCCAAAATGGGAATTCCAATATAGAATTGCCAACCCAGTGTCACAAAGGGATGCTAGGGCTAACTTGGGGTTTCCTTATCATGAAAGGAACATTTGCCTACAAATTTACAGATGCAAAACACAGAGCAAGGGACTAGGATGAAGAGTAACATATATATGAAAAAAGGCACCGATTTAGATGGAAGGTTACCAAGGGCTTTATAGGTTACAGTTTGGCTTCCCTATTCAGCTCCTGCTGCATTAGTGTCACATAGGGTCTCTGGGGTGCCCAACAGCCAGTGAGAATATAACAATTCCCCTGTGCTTTGCCATATCATGGGCTTCTTATGTCATGCATGGTCATGGAGGGCAAACTGCCTCCCTATAGCAGAAAGAATCTGTGTAAAATGGAAAGTGGTTTGGGCAAAGGACAAATGCTTGCTGGGAGAAAAACAAGGCTAAAAGGAAAGGGAAGACCAGGCAAAAACTTTCTAGGGTCACAAAATGGGTTTCAGCTCCCAGCTAATATTGACAACAGGGAAAAAATAACCCTCAACACCTCCACCACTTTTGGCTCTCCCATTATGATGATATTCTTTCCAGTCTATGTGGTGCAGGCTTACTAGGGTGCTGGCATGATTAAGGACAAAGAAAATTAAAATATGGATTGTACTTTAAGGATTTAAGGATATCAAGTCTTTATGTTTTCAAGCAAAATCCCTCCTTTAATGTATACTAAACAGATCTTTTAGCAGTATTCAGCACCACTAAGCAGCTAACCTGTATGTTATTTTCTTGGAGTCATACAACAGGTCAGTTGTATGAGAAACTCGTACTATTTCTCAACTGGGACATGTCCTGGAATCTCTGATGTGAGGAGATGAAGTGAAGAACGTTAGTTTCTGAATGTTGGGGCTCAAATTTTATAGTTTGCAGGGAAGGAAATCCATGGTACTTATGCTCCTCTCATACCACTTGTACCCAAAAATTAACCACTAAGCCCAGATATGGCCTGAAAATCCATCATACTCCAGGCAATACTACCCAAACAACAGCATTTACAATAGGAGATGCCCTCCTGGCTAATCCCCACATTTCAAGTATGAGTTGGTGACCGAGGCAAGATTAGGATCCAAAGTGTGACATCCACTTTAGTGTCTTTATACCTCAATTCTGCTTTTTCCTTTTCTCTTGTGCTGATGAGGACCCCCAGTTGCTTTACTCATGCAGCATCTTTAACATTTCATATAGCCCAGATGTGGTTTTAATTCACAGGATGGACAGAATTTATCTTGAAAGTGAGAGTAAGAATGAAGACTTGAAAGATGCACTGAGGTCTACTTGCTCTGAGAGAACAGATCCTGGCAGGCTAGCTTTAGTTTTGTGATCATCCTCTCCCCATTATCCAACTTAACTCTCAGATGGATTAAGTGCTGACATAAAAGCCCATGATGACCAGAACTTTGTGTACCTACTTATAAAGAGGAAGAAAATAATGGGAAGAATAAGGTCTTTAGAGTCAGTTGAAGATTAAAAAGACAATCATCACCTTTCCCTGGCTAGCTGTGTGACTTTGCACAGACTGGATGACCTCTCTGAGGTACAGTGCCTTCCTACTAGAAATGGAGCTAGTAACACTCACCTAAAAAACTTGTGAGATCTAATGAGATACCACATGTAAAGTGCCTTATCTACTCACTAAATCATAGTCGGTGATCAATAAATGGTGGCGATCAATACTATAATTGTGATTTTCCCAATATCACTGAAGACAAAAGGACACCAGAGAAAGCAGGATCAGGTAAGTGATATTTTAAAACGAGAATTGGGGAGCCTGGGTGGCACAGTCAGTTAAGCAATGACTCTTGGTTTTGGCTCAGATCATGATCTCAGGGTTGTGAAATGGAGCCCCATGTTGGGCTCCATGCACAGCAGGGAATCTGCTAGAGGATTCTCTTTCTCCCTCACCTCTACTTCTCCTCTGCACTCCCTTGCCCCACCCCTGCTCTCTCTCTAAATAAACATAAAAATCTTTATAAAAATAAAGAAATAAATAAAACAAGAATTAAGAGCAAGGGGCTTTATCTGAACTCTTAGGTAGAGGGCAACTGAGGAGAATGAGCACTAAAAGGATCCCAACTAGAGGCGCAACTGAGCACAGCCTGATCAGCTACAAGGGCTGGTCCTGGAACGGGAGTGACAATGGCACACAAAGCTCCTGCAGATGCTGAGGAAAAACCCAGCCTGGCAGGCACTGCAGACTATTAAAAGGACTTAACATAAAATGGGTCATGGAATAAGCCAGCAGCAGACAACTGAGGTTCTGGGGGCAGTGGGGAAGTCTTTGGCTGGAATCACCAAAGGGAATCCAGGAAGCAGTCTGCATCTGGAGACTCTGGGCAGGCAGTAGAATTCTTGGGACAGACCAGGGTTCAGAGTGACCTCAGCCTTTCACAGGGACATTGTGAAATCTCATAAGAACCTCTGTCAGGCAGGTTAGTCTGGTGTTATTTCAGTTTCCAAGTTCAGCGGCCAAAGACGGGGCTGCCTTATATATGGGGATCAATTAGCAACTACATACGAGAGAAAGAAGAGGCAAAGTATTAGAACCAGATAGGGTCAGAAATGCATAGTAAGAATTCTAGGGCCAGAAAAAGCTAAGTTTAAAACAATAGCTAACTGTTTGTCTTAGGAACTGAGAGACCTTAGAAACATTATTTTTTCATAGCCTCTAAGCGTTCATCTTTAAAATGGGGACAAGAGCTACTAGACAACATCACTGAGGGGACTATACAAAATGGATGCAAGCTGTGTTTTTTCACAACCCTGGCTAACACTGCTTAAATATGAGCTTTCGTTTATATCTTAATCATTATAAAGGAAGAGACATAATAGGAAAAAACATTACAGCTATGGAATATTCAACAGTGGGTATCACAGGTGATATTAGCATCCCTCCATATGTTTATCACTTTTTAATTGATGGTCTTTGCCCATACATTGTCTATTTGATCTTCACACTTTGCGAGGTAGGCAGAATAAGAACGATAATAACAGACTGGAAAAAGCAAAATGTTCAGCAAATAGAGAACTGTTTGTATCAATCATTTCCATTTTCTATGTCTTATGATGCCTTAACATCTTAGGGCTTTGTGGAACCAGGGAAGAACCACTTTTCCAAGGGCTAGCTAGTTTTTGGAGACTACAAACAACTTTCTTACAAGCTTAACTCTCATGTCCAAACCAAACAATCCAGAGTCCGGTACCCCTAATCATCTCCTTTATTTTACTTTCACACACCAAGCCAACATTCTTTTTGCCCAAAATCACTCCAGGGCCAGGTGCCAGACAATTAAGGACCACCCCTATATCCCAGATTCTCCTGAAATTATTCCAACTATCCAATCCTAAACTTGCCTGGTTTGCTTACCACACCTCATCCACTCCTTCTCACAAAAAAACAAAACAAAAACAAACAAACAAAACAAAAACAAAAATACAACACAGACTGTATTTCTCTCCCCTCACTGTGGCTCCTGACCAGCCCTGGCACTTCCTCCATGCGGTCCTCTAATGGCATAGCATATTCCTTCCACTTGGGAACCATTGAGTCACAGACCATCTTTTCAACAGCAACTGTCTCCTGATCTGTTAACTTCACCATACCTGAATAAAAACAACATCCCAGATACAGATGGCCAACAGATACATGAAAAGATGCTCAACATCACTCATCATCAGGAAAATGCAAATCAAAACCACAATGACCTATCACCTCATACCTGTTAGAAAGACTAAAATCAATAAGACATGTTGGTAAGGATGTGAAGAAAAAGGAATCCTTGTGCACTATTGGTGCGAATGTAAATTGGTGCAGCCACTCTGAAAAACAGTATGGAGTTTCCTGAAGAAATTAAAAATAGAAGGACTATATGATATGATAATTCCATTTTAGGTATTTACCCAGGAGACATGAAAATACTAACTCAAAAAGTTATTTTTGTTTATTGCAGCATTATTTACAATAGCCAAGACATAGAAGCAACCTAAGTGTCCATCAATAGACAAATGGATATGGAAAATGTGGTGAGTAAGTGTGTGTGTGTGTGTGTGTGTGTGCGCGCAATGGAATACCACACAACCATAGAAAAGGGTAAGATTGTGACAACATGGATGGACCTAGTAGATATTACACTAAGTGAAATAAGTCAGACTGAGAAAGACAAATACCCTATGATTCCACTCATAAATGGAATCTAAAAAAAAAGAATAAAGAAACAAAAAAGCAGAATCAGAACTATAAATACAGAGAACAAACTGATGGTAGCCCGAGGGGAGGTTTGGGTAAAATGAATGAAAGGGAGAGAGAGAGATACAAGCCTCTAGTTATGGAATGAGTAAGTCATGGGAATAAAAAGCAGAGCATAAGGATAGAGTAAAAGATATTGTAATAGTGATGTAATGGGACAGATAGTGGCTCTACTTACGGTAAACACAGCATAATGCATAAAGTTGTCAAATCACTAAGTTATACACCTGACACTAATGTAACATTGTGTGTCAACTGTACTTCAAAAAAAACCCCAATACCTCAGATATATATAAAAACAAATTGGAAGGGGAGGTGAACCATGAGAGACTATGGACTCTGAAAAACAACCTGAGGGTTTTGAAGGGGCAGGGGGATGGGAGGTTGGGGGAACAAGGTGGTGGGTATTAGGGAGGGCACGGATTGCATGGAGCACTGGGTGTGGTGCAAAAACAATGAATACTGTTATGCTGAAAAGAAATAAAAATTTAAAAAAAAAAGTGAAATCGAATGTGGGATAGTACCAGAGTATTTAAAACTAACTTTAAAAACTTTAAAAAGGATGGAAAAGAGGCATTATGTCAAATAAAAATGGAAACATCTCAACATTTCAAATGAAGAAAAGGGTCATAGCCAGAATAAATTTTATAGTATGATCCTATTTATGGGAAAAAGTGTATTTGTTCCTTTACATGCACATATGCATATATGCGTGCAGCAAGGGGAATAAAGGATGACTACTCCTCTACTGGCTGTGGCTACAGCTCAGAACAGGGGTGGACTGAAGCAAGTGGGAGATGGATGTTGAAGGAACACTCTTTCCTCTTCTGTATATATATATATATTCTTTGAATGTCTAAAACAATGCTGGATTCATACATTACTTAAAGATAATAAGATGATTATCCTGCATCTAATTATTAATATGTACATAGAATGGATCTTATTCAATCAATGGCTATTATTTGGATATTATCAGACCAAATCTTTCTACAAAAGGGAAAAGAGGAGTTATCAGCTTGGGGCCATAATGGGATTTTTAGAGCTTCTAATCAACTCTGATGAACTATTAAGGAAGGACTTATGCTTGGAAACCAAAACTTTCAAAAAGGCATTTATTATCATTATCTCTCTATCCCTAATAGAAGATGATTCATTTTCCTGCATCCATAGTTTGCAAGGGACTTTTGAATTAAACCTTAAAAGCTAATTTTTTTCTATACTCTGTCTGGACCTAGCACTCGATGCCAATAAAAAAGCTCAGTGTAATTTATTTTCCTCTATAATTTCAAAGTAGATCGATACTAGAGTCCTTTATTGCTGCCGTGGCTTCTAGAGCCCCTGATGGTGAATCATTAGAGAAGGAGAGTTCTGGGATCCATAGATTGGAGGTGGCCAGACTCCATTTTTCATGTGGTTTCTGTGGTTTCAAATGAGTTTGGGACAGAGGGAAGAGAAACTAGCCTCATACCGTGAACTCCACAGAGTTGAAGGTATGAGCTACTGAGAATGAGGGTAGGAAAAGGATCATTGTTCAGTAGTAATACTGCGAAGAATAATGTACAAGCTCTGGGGTTTGACCGGCTTCCAATCTTACCTCTATCCTTTTTGGATGTGTGACCTTTTGTGAGACACTTCACTGGGTTAACTCTTTGTTTTCTCGCTGGTATAACAAGGATAATAATGGCATCAACATCATATGATTATTATAGAAAATTAGATGATACAAATTCTATAGAGTAAGTGTTCAGTTCACATTAATTATTTTTCTCATATTTAAGATAGTATACACTTAGTTTGGTAGGATTTGTGCCTTCAGTCAAACTCAAATAAACACATATTAAGCATCAACTCTGTAGTAGCCTTAATCTCTGCTCACAATCTCTGCTTACAATCTGTTGAGAAGGTCAAACATATTCCTGCAAAAACTCAGATAACTATACAAGACTAATCTTATAATGCAAGGTAAAAACAGGTCACTGGCTCATCCCGTATTAATTGTCTGGGTAGTAAAAGTTATAGGTTCTCAGAAGAAGGAGAAACTGCATTATTGGAGGTTTCATAAGAGAGTTGGGATTTGACTGAGGCCTTGGGTCAGGTTTGTTTAGATAGAGGACAACGTGGGAGGTATTTTGGGTGGGAAAACAGAATAAGTAGAACTATGGTGTATCCAGAAGGAGTATAAAGCAAAAAGTTAACCAGTTGATATGGAGAATGGGTTTTGAAATACTTGGCTTTCGCAGAGCCAAAGTTGATCAAGAAACACTCCAAAACTGATCACGTTCTTTGCAAAGACTTGAACTTCATCTGAATTAATTGCGAAGCCTTGCTGTACTTAAAATTACGTCTTAGACACTTGTTCGATGGAGTATACACTAAGCTAAATTCTTAAATCCATAATATCTAGACTCTCTCAGATGAGAACTAATAATAACCATTGGAATAAGATCCAAGACCTAAGGCAGCATTGTATGTATAATGTGATCCTAGAACAGTATTTCCTAAAATAGGTCCCCCAACCTGGGACTTGAGAAAAATGTGAATCCGTGGGCCTACTGCTGATTCAGAAACTCAGGGGGTGGAGCACAGCAGTCGCAGAAATCGATAGATGATTCTGATGCAGTTTTTGACAGTTATTCCACTGTTTGTCATTTTTTTCAAGTGCACTTACTTAATGTTTGTTTATTGGTTAGCCCAGTAAGCTACTCCGTTATTAGTTGCAAAGACTCCTGTAGCTCTCCTGACATCCTCTATTTTAGAGGAAATTCTTAGAAGCAATAAATTCTAAGTAGATCTGAAATGAGATTTTTTTTTCCCTAGCAGCAAGAAGAGAAACAAAAATACAGACAAAAATAATCAAATGATCATCTTAATAATGTAATTTTGCTTCTTGAATGTGGCTCAATAGAATCACCATGAAGGACTTTTTTAAAGAATAGTTCGTGTAATTGGAGCTTTATGGGTTTTCGCTGAAAATGCTTTAGCTATAGATGGGCCACATCCCATTAGCACACTTACTCTAGAGCCCACAGGAGCTCTTTGACAGGAATATGCTATCATGGTGGTAGCAAAAAGCATAACAATTGATTTTAATTATTCGAACTCCAATTTCCAAGCAAGGGATTGATCTAGAGGGTTATAATTATGCTAGTACATTTGATGTTCCTTTCTGAAATTTTCTTTTTAGAGAAAGATTTTTAGCTCAAAACAACAAAACATTTGAAAGAAAAAAAAAAAAACCTCTAAAACTTAAAGGACCAGAATAAAACACAAGTTTAGCTGGATCCCACTATTAAAGTGCCATGGGGTAGCAGAGGAATATCCCAAATATATCTCTTCCAATTCTTAGCACTGAGACTTGAACCTCCTGTTTTGTGGTATCTGAATATCATTAAATCTAAACATCATTAGTTCCACATTTCTTCTAGATATGCTGTTTCATAATTTTGAAGAAAACTATGAGGCCAGACACACTGTGAGGGCAGCTTGAGTGAGCCATCACTTTTAAAACTGAAGTCCTCACAATGGTGCATAAGTCCCTCTATACTCTGGCTCTTGATTATTTCTCTAGAACTTCATCTACTACTCATCTACATCTCATTCAGCCCAAGCCACACTGACCTCCTTCCTACTCCTCAAATCGCATACCAAATGTGCTTCAAACTAACACTTTGTTCTATCTTTGTATCTGCATGATTCTCTATATCATTTCCTACAGCCCTCAGTTCACATATCACCTCCTCAGATCATCTTCCCCTGAGCATTGTCATATAAACCTCCAGCCCTCTCTATCCTTCTTTCCCTATCTTATTTTCTGGACATATTACATAATTTACTTAATTTTGCCTATTGCCAATTTCCCCCTCCCCAACTACAAAATAATCTCCATGAAGGCAAGAGCTCTGCATATTTTGCCAATTACTGTATCCCCAAAGCTTGCAATAGTGCCTGGTGGATGGTAGACATTCAATACATGTTGATTAAATTAAAGGTTTGTGAAGGAAAGGCTAAACAGAAAGTATTTATAGAAAAAATCTAGAATTTCAATTTGCCTATTAAGGTAGACAAAGAAAAATATCCATGGCTTTTTGTTCAAAAGTAACTTTTTAATAAAAAAAAAAAAGTAATTCTTAACACAGAAATTAACTGATAGGATTTGCCACCACAAGATCAAATGCCTGTGCTGTCTGCAATGTGGAGAAGTCAGCCTTACAACACATTCAGGACCACCAAGGAGGTGGTCATCTCCCTAGTAGCACCAACTGGAAACAATTTCTCTGCCTTTCTTTGAGTTCTAGAACAGAACACTGAGGCCTTGTGCCTTCACTCTAGTCCCTTAGAGGGACTGTAGCATCCTTACAGATCCCTGCACCAGGAGCTGAGAATTGGCTGTCCTGGGATGCCCACAGTGCCTCTTGAAAGGTACTAGATGATTCACTCAGGTGTTATCCCACATTTTAGAGAAGAGAAAGGAAAATTCTTATCTTCTTTGCAGCAAGGAGAGAACAGGTTTCACCCAGATCCGGGTTCTAGTGCTCATTCCACCACCAGCTAGTAGATGGCCTTGGGCAAGTCACTTATCTCTGAACATTTGTTTTTCATCTGTCAATGAGAGAAATAATAACGATATTTACCAAATACTGAGAACTTCCTAATACTAAACACTTCTAATATGCCTTCTGATTTAGCATATTCTTTGAAGAAGTCACAGAGGACAGAAGAGCCCCCCACCGCACCTTAGTGTAGATCTCAGATCACACACACAGAAAGGCAGAACATAACTTTAAATTCAGTAAAGACTGACTCCAAAACCCAAGCTCAAAATGTCAGCACTATCACACCTCTTCTATGGACCATAAAAGTAGGTGGGGAACAAATGGCATCCTGAACAAGAAAATTAAAACACATTCATCATGTGAAATTTTATTAGTAAGCATGGTCTAATAGTCTACAATGGAGGCAAACAAATGTGAGAAAGCCCTGTATTTCCCCTTGAGAATTAGTGGAGACCTTCTCCATTTTGTCTCCATGGATTATGTATTGTCATTCTGATCACCTTTATTCAAAATCTCATCAGCACTTATTCATTCTCCATTTGTTTGAGAACTAGATTCAAAGAGACTCTGAGTAACTCCAGAAGCAGGGACGGCTTGTGGCTTCTGCCTCCCCTTGTAGCCTGTGAGTGAGTTGGACAACTTAGGTTAAATATAGTCCACCACCTACTTGTAGAGCAATTTTAGACAAACCACCTAACCTAAGCAAATGTGCAAAATGGCAACAGTAATTCCCACTCCCTGGGCTAACCTGAGGAACTAAAAGATGATAGAGGTAAAGTTCCAAGCTAGCAGGCAGCCCTAGTGACTGCCTGCAGTGAACCTACACCCCAGCATTGTCCCGAGTTTCATGCCACAAGCACTCTCTGGGCTCTGAACCAGGTTTTGCCCACACATAGCATAAACCAAAAACAGTGGGATATCAATGTCCCCTTGCCCCCAGCAAACTTCAACACAGGGTGTAGGTAAGAGTGAATAGTACTAAGGGATGTGCTACACTCTCTTGGAGGGTCCCCAGATGAGCTCTTGTTGCTTACAGTAATAACGGACTCCTTAACTGACTTTCCTCTCTACCCCGCTCTTTCACTGGGCTAGCCAGGACCACCTCCTAAATAAATTACTGGAACCCAAATTTGAGACTGGTTTGGGTAACTCAGACTAAAAAAACAAAACAAAACAAAACAAACAAACAAAAACAACTAAATTTGTGTTAATCAAATGTGGTAGGCAGAGTTCTAAGATATGCCCCTAGATTTCCCACCGCATGAAATACATGACCTGCACAATCCCCAAGACTGAACCCCATGGATTTTACTTCCATGATTAGGTTCTATCTTATGACATAGTCAACCTTAATATAGGAGATTATCTGGGTATTCCCGACCTAATCACGTGGGACCAGCTCAGAGCTTTATTTGTCTTGTCGCACAAAAGGAAGTTGGAGAGATTCAAAGCAAAAGAATGATTCAACACGTGCATCCTTACAGACGGAGCAAAGAATGCAAGCCGCCTCTAGGAACTGAGAGCTAGGATTTCACCAAGGAATGAGGGATCTCAGTGCTACAACCACAGGAACTGAATTCTTCCAAGACTTCATCCTTCCCAAGTCAGGGTTGGAAGTGGATATTCCCCCATAGCCTGCATATAAGAACTCAGACCAGCCAGCACCCTGATTTCAGCCTTCTGATACTCTGAGCAGAGAGCCCAGCTGAGCCCACTTGGACTTCTCACCTCTGACACAGGGAAGACGTATGGGTATTGTTTTAAGCTGCTAAATTTGTGGCAGCTTGTCACACAGCAATTGAAACTAACACATGCAGCAGAGATAATTACCTAATTGTCCAGGTTAGAGATAAAATCACATGCTATCACTCAAGAAATATTTGAATAATACTTGATAAACAGTAGGGTGTATTTACCCACACTCTTTTCTAAAACACCTCAATATTTCTTTAGTTTTAGTTTCCCAGTCACTCCATGCTAAAAAAAGGAATATGACAATATAGACATTTCAAAATTAAACACTTAAATAATAAATCCAGATGGGGCATTTAAAATAAACCATAACAACATCAATTTAAGGGGGAAAAAAATCTCTTTCTATGGGAGTGGGGGTGGGAGGAATAGGTTCAATGATGTATGTCTTTTAGAGTACTACCTTATTATTAAATTAGGCTTCTGATAGCTGCATGAAGAAGCCATGAGTTTAGGCAGGAATGTTAAGTGTCTCAGTTGGCTCTGGATTTGCAAGAATCCTAAATTGCAGACGTACTGAGAACAGCACAGTGCACTTCATGTCCACTTGTCCTACTTCTGAGTGACAAGGCAGACACCCAGACTCAAAAAAATGGTGTATATTCCAATGAAATCAGAAATGAAAGATTGTTAGACATGCTTTCTCTTGCTAGAGGTCCTCAAGCTACCCAGCCTTGGTGCAGTCAGGAGCAATGCTGGGCCCAAGGAGTGTCAAGAAGTGGCAAATGCAAAAAATAACAATAAAAAATGGGGTCGATGAAGAGCCACCAAACAAAGGTGGTTAATATGCGCTGAGCTCACGCGAACAAAGAGATAACATATCAGACCATGGGGATTGAAGACAGCCCAGGGGTTTACTTCCACCTGGTTGGTTTCCATCATTCATGCTTCGTGTTGGTTATAGTTTGTGATTTCAATCTTAGAAGTTTTACTCCTTTTAAAGGGTCACAAACTACTGAACCATACAATATGGGTGTGCAGAGGCACTTGGAAGAGAATCTAGTATTAAAGATTACTTTTTTTCTGTCTCAGATGATGTGACAGAGGCCCAGAGAGAGAAGGGTCTCGACTAAGCACAGCAAATGAGTGGCAGAGCCAGGCCTGACTCCAGGTTCCATTTCTTCTATTTAATAAATACTGGCATTTCTTCTCCCCAGTTCTCTCGGACTTTTAGAAGCAGTGATAGGCCTACTCTTCAAAACACCTCCCTGCCTACATGCACTATACAAGTATGCTTTAAAATATCATCTCATCACATACAAAATAAAATCCCAGACTTTTTAAACCTCAGGATTTTAAGATTGTACCTGATCTGTCCCCTGACTACCATATTGACCTTTTGACCCTACTTTCCTTGCTCACAACACTCCTATCCATCTTTCTGTTCTTTAAGCCCATCTACCTTGCTTCAACCTCAGGACCTTTGCATTTCTCTCAGGACCTTGCATGTTCTCTCAATTTACTATCCTTTACAGTGTTGTTTCTTTCTTGTCATTTGGGTCTCAGCTATAATGGCACCTCTTCAGAAAAACCTTCCTTGACCAGCCAGTCTAAATCACCCCACCTTCCTACAGTCACTTTCTAATTACAGCACCCTGTTCACTTTCTCCAAGCACTTTGAAATCATGGTGTTCATTTATTATTTTACATGTTGTCTTCTCCCACTAAAAAGGAAATTCCAAAACAGCAAGGATCTCATTTGCAATCTTCATAAGCATCATGTATCCACAGTATTTAAAATTGTGCCTACTACATGGAAAGTCTTCAATAATCATTTGCTAGGCAGATGAATGAATGAATGAGTACCACAACAGCCACCTGCCATAATGTATATGATAACCTCTATTAACTGGAATATTTAACTAACCCAATTAGAGTAGCCCCTTCCTAAGCATATCAGAAAACAGAATTTCCAACACACGAACCAGTATTACAGCTGCCCCAATGGAATCATTGACATGGCCAACTGATCAGGCCTAGGTAGAAAGCAAGAAAAACACATGTAATTGGTGTCCCCTGGAAACTGACCATAGGATACAGCTGACTTACAACAACCCATTTCCCCTTTCCTTTGGGTTCTGGAGTGGAATCCGTTTATTTTCCCCTAAGGTGCTGAAAGCATATTACTTTACTCTTCCCCTCCTCCGTGGAGCCAGTGAATTTGCCAGGGTGATAGGATCTCCCTCCCTTTGCTCTTCCTTCAGGGTAAAAGATAAAGCTTTTTCCCTCCATGGAAATGCAGAGTCACTTCTTTCCCAGAGCTTATAACTGACTCACAGAATACTGCAGCTAGAAAAAGTGTTCTTATTAAAATGTTCCCTACATTACATCAAAAGCCCCTTCATTCTAAGATTGTGTTTTTTCTTAAATTGATATATCTAGGTATTATTTCCCAGCCAATATTGCTAATATCATCATATGTTCATGTGAAAGAAAATACGTGAACTATTCATCTGTTCCCCAATTCCTGCTAAGTTTTACATTTGACCTTTTAGGGGAGTATTTAAGCTTTCTTCTGACAAAAGACTTTTAGAGTGTATCACCCCCAAACTGGAAGACAATCACTAGTCAAAAACCAGCAGTTATTTTTGCTTCCTACTTACTTTTTGCCCTTCATAAAAATTCACCCCTGGGGAGCTGACAAATAAAGATAAATTACCAGTCTAGAGCATTCTAACTAACAAGGCACTGTAGTCACCTAAATGAATCTCAGAACGCACACTTTGCTATGTTAGCTAAAATTTCTCCTCTCTTTGTCTTCTACTACCTGACCTAGAATTACATAATACCAAGAAAAGTTTGTAAAATCCAGGTTCATTGTCATGCTGACTTTACTTTTGGACTTAATGATATTCCTTGCCTGGAAAAGCAATTGCTTTATGCCTGGAAAAGTCTGCGATGCAAGTCCCGCTGCATCTTCGTACCTGAAAGACAGAAAATTCCTCTTTTCCATATAAAACAAAGCATATATATGGCTTTCAATTGATTCCAGACAATGTTATAGGGTATGACCAAATCACATGTTCCCCTAATTTATTTTATGGATTGATATTATTAATTACAGAAATATATACCTAATTACGACAGGAATAACAAAATTGACACTTACTAAGTCTTTATTCTGTGTTAAAAAGTCTTCAAAGAGCTTTATATGCAATATAACATTTAATCTTCATAGTGATCCTATAAGGTGGATTTTTTAAAAAATATTTTATTATTTATTTGAGAGAGAGAGAGGAAGTGGGGGGAGGGCCACAGGAAGAAGAGAGAGAGAATCTTTCAAGCCACTCACTGCTGAGCATGGAGCCTAATGCAGGGCTCAGTCTCACAACCCCAAGATCATGACCTGAGCCAAAATGAAGAGTCTGACACTTAAACAACTGTGCCACCCAGGCTCCTCACAACGTGGGTATTTTACCAGTGTGATGACAAACACACTAAGAACAAGACTTTCGAGAGACAGATTGCCTAAGTTCATATCCCAACACTGACACTTATGTATGACATGACCCTATATAACCTCTCTAGGCCTCAGTTTCTTAATCTTTAAAATGGAAATTTTAGTAGCTATCAACCTCATAGTGTTTTTCTGAGTAGTAAATTATTAAAAAAAAAAAAAAAAAGATATAACAGGCTTTAAAGAGTTAATGTAGAGAACATTGCACTAGAATTTTCCAAACTTTGGTCATTTTTATACCAGGTACAGAATTTGGGCCGTACACAAATGTACCATTTTATTATTAAATAAATGTTTTTTACTTAATATTGACCCTTTGCCATGCAATTGTGATACTATCTAGAGAGTTAGGTCAAATTTCAAAAGTTAAGGGAAAAATCTTCTATAATACTAGCTCTCCTTCAGACACCAGCCACAAGCTCCAGGGCTCCCAGACAAACTGAGGGGTCCCCACTTCCTCTTCAAGTTGATCATTTGCTAGAATGATTCACAAAACTCAGCAAAGTTCTCTACTTATGGTCATAGTTCTACTATAAAGAATTAGGACCAGCTAAATGCACAGACACATAGGACAAGATCTAGGAGAATCCCAAACACAAAATTTCCACGTTCTCAGGATGTACATTACTGTGTATCACCAACCAGGAAATTCAGCCAGAGCTCAGTGTCTTGAGTTATTCTTCTGTTTTTTGTTTCTAAGATTTCATTTATTTATTTGACAGAGAGAGAAAACACAAGCAGGGGAGTGGGAGAGGGAGAAGCAGACTCCCCACTGAGCAGAAAAACCCATGTAGGGCTTAATTCCAGGACCCCGAGATCATGACCTGAGCCAAAGGCAGACACTTAACAGACTGAGCCACACACGTGCCCCATTGTGTCTCCAGTTTTTATCGGGGTTTTATTGCACAGCTATGAGCAACTCCACTGGTCACATGACTACACTTAATCTACAACCTCCCCAGAGGTTGGGTTGATGTCTCTTGGCTTAGAGTCCTGATCTTTAAATCACATGGTTGGTTTTTGGTTTTTATGGCATGGCTGGCACCTATCCTGAAACTATCTAAGTGCCCATCATGAGCCAGTCTGTAGCATAAACTCTGAAAAACCCACAAAGAAAAACAAAAACACTTCTATGGCTTGGTGATTCCAAGGATTAAGAAGTTACCTCCAGGGAACCAGAAACAAAGGCCAGCCAAGTTCTTTATTACAAAACACTTTTTAATCAACTAATTTTTTGCATTAAACAAATGTGTCATCATTGTAAGCAATAACAATGTAACCACAGGTTTGAAGTGTTAGTCATACCTTTTCTAATATAAATTAAGAGAGATGAGTAACTTAAAATTTAAAATCTTTATCTCCATGTCATCCCAAATCATCTCATGTCACTATTTATATGTTCATTTTTAAGTTACGTTTCTTATGTTATTTCCCCAACAAGTCCATATTTTTTATTTTATATGTCTGATGTGTGAGCTCTGAGGAACTGTCAGAGTCACTTTGTCCCTTCTTTCCATTTTACAGATGAGGAAACTGAGACCCAGCACAGGGAAATGACACATCCAAGTTCACACAGGTAGGATTCCATCTCAGTCTTTTGATCTCTAGTTCAGGGGTCCTTTTACTACTTTAACTGGGCTCCTTCCCCAGTTTGGAATCCCTCTAAGACAGGAAGGTAAGGGTGAGTCTGGCATGCTTTGTACCAAATACTGATGGCATCATAAGGAAGGTGCAGTGTACCAAGTGCGGAGGATGGTGACTTGGGCTGACCAGGTCTCCGATTCATGAACCAAGATAAGTCAGGCTTTGTAGCGGTCTTTATGGCCACCAACTGCAGGTTTATTGCCACTCAGGGCCTGATTGCTGTTTTATTCCCTGATATTTAGTGGACATTTTCTTGTTATAGCCTCATTCCAGCCTGTAGCCATGGGGAAAACCATCTGCAATATCTCCTATTCATCTATTTCAACATGAATCTTAAAAAATAATAAACACAGTGTGGGTGGGTCAATGTGAACATGAAACTGAAGAAAAGCTGGCATAAAGAAAAAACAAAAGGGCCAGCATCTTGGAACTTTCCTTAAGCTTGCTAAACAACTTCACTCTGCGCAATAATGTTATTTGATATTTGCCTAATGGGAATGATAAAGTGAGGGCAGAGACAGGCATCTATTTGTAAAATTCAACATTGATTTTTTCCCCTTATATATGCACCCAGACACAGTGGTGGCAAATGATCTTTTAAAAATTTAAAAATACATTAAATAGATGAATGAGCCTCCAATAAATGTGTATGTGAAGAGTTCTTTACTTGACACAGCTTTCTGCCACGAAAACTAAATGCATTCCCGGAACATGCTACAAGTAATCTCTTGACAGCTACTATTTTGGACACTGATATTTTATACCCATGTTTAAAGTGAACTCTGATATGTTTTGACTCTTTGTTCTTTCTCTTTTTTGTTCACCCAGTATCTAAATCCTGCAATGTTCCTTTGCAAAATCTGTCCTTGCCTCTCCTCTTATCATCACACCATCCAGGGTTTTTTTTTTTTTACTTTGTTTCGGGATAATGGAAGAAAATTCTGAGCTGTTCTTTGTGGATCCAGGGCCTCCTTACCAAACATTTCTGTGTGCAGTGATGTTCTTCATGAGTCCTCAAGGTCACTAGGTCATTGCCCTTGCTGGAAAGGAAGTGTAAGTGGTGCGAGGACTCAGGCTCCAAAACTGATTTCAAATCCTGACTCCTACACTCATTAGCCCTGGAATTTGGGGCACATGAATTTATCTTTCTGAACCACAGTTTACATATCTGCAAAAGGGGGGTGAACTGCATACCTCATAAGGTTATTACGAGAATTAAAGGAAACAATCCATGTGAAGTGTTCAGCACCATGTCTGAAGTGTTGTAAATGTCCAATAAGTGGTAACTATAAACACTATTATTATCTATTGAACCAACCTTAGACTTTTTTAACCATATTGCAAAACTCTCCCAAAATGAAGCCAGCTCCTATGTCTCCATGTTTTTGCTATTTGTTTCTTAAGCAATGTAACCAATGAATGATTCAGTCCAATCCTGAAAAGGCTGAAAGTCTGAGCAATCTGTCCCCAAGGAACTATTCTCCCGGTAACAAGGCCACGCAAGGCACCCTGATATACTATATACCTCCATATATATATATATTTTTTTTTTTTTTTCATTCCCAGGGATAAAATTCACTTTAAGAATGACATAAAAGAGTTGTTTTGGTTTGGTTTTTTGGTCTGAAGTACAGAACTCAGTCAAAGGTAGAGTAGACCAGTGTTTCCTACTCTTCCATCTGAAAATTTAAGTGAAAGAACAAGATTGTTCCTGATGAAGAGGAAACTTTCAGTTTCAAGTAATAAGAACCCAATTCAAAACAGCTTTAGAAAAGAAAAAGAAAAACAAAAAACAAAAACAAAGAAACAACAACAACAAAAAATAAACCAGAGGGATTCACTGGCTGACTAATTCAAAATTTGATTATTGTGCTAAACTCAAGCAAATCTAGCTCTAATGATATCAAGAACTTGTCTCTTTCCATCCTTTGTCTCTGTCCTTAGAATTGGCTTCATCCCAGGCAGCTCTACCTGCCTGGTATCCTCATGATCTCCAACAGATCCAATCTTACCTTCTATCATCCTAACAACTAGCAAAGTAAGAGTTTCTCCTTCCCAGAACTGATGCCCACTGGTTTGACTAGCCTGTCTTGAGTCCCAAGCCCTCTGCAAAACTATTCATTGTATTTGGGAGAGGTGAGAGTCCTTGACTGCTAGTCTCCTCCTAATTGAATGCAAATGAGCAGAGGATAGTTCCCAAAGGAAAAACTAGGGCTGTTTCTGATAAAGGAGAAATCCGTACTGGTTAGACAAAGACAGAAGATGTTTATTAGGCCATCCAGGGCTCTTTAAACTCTGTAGCTACCTTTGGAACCTTTTAGCAGCTTCAAGACTGGGCCAATTCCACTGACAAATCGTTAGGACACACTTCCCTCTGCAGTTAGAGTCTGGTTTACACAATACATCCGATGGGTAAGTTGCTCCTAAGTTACACATCTTCCTTGTTTGTCTTTGAAGCATTCCTGTTGGGGTTCTCAGCTCCTTGAGAAGTGTTCTGTTAAAGCTAGATTTTATAGGTCACTGGATCTGGCTGGTCTAAGGCCAAATGGAAGAGGATAATACTTAATTCGAGTTTGAGTTCTACTATGACCGAATCAAGTGTTCCCTCTCGTGACATCAGAAGGCTCCTTTTGCTTCCTTCTGTATATTTCAGCCAGTCCATCATCAATATTTAGTAATGCCTATATGGGCCAGACATCAGACTAAGCACAGGTGCCACAGAGTTTGAATTCAAAGTCCTTTTTCAGGGTGATCCTGGATCCCGTGAGGAGCTGATGTGGTCATGTGTAATAAGCATCGCAATGACGGTGTTACAAGGTACTGAATATGGAGAAGAAATAGACATGAGGTCAGCAAAGCCTTCCTAAAAGGATGAGATCTGCAGTACCGGAGAAGAAGACTGAGTTTGCTGGGAGAGACAGAGGAGTGGCACCCCAGGGTGGGGTAAAGTAAAGGCATATAAGTTAGAAACCAAGAGGTTTTAAAGATCTGCAAGTGAAGTGGTAGGGAAGGCTAGGGTTCTGGAAGTGATGGTGGGAACAGAGATGAAATCAGAGAGGTGGATGAGTAGAGTGGAGGTGTAGCGGCACCGCGTACATTCCTCTTCAAGGAAGGTCTTGCTTTTTGGCTGCAGGGAGCGCAGTCTGCAGCTGAACTCCAGGTGTCCACATTTCAGGGTGGGCTCAGCTGCAGAGAGTGGTTTGTCTAAGGTTTTGTTCCTGAAGCAGCCTGCAGGGTCTATAGGCTTAGTGATTTGGGCCCAACAGGGGACACTCTGATAGACAGAACTCCTCCAGAGCCCCCAAAAGATAGGTTAACCGAGGCCATGTCAGCCCTGCATCACAGTTCGACCTGTTTTCTTCAACACTGCTTCCTCTCCTTCTTTTTATTGGCAGTGCTCTCTGGTAAATATCTGGAACCCCAAACTCCATCTCACTTCAGCTCTTTGAGAGCTCAACCCGGAGACCAGCATGGATCCAACTACAACAAGCTTTGTATATGAAGCTGAGCCTGTTACCTGTACTCAAGCATCTCATAAGGAGAACCAATGCATAAAATGTGCTCTCTAAATTTTCAGTATCTCCCAAAGCCTGAAATAAACATCCTGCCTTGTTACAAAGCTGCGAAAACAAAGAATAAAAATGACCCTATTGAAACAAAGAATAAAAATGACCCTATTGTATGCGTTCAACAAGCATTACTGAGTGCCTATTCAGTGTAAGAAACTGTCTGAGGCATCAGAGACAAAAAAATAAAACATGGCCCATAGAAAACTTCTTGCAGATAGCCTCTGAGAAGTTCCAGGCTGGTTAGAGAGGTGACGTGAGCCAAGTGGACAATGTGAAAATGAAGATCTAAAACACATTATTGGAGGGGCCTGGGTGGCGCAGTGGTTAAGCGACTGCCTTCAGCTCAGGTCATGATCCCTGGGGTCCTGGGATCGAGCCCCATGTCAGGCTCCCTGCTCAGTGGGGGGGCCTGCTTCTCCGTCTCCCTCTGCCCCTCCCTCTGCTCATGCTCTTGTGCTCTCTTGTGCATGCTCTCTCAAATAAATAGGTAAAAATCTTTAAAAAATAAAAATAAAACACATTATTGTAGGATGTGCTTTGTATTAGTTTCCTAGGGCTGCTATAACAAAGTACAAACAGGGTGACTTTAAGCAACAGATATTTATTCGCTCACAAGTCTGGAGCCCAGAAGTCCAAAACCAATGTTCAGCAGGGCCACGTTCCTTCTGGAGATTCCAGGGAAGCATGTGTCCTTGACTTTTTCCAGCCCCTGGTATTGTTGGCAATCCTTGGCATTGGGGGCTTTGTCTCTATCCTCACATGGTGTTCTTCCGGTATGTCTGTGTCTCTGTTTTCTCTTCTCATGTGTAGAACAAGAACAAGAGCAGTGCGTGCTCACTGAGATGCCTCTCTCCTTTTCTTCCAGGCACACTCCCCACCAATATTATACATGGTCACTTGACTTTCCATGGCTGACTCTAGCAGAAATGATATATGTCATTCCAGTGTTGAAGTACTGAAAAGTTAGCATCCCATTCTCCTGGCTCTCACCCTTACCATGGCTAGCCCTAAAGGCTTGTGCTGAGATGAAAGCATCATCCTCCACCAGCCTACCTTCCCGAATGATAGGGATAACCAAATATTCCTGTTTATCTGCTGGACAAATGTAGTGTGAAAATCTAGTGTGAACAAGAAGATCTTTGTTCCATTTAGCCACTGGGATTTTGGTATTATTTGCTACTATCGCATAACCTACCCTGTTGTGACCTACCCTATCCTGATAGTGTTTACCTCATGGCACTGTTATGAGGCTTAAATAAGATAAAGCATATAAAGTATTCAACATGATGCCTGATACATAAGAAGCCTCATTAGTGCTGTTTTTATTCTGTCTAAGGGAGTAGATATGTTGCAGCATTTACACAGCAAAAATTTTGTGAGGTCCATTCTCCTTCAATGGTACTGAAAAAAAAAAAAAAAACAACCCTCAGTTATTATATTCTATCTCCATTGGTTACATTTATTGAATGCTTATTATGTGCCAAGTACTATTCTAATGGCTTTATACGCATTAAGTCATTTAATCCTACAACTACCAGAGGAGATAGGTACTAGGATTATTCTTTTTCACGGGTAGGGAAATTAAAACACAGCAAGGTTGAATAATGTGCCCGAAGTCATAAAGCCAGGAGACAGCAAATCAGTAGTTGTACTCACGCAATCCAGCCCCAGCCTGAGCCCTGCCCTAGACTCACATTCTAACACAAACAAATACAAAGAACAGAGCATGTCTGAGAACTTTCCAGGACTATCTTGGAAGGGAATGCAGAAGTAGAGGAAGAAGCATCTTGCTTTCAAGATGCCCCAGAGTCAAATTACCCATTATCCCAGGAGAGTAACAAAATGCTTTTAGGTCTCATCTGCTAAACACAGGCGAGCTGGATACAAAACATTTGCAACCTAGAGACGTCGTTTAGCAGTGCCATCATGAACAGACCAACACATTTGGTTTTAGCTAGACATTTACAAACAAGCAGGGCATACCGCCTTGAGGCTGAGCACACACATAGGAGTGACAGATGCTGCCCAAGAAGGCTACAGGCCCTTGTTCTTCTCCAAGGCTGCAGGAGAGAAGGAGTGATGGAGAATTCCTCTGGAACTTAGAAATGATGGATTTATAACAGCCCCCTCAAACTGATTCCATCTGAGTCTATGTGGGTTTGGCCCTTGTCCCTGCCTTTCATGAAAAGCCCCAGAATGGCAGGTAATGAAAGCACAAAGCCATTTCCAGAGCCAAGTTCTATTTGCTGAAATTACCCCAGGATCTTGGAGTCAGAAGACCAGATGCATATTTTACGTGCTCTGGTTTCCAGGGAGAAACATTTAGAATGGCCCATCTGTATGAGTTTCCTAGGGCTGCCACAGCAAAGTACCACAGACTAGGAGGTTTGAAAAAACAGAAATTTATTTTCTCACAATTCTGGAAGCCAGAAGTCTAAAATCAAGACGTCAGCAGAATTGGTCTCTTCTGAGGCCTCTCTTCACGGCTAGCAGATGGTGACCTTCTCACTGTGTCTTCATGTGGTTTTTCCTCTGTATCTGTGTCCTAACCCCTCATTTTAATTTGGTTACCTTTTTAAATATTTTATTGCATTTTGAGGTACTAGGGGTTAGGACTTCAACAGATGAATTTGGGGACAACAACTCAGCTCATAATATCATCCAGTCCAGAAAGTATAGATCTTAAAAAATAAATAAATAAAGAGGGGTGCTTGAGTGGCTCAGTGGGTTAAAGCCTCTACCTTCAGCTCAGGTCATGATCCCAGGGTCCTGGGGTCGAGCCCCGCATTGGGCTCTCTGCTCAGTGGGGAACCTGTTTCCCCCTTTCTCTCTGTCTGCCTGCCTCTCTGCCTACTTGTGATCTCTGTCTGTCAAATAAATAAATAAAAATCTTTAAAAAAATAAATAAAGAGTTCCACAACCTCTTTTTTTCTTTTTTTTAACCATGCAACTTAAATTTTATTTTATTTTTTTTTCCAGTGTTCCAAAATTCATCGTTTATGCTCCACAACCTCTTAAGTAAGGGAAATGGTTCTGGATTATTCTGGATGGGGGATTATTCCTCAAATTTAGCAGATAGTTTTTGTTTTGTTCAATGAACTATTCTTTCTTAGAGCAAATTTGTGGAAAGGCTAATGCCCTTTGTGAAAGTGACTTTGTGGTCAGAACCAAAGAAGGGTGGCTACCAGCTAGTCATACTGAACATATATGTTCATATATGAAGAATTTCATGTTCAATAACATCTTATATTTCTGCATAGCAGTTCACAGTTTTAATTACTTTTATATCAGTTATCTCTATCTTCACATCATGTTACAGGTTAGGACATGAAGATTCCCTAGAAACATGAAGAAACTTATTTCACATCACAGAGCTACATGGAAACAGGTGGGTGGGGGCAAGAACATTAGTCTCTGGAATCCTAGTAGAACTCAATAATTCAATAAGCACTAGTACTTGTTTTCTGGAAAATTTTTTTTTATTATTAAATGGCCAGTGCAATTAGAGGCTTATAGCTACAATAATAGATGGAGTAATGCCTTCAAATAAGAGAAATTTTTCTTTCATAGTAATTTTTTTTTTCCAGAAAGAGTTATTTGGTCATTCTAGGCTAGGATTTCTTAACCTCAGCATTACTGACCCTCTGGACCAAATATTTCATTGTTGGTGAGAGCTGTCCTGTGCATTTTAGAATGTTTAGGAGAATCTTTGGCCTCTAAGCACTAATGCCTCAGCACACACCCACTCCCACACCAGCTGTGGCAAACCACAATGTCTCCAGATATTGCCAAATGACCATTAGGGCCCCAAATCACCAATGGTTGAGAACCAATATTCTAAGTCAAAAGAGAAGTTGTCCCTGCAAATGTATAAAAAGGATACATGATTAAGGTGCCTAAGTGGCTCAGTTAGTTGAGTGCACAACTCTTGAACTCAGCTCAGATCTCAATCTCAAGGTCATGAGTTCAAGCCCCGTGGAGCCTCCTTAAAAAAAAAAAAGCAAGTATACATGATTAACATGTACTCTTACAAACCAACCTAACCATTGTATTTATATCTCAACTTAGGTTCAGTATTCTATTCATTCTTCTCTGTCCAATAACCACTAAAAGGAGAAAGCAACTTCTGAGTTGAACACTTAACATCTATGCCCAGTTGCCTCATCTGTGGTCTTTGGATCTGTTCATTTTTTGCGTGCTTACAATTCTTGAATCTGATATTCATTTTGGTTCAGTAACACAGGAAGGTTTGAATTCTTAATTGAAAATTATTTAGCAGTGGAACTTATATCAGCCACTCAAATATAATATATATATTTAAAGGTGGGGCCTAAATACTTAACCCTAAGTGTCAAAGTCTGTTTATCTCAGAAAATAGGTCCTATTGTATACTAATGCATCACTCAAAGAAATCAACAACTGAGAACATTTTCAAAACAAGAGCAAGGTAGAGCTGCAAGGTAAAGGGAGAATAATTTGCCCTTGCAAGATTGACCATTAAAGCATATCATAAAATTAAGTATTATATCATGATTATATATTATCATATATATTGATTATATTATATATATTATCAAATATAAAATGATTATATATTATCATATATAATGGCATATGGTAGTGGCACAAGAAGAGCCAAAGAACTGAATGGAATAGGATGCACAATAATCATACTTTAGTATATTAAAACATTTAATAGAAATAATAATGACCAGTAAATCAACCAGGAAACCAAGGTTAATGTTATTAATATCAAAGAAATGCCAGCTAAAACATCAAAAATGCCCCTTCCAACTATCGAGTGGCATATCTTAAGCAGAAATTTGTAAAATTATGATATTAACCAAAAGCAGCATTCAGGAAAGCTGACTTCAAAATTAACTGGTTTCTGGATTTGGATACATAAAATAATACTTTTACCTAAATAATGAAATATTATTAAAATAATATCATACATTTTCTAAAAGTGTAACCATAATACAAGCTCTTTGTGTACTTTTTAAAATATGAAAAAATATGAAGACTAACATTTAATATGGCCTGAACTTCTATCTTCCACACATATCCATTATTAACAGTGTGGTGTGTCTTTCAACTCAGTAATTTATCCATATATATGATTGTAGATACTGTTTTGTTCTCACCTACATTATATTTTGTTTTTTCCACCATTTTATATACTTTTTTTTTTAAGATTTACTTATTTATTTATTTGACAGACAGAGATCACAAGTAGGCAGAGAGGCAGGCAGAAAGGAGGAGGCAGGCTCCCCACAAAGCAGCGAGCCCGATGCAGGGCTCGATCCCAGAACCCTGAGATCATGACCTGAGCCAAAGGCAGAGGCTTTAACCCACTGAGCCACCCAAGTGCCCCCCATTTTATATACTTTTATATACATTTTATATACTTTAAAATGTACTATTGATGATTATAAGGTAGTTGCTCATTTGTGTGTGTGTGTGTGTGTCTATCATGGTTTAATTAGTTCTTATCATTAACCATTAGGGGCATTTCTGATTTTTGTTTAAAATTAGTAATAATATGGGGAACGTGAGTGGCTCAGTTGGTTAAGCATCCAGCTCTTGGTTTCGGTTCAGGTCATGATCTCAGTGTTCTGGGATCCAGCCCTAGGTCAGGCTCTATGCTCAGCATGGGTCTGCTTGAGATTCTCTCTCTCCCTCTTTCTCTTCCACTTCCCCAGCTCATGCATGCTCTCTCTCTCTCCCTCAAGTAAATAAATAAATCTTTTAAAAAATAACAAATAATGCAATAAATATACCTATAGATAATTGTTTTCATGCATCTCTTTTGTATTTCTGGAAGTCAAATGATGGGGTCAGAGGTCATGAATATTTTTTAGACTTTTGATTGTTCCTGGATTCCCTCCAGTACTAACATGCTAACTCATAGTTCTTCTTGTCTAAGAGTAAAAAAGTATAATAACTTACTTTCTCCACCCATATTTCCCATCACTATTTCTGTAATCATATGTGAATATACTAACACCAAAATTCATCATTTTAAAATTTCTGCCAAATAATTCTCCCCATAATAGATGAAAAATAGTATATTCTGATGTATAAGTTGGATTATTTATTATTAGAAGTTTGAGCCCTTAACACATTTGTTTTCCATTTGTATTTCTTTTTTATAACTTTTTAAAATTATTTTTGTATTTTTATTGCTTGTTTGCAATCTGTCCTGTCTTAAAACATTAATGTGATATTTTGATTTGAAGTGACTTCTAGTATATTTTTATATCCAGGGAGGCAACTTTCCCCTTCATTGTTCTTCTTGCTCAAAATTTTCTTGCTTTATTGTCAGACTTATTTTTCTCTGTTTCTTTCTTCTATTCCTCTCTTCTCTTGTGGTCTTATGGCTTTCTTTAGTGTTATGTTTACACTCCTTTCTCATTTTCCTTTGTGTATTTACTGTAAGTTGCTGCTTTGTGGGGACCATGATGCTCACATATATCATACTATGTATATAACAGTCTATTTTAGGTTGATAGCAACTCAGATTTGAACACATTCCAAAACTCTACATTTTTACTCCTGCCACAAATTTTATGTTTTTGATGTTACTTTTTACTTCTCTTTATTTTATGTATCCCTTAACTAATTATTTCGGTTTTAGTTAATCTTCCTACTTTTGTCTTTTAACTTTAATAGCTTAAGAAGTGATTAATACACTACTTTTACTATATATTATCTTTTTCCAGTGACATTTTTACATTCATGTGTTTTCTTGTTATTAATGCCATTTCTTTTCAGCTTAAAGTCCCCTTAATATTTCTTGTAAGACTGGTTTAATAGTGATAAACCTTTAACTTTTGCTTGTTTGGAAAACTTTCATTTATTCATCAAATCCAAATGATAACCTTGCCAGATAGAGTATCCTTGGTTGGCAGTTTTTTCTTTTTTTCCTTTCAGCACTTTGTATATGTTTTATTACTCCCTTCTGGTTGGCAAAGTTTCTGCTGAGAAATCTGCCGATAATCATATGAGGTTTCTCTTGCATAAAACAATTTGTCTTCCTCTTGCTGTTTTTAAGATTCTTTATCTTTAGCTCTTGATTTTTAATTATAAGGTATCTTGGTAGAGCTGTCTTCAGGTTCCTCTTATTTGGAACTCTCTAGGCTTCTTGGATTTGGATGTATGTTTCCTTCCCTGGGCTACAAAGTGTTCTAGCCATTATTTCTTCAAATAAGTTTTCTTTCTTTAAATAAGTTTCCAAACCTTTCCTTTCTCTCCCTCTCATTCTCTGAGACCTCTATAAATGTTATTCTGCTTAACATTGCTCCAGAGCTTCCTTAAGCTATCTTTGTCTTTTAAAAATTCTTTTTTTTTTTTCCATTTTGCTGCTCTGAGTGAATTCCACCTCTTTATCCTCCAGCTCACTGATCTGTTCTGCTTTATCTAATGGAACCCCTGTAGTGTTTTTTCAGTTCAGTTATTGTATTCTTCAACTCTGTGACTTCTGTTTGGTATTTTTCTTATGTCTCCTATCTTTTCATTGAAATTCTTACTGTGTTCATTCATTCTTTTCCTGAGTTTGGTGAGCACCTTGCTGACCATTACTTTTATCACTTTACCAGGTAGATTACTACTTATCTCCATATCATTAAGTTATTTTTCTGAAGTTTTGTTTTGTTCTTCCACTTGGAACAAATTCTCTGCCTCCTCGCCTTGCTTGGCTCTCTTTCTTTATTTCTGTGTATTAAGTGAATGCTACCTCTCTCAATCTTAAAGGAGTGGCCTTGTGTAGGTGTTGATCATTCTCATTCAACGTTGCCCTAGCTCTTGCTTGTCTCTTGAACCTATATGATCCCATATGATAAGAATAAATCACATGATTTATTCTTAATCTGTCCCTATTACTGGGGGCAAAGTCTGTTAGTAATACAAGAGGAGGAATCTCATTTAGCACCTACTTTCAGGATGACTGGAAGCCAGACTCTTAGACAGCAGTTTTTAAAGAGTGCAAATAAACAGACATTTCTCCAAGGAAGACATGGAGATGCCCAACAGACAAATGAAAAGATGCTCAATGTCACTCATCATCAGGAAAATCAAATCGAAACTACAATGAGATATCACCTCACACCTGTCAGAATGGCTAAAATCAAAAACATAAGAAACATCAAAGTTGACAAGGATGTAGACAAAAAGAACCCTCATGCACATTTAGTGGTAATGCAAACTAATGCAGCCACCCTGGAAAACAGTACAGAGGTTCTTCAAAAAATTAAAAATAGTACTACTCTATGATCCACTAATTATACTACTGGGTATTTATCCCAAATGCAAAAATGCTAATTCAAAGGAATACATGCATTCCTATGTTTATAATAATATTATTTATAATAGCCAAATTATGGAAGCAGGCCAAGTGTCCATGGAGACATGAATGGATAAAGAGGATGGGATACGTGTGTGTGTGTGTGTGTGTGTGTGTGTACACACACAATGGAATATATGTACAAACACACATACATATACATATACACACAATGGAATATTATTCAGCCATAAAAAAGAATGAAATCTTGCCATTTGCAAGAGCTAGAGAGTATAATGCTAAGTGATATAAGTCAATCAGAAAAAGACATAAATACCATATGATCTCACTCATATGTGGAATTTAAGAAACAAAACAAATGAGCAAAGGAGAAACAAAGAAGAGAGAGAGACAAACCAAGAAACAGACTGTTAACAATAGAGAACAAACTGATGGTTATCAGAGAGTAGGTGATGGGGATTAAAGGGTACACTTATAATAATGAAAAAATAACAAAATAATAAAATAAAAAATAAAGTATGTAAATATATACAGTCCTGTGGAACCACAATTGTAATCCCTACTTGTCTCCAGACCAGAAGATCTGGAGGTGTCCCCTTGGGTGACAGTTGCAAAAACTGGGGTTCCAGATGAGTGTATAAATTACTTCATGGGAAGTCTTGTTGAGCTGTAGCAAGGCCAAAGTGTTGCACAAGGATGGTGTCTCCCTGCTTACGTTCCCTGGGAGCACTTTCCTACCCTCTAGATGTGTGGGAAACCTGAAGCCTGTTCCTAAAGCTGAAATTCCAGGCTAAATAAGCCCTTTTCACAGGAATACTGAGGTGTGTTTCAGCCTGCCATCTATGTAGTGCCATGGGGGTGGTAGCCTGTCAAGAAATATCTTTCCAATTGTTATAGTCCCTTGGAGCTCTGGAATGCCAGCCTCTTGGCCACCACAACCAGGCAATCAAGGGGTGTCCCTTGTGTGGGTTGTGTGCCCACTGGCTTTAGAAAGACAGCTGGAGAGTATTGGGGACAAGGCACACTTGTTGGCTTCAGAAAGGCAGCAGGAAAATGTCTGGCTTGTGCCTGCCCAAAATCTTCAGCAACAGAGCAGGAAGAGTCCTTGTCTGTCTGTGTGCTGGCTTTAAGCCAGTAGTGGGAGAAGGCTGCCATTGCAAGCACTCATCAGCCTTAGCCAGGGGGCAAGGGAGTATCAGAAGTGCCCATGCTTGCAGACTTGAATTAGGGAGCGAGAGAACTCCATGACCATTTTCACTTGCCCATCCCATTAAGGGAGCAGGGAAGCACTGCAACCACCCATACACTCAGGTCTCAGCAAATGCCAGGACCATTCACTCCTGCCTGAAACAGTAAGGCGGTGGGAAGGTACCACCTTAAGCTTACCCACCTGTGTTGGCAGGCTATGTGGAGAGTGTTGGGTCCGTTATCAAAGGAATGAGACTGAGACAAAGTGAAAGTTATGCAAAGCCTTATTCTATGCCAAGCATTAGAAGTTAGACTGACCAGCCAGGGGAACAAGGCTGAGACAAAGTGAAAGTTTTGTAAAGCTTTATTCTATGCCAAGCATTAGAAGTGGAGAGCAACCCCCCTTGGTCTTACAGGCTAATTTTTATAGGGCACAACCGCAGACCTCTACGTAGGTGGCTTTGGCTGATTGGATGTCTTTTACCTGTCTGGCCTTATTTTAGGTGTGTGTTTTAGCAACGGTTACCCGGAACAAATATCACTAACTGCTGAGGCGTTTATTAAACAACAAAATGGCTACCTAGGCAACATGGTAACAACAAAATGGCTACTTAGGCAACAAAATGGCTACTTAGGCAACATGGAGTCACTCTGGCTAAGCAGGCCCAGGCAGGCCTTAGGGGTTTAACAGGTTTTAACGTGGAATCAGCCCCAACAGAGAGTGCAACAATGACTTCCACCAGCACCTCCATTTCTAGGGAGTATCTCAGCTATCTCCTCCCCCCCCACCCCGCCCCCGTAGCCAATGCTCCCAGGTCAGCAAATAAACCTCCCTCACATATAGTGTAGGTGCTTTTCAAACTGTTCTTTTTTTTCCACTTGCTCTAAGGGTTAGCAAGACTGCTCATGAGCCACCCAAGAGGGGAATCACAGGTTCCTACAACATTTTGGGACCCCCAGACATCAGCTCCATTTGTTTTCCAAGCCAGATGTCCTATACAGATTCTAAGGGTTGGGGTGCTCAATGTGGAGCACAAACCCTTTACTCTTCTGGGAGAAGCACGTGGCTGGGAAGATCTCTCCCTACTATGTGTTACAGCACCAGGGGTGGGTTTTTTGCAAGTCTGTGTCTCTGTCTCTCCTATCTTCTTGATGTGGCCCTTTCATTCCTTATTGAGGAAAATAGTTCCTCTCATTTTCAGATCAAGTTCAGAGGGAAATGATCCTTATGTAGCTATAGATTTGTGTTTCCATGGGATGAGGTGAGTTCTGGATCTTGCTACCCCACCATCTTGGAGCCCCTCCTTTAACATGTGTATTTCTTCACAAAACTTTAAGGTATTTGTAATAGTCACTTATCTGTCCATGTGTTAAAGCTCAGTATTTGAGCCCTTGGTTAAGTTTTTTGTTTTTTTCTCTAGAAGCAATATGTTACTTTCTAAGTTGATTCCTGGGTCTTTAGTATTTGTCATGCTATTTTGAATATCATCTCCTTTGTTAACAAATTGTCTAACATATTATTACTGGTACATAGGCAACATAATTTTTAAGATATTTATTTTACACCTCATTTTATTTTGGAGTTTAGTTCATATCTTCAATAGTTTTTCTGTTAAGTTTCTTTCTATTGACTCAAAGTAATTTCCTAGCTGCTATTTAACATTTCTGTAAGTTAAAACCTATATTATGATGGAAACTATACATTTTTAAAAATGAAGCCCAATTTTTTAATATGCCCAAAGAGTGCAGTTGCCAGTGCAGAAAAATATTTACAATCTGTACATCAGTGCAGAAAGTAAAAAATCATTCTAATACCTGTTTTCTCCTTAAAGTCTTCTTTCCTGTTTTTTTGCAACTTTTTACTCTGATTCTCTACATCTGTATTTTTTCCAAGACATTTCTTCTCATTTCTGACACGAACCTAGTGTTTATTATTAATATCCACGGCTATCAGATACTCAGTAAAGAAGTGCTTATTCTGTTTACCTTTGAGAAAAAAAGAAATCTCTCAGAGAGAAGTGGTAAGTTAGAAGAACCCACCTGAGGGACAAGTCAGAATCATACACAAAAGGCCTATTACTAAAGCTGGAATGAAAAAAACCAGGGTTTGAGATTTTGACTCCATTGTTTACTATCTGGATGACTGAAGATAATTTACTTAATTTTTCTCAGCCACATCTTCATCTATAAATTGGAACTAAATAATAAACAAATAAAGTAGCAAATAAAGAATAGATAATGACAACAATCATAACAATAAAATCACCTTCAAATCCTTAATGCCCAGCATACAGTCAGTGCTCAAACAATGCCTGCTGAATGGCTGATTTGTCCCCATTCTAACTGGTCTACAGACAGTAGGTATTGTGCAAGTATTTAATGTTGTGAGCCTCAGTGGAGATAATAATATAAAAACATCTTGTGAACCATAAAGCACTCTACAAATGCAAGGGGTTTTTATGAGCCCAAAGGAACATGATACTTTTCACTCTTAGAAGATATAAAATTTCAAAATACTGTCTATTTTCCGATCTGCTACAATAAGCTGGCAGCAACAGAAATTCAGCATTGGATTATAAGACCAAGGTTTAAGAACTAGGCTTCATGCCCAAAAGCTCCCATGAAGATATGGGTGCATCTTACTGACTCAGCAAAGCTGCACTGAGAAGCACTAAGTGAGAAGACAAAGCTGTTCAGAATTGCACCATGACCCAGAGGCAGCCCTCTGGGCAAGCTGTAGATTCCCTGTGCTTCCTAAGGGCCATGGGAAAGGCAGTGTCAGAAGACAACAGGAGAAGCATATGGAAGGAGAACAGTATGCTGACAGCTGAAACACTGTTTTATAATAACACATAAAAGTAACAGCTATGCTAGTTAAAATGGGATAACTTAAAAATATATGCATATGTATATACACACAGAGACATGTCTTAAAAACCAGGATAAAGAGGCTGTGTCAAGAGGAAGATCGAATCAGATGAAGAGTCAGGAATTTGCAAGCTCTTGTCTATACCACCGATGCACAATACTGGAAGTTGGAAGAGGACCAAGATGCACCCCTCCTCCATACCAGGTCCTCCATACCAGGTCCTAACCAATGGATGCAAGAAACTAACACAACACATTAGCTTTACTCAGGGCAGGGCAAGTATCCAATGACTTTCAATTGAGGGGGTGGGATGGTAAATGGTTTTGGAGAATGTAGCTTTGAGTTCAGTGAATAACTCTTATTTCCTTCAGAAATCTGAATCTTGGGGTCCACCCATATGAGGATAGGTGGATCTGTGGAAGAGATGAGTTCTCTCACTCACTCAGATGAATAGAAGAGAATAGCTTGCCCCAAACATCAGCAGCAGCAAAATGCAGCACACAAAAAAGCAATAGAGGGTCTGGTGTTGCTTTTTTAATTCAGTCATCTCATCCCCTAGGAAATGTGGCTCAGTGAATGTCCTCAGTTTTGATCAATCAGATTATATCTTATTACAGATTATTTATTACTAGTATTTTCCTTTAAAAAAATTATTACTTATATCATTATGTGCTTTATATTTAAATGATATACCACAGAAATTCCATATAAATAATATGTGAAATCCAGGAGATTACAGTGGCTTTAATACGTATTCTATATATGAAGTAATAATACAACCAATTGGCTATTGCTCATATATCGGTACAACTGTAAATAGCTAGATTCAGAACCTAAGATACATAAACCTTTGCCAAGCAATAAATTCTCAATATGGCGCAAGAAGTTACTGATTAGAGAAAGATGGTGTTAGTGTAACCACATGGGCCATATAAATGCTATACCTTCCTCATTTGGACATCACTGATTTGCAATTATTGTAATTCTAATTGAACCAAGACAGGGTTTTATAAGCCAGAAGGTACTGCTTAGAGACAATCTTCCCCATGTTAACAAAGTTCAAAAGGACACTTGGAAGTACCATTAGGGACCTGAGAAGCACTGAATTCTACCCATGATAAGGCCAGACTTAGACCTCGAGATGAATTTATGATTTTTAATGAAATCTCCTTATTTTATAGATTAGAACCATGAGTCTCTGGGAGGTGAAGACACTCTCAAAGCCACAGAGTAGCAGAACCAAAACCAGATCTTCCAGTCACAAAGGAAAACATTTTCTATACAATAGTATGCCCTCACTCTGCCTTATTAATAATAAGATGCTCTTACTTATTAAGTAAATTCTTATATTTTAGCTGCAGAATTCTGCTATGAAGCTACATTTCTTGTTAACCACTCCATAATTCAGAATTTCAGTGAAGCAGCATGGTCTTCCCATTGGAACGTCTGCATTGTTTGCTATTATTATTTTGTTTTACCATTTTATATGATGATAATGATGACTTACTATAGCACAGTGCTTAAGGAATGGAAAATTAAAAGATAACGGGTCTTATTACTACTTATTTGTAAAATACAAAAAAGCTCTGGAGAAAATGCCCATTATTTGCATAGATTCCCCAATGTAAATCTCAGAAGGGACACATGGATTTTCTATGGGATTGATATCATCAATGATCTACATAGTCCTCCACACCACATAGAATCTGAAGAGTTAAGGATATAGAGTAGCAAGAAGAAGACACAGAATTTTATGTTGGGTAGAGTATGCTCTTTTGGTTCTCTGAGACCAATTTCAGTGTGTGTGTGTGTGTGTGTGTGTGTGTGTGTGTGTGTGTTGGGGTGGGGGGTTCCCACAAATACCACCAAGAAATTCTTAGATACCAGCAGAGTGACCAAGAATTCAACTCAGCTCAGCTCAGTTCTGACACTATCTACCCAGCAGCAGCATCAGATTCTACAGGTTAAAGGGTCTGTACTGTAAGATGGCCCCCTCGCCCACTTCAGACAGTGGTCACAAGGCCCAGGCTTCTAACCTCTGGCTACAGATTGGGGGGTTCAATTGACGTCCTCCTTAGGCGGAGCAGCTAGAGCAGCTCACAGAACTCAGGTAAACACATTTATTAGCTTGTTAAAGGAATGATAAAGAGTACAAATACAGGGGCACCTGGGTGGCTCAGTGGGTTAAAGCCTCTGCCTTCAGCTCGGGTCATGATTCCAGGGTCCTGGGATCGAGCCCCGCATCGGGCTCTCTGCTCGGCAGGGAGCCTGCTTCCTCCTCTCTCTCTGCCTGCCTCTCTGCCTACTTGTGATCTCTGTCTGTCAAATAAATAAATAAAATCTTAAAAAAAAATTTTTTTTCAAAAAAAAAAAAGAGTACAAATACACAGGCAGATGAAAAGATACGTGGGTCAAGGTCCCGAACAAAGAAGCTCCTGTCCCACTGGAGCTTGGGGCCAGGCTCAGTGGTACATGGGGATATTCTGTTTCCCTACATGTAGAAGCTCTCCAGAAAAAAAAGGCCCAAAAAGTTGTCCTCTTGGGTTTCTTTGGAGGCTTCATTACATAGTCATGTTTGACTAAGTCATTGGTCATTGGCTGACCACCTCCTCTATACACCCCAGAGGGTGGGACGATTGTGGGACTGAAAGTCTGAACCTTTTTTTTTTTTTAAGATTTTATTCATTTATTTGACAGAGAGAGATCACAATAGACAGAGAGGCAGGCAGAGAGAGAGAGAGGGAAGCAGGCTCCCCGCTGAGCAGAGAGCGCGACATGGGACTCGATCCCAGGACCCCGAGATCATGACCTGAGCCGAAGGCAGAGGCTCAACCCACTGAGCCACCCAGGCACCCAAGTCTGAACCTTTTAATCACATGGATGGTCCTCCTGGCAACCAGTCCCCTCCCTTGGGTGGGGTCCAAAAGTCACCTTCACTAATAACTAGATACCTATTTCGCTTGTTTGATTCTGAAGCATTTTCAGAAACTGTGGGTAAAGACTAAATATATCTTCAAATGACCAGAATATATTTCTTATAAATCATTATATCACACATGCCAAATGGGATTTAGGTCAAGTTCTACAGTCTGCTCATCTATTCTTAATCTATTCTTAGAAGCAGGAAATCCTAAGGATGGGGAAAATTGGCCTTAAATGTAACTAAAGGGGGCCCTTGATCTTTTGCCCACCCTAATCCTATTATGTTAGGCTCCTCATTCCCCAGTTACATCTCCCACTCTTTCTTTTATATATGCCTAGAAACATCTCTAGTGGAAATAGCTATGTTTAGCCTTCCAGCTCAAAAGTGCTTCCTATTCTCTTCTTTATTTATCCAAATTCTTTCACCTTTGAGTACCTAGCTCTAGGAAACCTTGGTTCTAATGCCAGCCTACAATTTACTAACTGTGTGACCACAGGCAAGTCAGGCAAATCATTTAATTGCTCTGACCCTCCTTTCCTGAGCTGTAAAATGAGATAATAACAGTATCTGCCTTATAGAAAGCCACTGTCCAGAAATTGCATCACAAAACTACTCACCAGCATTAGTTGGGTGATGGCAAGTGATGTTTTAGATTATTATTTTCTTTCCAGTAGCGACACTTCACTACGTCAGCAGGAACACTTCACCGCATCTGAGGAAAGCTGTAATGACTGGCACTCTAATTTCTAGATCATCCCAGGGACAGTTTAGAACCTCTTGTGGTTTAGTAACTGAGAAGTTGCTCTGGTAAACCACCCTTTATCTAGCTCTGAGGACAGGGTTGTGTTGGTTTCTGAGAGCTTTGAGAACAAAGTACCAGAAAATGCAGCAATTTATTGTCTCACAGTTCTGGAGGCTGGAACTCTAAAATCCATGTGTCAGCGGGACCATGCTTTCTCTGCTGGTTTTAACAAAGAATTCTTCCTTGCCTCTTTCTGCTTCTGGTACGTGGCAGCAATCCTTGGTATTCTTGGACCTACAGATACAGCACTCCAGTTACGTGACTCCTCCCTGTCTGTCTTCACATCATCTTCCCTCTGTGCATTTGTCTCTATATCCAAATTTCCCCTTTCCATAAGGACATTAATCACAGAAAATTAGGGCCATTCCTATTTTAACTTCATTTTAACTTGATTACCTCTGTAAGACAAATACAGTCACGTTCTGAGCTACAGGAGTTAGGACTTCAACATATCTTTTGGGGGGAGGGGCATAATTCAACTTGTGACAATGGTTTAACATAAAGTTGACATGGCCATATAGTAAGTTTAATGATCACATAGTAAGTTGACCATTAAAATAGGGCCATTATTTTTATTATATTATTGTCAGCATTCTTCAACACGGCAGTGTATCTTCTCTATTTTACCCACATTAGTCTTTCTTCCTCAACTGAACTTTAGTTCATTGATAAGCAAAGCCAAGTTTTGGGGCACCCGGGTGGCTCAGTGGGTTAAAGCCTCTGCCTTCAGCTTGGGTCATGATCCCAGGGTCCTGGGATCAATCCCTGCATCTGGCTCTCTGCTCAGCAGAGAGCCTGCTTCCCTTCCTCTCTCTCTGCCTGCCTCTCTGCCTACTTGTGATCTCTGTCTGTCAAATAAATAAAGTAAAATAAAATAAAAAAATCTTAAAAAACAAAAGAAAAGCCAAGTTTTATTTATTTACTTTTAAATAATTATATTAGTCTGCTAGGGCTACTGTAACAGAATACCACAGACAGGGTGGTTTAAACAACAGAAATGTATTTCCTCAGTTTGGGAGGCTAAAAGCCCAAGATCAAGTTACCAGCAGGATTGGTTTCTGGTGAAATGTTTCTCCCTGATTACATATGGCTGCCTTCTCGCTTTGTCTTCGCATGGTCTTTCCTCTGTGTGTGTGTATCCCTAGTATCTCCTCCTCTTCCTAGAAGGACACCAGTCCTATTGAATTAAGTTCTCGCCACTATAATCTCATTTACCCTAATTAGCTCCATAAAAGCTCTATTTACAAATATAGTCACATTGGGCATTAGGGCTTCACTATATGAATTTTGGGGGACACAATTCAGTCCATAACAATGATATTCTGTCCTAAGCAGGGGTTTAGCCATGTGGTAGCAATTAATGTGTTCCATTTAGCAAAACATTCACATATTCACCAGAAGAAGAGAAAAAGAAGTTCTCGAAAGTCTGTGTGGGGAGGGTGGTAGGAAAGTATTCTTCATCAATTCTCTAGTTGAATTATTTTCTTTACATGTCACTACTTTGAAAGACAAATACAATGTGAACTTCTAGATAAAGCAACACCATAGAATTACCTAAATATTTGCTTCAAGTCTGGTATTGTGCTAAATACAGAGAAGGATCTAGAAATAAAACTTACATTTTCCCACCAATCCCTACATCCTTACTTTGGTGACGGTGAGCGATCTATGGGTTGAAGACAAAGCACAAGACTGGTATCTTTTTTGCGTCTTCCAGAGTAATGCAGTCAAGCTGCCATGTCTTACCCTCTCACAAGGCTCTTTTTTCCAGGACACCACAATGACTGACCTCCAGAACACTGTCTTCTTACACTTTGGAAGACACAGGACTGGCCACAACACAAACCCCCAAGAAGTCATGATAAAATCCACCTGCATCCTGCATCAGGCTCACCTAGGACTCTGGTCAAGTGACATGGTGTCCTCTCACAAGTCTTCCATGTGGCAGACCCATCAGTGTCGGTGCACTCTGTGAGGAGCTGGGACTGTCTCACGTTCTTAGAACTGCCACACACTCTCTTGCCCACCTGAGAGCTGGGTGCCAGGAATTCTGCTGTCACAAATGTCCCATGAGTGGGGCCTAGGCAGTTCAACCTTCACAGTCTTCATCTTAATTTGTCCCATGTTTGGATGCAGGGGGGGGGAACGAGATCTAGAGTAGGTTTTCCAGAAACCTGACGTCTTGTAGAAACCTACTCTTCTCTCATCCTTTCTATGCTCTGTGACCACACCAACAGCCTTTACACATTTAGTTTAAAGTGGGTTATTTTGGCACTTTGTTAGTGGCCCCATAACTATTCACTCATCCACCCTTTTCTTAGTTAGCAAATCATTTATCAAAGGTAACAACTGCAAGCTATACCTGGTACTGGAGGATGGGATATAGGGTTGAACCAAAGAGGCTGAGCCTCTGTCTTCAAGGAGGCTATTGAATTGTAGATGGCCTGCCTCCAACTAGAATTGAAGGCAGAAAAAAGGTCTCTGGAGTCTTTTGTATTCCCCCACAGTGGCTGACGCAGGGTTGTGTTCACAGCAGGTGCTCAATAAATAACTAGTGAGTCACGAACCAGATGTCCAGGGTCAGCTTTGTTGCCTGGGTAGCTGCTGATTTATGACTCCATATGGTGACCTTCTCTAACCTTCTCATTGCCTTCTATCCCAACGCTGCCTCCTTCTTCCCTCTGCATCTATTTCCCCATTTCTAAAAGCACGAAACGTGCTCCCTTTCCCCTTATCCCTCTTCATATCCTGATTAACCCAAGTAGAACAGAAAAAGTGAAGGAGTTGGGGAGGTTTCTTCCCCTGTTTCTGTGGGCTACCAGACAGACTGGCTAAGCTGTTTCTCCCGATGAAATACAAAGTTAAAACCATTCCCAATCACATTAACCATTGTCAGGAAGAAGCTGATTAGTTACAAAGCATGATAATGCAGAGAAAATCCTAATTAAGAGAAATGAGGGAATCTAACACATATCATCAGTCATTGTGCTGTCATCCTTACTCATATAACAAGGGGTGGTTTGTGCCAAGAGTCTGGCTATCGCTTTTGAAAGAGAACTATTTATAATTAAAGTTGTGTTGAATATTTAAAAGTTGCAAAATTACCATGTCTCCAGGGGGAAATGTCTGTGGAACCATGCAACTGCAAATCCAGAAAGATTTCTGATGCATTTAAGAGATTCCAATTTTGTATTAAACAAGGAAAATGGGCCATAGCAATTAAAAGAAACACGCATTTGGCAAAACCATCCAGCTAATTAATTGTCATCTTGAAAATACTACTAAACTTAAAGAGTGATGATGAATTCCACACTTAATGATTATTTGGTAAATTGCAATTTGAGGTTCATTTCTTTACAGATCTTATAGACTACTTAATAAATAGTTCCTCCTATGTCCAGTGTCATTTATCTAGCACCTCTATCTATCCAGAGTACAAGAGAAAAAAATACTAGAAATAAAGCTCTAAGTACCAAAATAGCTATTACAAAGCCCATGTGCTTTTATTCACTAGGAGGCCTTCAGGGCCTCATTGAGACACTTATTTTTTTAACTTTATATTATAAAAAATTTCAATCTATAGAAAAGTAGAGAGAACAATATCATGACTCACTCTACCCATCACACAGCCTGGACAAATATCAATTCATGGCTAGTCTAATTTCCTCAAAACCCTATCTACTTCCCCTCTCAACCAGATTATTTTGAAGCAACCGCAAGAGGAAAATTTTCATCTGTGAATATTTCAGTTTGTACTTCTAAAAAATAGGATTCTAAAAAACCTCCCATGAAAATGACAATTATTACACCTAAAATAATACTTAGTAACAGCTACTTTTCTACTCCTTATGGACACAATTGTATCAAGCTTACATATGTAGCTTTCTTTCCTTTAATAGGCTTGGAGAGCAAATTAGAGGGCAGCGGGGGATGGGATGGCGATGGGAAGGTAGGCCATGTAGCCACCTACCAGCTGAAAAATATAATTTCCTTAAGCCTTAATTGTTTCAAACATAAATTTGGTTGATATAATGGTTAAATTAGAGGTGACATAATATATGTGAAGAATCCAACACAGTGCCTTGCATACACTTAAGGGTGCAAAGTCAGCTCTTCTACTTAAAATGCTTAAAACAAAAATATTATCAGCAGTAAAGAAGTAAATTCTCTGGAAATTTACATAAATAACCCATTAAGGACCACCTTGCTTTTAAACCAGCAAAGGATAATTTATGAGCACATCTTACGTAACTTAGTAGCTTTTGATGCCACTACTGAGGGCTCACTCTCTTCTCTTGACTTCTGTGATGCCAAGCTGCTCCTTCTTAAATCTCCATTGAGGGCACCTTCTTGATACACGATCATTAAACGTTCAAATTCTTCAAAGCCTAGTCCTAATTCTAGCTTGCTTTCTTTTCCCCTCTACCTTCTCAGTAGTTTTTTGTTTGTTTGATCAACTTCCATGGCTAAAAACACCATCTAAATGCTAGCAACTCAAGCCAGATCTTAATTCTCAGCTCTAGACTTTGTAACCAACTCCCTGACAGACATGTTCACCTGAATGTTTCATAGCATTTCATGAAGGTGTCGATAAATTTGTTCCTACCTACCTCTGTTTTAGGTATCTTTTGCTATATAATGAATCACTTCAAACTTAATGGTTTAAAACAGAAAAGTATGTTTTTTCATGATTCTGGATGGTTCTACTGCTCCATGTGGGGAAAATAGGGTGTTTTTTAGGAGGACTAAAAGTTCTAAAATGCACATGGTTGGTGGCTGATACTGGCTGCTGGTGGGAAGTCAGCTGAGGTGATGAGCCACCGTACAGTTCTCCTCCCCATGAGCTTTTCCAGGTAGCTGCTTGGGCTTCCTCGCAAATGGCAACTGGATTCCAAGAATGAGCACTCCAAGAGACAAAGGCAGAGGCTGCAGCTCTTGAAGGTCCAGTCTCAAAAGCTGTACAGCATCACTTCACTTTCACTGTGTTCTATCAGGACAGAGCAGGTCAAGGGACCAGCCCAGAGTCAAGAGGAGGAAAAATAATCCCACCTCTTATTGGAAGAAGAGTACAGTCACACTACAGAAAAGCAAGCCAGATGGGAGATATTTTTGCAGCCATTTTTAAGAACAAAATTTACTACATTCTCTGTAATGTATTGTATTGTATTCTTCCTCCAGAGTTCCCCTTCTCATAAATGATATCACCATCTACCAAGATGCTCCTACTATGATTACCCTCCTTGACCCTCAACCTCTATGTTTCTTCAATCATTGAATGTTGTTGCTGTTTTTACCTCTAACCTTACGGATATATTTCCTTTTCTCTATATTCACTGTCACAACTTAGACTAAACCATCATCATCCCCTGTCTGGAATCCTGAAACAGACTTTCAATGGTCACTCCATTTCTAGGTTGGCTATCTTAACTCCCTTCTTTCTAGAATGGAAAGAAAGAGCAGTTCTCCCATTAAAACCTTTTCACTGCTGTTAAGTAAAGTTCAAATCATTAACCTAGCCAAGGAGGTCCTGCATGAACTGCCCCACCCCCATACACACAATCATTCTTACAGTGGCCTGTTGTATTTCCCAAATAAATCACAATATTTCCTCTATCAAGCCATGCCCATGCTGTTGTCTTTATCTAAAGTGCTCTTCTTCCCACTCTTGACTCAGCTAATCCCCACATCTCTTTCATGTCACAGCTAAAATACCATTTCCTTGGGGAAGCTTTTTCTAACCATTTAGACGAAGGTAAGTCACTATTACACACTCTAACAGTATGGAGTGCCATTAATTTGTAGTACCTATCATAACACAATTAAAGAATTTTTCACTAAATTAGAGTTGATTCTGGTCATTGACAGCACTTATGTTCTATAGAGTCATCAAGAACACTAAATTAGCAAATACCGAAGCATGGCTCCCAGGGGAACTATGGGGTTAGGTTCCTGCAAGTCTCTGATCATTACATTTTCATCAACTGCTCAATACATAACCTTGTTTTATGGTGTGTCTGTTTAAAGATACGTCATTTGTTGTATGTTGTTGATTCATTAGCACTGAAATCAGGGTCAATGGCACCATAATCATGATGGAAGGAAGCTTATCTAATATATTACGGCACTTCACAGACTTCTTGTGCTTAGAAACATTAGACAGCATGTTAATGCTAAGCCTGAGGGATATTTTAAACAGAAAACTCACCAATAAAAACCAAAAAAGTAACAGTAAATCCACCATGAAAAGGATACTTTTTTACAGTATGCAAGCTGAAACAAGAAGGTTAAGTCTTACTTAACCTTGGTTGGGAACACCAGGATTGGGCATCTCAAATTCTTTGCTGCTCTGTGCATGTCTGCAAATGACCCTGAAAATGCCATGAGTATTGATCTGGGGGGTTACAAATATGTTTTAGTGAGTAGATGAATTTGCAAATATGAAATCTGGGAATAATGAGGGATCAACTGTCCTAGTTAAATGGATGCCTCCCTTGCTAGGTCATAAACGTCCTGAGAGTAGAGGTCTTATCTGCCTTATTCACTACATCCTAACGTGTCTGACACATAGTAGGTACACAATAAATATGTGTCCAATTAACTAACTTATTTGATTTTACCTTTCCTTTCAGGATACAAAATTCAATTCTTAACCTTAACTGCCAAATATAAAGAAATAATAGGACTAGCTTGACAAGACTAAAAGGAATATATAAAGACCAAAGTGAGACGATCTTTTGTTAAATTTGAGTAGGCTTGGATACAAGATAAGTAGGCACTTCTATAACTGGGCTGCTGAGGAGAAGCTGGGTATTGGTGAAAATCAAGGGATGAGGGAGACTGACCAGGCATAGAACTGGCTCTTGGTAGAGTAGTTGACAATTCAAAGTGCAGGTCCAAAGCATAGAATCTCTTTTGAAATTGTGCCTGGGGCAAAGCAGTCCTCACAGAAGGGTAAGAGAATCAATGAATAAAAAATTAGATGGGCAGATATTTGAATGACTAAAGAAAACAAACAACTGAGGTGACCAAATTTAATCAGCATGATATAGTGTCCTTTGTCTAAGTGGCATCAAATGACTTCGGTCAAGTGCACAGTGAAAAAAATCACTTTGGATGCTAACTCTATTCATAAGAAAAACACAGACAGTGGTCTTGAGTTATCTGTGTATGATTTAGCTCCTGGGAAGAGAGAGAGCACGATTTAAGCAAGGTGTCAAGGTCTGACACCTTGGTCTGTAGGTTGGATCCATTTTTTTAATTTAAATTAACATTAAATTAACATATAATGTAGTATTTGTTTCAGGGGTACAGGTCTGCGATTCATCAGTCTTACACAATTCACAGCACTCATGGATCCTAAACAAGTGGTAGTTCCAGTAAAGAACTGAGTGATTGGGGAAGGAAATCAAAGCAAAGTTACAACCATACATCCTAGGCCATCACAGGACGAGCAGGACCTGTATCCTCAGGTGAAACAGACTCCAAATTCAACAAGTCTAATTCCAAAGCTTGCTCTTGGCTTGAGCAAGTATCATTCTGCACTCTCACAGGGACCGAGTGAGTTGAGCCTGTGGTGGAACCCATAGGTGATGGCGGCTGAAAGAGACTGGTGAACAAACAGGTTTCCTGTTTTGAAAAATTCCATAATATTAACTGAACAAAAGACTGAAGGACCGACTTTGAGAGATTTAGAAGATAACATTTATTTCAACTGAGAGTTATTGAACACCCATTAGGTACAAAAAAACACAGGGATGTGGAATTGAGGAAAGATCAATGCAAGATGAACGTGTCCTTCATCAAGTGTGTGAAACTTCAGAATGCAAGAAATAGCCAATTAAGCTAATTTCCTAAGAGATTCCAAAAGACTACAAAGGCTGATGATTTTCTAATTAGCATCCATAGGACTATTGCACAGAAAATCATTTCAAGATATACTAACGATCCTTGAGAAATAGAAAATGAATGGAAAAAATGCATTGAATGAAAGCTCAATCAAAACAAAAGAAAGGTGAAAATTCTAAAACATTCCACGGGATTCCATTTGGATGCATATGCACAATGCAATCTACACTCGCCCATATCTAGATTGCATAGGTAAGCACATGTAATTGCAGGGTTTGCCCTGTAAGCACTGACAGACACCTGAACAGTCCCAAAAAGAGAACACGGAGCAATCTATGCTGCAGAGCTAAGTCTGATTTTCCTTACTCTTACTCAGTCTGGAAGTTTAGCCTCACACATGCTGTTTTTGCTCTCCAAAATAACACACTTGAAGAGAAAATCACAACCACAGGAAAACCTCATGGGTTATGTTCAAGGGAACCAGCTGAATTTCTTAAGAATCCTTCTACTTCTTCATTAAAATAATGATACTTACCTGGAGTCATTTGGCCTTTAGCAACAGGTCTTGGTTTTGAAAATACACCTGAAAAATAGTGTCTTAAGATAAAAGAAAGTCTGTGGAACTATGGGTTGCATTAGAGTGTTCGGTCCAGTGCGAACCCTAAACAAAACAAGAACTGATTTGCAGTCCTTTGAGTCCATCTCTCAGCCTAAGACCATGTATAACATAGCCCCTGGCTCACACATGCATGTGCATGTGTGCACACATGTAGGCTCTTGGATACCCACAGTTTGATAGTAGGCTATTACCTGATTTTGACCCTTTGGGAACTACCAGGAGTTAACGAATGATCTTATTGTGTGATTTCTTTCTGTCCCTGGTGGTAAAATCATGAGAGACAGTCATTGAGCTTCTTCCCCCCTCCTCTTTCCATCTTAAGACATTTAGCTTCCTCTCTGGCCAAGATCATTCCCGTTCTTTTTCTATGGCTATCTCCCCAACCCATTTCTCTAGTTGCCAATATCTACTGTAAATCTAAAATGTCTACTAGGACAACAAATGTTGCTAGGAATGTAAGATTCTGGCCAAGGCCCTACAGACCTCGCATACAGATGACCCTTGAACAATAAGGTTTTGAAGTGTGCAAATCCCCTTATATGTGGATTGTTTTCAATAAATAAAGTACAGTATTGTAAATGTATTTTTTCTTACTTATGATTTTATTAATAACATTTTCTTTTCTCTAGCTTACTTTGTTGTAAGAATATAGCATGAAATACATATGATGTACAAAATATATATTAACCAACTGTTCATGCTATCCTTTAGATTTCTGGTAACCTGTAGCCAATTGGTAGTTAAGCTTTGGGGCAGTCAAAAATTGTACACAGATTTTTAATTGCACAGAGGGTCAGCATCCCTAACCACCACATTGTTCAAGGGTCAGTTGTTCTTGGGGAGGTGTGCGCAGAAGATCACCAATGGTGGAAGAAACAGAAACTTTGGGCAACTTCTTCATATCCCCTGCCCTTACCAAGACACTGCCTGACTTCTAAACCCCAACTCTGAGGGCATTCTCCTACCTCTTGAGCACTCTGCCATCCAAGTGGCATATCAAGAAATTAATGCACACTTGGAATAGTCCTCAACCAATGTCTGATCAGAGTTGGTATATAATTACCCAGTTCCAGGCCTGTTGGGGAGCAAAACTCTGTGGTATGTATTCTTCTCTGGCCTCCAGAGTTTCCCCAACAGGACTAAACTCCAGCGGCCACAGTAAATCCGGCTTGATGACTATCCTTCTTTGCTGTCCGCCTTCCCTTTACTGCCTTCCTTCCCCAATCCCTACTGGGGTTCTCTTTAAACCCCAAATCAATTGCTTATATCAAATCCTGTTTCAGGGTTTGCTCTGAGGAATACAAGGAGAGTCAGTAGCACACATTAGATTCAACACAGAATGCTCATGACAATGACACTCAACGATCCAAGTGAAAATGCCTGTGAGGGAGTGGGTTCCATCAGAGTAAATTAAAGGGCATTAAGAGAAAGGATGGTGAAGGCAATTCACAAGGCTGCTGAAAATGAGAAATGTTCAGGGGAAATCCTGTAAATACCATAAAATTAAGTGATCCGCTCTTCAAAGCACTTGAAAAGCAACGTTTTCAGAAAGAACAAACCTGAAGTTCAAGGTTAGAAAGAACAGGAAGGTCTAATGAACAGTTCTAATTAGCATTTTTCCTAGATGGTATTATAAAGGAAAAATTAAGGTATAGGTTTGGTGAAATACAAGCCAATGTCGATTAACCCCCACATACGTTTGCTCACCTCTAATAATACTCCTATCTTATTAAATGGGCCACAACTATTCTGTTGCTGGTAATTAGGTTCAGAGTTTGTGTCACAATTGTAATGGATTATTGATTGCCTCTTAAAGAACTTCATAGCTCCTCAGGCTTAGAATCCATTAATGAATGCTGGAGCTGATAAAGTTGAGTTTAATTACATACAGTATGTCTTGTTAGACATTAAACTTGCATTTATTATTATTATTTTTTTGCTCAGTTGAAATTTTATTTTAACCCTTCACAAAATACATGTCTGTCTTAGCTGCACTTTATTCTTCAGAAGCCATGGGCATCAATGAAAATTTAATTTGGAAAAAAACAGCACATTTTTCTTTATGATTTATTGTTTTATATAGTAGTAAAGCCATATTTGTGTCTGACTGGGTATTTTCAGGGAGATCTGAAATCTGATTAGGTATTCTCCATCATGAGGGCCTTCTTCCTTGTTCCCCAACTTCCGGCTACAGCCCCACTCCTGGTCACTACTCTGCTTGAGAGGATGGCATATGTCATCCCTGCCTTAGAAGAGGCTGCTGTGTGAATGGCACAGGGGTCAGGCTGGCCACAGACTCACAAGCTTGGACAGAAATGAAGCAAAACTTTCACCCCAGGTTCCTAATCTTAACTTGTTCCAGGTAAGCAGTCACCTATTTGAAGAACATTCTCAATGGGGTCAGTGGGCTTGATGTGAAGCCCCAGGTATTATATGAAACATATTTGCAAAGGAAAATACCACTGCACCTTCCTATCACTTATGACAATACGGTAATAAGGGAAACAGCTGTTTCAGCTAGAAGCGCCATTCTCCCTAGTTTCCAAAACCCAGGTCGGGTCTCTACCTCCATTAAATGTTCCTGAACGACACAAAAAGTTTCTCTCTTCCCTGAACTAAAATCTCTTGTTTTCTTTCTATCTCTCATTTGGAAATGAACAATGCATTATAGAGCTCCTGAATGTCATTTTCTTGGGGACAGGGATGACTTCTTCTAAGCTTCCCAAGAAGGATGATCCCCTTATTTCTGTTCAAGGGTTTGCACCTTATTTGGAAGTCAAAGGAGGCACATAAAATCCCCCTCTTGGAGCAAGGCATGGGATAGAGTAGGGAGAGAACATCAACAGAGAAACGCATTTAAAAAATAGGGCAACCTATGAATACCTCCACAATCCCTGAGCGTGTCACCAGTAAAATCCCACTGGCTGATTTTCAGCGGCTTCTCAAAGCAACTCTCCTTGTAGAGCATTTCCCAAGCCAAAGGCAAAAAGAAAAGCACTGGGATGAATGGATTAAAAAGATGTGATACACACACACACACACACACACACACATACACACAATTTAGCCATAAAAAAAATGAAATGTTGTCATTTGAAACAAAATAGATGGACCTTGAAGGTATTATGCTAAGTGAAATAAGTCAAACAGAGAAAGACATTCTGTGTGATTTTACTACAAAACAAAGTACGACAGAAACAGACTCATAGATACAGGAAACAAACTTGTGGTCACCAGAGGGGAGGCTGTTGGGGGGATAGGAGAAACAAGTGGGAGAGGTTAAGAGATACAATCTTCTAGTTATAAAATGAGTAAGTCATGGAGATGTAATATGCAACACAGAGAATATAATCATTATATCATTATAATTATATATATATAATAATATATAATATATATATAATTATATCATTAAATTATGGGCTCACAGTCTCATCTCCACCACATTGTAATCTCCTTGAGTCCAGGGTCTTTTTTTAAATTAATTTTAAATTAATTTATTTTTTAATTTTAATTAATTTATTTATTTGAGAGACAGAGAGAGAGCAGCGGGAGGGGAAGAGGCAGAGGGAGAGACGGAATCTCAAGCTGACTCCAGGCAGAGTCCATCGTGGAGCTCTATCCCAACTGTGAGATCCTGACCTGAGCCAAAATCAAGAGTGGGACTTCTAATGAACTGAGCCACCCAGGCACCCCCAAGGGCAACATCTTTTTATAGGATGACCAAGAATTCTGGTTATCCCAGGCTGGGCAGGTAGGGAGGAGGGCTGCTAGATAGAGGAATTTCAGTGCTAAAAATGGGAAAGTCAGAGAAACTAAAGTAGGACAATTTGATCATTCTATTGGGCATTGTTATTTTTGAAATACCTACCATGTCTAAAAAATACTTTCCAAACATGTACAATAAGGAGAATGTACATGTACATGAGGAAAACATGTACATAAGGGAAATGTGAAAAAAGCACAGTACATAATTGTTTGCACACTATTATATCTCTGAAATACACTGAAAGGAAAAATAAAAGTAGTTACTGTGATTCCATGAGAAGGTCATGGTCTCATGAATATTTACATTAAAAACTGTTTTGATAGTTTTTAAGTTGATGTAATACTGGTCCTTTCAAATTCCAAATCCTATCCTACTTTTCCTCTGAAATTTTTCCAGAACTTTCTGGAAAGAAATAATTTTTCCTCTCTTAATTCTTTCACAATAGTTCCCATGACACTTTTTATCATATGCCATTTTAATGACTTGTTATCATTGCCCCCACCTCTATCACCTGTTCGTCCAAACTGCTTATCTAGGATTGAGTCCTTGCTCCTCAAGGACAGCCATTATGTTTTCTATTGCTTAAGGGCCTCCTCCAGTACCTTATAACCCCTCTGTGACACTACGCCTACCCAGCCCCCTCCAGCGCTGCCTGGGGAAACTTCCATAATCTAGAAAACTGCAACCCACCCTAGTTGATCCTGCCCTGGTGTGAAACTCAATCCACTCTGAAGTACAAAGAAATTCTCATGCAAATGACTGGGCCATTCCTTCTCTATAATTCCCTCCCTCAAAAGTCTTTATAGGCCCCAGGACAGCCATTGTGAGCAGAGTCTCTGTGAATCGGTTGGCCAGAGATAAAAATCGGTTGGCCAGAGATAACGCTGAGTGGAGGCTGAACACCAACCTGGCTCTGCAGTTTACTTACGCTTCTGTTCTGTCCAGAAGCAAGAAGCAGTCTGCTTTTTTGGATGAGGTGGAGGAGAAACAGGCCAGGAGAGAGAGCAGCAGGTGTTTCTAGAGGCAAGAGGAAGTCTGGTCAGAGAAATGCACTGCCATTTCTAAGTGGATGCCAGTTGTAAAATTTAGACTAACAAAGTTCTGGAAGCTAACTCGAGGTTTCAAAACAAAAAGCAAAGTCATATGCAGAGGACAGAAACAATTACTGATAACATACTGAAGAATAAGGGAGAACAGAGAGGGGGTATCCCTACCCTATTATATTACTGGATACAATTCATAATATTACAGCATGAATGTACTGTTAAAAAAAAACCTAAATGCAAATGACTTAAAAATTGCATTCCTGAGACAATTTGGTTCTTTCCCCTAATTGAATTTTGCTTTATTTGTACAGAGCAGAGGTACTTTGCTGTTATATTTTAATTTTATCTGATATGGCAAGTATAAAGAGGGACACATCCTGTATGATACTATAATGGTGGGTACAGGTCACCATAAATTTGTCTAAACCCACAGAATGTACAACACCAAGAGTAAACCCTAAGTTCAACTATGTAGGGACTGTGGGTGATTATCATGTGTCAGTATGGGTCCATCCGTTGTAACTATGGCACCACTGTGATGCTGGATATTGATAGTGGGGGAAGCTGTGCATATGTAGGTGAAGGGGGTATAAAGGACATCTCTACCTTATGCTCAATTTTGTTGTGAACCTAAGTCTTCTTTAAAAAATAAAATCTATTAAAATAAACACTTTTTAAAAAGAAGGGGAGGTGGGATGCGGCAGTGAGAGTGAGTCCTGTTTGGAATGTTCTGTGGATTCTCTGGAACACCCTCTGCTTCATTTGGCCCACCCAAATCCCCTCTGTCATTCAATACCCAACACAGCACTATCGGGGAGCTTCCCCACGATTCTCACACACAGGCTTTGGTGTACTCCTACTTGTGGAGTCACTGTACTCATTGTCCTGATGTTTATGGACAGGGTCTCTGATTACCTTGTGTGAGGCAAAGAGAGGTCTGAGGAAGAAGACCCCAGACCAAGAATCTCCTGGTGAGATCTGAGTCCTCGTTCATCTCTAGCATTAACTGGGTTGAGATATAAGTAAATCACTAAAGCCACTAACTGTTTCCTTCTGACAAGGGAAAAGATTGGAGTGGATCAAAGTTTGTCAAGGTGTTTTAGTTGCTCCTCAAGAAACACTGTTACATTGGTCTTTTTAAAGCAGGAACCTCACAAGAACATTTATACATTAAAACGAAGGCTTAATCTTCACAAGCAATTTACAGCATATAGCCTTTCCTACGCTTAGTGGACCATGCAGCATCTTATAGGACTGAGACTCAGTGGAAAACTTTCTGAAAAATATTGAACCCCATTTCTGGGGTGTCTCATAGTCCGAACAGAAGAAGTGGCTACTTTTGTGTTGTCATTTAACTCATGCCTTTTTTTAACTATAAATCATGCAAAAATGTTTTATTATGTACAGGATTTTAAAATATTTCTTCATCCTTTCCATATACAGACAAAAATTAAGTATACTGTTTAACATATTGGAACTTGTAAACCTCATTATTGCCTAGAGGAGGATAAATTATTCCTAAGGCATGCTTAGCCAAGAGGCCAATGCAGCTGGTAACCTCCAGGAACATGGGAATGAAAACGGTAGACGGACTATCCCCCTCAAACTCTCCTTCACTACCATTCAATGACTTCTTCAAGTCCAATCAACAGCACATTTCTTGCCAACAATCATGAAATGTCCCAAGAAAACCTTTATTCATCGTCATCTTCTGCTACAGAAATGTGAGAAACATTTTTTTGAAGTATCACCAGAAAATGTGTTGGTGAGCAAAGGGAAATATCATGGAAAGCAAGATTCTAGTCACCCATAAAAATGAGTTCGGCTGGGAATGCCTTGCAGATAATCTTTCCAAAGGTCACATTATTCTCGGGCCGGACAACCTGAGCCTTGTAATCTCATCTGCTCTCACAGCCACCCTCCTGTGCGGTGGCTTGGGGAGAAGCCTCGCGCTCTGCTTTATCATTTTTTTCATGTAGTTGTGTCTTGCCTTTCCAATCGGATCATGAGGTATTTATCACGTGTGTCTTTGGTTTTCACAAATGGGAAAGTGGGAGTGAAGTTAAATGTTTGTGGAAACCGTTCTTGCTTCTTGTGTCTGCATCTGTATTATTGTTATCCACCTACCTGTCCCCCTAAATAACAAACCCATCTCTCATTTTCACCTGTATAAATCCTACACATGATCTAATATGCACTTCAAACAGTGCTGTTTTGAAGAAGCATTTTTCAATCTAAACTCCAAAGCATTCTGCCTTCATTACGAAATCTGCCGTATCTCATTTTCCCTGTCAATATCTGTACAGTTTTCTTGTTTCTCACCTAAATTGTACACTCCTTGGAGACAGAGAGACTATCTTATTCATCTGTACTCTCACATTCTACTTGTTGAATTTGTTGAAATGAATTGAGCATATGAGTCTGTACCAGGTCCTTCTGCATAATAAACCACCCCCAAAACAGTGCTCACAGCACAACTCAAGTCACCTCCTGAAAGCAATGCATAAAGGGATTGTGGCTACTGTGCCATCTACCACAGAGTTTCTCCTTTCTGCAAGTCTAAAACTGTTGCACATACTCCCTTTACTTGCTCAGCCACTACTTCTCACATTCTCCTCTTTCATGAGACACCAAGTTAAACACATTTTCTAAAGCCCAGGTTGCTGCTGAAAATATGTACCAGGCATGGATATTGGAGGACATGTGAAATGGGAACAATCATTGGTCCTCTAGAATCCAGTGTCTAGCTGAACACATACTTGAAATGTCTAATTCATCACTTTTTTTTTTTTGTTCCATCACATGTGACTTAGAATTAGGAATCATCAACTACTAAAGCCAAGAATAAACTTTAAGTTCATCTCGTCAGGGCTGTAAAATGAAATGCCTCCAGGGACCAAATAAGTTAAATGAGTAAAATTCAGTTTAAACCAAGACAGACTGGGGAATACTGTGAGAGGCTGGTAGGCAACCATCTCAACTAAAGACATTAAAATTCTTGCTTTAAAAAAAGAAAAACGAATATATAAAATACACATGCAGACTGAATTCAGATCCCAGGCCTCCATGTTGCCATATCTGATACTAGACCAGCTCTCACTTTACAGATGGGAAAGTAGGGCCCAGAGAAGTTAAAACACTTTTCCCAAGGTGGCCCAGCCAGCGAGCAGCAAAATGAGACTGGGCTCCGTGCAGGTCTCCTGTGACTTGGCGCTGCCTAGAGTGTAATTTTGAAAGTTTTCATCCTGATAGGAGAGCTAGATTCAATCTCTTTGCAAAGAGTTGCCTCATGGGTTTTGTCAGAACAGAAAAAGCTCTCCTGGAAAACAGCTGTCTCATGGGAGTGACTGCCTGGGTCAGGTTTATGAAAGGAACGACAACTTGATTTGTGGCACTCACCCGTGGGAGCCCAGTTGTACCTGCTGCTTCCTCATCGCGGGCAGGAGGCCGAAATGAAGCAGACAGAAGCTGCTGTGCTGATAAAAGCCACTGGCCTGGGCACCGGCTGTGTTTCCAGACAGCCCAGAAGACATCTCTGACTTGACCTTCTGGCCCAACGGAAGATACCGCCTGATGGCAGCGAAATGGCACTACAGGACAATGGAGAGAAATGCCACGAGACTCAAATCACCATGACTAGGAATTGATGTTTTTACCTGTTTCCCCCCCTTGCTCCTCCTGCTAGTCTGATTACTTTCCAATTTTAAAATGTCTTGGTTTTCTCATCCTTGGCCCTGATGGGGAAAGGGTTGTTATTTTCAGGAAAGAAAAGAAGAAGCCAGTGTGGGAAGAGTGAGGAAGGATTTGTAAATCAAAGGAAAATGTTTCAGCAGAAAATTATACCCCAAGTGTCTTAGTTCATTTGGGCTGTTAAAACAGAACCACAGACTGTGGGGCTTATAAACAATAAATAAATTATAAATATAAATTAAATGCATAAATATTATAATTATTATAAATATAAATTATAAATGCATTTCTCACAGTTCTGGTAGTACAAGATCAGGGTACCATTGTGGTCAGGTTCTGATGACGACCCTCTTCGGGGCTGCAGACTGTCTTATTGCTATGTCCTCATATGGCTGAAGGAGCAAAGGAGATTTCTGGAGCCTCTTTTATGAGGACACTAATTCATTCATCAAGGTTCTACCTCATCACCTAATCATCTCCCAAAGGCCCAAACATCCAAATCCTATCATATTGGGGATTATGTCTTAACGTATGAATTTTGGGGAGACACAAACATTCAGTCTGTAGCACCACGTGTATGCAGAATTGCAAATCACAATTTGGCCTGCCATCTGGCTTCACAAGGAGCTGTTGGCTTTGCTGTGACCCTCTCAGAAAGAGCTCAGAGAGAGCCCTCCAGGCATCTCTCCATGACAGTCCCAGTAGAGATGCCCTTGGACTAAGCTTGCATGTCCCCTCAAAGCTGGCATCTCTGCTCTTGTCCCTGGCAAATTCTCAATAGATATGTATTGATGAAACTGGTAGATAAGAGATTGCTTTATTCCAATTTTTTTTCTAGCATAAAAAACACAAACACAAACAAGTTTTGGTTATAACACATGGAGGTAGTAATTAAAAGATTGGACACTGGGTGCATAAAATAGAAAAGAAATACGAACAACAAATGAGCCACTTAGAAGTGGATTTTAAAAACCAAACTTATAGCCCAGACAGGCCGTGACTCCTTTTAACAAATACCAGCACAATCAGGATGCTGGGCAGAACTTCCAAGCCTGTTTCTACTAGAGAACTTTACCATGGTTTTTCAAAAATGAACGAAAGTGCTTGGTTGAAATGACTGTGGTCTATCTGAGCTAATTATAGAAAAAAAAAAGATTAAAAAGGCGAACAATTTCAGGATAGGTACTGCCTCTGAATATTTTCAGAAATATGTACACCCAGGCAGTATCAGTTCCAATTTCTACCCTTTGGTTGCTCAGCATCTCTTCTCTTCCACAGTGCTTTAAAAGTGTGACATTTGGTACCCATCGAATGAAAAACAGAAATGTGCCGTACAGGTGGTCAGGAAGCCTAACCCCTGTTCTGGATCTGTTAAGATTTGGATCTGTGATCTGCTCAGTCCCAGATTTCCTCATCTGCAAAATGAGAAATTTGAGTATCAATTTATGAAATCCTTTCAAGTTTGATAGTTCCATTGTCAGTAATTTGGACACAGTGTTTATTCATGTACTCATTCATGTACTCACTTGTTCATGTTTGTCCTTCATTCAAATGGCATATTTTATTGAGCCCTACTCCATACACAGCATTTATACTTAGTACTGGTAACTAAGTATAAAGTAGGAAACAGGACAAACAAACCCTCTGTCCTAACGGAGCTTCCATTCTAGGCAGTGAGATAAGTGATATGAAGCCGAGTAAGGAAGCAAGATAACTTCAGATTGGTTTGAGGCATGATCACCAGGATAAGGGAAAGAATCCCGGAGATATGTTAGCCAGGAATTGAAGCTGGGATGAGTAGAGAAGACCTAGAACAACAAGTGGTCAAAACTCCTGGGTACAGCTCCCAGCTGGGCTACAAATTAAATATGTGACATTAGCAAAGTCTCTTTCCCTCTGTATGCCTATATTCATTTCTTATTGCTGCCAGGAAAAATTGCCACGAATTTAGCAGCTTAAATTAACACGAATAGGTCAGAAATCCAACATGGATCTAACTGGGCTACAATTAGGTACGGGCAGTGATGTTTTTCTTTCTGGAGGCTCTAGGGGAGCATTTGTGTCTTTGTTCATTCAAACTGTCGGCAAGATTTAGTTCCTTGCTTTTGTTGGACCAAGGTTCCTATTATCTCGCTGCCTGTAAGGGAGAGCCAATCACAACTCATACAGGACTTAAAATTCTTTGGCTAGATGTTCCCTTCATCCAGCTTCGAAGTCAGAAACCACTGGTGGTTGTCTTCTTACACTGCTTCTCCCTGATCTTCTCTTCTGCCTTTCTTTTGTGTTAAGGACTCATGTGATTAGAATGAGCACATCAGCATAACTCAGGATAATCTCCCCACCACAAGAACCTTAACTTTAACTACATTTGCAAAGTCTCTTTTATACAGGGTAATATTTTATAGGTTCTGAGGATTAGGACATGTATACCTTTGAGGGGCCATGATTTTGCCTAACATAATGCCCCAGTTAACTTACCAGTAGATGAAGGCACTGAACTAAAGCTCTCAAACCCAAACTGTCATGACTCCTTTTGCTCCTATGTTTTGCTCCTATGTTTCTTTTCCATAGTAACTCATTAAAAATTTTGCTCAAAGTCAAAGCAAAATCTCTTGTTTGAACACAGTGCTTATTTCATCTAGGACAAATAGTGGAGAGTGAGTTATGATGTCGTGGCTGTAAATACTAGGCAGTCTCAAGGATGGAGTAGGGAGCATGCTGAGGGTAGACCCCTGAAACTAGTTGCTGAGGCGGCCCTGGGTTACGTAGCTGCTTATGATCCTCCTGAATGTGATAAAATTGAATCACTTCTGTTACAGCCACATTTTACCATCAGGCAAGCAAGTCAATGTGATGGATTGTTTAAAGGTACAGCTTCAAGAGAAAGAAATGCAGAGCTTCCCTAAGTATTCCTCTGAGTATGTACCCCAGGTGAGGTGACCCAGTCCTATGTCTGTTTCCTGAAATGTGAGGCTACCAATAGGCTTCATTGCGCCCACGGAAGCATTTGCACACATACCTGGAGGAAGGGAATTCCTACTTGGTCCAGCTATAGTTGGTTTCTTTGCAACTCTGGTCTTAGATAGTGTAAGAATTCCAGCAGTGCGGGGCGCCTGGGTGGCTCAGTGGGTTAAAGCCTCTGCCTTCGGCTCAGGTCATGATCCCAGGGTCCTGGGATGGAGCCCCGTGTCGGGCTCTCTGTTCAGCGGGGAGCCTGCTTCCCCCACTCTCTCTCTGCCTACTTGTGATCTCTGTCTGTCAAATAAATAAATAAAATCTTTAAAAAAAAAAAAAAAAGAATTCCAGCAGTGCTGTAAAGAAATGGATATTTTCTACTATTGTCTTTTTGTCTTTGCAGGGTGAGAGAAAATCACACCAGTGGTGGTAGCAACAATAGGAACTCTGGTATAGAGGCAACCATGCGGGTAGAAAAGAATCTGCACGTGCATCTGGACCTTAAGCGGGCTTTCCCAAAAGCAGTGGGTCCTGATAAATGAGGGCTATAATCTCAATGGTCTTCCTTGGTATTCACAGCTTGCTTTGAGCAGAAATGGCTAAGAATAGAACCACAGCCTAGAGGTAGATAGGTCAACTGGTCTATTTGGGGATGAAAGCCTAGAGTTTGGGCCCCAAAACACCATTTGAATACAAGTCCCTTGAGAGGCTCAGTCATTTCCACAAGCTGCTAGGTGAGTTTGACAATTTCAAACACTCTTACTGTATAGCTCTTACACTCTGTGATTTGGGACTTGTAGCCTCTAGAACTGAATACAAGTTTTGTGTGTATTGAAGAGGATTACTCTCCTGGCAAAGTGATTGATCCTCATTTTCAAGGAGAAAATGGATGACTGCTCTACAGGCAACAAGGAAGACAATGCCTTCAACCAGAGGACTCACTGACTTTTAGTACCTTTCAGTGCCCTCTCAGTAATGGTCAATGGAACACTACAGCAGTCTACTGAAGACAGGGCCAGAAAAGATTCAGACCCCAGGAGGACAGGTTTGGGCCACGCCACTTGGTAAAGAACCCTATCCATTTTAGGTAGTCACAGAAGATAAAAGTGGTCTTCAGTGGGTGTTGGAAGATGGAAGTTACTGAAATAGGAGTGCTAAAGCCAAGTTTTACATTAATTGTTTCTTTCCCTCCCCCTTTAAGTATTGAGAAATGGTGGTAGCTAAAATTTTATATTTTGGGTGGGAGTCTATCTACAGTGCTATCATCCCATGATTAAATGAAATATGATAAAATGAAACATATTGTATGGGTACATAAATTTCTCCTCAAGAACAAGAATGGATCCTGAAAAGCAAAAGAGGTAGATGGTACTGGATATTTTTGTTTACTTCTCCAGATCTCCTCTTCAGCCCTCCCACCCTATTTTGTTTCCTGGGACTTGAACGTTATAGACTGCGTCAGAGAACTCCTTTACCCTAGGGCTGGGTGTGACCGATGGGAAGCGGCTGCAAAAGATAAGATGGGAGGAAGAAGGTGAGATTGGGGTTTGTATTCCTAGACTCCTGCAGAGTCTATTAAGCACCACAGCTCCGACCAGAGTCCCCTCTTATGACTACAATTGCATTTTTACAGGTTCTAGTAATTGCTTCACCCTCTTGCCTCTTCAGATCTGACTGAGCGTTAGTGGCTCACAGCTCTTGCGAGCCCTGACATGCTTCACCCGACCTTTCTGGTTTTCCTTAATTGCCCAAGGTTTGTAAATAGTTCTTCCCTCAGATATATTTCAAACACCCTGTTTAAATGTGAAATCTATTTCCTGTGGAGAATCTGAAGGACATAAGCACACAGTAGGCAAAATATTAAACGTTAGATATCATTTTTCCTTCTACCTCTTAAGTTTGAAACATTAAAAGTTCCAGGAAGAAGAGATGTCACTGTCTTAGAAAATGTTGCCAATATTATATTCCCATATGGCAGTTCAGTCCTAATTTTGATAAGAGGGTAAAATAAAAATAAATGGATCTTCTTAGAAAAAAATTCTTATTTTGCCGATTATCAAAGAGTATAGAGTTTGGAGACAGATGATTCTGCTTTAAGTCTTTTAATAAGATTACTGTGTTACCATAAGCAAGTCATTTAACCTCTCAGCATCTTCGTATATGAAGTGGGAATTAATAATATCTAAATCATACCACCATTATAGGGTTCAAATAAAATAAAATAAGCACAAATGCTTTGTAAGCCGTAAACATCTTAAATATTAGTTGCTAATGTTATTATGCTTCACAGTTCTTCAAGCAAGGGTACATTGAGGGTGTTCATTAATTTTGATTAGCTGTCGCTGTCTGGAATTGTATATTCATGCCATTGTTGGATTAATGGCTGCCTCCTGCCCCTCAACATCCTGCAAGCTCCCTGAGAACTGGGACTAAGTCTTTTGGATCACTACTGTCTTTGTGGTTTCTTGTCCATGCCTGGCACTCAGTAAGTACTCGAATACTCAAGAATGAGTTAAAGACTGAGAGAGAGCAAAAAAACAGGGAGAGAGGACAATGGAAGTTAGGAAGAAAGAACAGGAGGGAAGACCAGAGTTTGGGAAAAGGGTCAAGTGCAGTACAAATGTTATTCCCTAAACTAAAGCCGAATGTTACTTATAGCCTAATGTTATCCTTCCTAAGAGACAGTTTAAGATCATAACAATGAAAATGGGGCACCTGGATGGCTCAGTTGGTTAAGCCACAGCCTTCGGCTCAGGTCATGATCCCGGAGTCCCAGGATCGAGACCTGCATCAGGCTCCCAGCTCCGTGGGGAGTCTGCTTCTCCCTTTGACCTTCTCCCCTCTCATTCTCTCTCTCAAATAAATAAATAAAATCTTTAAAAAATTATAACAATGAAAATAACAGCTAATAATTATTGCCTAATAACTACTGTGTATCATGTACTATTAATTTTTAATAGTTAATTTTAACAGTTGTATGAAAGAGTACTATTATTATTTCCAATTTACAGATGAGGAAACTGAAGTTTGGTTAAGTGTGGTTAAGTAGCTTGCCCAAAGTGACCCAGTAAGTAGTGGAAATTGATGAAAGACTCATCTAGACAATCCAACTCAGAGCAAGTACCATACTATTCCACATTCACTTTTATTTTAATTTTTAGTCCAAAAAGTACTAGAAAATAGTGCAGTGAAGATAAATTACTGAAGGCAGATTGCATTACAGCAAAGTAAAAGGAGGCCTATGAATTCCTCCTCCTAGAAAGCATGTCTTACAAAAGGAAAAGGAAAAAGTACACTATAAGGACAATGGATAGAAGATACTGCAATATGCTACCAGGCTTCTTTCATATCAATTCTATAAATAAATTATTTTTGCAAATATTCAGTACTAAAAAAAAAAAAAAACAACAGGTGTTATTTAAAGACATGGCCCGGTAAAATGACAAATGGCATACAGCTTCAATTTTTCTCAGGCATGCAAGTTTTAGCTGCATAAAAATAAAAGAAATAAGTCTGCATGGTGCAAATGTAGGGGGGGAATATCCAAGACCTATGTCAGCAATAATAAAAGGCATCTACTGTTCTAAGACAGTCAGCTCATTGTAAATGGATACCCAGACAGAGAGAGAAAAGCATGTTGGGAAAGCCAAGAACTTCATCGAGTTAGTTCTAAACTGTCAACATTGAAGCAAGAGCAAACTCCCTGGAAAAACAGTTCATAAAAAGACTGCAAGATAAACTGAATAGAGAAACCCTAATAAAGACGAACTGTTTGCTTGCTTTGTCCTTCTGTCTGTGATTAGCAGTAATTCCAGATCTCGGCCTGATTTTCAAGTATTAATTATCCTCTGAAAATTCTAGGAAGCAATATTTATGTTGTGATTTGAGAAACCATATCTAAACAGCAAACTGTCAGCACAAACCTCATAAGTAAAAGTTGACAAAGAGATACTTTGGGAAAAATTAGGGGTCACTCCAAAATTAATGCATCATTTCCTAAGCTTAGCAATCTTGGTTTAAGACATGCAGCAAGGAACACTGGGTGCGGTGCATAAATAATGAATTTTGGAACACTGAAAAGAAATAAAATAAAATAAAATGATAAAAAAAAAACAAAAACAAAAAAATAAAATAAGCTATTAAGCCTCTTTAACAACAACAACAAGAACAAAAAGACATGCAGGAAACCGAAGAATTAGAGATTACAGGAATCTTGAAGATCATCTAATCTAGACATGAAATAATAGTGACCCATGGGCCAGATCTGGACCAGAGACAGATGTGTTTGGCTTGCATTTTTTTTTTAATTGAATTAGTTGCTAACATTTAAAAATTGGAAAACTCTAAAAGTTGGAAAAATCTGGATTTCTCTTGAAAATGTGAAAGATTAGATAGCACTGTGCCCTTATTCCTGAATGGAAACAATCTGCCAGATTGAGAAAGCGTGATCCCTGTCAGACTGGGAAACTTTCTAGATTGATACAGTCCCTCCCAGACCTCATTACCTTGCCTTCATTCTATTTCATTCATTTATATTATTGGCCTGGTCTCTGTGGTCTAACATTTCCATTTTACAAATAAATTAGATTCTATATTATATAGTTTGATCAATACTGTAGAAATAGGTACCCTGTTAGGACCGGCTCTAGTACCCAAGACTTGTGGAGTCTGAGCTAAAGGCGTTAACACCAGTTTCATTTGCTCTTTACGGTCTAACAAAGACCTATAAACACCCACAGAATTCAACCTGCTGTGCCCTTAGGACTCTTACTACTTCTTATCTTACACTGCAGTTATTTCTATATGTTCAATTGGTCCTTAACGCATGTATTCACTTAGTAGTTATTGAACATTGCCTACACACCAGATCCTGCTGATACAGCAATGAACACAATTCTGCACTCCGGTGGGGAAGACAGACAAGTCTTAGCTCTTTGACTAACCAGCAAGGCTTTAAAAGACAGGATCCAATCAGGTTTACTTTTGAGATAATGTTCAGCATGGCAGTATAAATATTTAAGTGTCCAATAAAATACAGAATAAATAAAGGAATTTTTTTGTTCATTCATTTTCCACAACAAACTAAGAAGCCTGGAAGATATTATTTCCTTTAACTAACCAGTTAATTATGACACTGAAATTAAGTGTCTTGGACATAGTTTATAAGTGCCAGAAAGAGATACTTTTCTACCTATCCCTTATTAAAACAAACATCTTTCTGTAAAGAGGTTTTTACCAGCAAATCACAACTAAGCATAGCAGTACTCTGGTAAGAACACTACTTCCTGTCAGTGTATTTTACTTCTACTCTATCACATGGATTCTAATTCTTGATCAATTTCTGATTAGCTATGTGTTTTGGATAAATCACTTAATAATTCTCAATTTCTTCATTTCTTAAATACTAGGTTGGACAAAATGAAGTCCAGTGCTCTTCATTTGGATAAAATTCTATAATATTTAGGACATAAAGAAATAACTTTCTCTAAGTATTAAAGTAATGCTACAGATTTATTCATTTCTTGTTGGATTTATGCTCTTAATAATAATCTGTCTAGAGCTTATTGTGTGCTAGCAGCTTACATAAACTATAGCTAATGTGGCTTCATAATCGGACCATGATAAATTTAGACAGACTCTCAAAGCTAATGCATTTTTTAATGGAATAATGATGGTTCCAAGGTGCGATCCCTGCTTCATAGGATCATCACTGGAATAAAAATACCAGTATCTCATTCTATTGTTTTAACTATCTTGATTATACTTTGACTTACAATGAAAATGAAAAACCTTAATTAGCTTAGTGTACATTAAAGATCATTTCTTTTCATTTTGGAGGTCTTCAGTGGATATCTTTGAAATGTTGCTGCTTTATTACAATGATGTCTTTATTAAATTGCTCTAGCAGTACATGAAACCAGAGTCCTACTTCACTTTAAAGCTATTTAATATTAATATTTTATGTGAAAATCAAGAGTTATATAGGCTCTGGAAGTCTTAGAATAGTGTTTTATTATGCCCAGTGAAATGTTGATGGGTAGGAAACTAGCTGAAGGTTTTTCAGGATAGCATTTTAGGAGGCTTTTAACTTCCAGGCAATATCTTGGAATAAATCCCGCATGTACATATTCCACTCTTATGTCTCATATTCAGTTTTCCTCTTGGTACTTCATGGGAAGGGACTATGTAATCCTTAGAACAAAGGAGTAGATGAAATACGATTGTTCTCCAGATGAAAGTCAAGTAATAGATGTCTAGGTAGGTACATGGGCAGTTTCTATGAAAGATACAGCTCATGCTCTCCAAATTAAATATCTTTAAATTAGGCCCTCATTTTTAATGCTCCTAATTTGTTCATGGGACTTCTAAACAAAACTGTATTAAATCTTTTTTTCAGCACCATTTTTTATCCATCACCAATCTTTTTAGTTGTCCTCATATTCCAGAATCTTAATTTGATATCCCTAGTAAAATACCTAGTTCCTTTGCCATGTGTGACATTATTCTATGACCCTTGTTGAAAATTAACTTATCTTCTTCTGTGAAATTCTGCATTTTGAAACTGGACCCAAGGAATTTCACTCAAAAGAAATCTGTCCTTCATTCATGAATTGTTCCAGTCCCACCACCGCTGTCCTACTTACAATTAGGTAACAACCATACTAGATTAACTGTACTGGCAGTGTTATAACTCGCCTTTATTCTTCAGCTCACACTGAACCAGAAACAAAGACTCAAATAATTAGCTGGCAGAAATTGGAGACAGAAAAATTTGCCGAGTTTGCTCTTCTGTAAAAACCCACAACACTGGGCTAGAAAGGGGCAGGAGGGATTATAAATATAACTTTGACTGTAGGAGTGGAGAAACTGGAGTATTTGAAGTGGGAGGGAGGAAGAAGAACCCCACCTGGAGAAAAAAAGTGTGTTGGGAACTGAGGGAGTGATGACCTCCAGGATCCACCTTATTGACCATTGACTGTCCAAAGTCCCCAACTTCCCCTGCTTCCCAAGATCCATATCTGTTGCCCCTAGAGAATGGAAAATTGGTGGTGAAATGGATTCATGATCCAAAATGGGACAGGACAGAACCCAATAGGCATGACTCCTGTGAACTAGAATGGTGCTAAGCATAGCAACATCATTTCATATGCTGTTTTCCTAAAAGGCCTTCCCCTTTTCCACCTTTGAGCTTTTGCTTCTGTCTCATACACTTGTATCTTCCCTCCAAAGACTAGGGTGATCACACATCCATTTCCCAGGACACTCCCAATTTATTCCTATTGGATCAGTGTAATTATTAATAGGCTCCCCTTTCACTCTGCTCTCTTTCCTGCTGTCCAAGGATGAACAATAAATTATCACCTCAACAGTCCATTTTCTTTTTTTTTTTTAAAGAACTGTTTTTTTAAAAGATTTTATTTATTTATTTGACAGAGAGAGAGAGAGATCACAAGTGGGCAGAGAGACAGGCAGAGAGAGAAGGGGAAGCAGGCTTTCTACTGAGCAGAGAGTCCAATGTGGGGCTCGATCCCATGACCCTGAGATCATGACTTAAGCCGAAGGGAGAGGCTTTAACCCACTGAGCCACCCAGGCACCCCCATTTTCACTTTTAAAACTGTCTGCATTATTCATTGTAAAGTTTAATTACTACCTTTTACAATGAGTCTTCCCTAATTTCATAAGTTACTATTTCTCTCTTTTCTACGATTTCATTGCTATTTGAAGGGAAATGATAATATTCTGCCTTTATAAAATAGTAACTTGTGAGTATATACTTTCTCTTTCTAGGCTTGTAGGGGCAGGACCACATTCTTCTTTGTAATGTCATCCAAGGTGATTTGTATGTAGATAGTTAATATATATTTGTCAAGTTGGTTTAATATCATATGTAATTTGAAATATCATAATTTTTGAATGTGAAAATTCAGGAACACATTTTCTGTAAAATTAATACTAGAATTAAATTACATGTGCAAAATACTTAGCATATAGCACATGTAGTAAGTTTCATACCTGACAACCATTTTATGGCTATAATGTCATATATCATATAATTAATATATATATAATAACATATAAACCATATAAAATATATAATAATTTCCATATCATAATATATAACTGTAATATAATATTATTATTAATAAATGTTATTATAGTTATTATAAACTATTATACTAAATGATTTTTTAATATTACTTACTTATGAGTTGGTTTTTCCTCTGCATTGCCATGGCCCTTTGTCCATTCATATATTACATTTTTCCTATATTATTCAGATATACATCACAGCTCAAATACAAGATACACAGGACAAAGATAACGTTTTGTAACAATTATAGCATAATGCCAGCTTTATGCTATAGTTGAAAATAGAAAACATAAGGAATTAGGTTATTGTTGTATATGCAAAATTGAATTTACTTTTGCAAATCAATGAGGTATTTGCACCCAGAATATGTAAAGAGCTCTCATAACTCAAACATAAAAAGACAAGTAATGTAACTTAAAAATGAGCAAAAGGTAATGTCCACAATAGCCAAAATATGGAAAGAGCCCAGATGTCCATCGTCAGATGAACGGAGAAAGAAGATGTGGTATACTATATACAGTGGAATACTATTCAGTCATCAAAAAGAATGAAATCTTGCCATTTACAATGATGTGGCTGGAACTAGAGGGTATAGGCTAAATGAAATAAGTCAGAGAAAGACAAATGTCATATGATTTCACTTGTATGTGTAATTTAAGAAACAAAACAGATGCACACAAGGGAAGGAAAGAAAAATAAAGTAAGATGAAATCAGAGAGGGAGATAAAGCATAAGAGACTCTTACATATAGGAAGCAAACTGAGGGTTGCTGGAAGGGAGATGGGTGGGGGGATGGGGTAGCTGGGTGATGGGCATTAAGGAGGGCATATGATGTAATGAGCACTGGGTGTTATATGAAACTGATGAATCACTAAATTCTACCTCTGAAACTAATAATATACTATATATTGATTAATTTTAAATTTAAAAAAAATGGGCAAAAGGATTAAACATACATTTCTCCAAAAAAGATATATGAATGGTCAGTAATCAATGAAAAGATGTTCAACATCATTAGTAATTTGGGAAATGAAAATCAAAACCATACTAATATATCAATTCACATCCACTAGGATGGCTAAAATAAAAAAGACAGACAATAACAAATTTTTATGAAGGTAGAGAGAAACTGAAATTTGCAAATGTTGCTGGTGGGATGTAAAGTGGTGGAGCTGCTTTGGAAACAATTTGGCCGTTCCTTAAACAAACATAGAGTTAACACATAAATTAGAGTTCTACTACTAGGTATATGCCCAAGAGAAAAGAAAAACTGTATCTCCACAAAGACTTGTATACAAATATTCATGAAGGCAGTATTCACAATAGCCAGAAAGTGGAAACAACCCCAAATATCCACCAACTGGTAAAAAGAGAATCAAAATGTTATATATATATGTGTGTGTGTGTGTGTGTGTGTGTGTGTGTATCCCTATATAATGGAATATATAAATCCATTATATAATATCCATATAATGGAATATTATTAGTAGTAAAAAGGAAGTAAGTACTGATACATGCTACAACAAAAATGAACTTCAAAGACACTATCCTTTGTCAGAAAAAACAGGCACAAAAAGAAATCCCATTATTATATTATTCCGTATTTATGAAATGTTCAGGAAAGGCAAACATATAATGACAGAAAGTAGAATAGTGATTGCTTAGGGTTTGGTTAGGAGTGGGGAGTGACTGTAAATGGGCATAAGGTGATAGAAATATTCTAAAACTAGATTGTGGTGATGATTGTATAACTTCAAATATACTAAAATTCATTGAGTTGTATATTTAAAGTGGGTGAATTTAATGGTATGTAAATTATACTTCAGTAAAGCTATTTAACAGAAATTGAATTGAGAACCTACTGAATTACAAAGTAGCAAGGCAGAAAACCTAGATGTATCTCAGACTTGCCAATCACCCTCTGCCTCAGTTTCCCAGTGCAAGAGTGTTCTGCTTCCCTTTAATTAGGAAGAAATGCTAGAGAGGTGTGGCAGATATAATATACCTTTGATGATTAAAAAAGGAAAGGGGAAATGTGGTGTGAACTGGAGAGAAATAAGGAGCCCTGGCTTCCATTACTGTCTTTGCCAGTTGATAACAGGCTATGTAAGTAAAGACAAATTCCCCCCTCACAGGTGTTCAGTTCTCTCATTTTTAAAATGAAAGCCTAGCACACCTGGTTTGCTATGTTCGCCCATCCAAATGCTGCACAAGGGGCTGACCCAGGTAGCCACAGCTGATAGGAAGAAGGGTAGACAGACTACTGAGCCTGAGCCAGTAAGACTCTCCATGAGATTTTGGCTTTGGGACTCTAAGCCAGTAACTACGTGAAATTAGGAAAAGTCATGTCTACTCCTGCCCTTAGTCCAGTGTTTTGGACCCTTGATAATCTGAGGAATGTCAGAGGAAAATAATCCATAGCAAAGAGCAATAAAATGAAGCCAATCCGAAGCAGAGACAAACAATTTTGAGAGATGATGGCAAAGGTAGACCTAGTTTCTGCCAGATTTCTGGTCCTTACGAAGTCAAGCAATGCTCTGTGTCCTTTTCTTGGATTCCATGAAACCTGTTCAAATCCTTGTATAATATCCAATTTTCTTGCTCAAACGTGAGTGGACTCTATACCTTGCAATCAAAAGAATTCTGTCTAGAGAAGCAGTCATTGCACTGATGTCTACAGTATTTCCCAGCTCTTACACCTTTCTTTAGACTTGATGCTACCATCCAGCTTGTTTTTGGCACCCAAGCCCAGAAATGAGAGAATGACTTCCTCACAGACGAGTTGTTAATTTCTCCCCTTAAGAGCCACTTTTCCTCAATGAAATTACCTTTGAATTGACCAAACCAAAATATTCAAGGCTAAAACTTACATTAGTATGTGTCAAGATTAAAGTACTTCACAGATGAGTTAATTTAAAAAATGTTACATTTTAAAGTTTTTGGTTAATTGCAGCACTGAAATAGCAGTGTTTGTAACTTTCAAGTCATGAAAACAATATTATTCCTCACCATGAACAAAAGTGAGTCCCTAAATGAGAACTGGAGAGGATTTCTCCTACTATGTCAAATACATATTTGGGAAAAATTATTGGGTGAGCCTAATATAATTGTGAGGCCATCCCACCACATTTCAATTCCCATATTTTAGTGTAAGTATGATTTAAAAATTAAGGCACCCAAGGTAAAGTGTGAGATTGTGTGGTCTACAATTGTTAGCAAAAACATCCTCAGCAATTACTTCTTTAAAAGCCACTCCTTCCATCTCAGCCACCTCTGTTCTCTTGCTCTTTGTAGTTTCTAATCTTTAAAATTACATAATAGCTCCCAAGAGGGGAGGTCAAACTTTAATGATTAAAATCCAACTCTACCATTCTGCTTCACTCCTACTTCATAAAAAAGATTCTTCAATGGCAGGCAAATGCAAATCACCACATTATCCCATTTTACAGGGCCTCAGTGATTTTATGCGGCTTCCAAAGAAGGAGCTAATGTATCCCATAAATAAAACAATCAAAGTTTAAAACCTCCAGTCTGTTTTCTCACCATACCACCTACTCTGACTTTACGGCCAGACTGGAAATAGGAAATCAGACATTTTAACTAATCACACAGAACCCATGAAATTATCTTTACCATCCCGTTGAGTCGAGAATTTAGAACCACCCCAGGTCTTTGTTGGGTATCTAAAAATATTTAGAACACAGTGCGCTGGACTTAAATTTTGATATCAGTTATCCATCTAGCAGAAGTTCATCTATGCTCTGAAGCAGTGTTTCTCAACCAATGATGATATGCTCCCTCAGAGGCATCTGGCAATGCCTGGGGCAACTTGAAGGGGAAAGGCTACAATTGTTATCTGCTGGATAGAGAAGGGGGATGCTGTTGAATATCTTATGCTCGAATTTTGGTTCCGATATCAAGACTGATGATGCCACATACACGTGTGTGCATGGGTATACACACACAGACACACACACCCCAAGAGAGTATGAAAAGTTTTATTGCTCACATGATGAAATTTCTTGGAGAATGCAGGGCAGGTGCCCAAGCCATTCTGAAAATGGTTTGGGTTTTTATTATAGTTAGGAGGTTAAGTGAGAGTGAGGATTCTCATCCTTAGGTTTGCCCTGTTTGAACTTCCCTGCTGGGACTAAGGGAAGGAAGATCCTAGTTCTCTTAGGGCTTGTTCAGAGGTGGGAGGAAAGAACAATGAGGAATGGTGGGACTTGAAAGTTGTCAGGGGTCAACCATCAGAAATGGAGTCAGACTCTTTATTATACCCTGCAATACAGGCTGTTGATTGCTGATCAACAGCAAGCTGCTGATTGCTCAGAGCAGAGTCTCTGCTGAACTGCACTCAGCCAGTAAAGAGAAAAATGTCATTCAAAGTAATGCCTGCCCCTTTCCTGGGAGCAGCCCACAACCAGTATCTGGCTGGGTGGCTGGAGAGGGTACAAAGGTCCCGCCTCCTTCCTCAATTTAAGCCAACTCTGTAGGGCCAGCTAAACTCCAGAGCTCCCCATAGGAATCAACTGAGATCTCTGCGGTAATTGCATCTCTGTTCAACTTCTTCGGCCCAATTCTGCCTCCCTCATTGTCACGTACGTTGTCACTATTCTGCAATTCCCAATAAACCCAATGCACACCAATCTCCATCTTAAAACATGTTTCCCCAGTAACTTGACCTTTTCTTTACCAGACCTAGAATGACAAATAAAATTCACATGGAGACCAGGACCATATATGCATATATATATTCTCTCTATATGAACAAAATTAATTTTTGCAAATTGATACAAACCATTATCATGATATACCCTGAGGTTTCCTATTCTGCTCTATTTTATTGTTTTTTAATGCTGTCCATGACCCAATACATGGATCTCACAACCTGTTAATCAGGCTTGATTCACAAACTGAAAAGCATTTACTGAGATGTACAACCAGATTAACTCTTTTGGCAGACAGTACTTTTTAAGATGTAACCAATTGTTGTTGTTTTTTTTTTTTTTTTTCCCTGACTCAATTTGTTAGGTCAGTTTAGATCCAAAGACCTAATTAGTTCTATGTGTGTAGCCACAGAGTAAAAATCTCAACCATGGTCCTCTTAAAGAAATGGGCCTGATTACTTTCAATCATGTTTGATAAATCCAACTAAGGCTAACAGATTGTAAACCCTTGCCAAAACCTACTCTAACATTTCGTCTTGTCATTATTGCTTCCTAAGAACCAACTAGCTGCAAAGCTGAGTTGATTTACTTCAGGAAGTCAAACATTACAAACCTGACTTACATAGTTTTCTTAAGTGATTGCCACTTTCTTTTCTGGAAGAGAGCAAAGAAAAACTTTGATGAGGTTCTAACAAAGGAAGTTTTACTAGATAGTTCCCAACATATAAGAAGAGTGACTGAGAGGATGAGAAGTTGATGTGTGTGCCTCTTGGCTTACAATCACCATTTGCAAGGGCAGACAGAAGCTGTACCTCATGAGGCTATAGTGCTTCTGGGAGGCAGATTCATGAGAAGGGTGGAAAAAAGACATAGCCAAATCTCTAGAAAAGGACAGTGATGAAAGAGAACTCAGAAACTGGTGCCCTCCTTTTCCAGAGGGAGAAACTGAGGCCCAGGCCAGGTAAGTGATTTACTTAAGGACACATTATCTGATGAAGAAGAACCTAGAAGTCCTCTGCTACCTTTTTCTGATACTCTTTCTGCTACATCATGGGACTTACGGCAATGAAATTTCCTTTTTACCAGAAAGAGCTTGTTCTTTACGATTTCCCATGAGATTCATTCAAAATAAGCTCAAAGGAGCAGGTGCGGTTGTTTTCCATTCAAAATATACCTACCACAGGGTTTGCTGCCAACATTAGTAAGACTTGGACACTTCTAGAATCACCTCTAATAGAGTCAGAAGTTTACTCTATATTGCTTTTCTTTTGATAAAACAGCAATTCCCAAATCTATTCTCTCTTTTGGAAATCCAGAAAAGAAAAAAAAAAAACCTGCTAAAACTTGCTGTGCTTCATTTTTTGAAACATTAACTGAGTCCTTGGCAGTGAAAAGAATTTAGCAAGATTTTGGCATAATGTCTTGAGGAAATTATGCCTTATTTGCTCATTTTGCAGGTGTCTGAGCTAGTGTAGACTTCAAGTCAAGATCTTAAGGAAGTTCTTATTCTCAATGAGCCTTATTTTAGAATTGCCCTTTCCAAATTCCTATCTGATGCTTTAACAGGCTTTGTAAGGAAATCCCTTTATCTCTTTTGGATTTCTGGAAATCCTGCTGGTTGGACTCAGAAAAGCAAATAATTTTGGCTAAGTAAATTTCAGATCTTTAACACATACTAATGTGAATGTTTGTATTAGAGCACATGTAAATATTTTATGAAAAGAATGCTTGCCTAAAATAAACATTTCAAAATGATCAAACGAAACTTTTATTTAGAAAGTACCTTTCTCCAAGGAGTTCAGAAATGCTTTATAAACACTTGCTTGATCTTAAATCAAGATTTTTTTTTAAGCTTGAAACTATCAAAATATATCCCTTCTGTTGTGTTTTGTGTTTGAGTAGAGTTTTTATTCGGGAGAAATGTGCACGATTTCACTCAAAGATCCCCAGAAACAGTCTGATAGTTGGGAAAAGAAGCCTGGCCTTTAGTCCTCTTTGTGCTGTTAAGTAGCTAGGTGGTCTTGAGCAAGTCAGTGTGCCACTCCTTGTCCCAAAACCAGAGGTTGGCCTGAAACCTCTGGAATTTCTATTCTGATTGGTAGAGAGTCACCTAACTTTGAAGGCCCAAGGGCATTTCGAGAGATACCAGCCTTTTGAATCTCTTTGTTTATAGTTAATTATATGAAAGAGCTATGCAATTTATTTGATAAAGATAAACCCCATTCAAAACAAAGTCCAGTTTCCCTTTCTCTTTTTCATATGTTTAAATTTCAATCCAAAATTCTAGTTGACATGAGGAGTCTGAAGACTGCGGGATTAAGAGAAAAAAGTGGGTTCAAACCCTACTTCCTCCACTAATACGTTGTGGAGCATTGGTGAAATTATTCCCTTTCTCTGACCCTGCTTGTTGTCATCTGTAAAATGGGAATAAAAACACCCACACAAGAAAGCTGTCAGGAGCATTAAAGGAGATAAAGTATGTAAGACTTCTGGCACACAGTAAGCCCTCAATAGATAGTAAAGGAATCTTAGGATATTAAACATTGACACATTTATCCAGCTTGTAAGAGAAATGGAAATAATCAATTATTTCCAGAGTGAGTTTGGGGGGGGAAGGAGAGTGATTAGAAAAGATGTTGAAAATAATAATGTTTGTTTTGAGAAGAAAAGGGATAAACTGAGAGAAATTTCTAGAAATAAGATGGCTTCATAAATAAGAAAGATGTATTGTGTGGATCAGAATAATGCAAGTTATAATAGAATGATATGTGCTTTGAAAGGATCCTACATGATTAGAGAATGAAATTATGGATCTCCCATAAATTCTAAGTAAATCCGCAAGGCAATGAATGTTGACATTCTATGAAATGACAGAAAGATCCATGTGCTCCGGATAATGACTGAGATTTTAAGTAACAGTTAAAAAAAAAAATGCTGGAAAAATGTAATGTCAAATCTCATTGTCACTAAAAATGGAACTGGAACTATAAATGGTCTTTTTTAACATCATAATTATTAATGCACAGTCTTGGAGATGATACAAATCTCTCATTCATGTATTTGATATTCAAAGGCCACCAACCATATGCCAAATTCCGTGGTGGGCACAGAGGAAAAAAATTATAGGTAAGAGTTCCTGTTCTCTATAATTCTAGAATCATCTATTACATACTCCCAGAAGAGAGAAGAAAAGCCCTGTACAACTATTTTGTTCCATTGACTGAGCACCTGTGAAGTGCTGGGATACTGTGCTAAGTGTTTTCTGCATTACATCATTCACCCTGACAGATGCACTTCTGCCTGTGCTGGAAAATGACAAGGTACTCTCCAACCCAAGGCCACACTCTCCACTTGTGAACAGATGCTATAACTGAAATCTGCATCCTTATAACTTCTGCCTAATCCCCCTGGAGCCACAGAGGATCAGGCTAATTCTTTTTCACATGTCAGCTGTTCAACAGATGTCTGCTAGCAAGGAGCCCCATATAATCTCCAGATTAATTATCCCCTTTCCAGAAGCTCCACCATGTTTAACTCCTGTTTGTGACTGTTTCCCTCGTACCTAGAACAGTGTCTGGCACATAAGAGGAAATCGGAAACATTTTTGCTGAATATAAAATCTAGCCACATAATCTACATGTCCTATAGTTTTGTTGATATCTAACACAGAAGATAAAAATCAGAATTGAATGCACTCTTTCAGGTATAGTTTGACTAGAGCAAAGTACATTGAGTTCACTCCCAAGCCCTTGAATACAAGCCAATGAAACATTCTCTTTTCTGGCAAAGATGTCACCCATTCATTTTGAGCATGAAATTAACTCACAGCCCTGGTCTTTCTCATAGAACCATTTTTTCAGGAAGGCCTTGCCAGCCCCTCAGATGCGCAGATTTTTTAAAATTCTAAACACAGGTCTTTACACTTATCCTTGCATATTTATACCTTATTTAATCAGGCCCAATTTGTCTACCTGACTGGTTTTCTTTAAATCCTCCATATGTTTTTTTTAAAAGATTTTATTTATTTATTTGACAGACAAGAGATCACAAGTAGGCAGAGAGGCAGACAGAGAGAGAGGGAGGAAGCAGTCTCCCTGCTGAGCAGAGAGCCCGATGCGGGGCTTGATCCCAGGACCCTGGGATCATGACCTGAGCCGAATGCAGAGGCTTTAACACACTGAGCCACGCAGGTGCCCTCTTCCATATGACTTTTTTTTTTTTAAGATTTTATTTATTTATTTGACAGACAGAGAGAGATCCCATGTAGACAGAGAGGCAGGCACAGAGAGAGAGAGGTGGAAGCAGGCTCCCTGCTGAGCAGGGAGCCCGATGCGCCCCGATCCCAGGACCCTGGGATCATGACCTGAGCCGAAGGCAGAGGCTTTTTACCCACTGAGCCACCCAGGCGCCCCTTCCATATGATTTTTAATAAGATTTCTACCCTCTCCTAATTTCAAGCATCCCACAAACCTCATCAGCAAACTTTCTATATGTTATATAAATTATTAAAATTTTGAACAAAGCAAAGCCTCATAGAATGCCAGTAGCAACCTGGCTCAAAGTCGATCTGATACCACCATTCAACTCTTGAATCCCTATAAATCACTACAATGTGGAAGACATTTTTCTCAAGGATATTATGTAAAATCAATTGCTTTACTCAAATTTAGTTAATCCCAGAGAGCCCAACTCACGCTATCGCAATCTTGCCTTAAAGCTAAGTATCCTGGAGAGCATAATGTATTTTAGTCCATCTAATCTATTGTTTATTGCATAAATTTTATACCCTGAATCCTTCAGAACTTCAAATTTTGAAACTCATTTCAGGTTCTTGCAACTCAAAAGCTTTCATTTTTGGTACTCAAGAGTAATTTCTGTTTTTCTGTTGTATTTCTCCCTTACCTGGGGCAATGAATACTTAAGATTCAATGAGACAAGAACAATTTGTTTGAGAATATGGACAATGAAAGGGTGCATGTAAATGGAACTCCAGTTAAAAACCTCAAAATACTTGCAAAGTATTATCTTACTATACAAGTTTAGAAACCAGTCTCCCTCACAGCTGGTCAACTTTTCTTCCTGATGCAAGAATTTCAATCCACAGGCTAAATGTACACTAAGACTTTCTATCTAGCTACATAGTAGAGTAATTGAGTCATCACAGGAGGGGCATTTCTTGGTATCGCACCCTGGTTGAAGATTAAGATGAAAATCAAAGCCTTATATGACATAAACTTTCCAGGAACTTACTTTGCAAGAATGAAGATTATAACTCTTTACAATGAGAATAATACTTAATTTTTTGAAAATAATAATTATTTTTATTATTTTGCCTTTAGAACTATTGAGAAATCTAGATTTTTGAAATACGGTCTCTTTCATTGTTTAGGCTTTACCATCTGTTAGTATAGAATAAGCTATTTTTCTTGGGGAAAAACCAAACTTCTATGACATATGTTTGCTTTAGAAGACAGTTTGAGTTGTTGAATAAATCACGACGTCTTATTTTCTATTTTTTGTCCTTTCACAATGATTCCCACAGTTCCTTATAAGATTTTTTTTTTAATATTTAAAGGGAAAATATCTGTTTAACAGACAATTGAAATTCTACTATGCACATTCACCAAGGGAAATGTAAAGGGCCTACTCGTGAGGAGCTTACAATATAATAAGGAGCAATGTTAAGGTTAATCAATATTGATACAATAAATATCTACCATAACATTTTTAATAGCTAATTTTTAAAAATTGGATTATATAATAGTAATGCTAGCTTATTCTTTTTGGATCTTATATAAAAATAATGAATTTCTTGCTATTTTTTAGTGTTGATTAAAAAGTCCCATGTCTACACTCATGTTCTTCCTAAAAGGTCTTTTATGACTAGATCCTTAGCTGTAGTAAGACCATCAAGTTTTTCCGTATTTGACTCATCATATAATTTAAGGAAAAATGGAGTACCCCCAAACTCAATAATATGTGATTATCAGACTGATTTGTTAAAAATAATATCTCATGACAGCAATGTTCCTCATATAAATTATTTGAAAATCCACTTGTTAGCTCAGTCTTTTCATTGCTCTTATGAATATAATAATATCACTTACTTTGGTGTAAAGCAACACTGATAAATAGGAAATTATTAGATTGTTAACCATAAATATTCATTAAAACGTATTTCTGGTCAATCAGTTAATCTTTATTATAGTTTATATTGTTTCCTTTCAGTCCTTTCTAGTATTTTTGCGGGAAGCAAAGCGACCTAGTCATAATTCTGCAGGCTTCGTGTTTTTTCACTGTGAAGCTACTGAATGTGCATGCTTTGAAGGAAAAAAAAATTAAATGACGGAGGAAGAACTCACTGATGATAAATGTCTTACCAGTTCCAGATGAAAATTGGAATAAATTATTGTTTTAATAATATTACTCAAGAACTACTAGGTTTCTGAGAATATTAACAAAATGACATACAATCACCAGAGTGAGTTTTTCCTCTACTTGAAAATATTTAAAGACTAGTCCCTTGGCAATAAACTAATTTGAATTTTTCTCAGAGTCTCATACATTTTTAAAAAATATGTTTAAGTAAGACATTAAAAAGAGAGCCTTCAATTTATTAACATTTGTCCTATCACTCATCCTTACTATCATCATTTATAGATAAAAGACTCACTTTCAATATAGGCTTAATATTTATTAAATGCCATGGAGACCCAGATTTTTATCTTGGTTTAGGCAAAAGGAAATAAAACAATTAGAAATATATAATATATTCTCTCTTATCTGCTTCAATAAAAGGGATCGGGTATTCTGGTTAATCCACTAAGAGAGGTAATATTAAGATAACTGCAGAATTGTAATAGATTATTCCCAAAGGACTACAATGGCTGGTTTTGGACATACCTTAAGATATTATAGTGCCTTAGAAATATTATTATGTCACTGGAATGTAGATAAACTCATTCATTCACACACAAATATTGACTGAGTGCTTATGGAGTATCAGGCTATATCTTAGGATACAAAGACAGGTAAGACATAATGCCATCTATAAAGAAACTTAGTTGGGGAGGAGGAGACAGACATATAAATATTTACATCTAGCTCTATGTAAAATATGGTGGCTTCATTTGGATTTCCCCAGAAGCAGACTCCATTACAAAGACATGGGTACATGCAGTTTATTTGGAAGGTGATCCTAGAATCATAAATGAGCAGGTTATTATGTGAGCAACTGGAGCTCAATTCCACAAGACCTTGTCTGGAACCATGTACACCATACCTCAGAACTGATCTGCTAAGGGATGTGTGAGCTGCATCTTCCTTCCTGTCCTTCCTCACTGGTCTGGATCCTATGGGCCATCAGCTAGGAAACACCCTTAGGAAGAAAAGCAGAGTGGAGTGCCTGGGCGGCTCAGTCATTAAGGGTCTGCCTTTGGCTCAGGTCAAGATCCCAGGGTCCTGGGATCAAGCCCTGCATGGGGCTCCCTGCTCTTCGGGAAGCCTGCTTTTCCCTCTCCCACTCCCCCTGCCTGTGTTCCCTCTCTCCCTGTGTCTCTCTCTGTCAAATAAGTAAATAATTCTTTTTAAAAAATGAGAGAGAGAGAGAAGCAAAGAGATGCAGGCTCTTGAGGTAGGAAGCCTTTGGCATGCAGGGGTAACTGCCCACCACAGCTGCAGGTAGACGTTGAAGTAGCCAAGAAGACATGAGGTGCATTATCAACAGCCCCTACTACAGATGATGTTGTAGAAGTCTATTATTGCAGAAGGGAACCCAGAAGAGGAAAAAAATCAGATCTGCCTAGTAAGTCAGGGAAGAACTTCAGAGGACAACAGATGCTTGACTAAGTGTTCTCTGCACAAATGTAAGGAAATGATGTAGAGGGCTGCTACTTAATTGCAAATAGTGGGATACCAGATTACAGGGACATCAGTGAGCAGGGAGACCTACTTATGCATTAACTGTGATCAAATTCACTGCATGTATATATATATATATATATGCTTTTGCTTAGGTAGATACAGGTTCCAATGGGACCAGTTGTCAAAGCCAATGTAAATGTTTCAAGCTATTAACCATACAATGGACACTTTCATTCAAGAACTAAGAAAATAATTGCTTTATTCTCAATCAGGGCTTTGACAAAAGATGTGAACATGGCATTGGGAAGCTGGACACAGACGGACTGGAGGTTGACTGCTTGCAGTCCTTCAGGCAATGGGACTTCAGGAGAGAAACTAAGTTTCAGGACAAGAGGAGGGCAGGGTGAGTCATTGGTCTTATAGAAAACGGGAGCTGGATCAGGTTTCAGGACAGCCCTTAGGATGTAGAGTAGGAAGAAGAGACAAGAAATACAGTTCTTGAAATTGTGGTCCAAATAGGGATAGAAAAACAGAGCAGGATCCTACTGACTAGAACTGAGGCTCCAATTCAAAACAAGAGTAGTAGCAAGAGGAGGTGGGTGGGGGGATGGGTTAAATATGTGATGGGGCACACTTGTTACGATGAGCACCAGGTGTTGTTTGTAAGTGATGAATCAATAAATTGTACACCTGAAATTACTATTACACTGTATGTTAACTAACTGTAATTTAAACAAAAACAAGAAAGAAAGAAAGAGAAAGATGGAAAGAGAGAAGGAAGGAAGGAAGGAAAGAAAGAAAGAAAGAGTAGCCACGAGAATGACACATCCAGAGCCAGAATAAAATTACTATTTATTCATTTCCTCCTAGACTGAGTCAGTACCTTGGGAATATTTGTGACCATACGAATCATTTGGTAGGGCGCCTGGGGGTTAGTTGGTTAAGCGACTGCCTCCAGCTCAGGTCATGATCCTGGAGTCCGGGGATCGAGCCCAGCATTGGCGGGCTCCTGCTCAGCGGGGAGCCTGCTTCTCCCTCTGACCCTCCCCCTTCTCATGCTCTCTCTCTTTCTTATTCTCTCTCTCTCTCATAGAAAAAAAGAAAGTCATTTGGTAGACTTGTTTTAAATGGGCAGATTCCCTGAGTTCTAAACTCACTCTGCCCAAATATCACACTTCCAGAGATCTAGAGTGAAGTGTGGGAATCAACATTTTTAACAAGGGTCCCATGTGACCAGGACACAGGTGGTCAGAGCATTATGTGATAAGAAACATGGAATTAGGTAAGGTTGCTTTCAGGGTCTGGGAAAGAAGTAATCTTCAACTGGCCCCAACAATGTGTAAGGTAGGGTGATCAGTTCATCCTTATACAGATCCTCCTCAGCCCATGATGGAGTTATATCCTGATAAACCCATCATAAGTTGAAAATATCATTAAGTTGAAAATGCATTTAATACACCTAAACTAAGCTTAGCCTAGGCTACCTTAAACAGGGTTGGAATACTTCCACCAGCCTACAGTTATCCAAAATCACCTAGCACAAACGTATTTTATAATGAAGTATTGAATATTTCATGTCATTTATTGAACACTGTACTGAAAATGAAAGCTAGATTGGTTATACAGGTACAGAATGGTTATATGGGTATCAGTCACTTACCTTCATGATCATGTGGATGACAGGGGATTGTGGTTCACTGTAGCAGCTCAGCATCACAGAAGAGGTTCATACCACATATCACTAGCTAGCAAAAAGACCAAATTCCAACTATGGTTTCTACTGACTCCATATCACCTTTGCACCATCGTAAAGTCTTAAGGTCATAAGTTGAACCATTTTAAGTCAGGAATCACCCTGATACCAAGAACTTCCCCAGTTTAAGCATAAAAAGTCCCAGGTCTCAGGAAATCATTCTATCCCAATGTTGGGACGGTAGGTCACCCTATCATAAAGAGAGCTTCGATTGTGCCAGCTAGCTCACTGAAGACAGGCATTGTTACCTCAGTTCTCAGCAGCCCTGCAGATTCCACGTTGAGCTAACATTTTTATTCCCATGCACCATCCGTGTTACTCCTTTCCTGAGTCAAATTTGTGATACTCACTCAGGTAAGATCTGATGCTTAACAGCTCACGAAGTGCTAGACTGAAGTTCCTGCTCCCAGAGGTTATATATCTACCCTAACTCCCTCACCTTCTTGCCTGGAAATGGAGGAACTCCAGAAAACAAAAGGAAACCAAAGAAAAGCCATTACAAAGCACACTAACTTTTAGATGACTATTTCTATAAACATCTTAACATCATAGGCAAGAATGGCTCTGGTGTCAGGTACCTGGGTTATATCACTGCTCCATCATTTATAAGACATGTGAACTTGGCCCTGTTACTTCTGCTCTGTGTGCCTCTGTTTCCTCATCTGTAAAGTGGAAATGATAGTGATATTAGTGATCATAAGAATCATAATAGTGCATACTTCACAGAATTAAATCAATTAACACATGACCTCAGTAGTGTGTGCCACATAGCAATCACTCCATAAATGGAAGTTAATGCGATTATTCAAACCCTGATATTTGACTCCGACTCATTCAGTTACTTGTATGAGTAACACTCATCTTTCAGCTCCCAAGCAAATGAACTTGTAACATTCAAAGTCATTTCCTACAAAGCAGCTTCTTTTCCTCTCACTTATAATACCTAGTGGAAAATTCTACCCTGCACTTTACCCTGTCTCCAGTGTTGATAGAAGACAGGATGAATCAGCCCCACACAAGATGTTTATTAGTGCCCAGTCTGCTCGAGCATCCAGTAAGCTTACAAGCACAGGGAGGAGGCTTGGAAACACTTCAAAGCCTGCCGACACTCAGATTGCTTCTGGTGGCAGGGGGATGAGTATTGGTGGTCTGTCCTTAACCACACACTTCACCTCCATATGTCTCAGCCCTCTTCACCTTTCCCTCTGACTGTGACAATGAGAATATTGAAATCAATAAGTTCACTCTCCTTGCTCCAAGTACTCAAGTGCTTTGAAATGAAAAATGGTTCAGGAGGAAGAAGCCAAGAAGAGGCAGGGGGGACAGAGGTGGAAATCAGAACTGGCACTACCTACAGTCTAGAGGAAAAGGGAGAGAAGACCGGGAACTAGCAGGAAGAATACTTTGGTCCCACTCTAGTTTTTCACTACTCAGTAGTAGTGATAGGTAATTTGAACTCAATGGACTCTACAACCCCTCCCCTGTAAAATAAAGGCATTGGTCTAGATAAACAGCTATGAACCCTTCTAGTTCTAAAGATTCTAAACATATTTTTATGATAACATGTCAGGCAGCTGGCTTTAGCTTTCTTCATCTCCTTCATCAGTGCCTCCCCCATTGTTACACTGTTACAATACATTCCCCTAATACCATTCTCAGTTTCAAATCATTCTGTACCTTTGTCTTCCCTGCTAGATTAGATGTTCCTTAAGGGCAGACTTTGTTTTGATGTCATTTTGTTTTCAGTGCTTAGAACCATGCCAGACATGCATGCAAAAACGTTCAATAGGTGTTTTTGGAACTGAACGGTTGCATTAACCTCCTTACTCAAATTAGTCAGGATCTCAGCTAGAAACAGATGGCCCATTCACGCTGGGTAACTGAAGAGTCCAATGGGAGGACTATTTACAAGGTCTAGGCAGCATTAGGGTAAATTCACCACTGAGGGATCGTGAAGCATCCTGGGGCTACAATAGCAAGGAATTACTATCCGATTCTAGCCTCAGAGGGGTGAGGGGCAGAGAGCAGTTGCAGAAACTCTGACAAAGTAGCTAAAGCCTAGGTATGGAGAGAGGGCCGCCTGGCAGGATGTAGACCTTCTGGAGAAGGGCAGGAAGTGGGGACACATACCCATTCCAACCTCACCCCGCCCTGCTCCTCGAGTCCTTCAGTCTCCTGCCAGTGCCTGCCTTGGCTGAACACAAGGGGAAGCTGAGAGGATGGTAGAGTGTCCACACCTTCCATCGAAGTCAGCCTCCAGGGCACAGAGCAGGCGGAGCAAGGGAGAAGACCCAGTGGGGTAAACAGACAACAGCCAGCGCACTATCACCCGGCCCTCCTTCCAAAAGGATGCTGAGTGACACTAACCTTTCAGGTAACTTCCTTAACCCAAAAAATATATAACTTCCTTAAGCCAAAAAATATATCTCCATACACAGCAAATATACCTGTATACACATGTTTATACATTGCTTAATAAGTGTTACCTAGTTTCTAGAATAACCTTTTTCTCGTCACCAACCAGACTGTACGCTGCCCAAGGCCAAGGACAATGTCTTCTACCTCCAAGTGCATCTCAAGTTCATGCTTGCTATCCAAACAATGGGCACTCAATATTTTTAACTTGATGTCCATCTTTCACCAAGTTTTCATATATCAAACTATAGAGTTATCTCATGTTAGCAGATAACTAAATCTTAAGAAAGAGCCTGAAAAAATATACAGTGTGGTAATTGCCAAGCCCAGTGTTTCTGCTGAGTGATGACCATGGGGGCAAGATCTGTGTCTCTTCTCTTTAGAAACACTGGCTTTGGATTTCACTCCACAGTGGTTCCTAGAATTAGTTTACTCAACATATCTTTATTAATATTCAGGAGGAATGAGGAGCTGTACAAGACATTGTGAGAAATCAAAGGTCAATTTGACTTAGATTCTGTCCCAGGGAATTTAGAGGACAGTGGGAGAGATAAAGTATTGACATAATGAGGTAGAAAGAAGGAAAAGAAAACCCTCAGAAAAAAAGAAATCTAATGTTATGAGAGTTCTAACCAAGAGCAACGACTTTGGTGGAGGAACTTGGGATGGATGTCCTTTGGGTGAGGCCTTCAAGAACAGCAGTTCTTTGGTCCTGGAGAGACCGTAGAGGGAATATGCTCTGTGCATATGCCTCGAGGCTTTCAGGGAAAATACAACTGTGTTGGTTTTCCTGTGAGTGAAAAGAAAGTGTCTAATGGCTATACAACTGGGAAAACAATATGCCCAAATCAGATACAGGGGGCCTTGAATGGCAGGCTGAATCTCAACCACATTTCTCTAGGCAGTGGCGAGTCACTGACGGATTCTGAGCAGGTAATGAGAGCTGGAACTCCAAGGAAAAATAATAGTGAATGACAATGCTTTGAGAGCTTTCTCTGCCAAGCAGAGCTCGTAATACCATCCCCTAGTGGTGTAATCAAGGGTGAGGGTAGGAGTAGTCAGTTCCAGGACTGATATCATTTAGAACTATATAGGCATACGAAAATGAAAAGCATCCGGACTTTTACTTGGTTTCATTATTCTTTCCAAACTCTCCACAGACGGTGCCTCCCTCCCCTTTCTGCCGGCATCTAGGGCAAACCACTATACACTTATTAACTCATTTAATCTTCAAAACATCCCTGTGAGGTAGTACCTTTAAAATTGCCAGAGAGGCATAGAAAGATAAGTGAGTTTGTCAAGATAAGAAAGCTAGCAAATGGCAAGCCAGGATTTAAAGGCTGGCTCTCTGGTCCCTAAAACTATCCCAACTAGCCTGGCAAAAAAGGTGATTACTTCTTTTAAATCAGGGGTTGTGCCTATTGAATATAGCTCCTTGCAACCGTGTGGCAAATAGGGCCTTAAAGTGGCTATTTTGTGATGATTCCAGGACTAAAATGATTCATTTTTCTATATACACCTAGAATCCTAAATAGCCCTATCCTGATTTTAAGTTGGTTCTATTTTGAGTCCCTATAGCCATAAGTCAGGGTGTTTACTAAGAAACCAGGTGTATTTGACAGAAACAAAATAACTACAATTGTCTAATCAGGCATGTGGAGATAAGTGCTATGCCAGCTGCTATATGGGCAGGTCAGCGAGTTAACATTCTCAATGGTTAAGTGAAATCACTTCTTGCATTCTAACTAGACAGGCTATTTGCAACATTCCCTTTTAAGAGCTCCAAGCACTATTGTTCAAAATGGTTGTTCTTAATATTAAACCCTTTGACTATTCTAAATGCCAAGGGCAAAAGCTCTTTGTCAGACTACGTTTTGGGCGTGATTAGGCATTATAAGAGAATTTTGTATTATTAGCTTTTATCTTAGTACACGCACAGTGCACTTTGGATAAGAACCCCTTCTGATGGGTAGATGCAATAAGCACAGTTGCAAATATGGGATGCTTCTTGAGCCTAGTGTTTTTGCAGCCTACCTCTTTGTACCAAGCCTTTCTCCCCCAGCCTCCCTCTCTCTCCCCCCATAACCACCATCTCCCCCACTGTTGCCTCCAATGCCATAGTGCCCAGGGGGACGGCTGGCACAGCTTTGGAAGTTGGCACATGCATGAGGCCCTCAGGCTGGATCTAACCCCTACGGATTAAAATAATAATAGCAGGGCACCTAGGTGGCTCCATCAGTTGCATCCAACTCTTGACCTCAGCTCAGGTCTTGATCTCCTGGTCATGAGTTCAAACCCCATGCTGGGGTTCCGTGATGGGTGTGGAGCCTGTTTAAAAAGCAATGATAGTAATAATAATAACAACTGCTAATGCCCATTTGGTGATTTCACTTCACATGTACAATTTCATTTACTGCTCAAACAACTCCAATCGGTAGGAACTATTACTATCTCCATTTTCACATGAAAAAAAAAAAAAAAAGACTCAAAGGGGTTCAGTGAAATAGTCAAGATCACATTGTTCATAAATAGTAGCGTGTGAATTTGCTGGGAGGCCTATGTGACTTCAGAGTCCTTGCTCCTGCCCCCTCTGCTACACAAAGTATTTCCCCTGCAGTGGTACAATCAGAGGAAATAAAACAACAAAGGAAAGACAGAGAGTCTGAAAAAAAAGGGAGATGTCTGAAACAATTTCTGTAAGAAGCAACAGTCCTAGGATAGTTATCTCTTTCAGTGGGTACATTGGATGGGAAGGTTTGTTTTTTGTTTGTTTGTTTGTTTTTCCTCTTGGGACAGAGTTGAGCATTTGCAAAATTCTGTGCACCCCTGCTGGGTCATCCCCATGACTTCAGCTGGCTGACATTATTACCATTTTTCTCCACACACACACACACACACACACACACATCCTAGGAAAAGTAAATCACATTCTCCATAATATAAGAATCCCAGATCCCTGACCCTCCCCAATAAGACTTTGGTCTATTTATTTAGTGCACAAAACTCTTCTGTCTTGCATTAGCAAAAGAAAGTTAAAAAAAAAATGAGATTTGACCGGCAATATGTTATACGAAACTCTCCAAATTAAGCCCATTTTTTAAGATAATTGAATGCTAAGTTTTTTACTTATTTAAGAGCAATTCCATTCCACCCACTTTGCCTATTAGCATAGAAGACAGTCACAAGCACACTATAAATGTAGGGTGCTTCACCTACTCTATTCTTCCCCTAGTCAATATATCTTTTTAAGTAGAGAAAAAGATTTAAAAACACCAAATTCCCCTGCAAGGCAAATGCCAAACCTGAAGGTGCATTATAATGGTAAACACATCCTAAATCTAAAATGAATATGCTTAATATCCCCCCTGGTTTATCTCATTTTAATTTCATTAGATAAGCATACACCCATCTGGATCCAAATAATTCAGTGTCTATAGAGCTCTTCCAACTCTGTCATCCAGATACTCAGATGGCCTAGTGAAGGGGAGAAAGGTAAAGGGGTACGGAACTTGCTTAATCAGCAAGAGCATCCATGCAATAATTTGTCTCCTAAATAAGCAAGATGGCAGATAGACATTTTCATGCATAATAATCCTGAATAATTCTTAGAGGCTTCTTGGAATGTTGATTTGGAAATGGTTCTTCACCCTGCCAGGGCTCAGTAGGAGGAAGTGTTATGATCAGTTAATGATGTCTTACATAGGGTGCCTGGATGGCTCAGTTGTTAAGCATTTGCCTTCAGCTCAGATCATGATTCCAGGGTGCTGGGTTCAAGCCCTGTGTTGGGCTCCCTGATCAGTGGGAAGCTTGCTTCTCCCTCTTCTACTCGCCTGGCTTGTGTTCCCTCTCTCGCTGTCTCTCCTTCTCTTTGTCAAATAAATGAATAAATAAATAAAATCTTTAAAAAAAAAAAAGATGTCTTACAGAGGTGCAGGAAGGAGGGACAGTTTTAGTTTGGCATAACATGCTGGACAAAATGATGATGCAATCAACCCATCAACTTTTGTTGCTACTAAGATTGAGTTTCCCATAACCCATTCTCATTATTTGCCCCTAGGTTCTCTTGTATGTATATTGTTTGTCTAGAATGTACAGTAATAAATGCAGTTTATAATTTTTAAAAGAATGGTATGTTAACTCTTGTATATCCCTCCATTTAGTCCTTCTATCACCATCTCCACTACCAGCACCATAGTGCAAGGGACTATCACTTCTTATTTGGCCTTTAGCAACAACCTTCTAAAGAGCCACTATGAACCAACTCTTAGCCTACCGTCCCTCTTCTTATTACTGATAAAGAATTCATTTTAAAATGTTAACCTGATCATATCTGCTTAAAACAAGTCAGTGGCTTCCCATGGCTCTCAAGATAAAGTCCAGATTCCTTAATCAGGTTGGCAAGGCCCTTGTACTCAGCTCTCAAATCTTCTTCCCAGCTTTATCTTTTACCACATGTCCCCTAACTCTTCCTGAGCTCCATCCACCATGGTCTTTCAGCTCCTCAAATGTGCTCTACTCTCACTCATCACGGTCTTCTGCCCATAAGCTCTATCTGCCCAAAAAGTCTCTTCCTTCCAACCTAACCTCCTCCTCCACATTTGTCAAATCACTCAGCCTAGTCAGCTTTCATCTGGAGAGCCTTTCCTCAAGTAACTATGTAACCTGTCATCCAAACCAGGACAATTTTTAGAACGAGAGGACTGTCAAAAATTAAGTTGGGGCTGGGGGCGGGGGGTGGGGGAGTGCTGGGTGGCTCAGTCATTAAGCATCTGCCTTTTGCTCAGGTTATGATCCCAGAGTCCTGGGATGGAACCCCACATCAGGTTCCCTGTTCAGCAAGAAGCCTGCTTCTCCCTCTCCCTCTACCCTGGCTTGTGTTCCCTCACTCACTGTCTTTCTCTCTGTCAAATAAATAAATAAAATCTTTGAAAAAAAATTTTAAGTTGGGACCATGGGCTAGGACCCTCCCGTTATATGTGCTCATGGTAGCTCATATAGGTATATAGCCCTTTATCCTGAAAGAGGAAGATGTATGAATGGAAGAGGGTTAAGACTGCCTTGTTTATTGAAACTCAAATCACCTCCTGTATCCTTATTCCTCTAATGACAAAGTACAACTCAAATTGTAGCCACCACATGTTTAAAACTTCAAAGATGTGGCTTTATCTCTAAATTCTTTCATGGGAGAGAGCCAGCGTGGGAAAGAGAATACATTCATCATATAGTTTCTGGGTGGAGAGGAACAAACACATGCTACTTGGATAGATATCTCAGTTTTATTTTCAACTGAGAAATAATTTAATTGCCTTTTTTGATTGTGAAAATAATGTGCTCATTATTTTTAAAAAAATTTAAACAAAACAGAAATGCAGAAAGTAGAAAGTAAAACACACACATACCAAAAATCTCCCATAATCTAATTCTCTTTAATGAAATCATTGCTGATAATAAGGAGTATATTCCTCCAATCTTTTTTCTATGTCTGAACATACGTTTGTGTGGATATTTTTAAAATGGGATTACTTTTTAAAAAATGGGATTACTGTCCTGTAACGTGCTTTTATTATTATTTTTATTTATTTATTTATTTTTACTGAATATACTATGAGTGTCTTTTGAGAAAGAGAAGAAAAGCCTCTGACATTTGACAGCTGGCTGAGTGCTACCAGCTAGAACTTGATGTTCTCTGTGAAATATAAACCATTTCATAGAACATCAACATCGGATAAAACCACTCTGTGAACATGATGGATCAAGACAGAAACAAGACAACCTGTACTCAGGCCTGAACACAAAGAAAACATGAACATTGTCTAAGACACCACAAAAATAACCAGACATTTTCCTTTCCTGACTAGTAACAGAGACTGCTGCTTCTTTATCAATTATAGATTTAGCCTTGCTTACTGTCTTCCTTCTAGAAAAGATTTATTAAGATATACCTTCATGGAATTGCTCCACTGCTCGACAGCATCCAAACCACAGCAAAGCCCTGCTTCCTTAAACCCTCCCTGAAACGACCCGACACAAGGCCAAATCCTTGATAAGTCATTTCTAACACCCTCTAACTGAGATGCCTCAAGATTTCCCATGGCAAGGTTCCCCCTCTCTGAAATGAGGAGTAATCCCAACCTGTTCAACTACAGATGTGTGCCTGGTGGGAATTAGCTGGAGGGAGTTTGATGTTCACATTCACATAACTGTTCATTTATTTTTAAAAATAATGTTATGATAATCTATTACATGAATATACCATATTTTATGTAATTGAACAACTGTACTAATTAAGTGTTTCTAATGACAGTGCAATAAATACCTTTCTTTACATATTTTTACACAATTGCCTAGTAATTTCCTTATTATAAATTACTAAAAATTGCTGAGTCAAAGACTATACTCATTTTCATTTCATTTTAAACTATTTTTTAATAATATAAATGTGATACAGGATCGTGACAAAACATAAATCATCAAAAGTTAAAAAAAAAAAAAAAAGCCAGGGGCACCTGGGTAGCTCAGTGGGTTAAAGCCTCTGCCTTCAGCTCAGGTCATGATCCCAGGGGCCTGGGATCGAGTCCCATATGGGGCTCTCTGCTCAGCAGGGAGCCTGCTTCCTCCTCTCTCTCTGCCTTGCCTCTCTGCCTACTTGTGGTCTCTGTCTGTCAAATAAATAAATAAAATCTTCAAAAAAAAAAAAAGCCATAGGAGATACCACCTCACACCTGTTGGAATGGCTATTATATATTTTTTTAAAAGTTCAGCTGTGGGGTGCCTGGGTGGCTCAGTGGGTTAAGCCTCTGCCTTCAGCTCGGGTCGTGATCTCAGGGTCCTGGGATTGAGCCCTGCATCAGGCTCCCCACTCAGGCTTCCCCCTCTCTCTCTGTCTGCCTCTGCCTACTTGCGATATCTCTGTCAAATAACTAAAAAAAAAAAAAGTTCAGCTGTGCATAAACTTATAAACAAAAGACCTCTTTCTTTCCACAATCCTCCAGTATAACATTCCTTAGCGATAACAATGTACATCCTTCTACAACATTCGCCCCCCATAAATGGATAAAAGTTGTGATCATGTATAGACATATATACCCACACATATACACACATATATATAGATGAATATTCTTTTTTTGGTAAAAGGTTATGTTATGCTTGTAATTAATTTTGACTCATATTGTAAAATTATCTACCACCTTTACACTCCTACCACCAGTGTATGAGAATGTCTAATTTCAGCATGTAAATTTAACATTTAGAGTATTAAGAAGAAAAACCTATGGCCAAACTCAGTTTCACACTCCTTATTTGTAAAAGCCAGCTAACAGTATCTTTTCTTGAAAAGCTGTTTCAGACATTAAGTGAGATGATATAAAGAGAAATTCCATGCATTTTCTAGCACACAAAATGTATATGCATAAATAATAATAATTGATATTATCATTTGGTTTATCTGCCACATTAAATTAGCACAGTGTAATGCTCCCCGTTCCAGTCTTTAATGTTAAGAAATGTTAGAAAATAAATCTAACATTTCAAACCTTAGGACCCGAATTACATTTTAATAGCAAGGGTCTAAAAAATTTTAAATGATGTGATTTGAGCTGGCAACAGTCTCTAGGAAAGAAAAATATCTTCCATATTATCTGGCTAATCAGTCCTCTGGCTACAATTTTCTATTGATTTCTCCCTTGGAGAATTTGAGAATATTCTAATACCCAGAACTTTGGCACACAAGCACTTGATAAATGTCTCCAGATTCTATCTTACAGAGCAATAATGCAATTTGGGTGAAAATAAAGATGTGGCTGAGTGGAAGCTCTGAAGGATGAACGGGTAGATTTCACGGACCCATTTCCCTATTACAGAAAGAGATATTTATTGCCTGCAGCACAGCTGAGGGACTGCATTTGGAAATGCCATAGACAGTAGTCTGTGGCTGAGGTCCTGGGGCTCAGCCCAGGATAAGGCATTTGGCAGGTTCAGCCCGAGAATGGCAGGAAGCCTGCTTTCCAAACAGCAGCTGCAGAAAGAGACAGAGTTTGTTAAAACTTATTTGGCCTCATTTTCCTCTCTCCCTGCACCCTTTAGGCACTCTCCCAGGCACAGTGCTGTCTTTGTAATCCGAGACAGGGGAGCAGGGAAGGGAAAGAAAGGAAGGGGAAAGGGGAGGAAAAGGGGTAAGGAAAAGAGGAGAGAGAGAGAGGGATGAGGACAAAAGGAAAAGTGCATCAAAAACTAATGATACACCGTATGGTGACTAACGTCACATAATAAAAAAGGAAAAACGCATGGAAGAGATTGAGAAAGAGAAATGGGAGGAAGCTGGAGAAAAGATGAGAAATCACTTCTGGACAATAAGAACCACTCTCAGGATATACGACACAAAGGAAATCTGGGGTCTTTCTGCATTGAGGCCTTTAATCTGAAACTATGGATGTATTAATATTATTGTTATTATTATTACCATTATGATCTCCTTTATCAAAGTTATATATATATCTATTGTTTTAACTGTGGTGATAAATGAAAATTTTAAATAGTAACTTCCCACTTCGTAAAAAAAAAAACTACACAGAAATATTAAATAACTGTATTACTATTACTCCAGAAGTTGATGACCAAGGGGATATTAAGAAACAGATTTCCAGAACCCCAACCTAATGCTCCCTCTCCAATACCAGGCTTCTGATTAATTCTCTATGCTTCCCCCATTTGTTTGGTGGATTGATCACACTATTATGGATGTCACCTAATTGACAGGAACGGCTTGATAAATTAGAGCTCAGCTTCCACAAACAGGTATAAGTTTGGATGTGAGTTTGGGTTTCATCGTGTATTAGCTATAGAACCATAAACAAGGTCCTTACCCCTCTATAAGGTAGTTTCCTTATCCAGAATGAAAATATCCAAAATGGGAATAATCATAATACATAGCTAAAAAGGATACTATGAAGATTAAACAAAGTAATGCTCATGATGTGATTAGCATGGTTCCTGACACAGTGAAAACCCAATAAATGTTGGGGGAGGTGGTGGTAGTTAAGGACTAGTGAATTACTATCAGATTATATGGACAGGATTTCTCAGTTGCATAGCAGATCTTGAAAAAGTGTTTTCATGATCTCCACTACATTTTCGATTTTAAAAAGCACCTGAAATTTTTTTTTTCTGGAGCTAGAGAGAAAAGTTGCTCCAAGAAAACATAAACCAGAGGGCAAACTTTGGTATTTATTTAGCTGAAGTTCCCAGGTCTCCAAAGATTAGGGAGTGAGAGGTGCCATGAATTCTATACTTCACTAGGGTGACTCTTGAAGTCATTTAATGTCACGGAGAAAAACAAACCCATCATATTAGTGGTTCTTTACCTTTAGGGACAAATTCATCTTCTCAAGGCTCTGATGAAAGCTATGGAAAAGAATTCACAAACATGCAAAATTTCGCATCCAATTTTAAGAATTAAGCCCCTATGAAATGCCAAGCACACTTTGGCAGATGAAGAAAAGATAAAAGACGTAGGCAAAAACAGCTTTGCCTTTCTATACTTAAGATCTGCAGCAAAGTGGAGTTTTGATCCTAGATTATTCTCCCTGCTGACTTGCTGCTTTGGAATGTCAGCATCTCCTCTAACCTATTTAAGGGGTAAGTGTGCACATGAATATTAGGTCAGAAGTGGAGAAATGGGACGGAGGTGGGGGGGGAGGAGATATAGCAAATGTGTGGGCAAGAACCTAGATCCTTTATTATGCCTCCTTCAGCTTTCTCACATGATGGGGTGGGGGCAGGGAACAAAGCTGGATGAATTTATAGGAACAAAGAAAGGTCTCTTCTAACCCTGTGATCTGTACTGAGAAAATCCAATCTTGTCCACACTTTCCATGAGGCATCAGTTGCTCTTTATAGTTGTTAAGGCAGCAGATTATTATTAGTCCTATGGAAAATATTGAACCACAGTTGTTCTCAGGAATATCTTGCTGCTTAAGCTGAAATGTCACAAGGTATTTGATCATAGATAGATACCAACAGGGCAGGCAAAGTCCTCTCGCCTGGAAAGCAAAAGGCATAAAGAAATGACAGAGGTAGGCACAATACAGATCTGAGGATGCCACAGACAGATAATACATTCTTTCTGAGAATGGTTATTTGGCCTTAGAATGTGGCTTGTAACCCTCAAATTGTCTTCCTTACACTTGTTCAGGTAAGGGAGGCATTTGCAGCCTTGGAATATAACATGTCCTTACCAATCATTTGATAAAGTTGCAAATAAAAGAGTTCCAGACCTCTTTGGTAATAAAAGTTCTCACCCTATCTTTCTCACACCTTGCCTCCCTATGAAAATAAATTACGTTTATCTGACTAATGCTTCCCAAGGATCCGTTCAAAATAAAAGCAAAAAGGAAAAGTGTGACTCACTCTATTTTAAATATCTTTAAAATGTGACTGATTCATAGAATCAAAATACCTGATGTTGAAAAAATCTTCTAAAGTCACTTAGATTTAGCAACTTGAGGGAGAATAATGATAGGCAGATTGAATAAAAAGACCAAGGTAATTTTTTTTCTCCTTCCTTCATTCCTTTCTTCCTTTCTTTCTAGTAATGAGGTTTCATTAACTCAGGCACACTGTGTACACAGAATAACCAGAATTAAGCTGACAAAGTGTTACTGAGCAGAGAGCTAACTCTAGCAAATAGATAAGAGTAGTTTATAATCACATACCAATCACCCATCATTACTTCTGCACACATGGATTTAAGATGTCTTAGAGGTGGGGCACCTGGGTGGTTCAGTGGGTTAAAGCCTCTGCCTTCGGCTTAGGTCATGATCCCAGGGTCCTGGGATCAAGCCCAGCATCGGGCTCTCTGCTCAGCAGGGAGCCTGCTTCCTCCTCTCTCTCTGCCTGCCTCTCTGCCTGCTTGTGATCTCTGTCTGTCACATAAAAAAATCTTAAAAAAAAAAAAAATGTCTTAGAGGATTTGAAGGTACTGTGTTTTCCAGTGTCCCTATAAGCCTATATGGCCCTTGGGTTTGCTAGTCACTTTTCTTTCCTTCCATACATGGGACAAAATCTCTTTTGATCCAGATTCTACTCCTAAAACTCTAAATTAATGATGCCTGCACAATGCAGGTTTCAACGCACATGGATTTCTGTCTCTATGTCTCCCTCACTTTGCTTTCAGCCCAGCCTGTTTCCGGAGCGTCACCCATTTCTGGTTCTCCACTGCAATTCTTCAAACTAGAAAACTTGAACCCTCCTATGCACATATTTTCCAAAGGCTGTGTGAGCATGAATAGTTTCAAGAGAATACTTTTCCCTAAAACTTATCTCCTAAGAAAGTGTAACTGGTCAGCATTGTGCTCACTGCCTTCCCATCTCTCCTCACCCAAGTTTTTCCCTGTTTACAAAAAAAAAGGGCACAGCTCTCTCCTATGATTTTTACTATCGTAAGATTAATCAGGTGGTTTCCAAATCTTTGCTTTCAATGAATTTGAAGGAGAATTGAATGAACATCTTCACTAACACATCATTAAAATGAGTTTGATGATAGATTATATGATTCTTGGCATATATCTTTAAAGGTGTTCACAGCATTGAGTAACATTGCTCTAAAAAACAGCAGAGACGTGACAATGAACTGATGTATCATGTCTCAGTCTAACAATAAGTAATTCTTATCCTCAATACTGGGGCTAATTAAAAAAGAAAATCAACCCCAATTATCTCATTAAAAGATGCATTTCCGGGGAGAAGTCAAGATGGCGGAGAAGTAGCAGGCTGAAACGACATTGGGTAGCAGGAGATCAGCTAGATAGCTTATCTAACCATTGTGAACACCTACAAATCCAATAGGAAATTGAAGAGAAGAAGAGCAACAATTCTAGAAACAGAAAATCGACCACTTTCTGAAAGGTAGGACCTGTGGAGAAGTGAATCCAAAGCGACAGGAAGATAGACCGGCGGGGAGGGGGCGGCTCCCGGCAAGCAGCAGAGCAACGGAGCACAAAATCAGGACTTTTAAAAGTCTGCTCCACGGAGGGACATCTATCCCGAGGCTAAACCGGGGGGAAACCCAGGCAGGGTCAGTGTAACCCCAGGTCCTGCAGGGTCACAGAAGGACCGGGGGCATCTGAGTGCCACAGAGCTCGCAGGTATTAGAGTGGGGAAGCCGGCTACAGCGACAAAGCAGAGGAGTGAGCTCTCAGCCCAGGGTTACCTTGTGCCGGTCACAGGCTGGGTGGGCTCGGAGCGCAGCCTGAGGCCATGGAGATGGAAGCGACCAGGCACATTTCTCCAAGTGCCAGCAATTGACCACTTTCCTACCGGCGCAACCGCAGGCCAGGGAGGCGGGATGGTTGGGCTCTTTTCTCTGAGGGCACACTGAGGAGCAGAACCCCAAGCTCTTGGCTCCTCCACGATTGGGAGGCTGCCATCTTCATTCCCGTCCTCCGGAACTCTACGGAAAGTGCTCAGGGAAACAAAAGCTCCCGAAAGCAAACCCGAGCAGATTACTTGGCCCGGCCCCTGGCAAGGGCAGTGCAATTCCGACTGCGGCAAAGACACTTGAGAATCACCACAACAGGCCCTTCCCCCAGAAGATCAACAAGAAACCCAGCCAAGACCAACTTCACTCACCAAGAACAGCGGAATTCTAGAGGAGGAGAAAGCAAATCTTATCTGGACAAAATGACAAGGCGAAAAAACTCACCACAAAAAAAGAACAAAAGGCAGTACCGAAGGCTGGAGACCTAATCAATACGGACATTGGTAACATGACGGATCTAGAGTTCAGAATGATAATTCTCAAGCTTCTAGCCGGGCTCGAAAAAGGCATAGAAGATATTAGAGAAACCCTCTCCAGAGAGATAAAAGCCCTTTCTGGAGAAATAAAAGAACTAAAATCTAACCAAGTTGAAATCAAAAAAGCTATTAATGAGGTGCAATAAAAAATGGAAGCTCTCACTGCTAGGATAAATGAGGCAGAAGAAAGAATTAGTGACATAGAAGACCAAATGACAGAGAATAAAGAAGCTGAGCAAAAGAGAGACAAACAAATACTGGACCACGAGGAGAGAATTCGAGAGATAAGCGACACCATAAGACGACACAATATTAGAATAATTGGGATTCCAGAAGAAGAAGAAAGAGAGAGCAGAAGGTATATTGGAGACAATTATTGGAGAGAATTTCCCTAATATGGCAAAGGGAACAAACATCAAAATCCAGGAGATGCTAAGAATGCCCCTCAAAATCAATAAAAATAGGTCCACACCTTGTCACCTGATAGTAAAATTTACAAGTCTTAGCGACAAAGAGAAAATCCTGAAAGCAGCCCAGGAAAAGAAGTCTGTAATATACAAGGGTAAAAACATTAGATTGGCAGCAGACCTATCCACAGAGACCTGGCAGGCCAGAAAGAACTGGCATGATATATTCAGAGCACTAAACGAGAAAAACATGCAGCCAAGAATACTATATCCAGCTAGGCTATCATTGAAAATAGAAGGAGAGATAAAGAGCTTCCAGGACAAACAAAAGCTGAAAGAATTTGCAAACACCAAACCAGCTCTACAGGAAATATTGAAAGGGGTCCTCTAAGCAAAGAGAGACCCTAAAAGTAGTAGATCAGAAAGAAACAGAGACAATATACAGTAACAGTCACCTCACAGGCAAAACAATGGCAATAAATTCATATCTCTCAATAGTTACCCTGAATAAAAAAAAAAAAATAGTTACCCTGAATGTTAATGGGCTAAATGCCCCAATCAAAAGACACAGGGTATCAGAATGGATAAAAAACCAAAACCCATCAATATGCTGCCCACAAGAAACTCATTTTAGACCCGAAGACACCTCCAGATTTAAAGTGAGGGGGTGGAAAACAATGTACCATGCTAATGGACATCAGAAAAAAGCTGGGGTGGCAATCCTTATATCAGATCAATTAGATTTTAAGCCAAAGACTATAATAAGAGATGAGGAAGGACACTATATCATGCTCAAAGGGTCTGTCCAACAAGAAGACCTAACAATCTTAAATATCTATGCCCCTAACATGGGAGCAGCCAACTATATAAACCAATTAATAACAAAATCCAAGAAATACATCGACAGTAATACAATAATAGCAGGGGACTTTAACACACCCCTCACTGAAATGGACAGATCATCTAAGCAAAAGATCAACAAGGAAATAAAGGCCTTAAATGACACACTGGACCAGATGGACATCACAGATATATTCAGAACATTCCGTCCCAAAGCAACAGAATATACATTGTTCTCTAGTGCACATGGAACATTCTCCAGAATAGACCACATCCTGGGTCATAAATCAGGTCTCAACCGGTATCAAAAGATTGAGATCATTCCCTGCATATTTTCAGACCACAATGCTCTGAAGCTCGAACTCAATCACAAGAGGAAATTTGGAAAGAACGCAAATACATGGAGACTAAACAGCATCCTTCTAAAAAATGAATGGGTCAACCAGGAAATTAAAGAAGAATTGAAAAAAATCATGGAAACAAATGATAATAAAAACACAACTGTTCAAAATCTGTGGGACACAACAAAGGCAGTCCTGAGAGGAAAATATATAGCGGTGCAAGCCTTTCTCAAGAAACAAGAGAGGTCTCAAACACACAAATTAACCCTACACCTAAAGGAGCTGGAGAGAGAACAACAAAGAAAGCCTAAACCCAGCAGGAGAAGAGAAATCATAAAGATCAGAGCAGAAATCAATGAAATAGAAACTAAAAAAACAATAGAACAAATCAACAAAACTAGGAGCTGGTTCTTTGAAAGAATTAATAAGATTGACAAACCCCTGGCCAGACTTATCAGAAAGAAAAGAGAAAGGACGCAAATAAATAAAATCATGAATGAAAGAGGAGAGATCACAACCAACACCAAAGAAATACAAACAATTATAAGAACATACTACGAGCAACTCTATGCCAACAAATTTGACAACCTGGAAGAAATGGATACATTTCTAGAGACATATAAACTACCACAACTGAATCAGGAAGAAATAGATAACCTGAACAGACCCATAACCAGTAAGGAGATTGAAACAGTCATCAAAAATCTCCAAACAAACAAAAGTCCAGGACCAGACGGCTTCCCAGGGGAATTCTACCAAACATTTAAAGAAGAATTAATACCTCTTCTCCTGAAACTGTTCCAAAAAATAGAAATGGAAGGAAAACTTCCAAACTCATTTTATGAGGCCAGCATCACCTTGATCCCAAAACCAGACAAGGATCCCACCAAAAAAGAGAATCACAGACCAATATCCTTGATGAACACAGATGCGAAAATTCTCACCAAAATACTGGCCAAAAGGATCCAACAGTACATTAAAAGGATTATTCACCACGACCAAGTGGGATTTATTCCAGGGCTGCAAGGTTGGTTCAATATCCGCAAATCCATCAATGTGATACAATACATTAATAAAAGAAAGAATAAGAACCATATGATACTCTCAATAGATGCTGAAAAAGCATTTGACAAAGTGCAGCATCCCTTCCTGATTAAAACTCTTCAAAGTATAGGGATAGAAGGCACATACCTCAATATTATCAAAGCCATCTATGAAAAACCCACTGCAAATATCATTCTCAATGGAGAAAAACTGAAAGCTTTTCCGCTAAGGTCAAAATCTATAAAGAGCTTATCAAACTCAACACCCAAAGAACAAATAATCCAGTCAAGAAATGGGCAGAGGACATGAACAGACATTTCTGCAAAGAAGACATCCAGATGGCCAACAGACACATGAAAAAGTATTCCACATCACTCGGCATCAGGGAAATACAAATCAAAACCACAATGAGATACCACCTCACACCAGTCAGAATGGCTAAAATTAACAAGTCAAGAAATGACAGATGCTGGCTAGGATGCAGAGAAAGGGGAACTCTCCTACACTGCCGGTGGGAATGCAAGCTGGTGCAACCACTCTGGAAAACAGTGTGGAGGTTCCTCAAAAAACTGAAAATAAAGCTACCCTATGACCCAGCAATTGCACTCCTGGGTATATACCCTAAAGATACAAACGTGGTGCTCCGAAGGGGCATGTGCACCCGAATGTTTATAGCAGCAATGTCCACAATAGCCAAACTGTGGAAAGAGCCTAGATGTCCATCAACAGATGAATGGATAAAGAAGAGGTGGTATATATACACAATGGAATACTATGCAGCCATCAAAAGACATGAAATCTTGCCATTTGCGACGACGTGGATGGAACTAGAGGGTATCATGCTTAGCAAAATAAGTCAATCGGAGAAAGACAACTATCATATGATCTCTTTGATATGAGGAAGTGGAGATGCAATGTGGGGGAGCTGGGGGGAGGTAGGAAAAGAAAAAATGAAAAGATGGGATTGGGAGGGAGACAAACCATAAAAGACTCAATCTCAAAAAACAGACTGAGGGTTGCTGGGGGGAGGGGGGACGGGAGAGGGTGGTGGGGATATGGACATTGGGGAGGGTATGTGCTATGATGAGTGCTGTGAAATGTGTAAACCTGGCAATTCACAGACCTATACCCCTGGGGATAAAAATACATTATATGTTCATTAAAATAAATAAATAAATAAATAAATAAATAAATAAATAAAAAGGAAAAAAAAAGATGCATTTCCAATAAAATTCTATTTAGTGTTTATTGAAATTTGTATTATACATATTATGTGATCAATTGTCTACTAATTGTAAAAATAGTTTAACACCGAAGAAATTTTTAACATTTCAACTTTATAGACACAAAAAATTCTAATCTTTTTAAAATTCATATTTATATGCACATTTGTGCAGTAACTAAGCAAGTAGATCAATAAAGCTTTCAAAAGAAAAATGTATCATTTTAGGATAAAATTCTGTGGGAAAATAGAATGGAAATTTGAGTTCAACGAGAAAAAGCAATCATATATATTTTTTTCACTATGTAACAAAAACTTTCTTGAAGTATATTGTTAAATAGGTGCTGATGATCAGATCACTGTGGTTTATAGGTCTGGGATATGATACATTTAAAAGACAGATGTGACATTTTCTTTTAAAATAGGAGTAGTGATATCATACTAGAAATCATATCCTTTGTTTTAAACAAAATGAAAAATATTAGGTATCAACTCACAAATGTGCAAGAAGGTAGCTTTTCAAAACAAAACATTTGAAGAAACGAAAACATTACGAGTCCTTTGTTCTTGAACCTTGGCACTCAGAGTGTGGTTCTTGGACTCCATCAGGATCACCTGGGACCTTAGAACTACAGCTTTCAGGCTCCACCTGCTGAATGAGAATCATTTCACTTAGATTCCTGAGGGATCCACATCCCACTGAAGTTTAAGAAATGCTATAGATTTCTTCACCTGGACCATATCTCAAAGTTAAAGTATCATCCCCTTAACCTTCAACATTTCTTCCACTGTTTTCCATCCCAGAAAATTGCATGTTTTCAGTGAATCCTGGCTGGAAACTTTAGAATCATCCCTGAAGCTTTGTCCTTAGACTTACTCCATCACTCTTCACATCCAATCAGTAAAGACCCAACCAGTAAAGATTTACTTTCTTCATCAGTCAATGTGAACCAGGCAATGAACATAGAAAATTAAATAAGATCTAGTCCAGCCACCTTGAGCATCTGTCTTCCAATGCCCTCTCTGGTGGGCAGCCTCATGATCCCCACTGGTCCCTGTGTCCTGGTCTTCACACCTTTCTATAATCTTCACCTCTTGAGTGTGTATAGGGGTGCATCTGTGACATGCTCCTAACCAATACAACAAGATAGGTCACCCTCATGATTCTATTGTATAAGACTCCTAGCAGTCTTGCTCTGGAGTCTATCACTGTATTACTGGTCTTGGAGACATGCGTGGAGAGGTTGTAAATTACAGAGATACAGAGAAGGTCACATGGCAAGGAGGGAGGGACAAGGGAGGCCTCTAAGAGCTGAGAGAAGCCTTTGGCTGATAGCCAACAAAAATACTGAAGGTCCCAGAACTACGCTGCAAACATAAATAAATACAAATATTCTTTCAATAACCTGAAAGAGCTTAAAGAAGATTCTTCTTCACTCCAACCTTCAGAAGAGAATGCTACCCGGCCAGCACTTTGATCGCTGTCTTTGAGAGACCCTGAAACCCAACTAAAAGAGAACCCAGTCAAGCCATTCATGGGCTTGGGGATGTGAGGTAACACACAGAAACTATGTGACACTAAATGTGTGTTGTTGTAAGCCACTAAATCTGTGATAATTTATTAGGCATTAAAGAAAACTCTTCCTGCTCTGATAATGCCTTAGCTAGCCGTGTGAGAAGACCCTCCTCATTGCCTTTCTGCAGAGTCTCTCTCCTCTCTTCATCCAGCTTTGACAGTGCTAGCAGAGTAACTAGAAAACCTTACTCTGTGAAATCCATGCTTAGAACACTTGAAGGCCTAGGAAAAAATGCTTAGCATATTGTAAGTTTTCAATAAATATGTGTTGAATGGAAGACAATATAAAAGCAGTAAGGAGTTACCTGTATATAACACAATCTTAAGCAAAAGACAAATCAGTTTCCAAAGACACAGCACAGGTCCTCAAGATGCAACAAGTACCTGGGGCTAATAATACATTATAGGTTAATTTAAAAAAAAAATGCAACAAGTATACCTAGCAAGGCAGATAATGAGGCTGACATAGTGGATATTTTGCTTTAATTTTTGCTTGATAACTATTCTTTGCCTTCTCTGAAAAGTTATCTCTCATACTTAGCTGTCCTTTTCTTTAATAAGAAAAATAGGTAATTTTCTGGAGGTGCCTAATTTTTACATTTTAAAACCATGTTCTATTTCCAATTGTAGGGAGAAGGGGACTTTCTATTCACTGAACACCAGATCCCCTACTATACACTTCACTGGCTCCCACTGAAATTTGGGGATCCAGCACATGCCCAGCATACACATACCCCAGAGAAACACTTCCTCCCATCAAAGTAACTTTCACATTTCCCTCCGTTTTTGCTTTATTCATTCACAGAGAGCTCTGAGTGTTGCCAAGTTCAAAGTGTGTTGCTAAGACACTCACTTGCCCTGGGATAAGGAGCAGGAATCAAAGGCAACTTGCTAATGGTTTCATTACTGACTCATTCATCAACCTTGGAAGACCTAGGGCTGCTATACCTCTTGGTTTCTCCAAACAGTAATTAAAAAAACTGTAACAGTGGATGTTCTGTGCAGGGATATGTTCCTATTTGTTCCCATTGTGACAGTGGGCAGTAGCTACCAAGTCCCACCTCCTGTCTTAGCTCTGTACAGTCCATGGTGCACACCAATACCAGATTAACTTTCACATAGCACAACTAGCACACCTCTCATCCATCTGTCCTTACACTCACACTGAAGTCTTTCATTGACTCTCAAGGCATTAAGATTCCTTTCTAACTGTTTAATGAGAAGAGATCCTTTAGAATCTGGCCTCATACTTCTGCTGACACTCTCTGCCTACGCTGCATACTCCCTGTACCTCAGCAACCTGGCTCACTAGTTAACCCATGTCTTCCCATCCTCCCCCCAATTTTTTTTTTTTTTTTTTTTTTTTGGTTACCTTGTAGGGTGGTTTAGAATGAAGTCCACTGATGTTTCTGCTGACTGGAATTTTCCCCATCCTTCAAAGCCTTTGAGATACCTTTCTTGACACCATGTTCCTAAACAAAAGCAATCTCCCTCTCCCCTAATTCCTGTGACTGTGTCCTTTCACTTTTTGAGGTTCCTGCTTTCTCCCTCCCACCCCACAATCCCAGTTAGTCTACTGAGCTACTTGTTTATAGGCACTGGGTTCCATAACTGTGTCCCACAGGACAGCTTACAAAAGCAGGTATTTAATCTATCTATCACACAATAATAATGGCTAACATTTGTTGAGTGTGTTATACAAGAGTTTATGCTAAGCATACTACATGCATTACCTTATTAACTCTTTGTTATAACCTCAAGAGGCAGTGTTATTAATTCTACTTTAAAAATTAGGAAACTGAGGTTCTAAAAAGTTCTAAACTAGCTCAGGGTCACAGTCACATAGTTTTTAAGTGACCAATTCAAGATATGATAAGAAATTTGTGTGACTCAAAAATAGATTCAAAATGGATGAAGGACCTCAATATGAGAAAGGAATCCATCAAATTCCTCGAGGAGATCACAGGCAACAATCTCTTCAACCTCAACCACAGCAACTTCTTCCTAGGAACATTGCCAAAGGCAAGGGAAGCAAGGGCAAAAATGAACTACTGGGACTTCATCAAGATCAAAAGCTTTTGCACAGCAAAGGAAACAGTGAACAAAACCAAAAGACAATTGACAGAATGGGAGAAGATATTTGCAAATGACATATCAGATAAAGGGCTAGAATCCAAAATCTATAAAGAACTTATCAAACTTGGGGTGCCTGGGTGGCTCAGCAGGTTAAAGCCTCTGCCTTCAGCTCAGGTCATGATCTCGGGGTCCTGGGATCGAGCCCCGCATCGGGCTCTCTGCTCAGCAGGGAGCCTGCTTCCTCCTCCCTCTCTCTCTGCCTGCCTCTCTGCCTACTTGTGATCTCTGTCTGTCAAATAAATAAATAAAATCTTTAAAAAAACAAACGAAACAAAAAAAAAAAGAACTTATCAAACTCAACACCCAAAGAACAAATAATCCAATCAAGAAATGGGCAGAGGACATGAACAGACATTTCTGCAAAGAAGATATCCAGATGGCCAACAGACACATGAAAAAGTGCTCCACATCACTCAGCATCAGGAAAATACAAATCAAAACCACAATGAGATACCACCTCACACCAGTCAGAATGGCTAAAATTAACATGTCAGGAAATGACAGATGCTGGCTAGGATGCAGAGAAAGGGGAACTCTCCTACACTGTTGGTGGGAATGCAAGCTGGTGCAACTACTCTGGAAAACAGCATGGAGGTTCCTCAAAAAGTTGAAAATAGAGCTACCCTATGACCCAGCAATTGCACTCCTGGGTATATATCCTAAAGATACAAACGTGGTGCTCCGAAGGGGCACGTGCACCTGAATGTTTATAGCAGCAATGTCCACAATAGCCAAACTGTGGAAAGAGCCTAGATGTCCATCAACAGATGAATGGATAAAGAAGAGGTGGTATATATAAACAATGGAATACTATGCAGCCTTCAAAAGAAACAAACTCTTGCCATTTGCGACGACATGGATGGAACTAGAGGGTATTATGCTTAGCGAAATAAATCAATCAGAGAAAGACAACTATCATATGATCTCCCTGATATGAGGAAGTCGAGAAGCAATGTGGGGGGCTTGGGGGGTAGGAAAAGAACAAATGAAACAAGATGGGATTGGGAGGGAGTCAAACTATAAGAGACTCTTAATCTCACAAAACAAACTGAGGGTTGCTGGGGCGAGTGGGGTAGGGATAGGGTGGTGGGGTTATGGACACTGGGGAAGGTATATGCTATAGAGAGTGCTGTGAAATGTGTAAACCTGGCGATTCACAGACCTGTACCCCTGGGGCTAATAATACATTATATGTTAATAAAAAAATTTTTTCATGTCATAATACAAATCTTATGTATCATTTTCTTGTGAATAGTTTTGGATGAATATGGATGCAATTAATAACATAATGTCTTTCATTAGAATAAATTACACACAATCACTTATCGGCCTTTTGGCTAAGATCAAGTGTAGAATAAATTACACAATGCAAAGTACTAACCACTATAGGATCATAGCAAGCTACCGGGGATTCTTGAATAAGCAACAAAAAAGAGAAATTCACTATTATTTTCCAGCTAGTAGAAAAATTATTTTAAAAAGAAGAAATTCAAGAGTTCTTTACATGAAGGAAGTTTCATGAGTGAAAATACACTTTAAAAATGGTTTCAGAATTTCACTATCATGAAATAAAAAAATAATCTCTAGTTTCAGTGGAATACTTATTTCTCAAAATCATAAGCACTGCTAGATTTTTCCAATTAGGGTATAAAATATGCATTATTCCCATTGATATAAAGGTCCTGTCAGCAAGTGTGTAGGATGTAGTAATGGACTGAATTGTTTCTCCTGAAAAGATATGTTGAAGTCTTAGTCCCCAGTACCTATGAATGTGACCTTATTTGCAAATAGGATCTTTACAGATATAATCAAATTAAGATGAGGTCATACTTGCTAGGGTGGGCTCTGATCCAAGATGGCTTGTGTCCTTCCAAGAAGAGGAGGAGAGACACAGACACACAGGGAGAATGCCATGTGAACACGGATGCAGAGATTGGAGTGATTCACTTGCAAGTCTAGGAATGTCAAGGGTTACCAAAGCACCAGGAGCTAAGAGAAAGGCATGGAACAGATTCTCTCCTCTGGAGCCTTCAGAGAGAGAGTACCACTTTGCTGATATTTTAATTTAAAATTTCTGATCTCCAGAGCTATATGAGAATAAGCTTTTATTTTTTAAGTCACCTAGTTTGAGGTACTTTGCTACAGCAGCCTAGGAAAATGATATAGATGTTTATTATTCCACATACTTCATTTAAGCCAGTGGCTCTGAGACTGATCCCAGGTTCCATTTCTCTAGCATTTAATTTTGTAGATCTGGGGTAAAGTCCAGAAATGTGTGTGGTTAATAAGTTTCCCTGATAATTCCAATAATGATGGATCACACAAAAATGTTTACAAAACACTCATTCAAACGGCCAAGGTGTTTTTCTTTTTCTCTGACTTTTATCAGAAGCCAGGCACTTTCTCCTGTACTTTTCCACAAGCGTTCTGGAGAACAAAAAGCAAACCCGTGAGTTTGATTCAACACTAACTCAAAATGGCCAACAGTAATTTTAATAAGAAAGCAATGCTAGCTGAGCTGAAATACCATGTCCCAAACTGTAGGCCAGAGGGAAAAGAGTTAGCAAAAAAAAAAAAAACAAAAAACAAAAAAAAAAAAAAACAAACAAAAAAAACCCTCCCATTATATAGATATTATAGGGGGAATATTGGAAATTCTGACAGATTCTTTTCCTTTTTTTTTTTTATTTTTATTTTTTTTAATTTATTTATTTGTTAGAGAGAGCGAGCACAGGCAGACAGAGTGGCAGGCAGAGGCAGAGGGAGAAGCAGGCTCCCCGCCGAGCAAGGAGCCTGATGTGGGACTCGATCCCAGGACGCTGGGATCATGACCTGAGCCGAAGGCAGCTGCTTAACCAGCTGAGCCACCCAGGCGTCCCGGAAATTCTGACAGATTCTTATCTTGCACCAAAACAAGCAAGTGTTGCAACAATGTGAATGATATGTGTTGCCAAAAGCATTTCCCTTTTGTTAAGGTGGCTCATTTTGAAAGTTTGAGTGCGTCCCCTTCTGCTTCCAGAACATCTGCAGCACCGCTCACAGGAAAGTGGAGGGCACTGGGGGCTCATCAGTTATTCTGCGTGGACCAATCTCTGACTTAGAAGCCCAAACCCTGACTTAGCAGCCTGGTCTTAGAACTTGGCCTGCATCAAGTTCTCTGCCTGAAACCAGTCCAACTGATCAAATTCTTACCAATATAAGAACCATGTTTAGCCGAAGCTGATTAAAAGCTCAGTGTCGGTGCTCGTGGGACCTGGATCTCAGGACTGATTGGATCAGTTGACATTACCCTCTGAACCAACAGGTAAATTAGTCTTGATGAATAAATCACAGGATTTGGAGTCTAGGACCCATCTTAGACATCTCTACTTCATATGGGACTAGGTCCAAGTTATGTAACTGCTCTGAACCTCAGCAGTCCCACCGACAAAACAGTGAAGACAATTACTAATCTCCCAAGGGCTACTTGGAGATTGAACAAAATTGTATATGAGTAATTATCCATATAGTACTTAGTTAATATAGGTAGGTAGCCACGCATATTTTCTTGGGCCATAGGCTGTATCTTAGCCCTAGATACCTGCTTCACAGTTAGGAGACTGAATCTACCTGCACAACCCACCACCATTATTGTTCCCAAAAGAGCCTGTGCTGTTGCTAGCGGATGCATCATGTATCGAAGTGGGTACCTTGGACAGTAGAAACCCTCTGTAATCATCCACTGCGACAAAATGGGTAGTTTAGCAGTTAATAAAAAATATTGATGAAATGGAAAATTCTTAAAAATTATGCATACATACCTAAGTTTTATTTTAACTTAAAATGTATAAACTGGATCCATTCCTAAGCTTTTGATGTAGGCCAAGTTTTGTTGCTATGATTGACTTTAAATTGACTTAATGATCAGAGTTCACATTCTCTCTCTTGCATAAGCCACTCAAATAATGCATTGTCTACTAGGATTTCCAGGTCTGCTTTTTATAAAGCAGAGTGAGAATGTACATACTTTTGTGAAACAATCTGAATGCAGACTCTTTCTAGTTTTATGAGCCCCTCCACCTCCAAGACTTTCAGAGTTGTTGTGCCCACATGTGATTCAACAGCACTTTCAGCAACACAAACTTACTCTTTCCAAAATATTTATGGAACCAACAACTCTCTTTTTGTACTTATATTAAATCAGTCATGAAACATTTAATTGAAATATGTGATTACATAACAAACAGAACTGGCACAAACAGATATGGGCAGCGACACAACTGACTCTTGGCAAGTAGGCAGCTGCAGTCGTAGGAACAGAAGCACCAGGAGGAAACAGAAAGCAGCTCACCAGTGGGGAGCTATCCACATTCTCTAGTCATTAGGCAATATGTTTTTGCATACGGTATAGAAAGCACTGATTAATCAAATAATGGATAGGAGGAGATTGGTTAACAGTCTCTGACGCAGCAATTTGTCTAATAGAGAAGCTCTGAACTACTAACAAAGACAGACTCTGGAGCCAGGAAAACTAGTATGAACCAAAAGCAGTCTTGTTGCAGGTCTGGGAACTGGTCTCATAGGGTAGGCAGCTCTGTGGTTCTTTAGCTCTAGAGTTCTTTGTAAGTTCTACTTTAAGAAAGAGCTCATTTCATCAGTTCCTTTAATATTCAAAAGCTCAGCCCCTGATGAAGCTTGTACATCTTGAGCCAGGAAGGAAGAAAGCCCTTAAGCATCCTTCAAAAAAAGAAGTCTCAGAGTGTCAGACTATCAGCACTGGCAGACAGCTGAACCTCTCGTCCTTGATTGAAGACCCTGCTGGAGGCCCCTGGAGGAAACCCCCTTGCTTTAGGTCAGAGCACTCACTCTAAGTCAGAGCTGACTAGTGCTCTCAGGACAGCTTCTTCAATAAACAAACATCACCAGAATCAATGACGAGAGCAGTGGCAGCTAACAGCTATAAAGTTCTTTCCCATGATCAGGTATGACACTGCGTGCTATATAGACATTTCTTACTTATCTATGCTTTACAGTATCTCTATGAAAATATCATATTAGCCGTATCTCACAGACAAGAACAGTGAGTATCAGGAGGTTGAGATCTTAGGAACATACAGCTTGGAAAAAGAGCCTGAATTTAAATAAAGTTTGTCTTACAGTAGGGTAAAGGTCTTTAATCACATGGCAGAACAAAGACTGAAGAAGGGGATTTTCATGGATGTGCTGATTTACAGGAGCATATTGGGATTTTAAGAATAACAGTTGTGAATATTTAAATGATATCCCTCAAGATAGAGAGAAGGTTAAACTTCCAGATTGCCAATGCAGGTGATACAAAAAGGCTTTAAAGAGGAAAGGGTATCTTGGGGAGACAGTGGTCAATATCAGTTTCCGGGTGAGGAAATGTGGGCTAATCTATTTGGAAGATGATGACATAATGGGGAGATGAACATGTAAGGAAAGAAAGAAGTCGGGGAGACATTCTTCAATATTTGGCAGACAACAAGACTTTCCAATTTTTTTTGCTAGTTCTGCCTGAGATAACATCATTATAAAATATTGTCCTAAGATATCACCCACATGGCAGGCCAAACCTTGGCCACTAAGCATTTTTTAGCATATAGTACATCTCTCTCTCTATGATCAACAGGGTGAACCATTATCCCTGGCCCACACCAATGGTTAAGTTAGAATGCTTTAGAACATGCTGGGCCCTATTTAAAGAAAACTCATACATATATCATATCACTTCCTTTCTCCAACATCCCAGTGGGTGTTAAATTAGCATCTCAACTTCAGCAAAGATAAGATGCATTCAAATTCACAAAGACTTATAGATATTAGAACCAGTTATTTTCTGTAAGTTCTCTCATGGTTGGGAATAATACAAGAGGGCATAGCAGGAGTTTAAAACAAACAAACACCAAAAAACTGACCCAAATTGAATATTTCCTGCTAATATTCTTCAAAACCAAAAAACTAGACCTGAATAATCAAGAGATGATCATGTTAATACTTAGAGATGTTGGTTCAAAGGTATTGTTTAGAAATTTAGTCTCACTATGATTCATTCATTCAATACATGTCTATTAAATACCTATCGTGTACCATCTGAAGTGTGAGACATTGGGCACAAAGTCGTGAATGAAAGTATAAGATCCCTCCCCACAATCTCTTAGCTACCTACTCTGTACTATTGCGCTCGTACTAAGAGGTCAAATTCTCTAAGGCAAGTCCATGGCCAGCCTCTAAGGCATCCATTAACCTCTTGAAAGTTCAGACAGAGCTTTGTTTTTTGAGTGTTTATTTTTCTAAGGAATGGGTCCATAGCTTTTATTCATTTCTCCAGTTCTTAACTTTAAAAGTTAACAACCAGTAGTAAAAGAACCACGATTGAAATCAAGAAATAAGGAGTCATTACCAGTGAAGGCCCACACTCCTCCCCCCCAATGCCTCTCCATTTCACCTCAATTTCTGGTTACATTTTGACAACTCCCAGTAGCCACCAGGATGTAATGGTGTGATATTTACTTTGTAATCTCTAAAGTACCATGTATAAATAATAGTTAATGTTATGGTCATTATTACTCAATTTGTAGGTTTCTTCTTCTAACAGTTTCAAAGAAAGACAAATATGTAATGACCAGCCACTGTGTTCCAAAGACACTACCTTACAAAACAGGTCATTTATGAAAGAAGTAAAGAGGGACGCAGCACTCAAGCTACCACACTGGTCAATTAGTTTGATCTGCTTTCCATTTTCTATCTTTCTTTTCTTTCATCCTGTCAGCATATCCTTTTTAAAAATAAAAAAAGTACTGGAAAACTTGGGTCTTCTGAGGGATTTCTTTAAATGGCTATTAATTCTGGATGTTTTAAAATGGTATTATACGTGCATCCTGAGGCTAAACGGGACCAAGTAGATTTTATGAATATAATAAGTAAAATAAAATAAAATAAAATGCATTTCCACAGAGCTGGAAATAGACACAGAAGTTCCAAAACCTTTTTAGGAATTAAGAGAAAATAATGTTTTTCATAAGCACCCTGGTCACAGTGTACAGACTGCACCCTGAATTGTACAATGGTTGCTTGGATTTTATTCTCCTTCTCCTTCATTTGATATACACTACGGTTAAAAACGTGAAGAATTTAAGCAAGCACTGTCAGATAATTGTAGCCTTTGAAGCCTGACACCCAATAGATTCCTTCTTCCCTCCCTCCTTCTCTCTCTCTCTCCCTGCTTTCCCCAGCTTACATTTCCAGACTGCTTCTCCTATCAAGATGACTTATTTTTTTTTTTAATTGCACTTATTTTGACTGGTCTAGCTTTTTTAAGACAGTTTAGTTATATTCATTGCAAAAGCATTTGGAAATCGTTTATTTGTTTCCTCTACCCCAGCACATGCTCTATCAATTCATCTTCTGGTTAAGAAAGAAATAAACATCCCACAGGAATCCTCCATTTTCAAAGTCAGGTAGTGTGTAATATCTCTGGGTTTTTCAGGATTTGAAGCAAAGTGTATCTAGAGAAAGTGCTCCTGTCTTCTGTTGCTGTTAAATTCAAAGGAAACAGGATGATTTGGCTTTGCAGAACATGAGGCTCTCCCTTCCCCTGACAGCTCTAGTAATAGTGCCTGGGTTAGAAGTAAGATCCTCAGAACGTGAAAATCAAATTCCATATCATCCGCTTACAGGGGAAGCAAATTAAAAGCTATTTTTGATATTTTTTGAGCCCAACACATGGTCTCCTCCACAAATGAAATTTGACACTCAATCCATCCCAACCACTGACCTGAGGAATGTAAGTCTGCCAAGAAGCTTAAAATTTGCTAACAAGTCCGCATGAGCAATGGGCTGTCGAGTCCAAATATAAGATTTCTAAACAGCTTATGCTTTCTAAACAAAATCTGTTTTCTACTTTCCGTTGGTAAGTAATTTCCCTGCAAATCACTTAAGCATGGGAGTTTACTGCATTATCTCAAAATGGCATTAACTTTCAGCGCCTCTCTCTCTCTCTGGGTCTCTCTCTCAGTCATAAAATATTACAAAGTCAAGTCTAAGCCAAAAAGCTTAAGTCTATCTGGAAGCAACTCTGTCGAGATGCCATTTGTTGTTATTGTTATACCCTCTCTTGGAGGAGGAAGCAGGTGATGCTCTAGTCTCTCTCACCTTGACTGTCTGCAAGGACACTGGGCAAGTTGTATTGTTACACACCATACTAGCCACTAGAAATATGAAAGGGGAGTTCAATTATTTGAGCCAAGTGGAAAATTACCTGGTGACATTAAAGACTTATTCTCTCTTACGCATTACATATTTACTCATAGGCAAATATGATATAGCCTAGTAGTTAAAAGTGCAGATTTTGCCATCAAACAACATGCATTCAAACTTCATTAGGTGGCTGTGTGGCCTTGGGCAGGTTATTAAACCTTGCTGTGCACAGTCTTCTATTTGATGATGTGAAGTTAAGAATAGTATCTCTCCCACAGTCACTGTGAGGATTAAGTTATATAATGTTATAACCCCCTCCTTCTTGGACTGTCTTTGGAAACTGGATATTCTCCAGCTTTATTACACTGAGCTTGAGATCCTTCCAAATTTGGCTTCTGCCCATAAAAAGTGAGGTGCAGGAAGAATTCTTACACACCCAGAAAAGCTGTCAGCCCAAGCATTTCCCTAAATGGAAATGATTTCCTCCTCAAAAGGAATTCTACTTTCAGCTTTAAAATGGAATAAGTAAAAGCATCAAGGGCATTGCATAGCCTGTGCTAAGTTCTGAGCAAATGTGAACTGAATCTGAGACTGTAGCTGACCCGCTTTCGTTTCTTCAAATTCTTGGTACAAAATCTTCTTGCCATTATTCAAAGAATCAGTCGTCTGGCTGTCTGCTACCTCCTGCCTTTCTGTAGGGAGATGCTCTTTACTCTGCCTCAGAACTTTTACTGGTCATGGTATCTCTGTCATATGTTGGATTTTCTGTTTCCTGCAGATTCTACTGACAGGAATCATAGAAACTGAAAGGAAAGAAGGAAGGAAGGGAGGGAGGGAGGGAGGGAGGGAGGAGAGAAAAGAAAAGAAAGGAAAGGAAAGGAATGAAAAGAAAAGAAAAGAGAAAAGCGGAGCAGAGGAACCCAGGAATCTACTCTGTTGATGGACAGCAGACATCAAAGAGGTGCTGGATCTTTCCAGTATTCAGACCATACACAAACCTCTGGAAGGATCAACAGCATGGCCAATATTTTTGCTTTCTTGATTTCTCCATGAATTAATATGATAATACCTGGATCCTGAAGGGAGTCTGAGTCTCTTCCCTGCAATGAAAAGAACCTACCTCTCGTGTTTCCCATTGGACTGAGCATTTTGTCCTCGTTACATACACAGCTGACTCTCAGGGAGCACCAGCAGGCTGCATCTGCACTTGTTCCTTAAAAGGCAGGAGGCATGGAACCATGCAGTTGTCTTCAGTTGTGAGCACACACCGGGCTCCTATCAGAGGTCCAGCAGAGAATGTCAGCTAGCATACATCTTTCCTTAAAACCCACTATTTCCCTATCATGTCTCCAAATGAAAACAAGAACTAAGTGGGGAAAAGTCAGAAGCAAAGATAATTGATAGGATCCTTGGGGGGATCTCCTGCTTGTGTGAATGTGCTGCCTCTAAGTCCCAAGAAACAGTCCCCAGACCAAATTAGCAAGGACTGTCCTGAGCTGCCTCAGACCACAGAGATCCCTGCACCTTGATGACAGAGCTCCCCTGCCCTATTCTGAGTGAATTCTTGGGCACCTGGAAGGGTGAGCTTAGCTTTCACTCATCAACTCTTTGACTTCTTCAGGCATTAACCATAGCTTTCTGACCCCTAAACCAACTGCTACTATGTTAGCCTTGACATATGCCCGTAAACCCTACAACCCAGCTGCATACCCCGATTCCGAGTTCATAACTGTGTTTGGCATATGCTACTTACTTGGGTGCCTTTATGCTTCTCATCTCAACCCTAGAAGAGGGTGATATTCCACTTAGCTGCTGCCTTTGATACTCCTTAGCTACAGATAATGGTTCATATCCCCAAACAACTTGGCCACCTATAACCAAGAGAATCTGAAATTTTTACATCACTGTATAAACAATCAGAAAATCCAGGTTTTGGTCCCGGATCCATTTTTAATGATCTTGGCAAGAGTTCCTTGATGTATTCATTTGCTAGGGCCACCATAACAAAGTGCCACCCCCTGGATGGCTTCAAGAGTGCCAATTTATTGTCTCACAGTTCTGTAGGCTAGAAATCCAAGATCAAGGTGCCAGCAGGTTGGCTCTTTCTGAGAACTCTAGAGAGAAAGAGAGATGCTCCAGGTCTCTCCTCTAGCTTCAAGACACTTCAGGAGTTCCTTAGCTTTTAGATGGTCATATTCTCCCTGCATCTTCTTACATTACTTCCTTCTATGTGTGTTCATGTTCAGTTTTTCCCTTTTTATAAGGACACCAGTCATATTGAATTAGGGGCCCACCCTCCTCCAGTGCAACCTCATCTTAACCAATTATATCTGCAATGATTCTACTTCTAAATAAGATCACATTCTGAGGTACTGGGGGTTAGGACTTGGCTGGGGGCAGAAACCTCATGCAACCCACAGCAACTGGTAATCCCTGCTTATCTACTTGCCAAGTTGATGTAAGAGATAATGAATGCAAAAGCATTTTGCAAACTGTAAAGTACTACACAAACAAGGAATTATTAGGACTTCAAATACGTGTTGGAATTTGGTTTTTGAGACTTATGGAACGTGACCATCCTAATGATTATCCTGTACATAAGAACTGACTAAAAGTGGTCTTGCTACTTCTGTAAAACTGAAGTTATTTTTCTGCGAGTGCTGTCTCCTTCTCATTTATTGATTTGCATAAAATGCCACTTAATGGCTTAAATATTTATATTATGTGAACTCAGTAGTAGCTTAATATCCACCAAATAAAAAGGTGCATTATCTCTTACTGCTGACAGAGTCCTTTTCTTTCCAAGCCATTTACATTTCCATCTCCGCAAGACAGAACTTATGTAAACGGATTAGTACCACGGAAACAAAATATAGTCCTTGGAGGGGAAAATTTGACTAGAAAAAGGGCCTGTACTCTGAAACTTCCTCCAAAGACTAATGATAGAGAAACACTTGAAAATCAAACTAGCTGAAATGATAGAGATTCATTATGCCCCCTAAGGAAGAGACAGGAAGTTTTCTGATTGCATTTCAGTGCCTATGCAAAATGTTAGTATTGGGCCTATCTTCTGCCCAGGGAGGGGATGACAATAATCAACAATTGTTTTCACAGAAAGTAGCTATAGAAATTTTTAACACCTTTGAAAATTATTTTTTAATTAATGGCATCTTAGTTTCCTGTGGCTGCTGTAACAGGTTACAACTAGCTCGCTGACTTAAAACAGCCTCCCAGTTCTGGAGGCTCCCAGTCCAAAATCTGGCAAGGCCACGCTCTCTCCAGGGGCTCTAGGGAAAAATCCATTTCTTGCCTCTTTCAATGCCTGCTGGCTGCCCTAGCATTCCTAGGTTTGTGGGGGCATCTCTCCAATACTGGCCTCTGTCTTGACATTGCTGCGTGCTCTATGTGACTGTGTCTGTTCCCCCGCCTGAAATCTCCCTCTCCTTCCTCTTATAAGGACACTTACGATGGTATTCAGAGCCAACAGGAGTAATCCAGGGTAATGCCCTCCTCTCAAACTCTTTAACTTAATCACATCTACAAAGACCCTTTTTCCAAATAAGGTGACATTCACGGGTTCCAGGGACTTTGTGCAGATATCTTGGGCGGGGCCAAGAGGTATTTTTCAACTATCATACATGGGTAGAAAAAAGAAGCTTCCAATACGTATTTTTAGATCATTAGTTTTTAAGCTGTTTCCAAAAAGTCTTGCAGCTCTGAAGTGGAGTAGCGGGGATTACAGAGGAAGGTGAAATGTGACCAAATCTTAAGGCTCCTTTCTGCCATCATCTGAACAGCCCTGCTTTTTTCTGTTTGAGACAACGGGGTCCCATGGGAAATGTCATTTCTAGGAAGAATTCAGTACCTTTAAAACAAGGCTGAAAAGTACTGTTCAAGATTGGTGGTTGTGAAAATGTTTTTGTGGCTATGCAAAATTCACACGGAAAAAAAATTTTCTTACACGGAACATGGACTCTCAGCACAGGAGATTCTGAATTATAAGTCTGGAAAGGAACCTTGGAATCTGTATTTTAGGAGGTATCAGGGTGACTTCATCTCAGAGTCAGGATCAGGTGTCTTACAGCTCCAGGTAAGTTAGGATCCTCCGCGGCCATTCTTGACCTATTATCTGAAATTTCTGGCAGGAACAAGAGGGGTGTCCTAGTACCCATTAAGAATAAGAGAAGCCTGGAGAGCCCATTTCTGTGACGTAAACAGTTCGAGGCACTATTTTTAAAGGATTATTGGCATTTGTTTAAAAGCATTACAGTTCCCCCAAAGGAAAAATATTGTATGATTCCACTTAGATATGGTACCTAGAGTAGTCCAAATTCATAGAGATAGAAAGAATGTTGCTTGCCAAGAGTTGAGGAAAGGGAAGAATAGGGAGCTACTGTTTTTTAGGTCAAAATTTCAATTTTGCAAGAATGCGATGAGTTCTGTGGACAGATGGTGATGATGGCAGCACAATGTGAATGCTAATGCCAGTGAACCACATTGACAAATGGTTAAGATGGTCAGTTTTATGTTGTATATATATTTTATCAAAATTTTTGAAAATTTTTTAGGAAGCAACACTGTTGTCATAGGCAATGTTGGTGCTCCACTTAGACCCCATAAGATTTCCATTTAACATGTATATACACTCTTTTCTGGTATGATTTTTGCTTCTAATGATCATCACTGTGTCATACCTCTGGCTCCTCAGGCTCTTTGAGCCACTCTGCACTGGCAAATGCCTGGAACACAACTGATTGACCCTAACCCAACAACTCACCAGTGCTCCCTGCTCAGGACAACTCTGAGGCACTGTTTGTGTTCCATAGTTCCCTGTGGAATCAGGTTGAAAGTAACTGCTAAAATATCTTGTTGAACTCTCACTGTGGCTGGCTTCCTCTCATTTTCTGGTTCCCGTTGTGCTCCTTAGGCTCTCCTCTGGGAGCCCTTCCTTTATAAATTACTTGTGTACATGGACACACACACATGTACATGCACCATTACTGTTCCATTTTGACTGAGTCAGTGCAAACAAATCCAGGTAGAGAAGGGACCATACGATTCTTCCATCAAAAGAATATAAAGAATAATCTCTCCTTAATGGAATTTGTTGAGTTTTTTTAAAATGTACATAAATAGCATGAGGAAGTTAAGAAGAAGGCTATAGGGGTGATAAAAATATGTTAAGGCACTTCAGTGGAGGAGGAAATAATTCAGGCTGGAATCACTCAGGACAGCTGCATGGAAAGATTAGGAAGGATTTGGGTAAGTTAAGATTGGAAGATGACCGCTCAAGAAAAGTAGAAAATGATGCCAGAAGTGGTGATGGGAAAATAGAATATATATATATATATTTTTTTATTTTATATTTATATTATATATATATATATATATATATATATATTCTTGGAAGGGCCAGTAGAGAAATCATGTTTGAGGTTATGCATCCTAAGGCTAACTAGCTAGCAGGCATTGCAGAAGGACGAGTCCCAAGTCCTGAAAGTAGTTAGTTACTTTCAGTAGGACAAGATTCAGACTTAAAGGTACTCAGCTGGAAGACAACGAACGAGAAGTGAGGGGCCAGAACTGGTAGACCCCAGCAGCTAGATGCATAGGTATGTTAACAGAAAAAATTCATAACAGATTAGAAACAAAAGAAGTTTCTGGGTATTGAAAACATGACTTTTAGGGACGGGAGAGGGTGGTGGGGATATGGACATTGGGGAGGGTATGTGCTATGATGAGTGCTGTGAAATGTGTAAACCTAGCGATTCACAGACCTGTACCCCTGGGGATAAAAATACATTATATGTTTATTAAAATAAAATAAAAAAAAAAGAAAACATGACTTTTAGAAAAAAGAAAAATTGTGCTCCTATAAATATAAAATTAAAATGTGTCAAAGATCTTATTTAGCTCATTAACTAATGAGGGAACGAGATTAAAAAAAAAAAAAAAAAAGTGCAAAGGAGCATCCGGAGAGCAGACACATATATACAGTCAGAAATGCTGAAATAAATTGGTTAGCAGATGAATCCTTGCAACTCCACTGGGGGAAGAATGCATTTGCTCTCTTAAGAACAAGCATCGTTTGCATTACCATCAGCTGCCTAGGATTTATGGATCCGTAAAATAGCTTGGTCAAAGACAGTAAAAGGCCAAGGCCCTATAAAATCAAATCAGCCAAAAGAATGAGGCAGCTCATGTCTCATATTCAATTAAAAGAACACCCAGAAACCTCTTGTGGTCATTTCAGTGTCTCAACTTTTTCTGATAGTGATCATATAATTTGGGGACATGTTGAGTTAAAGAAAATTATCAGTTAACCTCTTCTCAGAGCCTTTAATAGGGTAACATACATTTAGGATCAATAGGAAGAGAATATAGTATGGACCACTGACCACTTCCCAAGTGTATTGGGTCATGGGACCAACCTTTTCTCATGGAATTCTTTTAATACCTGATTGATTGATTGATTGATTGACTGATTGATTTAAGAGAGGGAGAGAAAAGGGGAAAGGGACAGAGAGAGAGGGAGAGAGAGAATGTTAAGCAGGCTGAGGCATGGTGCCTGACACAAGGCTCAATCTCCTGATCCTGAGATCATGACCTGACCCAAATCAAGAGTCAGACACTTAACCAGCTGAGCCACTCAGGCACCCCTAAGATATTAAATATCAATATTCTATTGGGGAACCCTGCACAGGAGCATTCTAACCTGTTAGAGATAAAAAGAAGAAGAAAAGGGTAAAAGGACATCACTGTCTTTGCCTGAAGATCTTGGGTGGCTGGTAAAGGTTTTGTCTCACTGCTGAGTAAGCAAATATCTTCTACTGGTTTGTTGTCATTTGTCCTTACTTTTTCTCACATGCCTCCCTTCCCAGGGCACTTCACGTACACAAGGCCCTTTCAAAGTAGCACAAGAAAGGTTGAAAGGATTAGCTCTGGAATGCTAGAGGAACTATTCTTGTCCCTTTCTCCACTTCATCCCAAACTTTTTTACTAACCCAAGTTATTTGTGTCTAGCGTGCCTTGGGCTCCATTACAGACCAAGACATTCTTCAAAAGAAAAGAACCATGGCTAAGAGACAGCTGTCATGTACATGTCTGCCAACCTAGCTGGCTGTCTAGAGCCTTCAGGAGCACTCACTGAGGAACAAACAGGTGTTCTCATCGGCAGTAAGCCGTTTGGAGACAAAGATAGCTTCTTCCACACTGGCTAGGACCACAAAACAAAGGCATCAAACCACTGGAAGTATCTTCTTTCTGGGATAAATAGAACTTCCAGTCATTTTGTGGCCCAGTGAGCAAAACATGGCATTTGAAACCAGAAGGCATGAATTCAAGTCCTAACTTTTTCATTCACTAACCATCCAATTTTAGGCAATATCTCCCTCTCTCCAAGCTTCTTCTTTTTTTCTAATCTATAAAAGGGGTACAAAAAAATAACAGTGAGCTCAGAAGGTTCTTGTAAGCACTAAACTACTTACTGAGAGAACACAGATTAAGCACTTGCTCTATATCTGGCGTATAATAAGTCCTTGATGAACATTAATTCTCCCCAAATTTATTTCATTTAATTAAACATAATAAAGCATTTTTAGTTAGAGTACAGAAGTATAGAGTGCCACCCTTGACATCCCACAGACGGTTGAAACTGATACATGTATTTATTCTTATATGTGTTATAAAAAAACAATACTCACCCTTCAAACTAGAGATCACAGATTATTTTGCTTAGGACAAACTTAATTAAGTTAAAAAAAAGTCAATTAAAAGGAAAATATTAAGTTGGTAACATTACGGGTAATAACACCAATATGGACCAATTGTAAAGTGGTGTATGAATAACTGAATTTTAAGAAACACTGAGATACATGTGCTGAATGGCCCCAAGAGGTTCTAGAAGCAAAAGCTTCTGGAAGAATATTTCATTGTGCAAGAACTTTCAAAGATAGCTGAATAAGGATGGACTGGGCCAGGTAAGTATTCAGCTACTGGAGATGTTCCAGCAGAGATTAGCAGACCTGTGTGCAGAAATGGCAGAGCAGGGATTCAAACACCAAATGGATGGTTAGACCATGTATCCCTTAAGATCTCTTTGAATCACATGAAACTGTTCCTATGATTAGAAAGATTTCTGTTGGGGAAGCTGACAGAACACACACAGAAATATTTAGTAAGTGGTTCCTTGGGAAAAGGTAGTGCATTCAGTAGTTGAGGGCTTGGAGGCTCTCTGCTGGGTTTTGAGAGTCACCCGACCAAGTTTCCAGGGCTTCCCCCCATCTCTGTCTGCATGCCAATTTCCATCTCATTTCACAGGTTTTGCACTTTCTATTCACTGAATGTTTCCTTTGAGAATGAAGTCCAGATCCTCTGCCACTGCAATGATTTCCTTTGGGTGAGAACAGTCGGAAAGCACAGGGTAATTAAAGACTATACGTGCTAGCGTGTCTGACTGATGTGCACTCCCTTCTGATTGGTGTCTGATTTGAATAAGAATGCCAAGCCAGCAGAGTCAGGAGAAAGCAAAAACATAGGGAAGGCTTTCTAAATTATAAAAAGAAAACGTCAGACCAGGACTGGTTTTATCTTCAGCCACACTCCTCTACCTGCCTCCTCCGATACAACACGCTCTCAAAATGAAGACGGGGGTATGCAGTTCCTGGGAATCCACAGAGAGCTTCTGCTCAGGAAAAAAAAAAAAAAAAAATCTGACCTGCCTGCCTAACTACTTAATTTCTCTACACAAAATATCTTTCATAGGTTATCAGAGCAGCTGCCCAAGTGGCATGCTTTCCAGGGAACATGGAAAGCCCCTCAAATACTTCCTTTTGACTGAAATCCCCTTATAGCTAACCATGACTTTATAAAACAATTGCCCCCGAGAGAAAGGAAACACCATGGCTGCAATTCAAGTTGAGGTAGAAATGACTGACTTGACCTTAGATTGGAGAATTTACATGAGGAAAATTAGCCGCCAGGTCCTGTCCTAAGAAATGCTCCATTCACGGTGACACTTCCTCTCCCCTACCAATAAAGGGATTGGTTCATTATTCCCATTTTACACATGAGTAACTTCAGACCTGGGGAAGGCAAGGGCTTCCCCAAGTTCACACACCTAAGAGATTCTAAACCTAACCAGTTGACTCTGAACCTAATATTTTAAACCTAGAAAAATTAAAAGATCATCTAGACTAGCCTCTTCTTTTTTCTTTTTAATTTTTATTTATTTATTTTTTAAGAGAGAAAGAGAACATGTGAGCATTGGGGTTTTGGGGGGTGAGGCGGGGAGGGAGAGAGGCAGAGAGAGAGAGAGAGAGAGAATCCCAAGCAGGCTCCATGCCCAGCACTGGCCTGATGAGGAGCTTGATCTCACTACCCGGAGCTCATGACCTGAAATCAAGAGTCAGATGCCTAATCGACTGCACCACCCAGAAGCCCCTAGCCTCTCCCTTTTAAACATGAGAAACAGAGATGCAGAAAGTATGCAGCCAGTAAGTCACAGAGTTGGCACCCAAGTCCAAGGATTTCAGGAGAATCCAAACTGCAGGCTCTTTCTTAGAAGCAGATGTAATAGGGCAAAGTGCAGTCATGTCCGACACCCAGGAGTCTGGGTACCGGAAATTTAGGGAGACAGAAAAGGGTGACACTGAGAACAGTAAGCACATACTACTCCCCCTTCACAATTTCACTTTGGTGGCAGCTCAGTGTCCTAGAGCTGAATTTCTGAGGCTTTCCTATGTGTCAGTCCCTCTAAGAGGCAGCAACATGGGTTTTGATGCCGAAAAAGGCATGGGATAGAGTCTCAGCTGTGCCACATTAGCCATGTGGCCTGAGATAAATGCTTACCCTGCTTAACTGCAGGAAAGGCAGAAGTTGGGGGAAGGGAGACCACTTTCCTCAAATCACACAGTCAGGGTCTGGTAGAACAGAAATTCAGATCTAGGTTTTCTATAGCAGGAAATGGTAGAACAGAATGGAACAAATAACCATGCTTGTGTTATGGTTGTTGTTGTTTGAGGGTTTTGATCTTTTTGTTTTTAATCCAAGAAGAAAGAGAAGAAAAGTGCAACAGGTTGTTGGCCTTCTAGATGCTGGATTCTGGCTGTGACATCCCTGCTACACGGGACAGCCCCGTAGCCCACGGGCCCTGAGACTGCTTCCCCCGCTCTCCCTAGGGGCCCAGTGCTGCTCTCCCGCCAGCCCAGCCTTTGCTAAGGAGCAGCCTCTCCGGCTTCCCATGGGAAAAGGTGCCCTGGGGCACTTGCAACAGAGAAAAGGGTCACATGGAAAATGGAGCAATTAGCTGCCCGAGATGAACTGCCGTCATCGGTGACCTGGTGAAGGCCAAAGAGCCCTGCCCCCATCCTGATACTGCAGCACTCAGGAGGAGAGGCTGAGAAGGAAAGAGGTCTTTACCATTTGGAAGCTGACAGCCTAGCAGCTGTTGCTACCCAAGATGCCAGGTCCACTGGCTTTGCTACAAGAAGCAAACCATGTGTTTCCAGGTCTGGCTGGTGTTTGCAGGGATGGGATTTGCTGTAAGTAACCAGCTGGCTTGGAGGGATGAGTGTATCTCAGGGCCTGGGGCAGCTCTGGGCCCCAGTGCCTCACGACTCCATGCCAGGGTTCCACGTGATGGATTGTAACCATTAATTAGACACCTGGGTGATGTTTATGGCCCATAACTTCAACCTCTGTTACATTTTTTATTTTTTATTTTTTTTAAATCAAACTCTTCTGAAGCCATTTGTCAATGGAGGAGGAAGAAGCAAGTGAAAAGAAGATAACTAAATGGCAGAGTTCTGGCTCTGAAATCTTATAGACCGGGGCCTAGATCTCCAGTAACCACCAGTCTTTGTTGCCCCTGGGCCACTTTCCAACCTCTCTAAGGCTTTGTTTCCCTATATGTAAAATGGAAATAATATTTATTTTTATCTGAATTGCTTTCAGACTACACAATGAATGTTAGCTATTATACTGTATTGTAATTCTCCATTCTCATGTCTGTATCCCCCACTAACGAATAAGTTATGGAAAAATAGAAACTATGACTTCTACGGACACCTCTTGACTTGGGCTGAGTGACCCTAGAAGTAGTGCCCTAGACAAGGATGTGAGAGCAAGTAGTTCATTTGGAGTTGATGCCAGGAGGCATGGGGAGGGGAACCGGAAAATGAGGCAAGAATGGACAAGGGAGCCAGTAACAAGAGTCCGACTTACCCAGTGGGTTAGTGCTGTCGGCAGCTGAGGTTCCATCCCCTTAGGAAACTCTGGGAGATCATGCCTCTGAGTTGTTCCATTGAAAGTGTGAGGAAACTGTGCTGCTCATCCACCAACTCTCATCTACCTTTGGAGGAAGGTAAGAGCTGTGGGGGTGAGGAAGCCGGGCTGTTTATCCACTGATTCCCTTCTGCCGCTGGCTGAAGGTTGTTCCCAGGGGCATTAACGCTCTGGGTCTCCCACCAGCACTGCTTACCTGGTAGAAAGTTCTGGAGCAGAAAACGTGAAGCTCACACAGGATGCGTCAGCATACTGCAGCAGTGAGTGCCCACAGGAAAACGGCAGGGCACCAGCCATGTCTGCTGCTCCTCTGTTACTCAGCTTTGAGCACAATGCCTGAGGTCTGGCTGGTGCCTGATAGATAATGAATGAATGGGAGTAATAGACAGATATTGATAACTGTAACATCAGATAGTAAATGTTCAGAACCATTTTATAAATAAACCATTTTATCCCCCAAAGGGGGATAAAATTTGCTTTTATCTAGGAAGTATTATAAAAGCTTAAAAGAAGAGGAGGTTGGGGTGCCTGGGTGGCTCAGTCAGTTAGGCGTCTGCCTTCAGCTCAGGTCATGATCTCAAAGTCCTGGGATTGAAGCCCGCATTGGACTCCCTGCTCACAGGGAAACTGCTTCTCCCTCTTCCCCCCGTTTGTGCTGTCTCTTTCTCTCTCAAATAAATAAATAAAATCTTTTAAAACTTTAAAAAATAAAGAAGAGTTGGCAATTAAGTGGGATATTCAAGGATATGTTATGACTTGAATCACGTCCCCCAAGAAATTTGTGTGGTGAAATCCTAATACCAGAGTATTAAATCCTAACACCAAACTATGAAACCCCAGTACCAGAGAATGTGATTTTTGGGTAATAGGACCTTTCAAGAGGTGATTAAGTTATAATGAGGCCAAAAGGATGGACTCTAATCTATTGTGACTGATGTCCTTAGAAGAGAAAACTTGGATGCAGACATTTACAGAAGGAAGAATACATAAAGACACAGGGGGGAGGCAGCATCTCAAAGCCAAGAAGAGCAGCCTGAAACAGATCCTTGCTCCTCAGAAGGAACCAATCCTGCTGACACTTTGATCTCAGACTTCTAACTTCTAGAACATAAGAAAATACATTTCTGTTGTCTTTGCTGCCCAGTCCTTGCCCAATTATTAAAGTAACCCTAGCAAAATTAATACAGGACAGGTAGCTCTAAGCTTTTGCAAAATTCTTTCTTCAGCACCTAGCATACTGTTTAGCACATTGTGGGGACTTAAAAAATTTTTATTCTGTGATGAATTTGGCCAAGTGGCAAGTGGAGCAAAGGCATTCCAACAGAGACGAATACATGACTAATGGCGTAGAGACCAGAAAGTATGGCAGCTATAAGATACAGCAAGTTCAGTGTGGCTGGAACACAAGGGCTAGTAATATAGTGTGACACTAGTATTGGGATGGTAGATTGTATTCAGAATGAATCCATGTTAAGGAGTTGGGATCTTATTAAATGGTGTAGTGATGGCTGCCTATAATAATCACAACCTTGAATCGTTTTGATTCTAGGTTTGGTCAATGACATGTTAGCAAGTGTGATGCAAGTCAAGCTTTGAGAATCATGAGGGCACTGGTGCTTCCCCTCTCTCCCTGTCCTTAGGAACCCTGAGAGCACATGTGAGAAAGCCATAGCTAGCCTACTGGAGGAGAAGAGAATGTGTGCACTTCTGACATGTCATCCAGATAAGACTCCCACACCAACCAGTCAGCTCACCTTCAGACATAACAATGAGGCTATCCTAGACCTTACAGACCAACAGAACCAACCCAGACCAGAAAACAACCCACAGAATTATAAGAAGTAAATAAATGTTCATTGTTTTAGTCCACTAAGCTTTGGGTTGGGCTCACAGTGGAAGCTAACTGATAGAATTGACAGGTTATTGAAGGTTTTTGGAGGTCTGAAGAGGGCAAAACTAAGGCTATAAGGTTAATCTGGAAATAGTGTGCAGGATTTAGAAACCAGTAACTCTAACTCTTCCCTAACAGGAATAGGTAAACCAATCCTTTGATCTCCCTTTTCTGAATTTCTCTAGTACTGAGTCCAAGACAGGCTGCATACTGGGCCACACACTGGAACCCTTGACTATGTTGTGAATTTGCCATCCATAGATACTGTTCACAGCTACTGTGACATCTGCTCTTTGGATCTCAATTTCTCAAGCAAGGGGCTAATGCCAGAGGTGGGATTCCAAGGTAAGAGAGCAACTGAACTATCATCAAATGCCAACACAAGAGGGATCAAAACAAAATGAAATTCATCGCCGCTGACCTATATGGGAAAACAGTTCACAGCTGGAGTTCCTATCAGGATAAAGAAATGGCTCTCACAACTCTAAGCGTCACAGCCCATATCTGAGTTGATTGTCGCTATTTGCTTGTAACTGTTTTCTTGGCCCTGACTCTTTCACCCTCGGAGACAGCCAGAGTCACAAAGTGTAACTGGAATGTAATTTAGATATGGGGAGTTATTTTGACTCCATGGCTATGATAAAAGGCTAGGTGAGAAAGGAAGTAAAAATATTTGCCTAATATTAACTCTACACTCTTCTCTCCAGCAAGTCTAAGAATTGGATGCATTGTGTCATGCTAACCATTTCAACATAGAAATAGAGTCCCATAAGAGTGCCCTTTGCTTTTGAAGACCACCGTATTTACAAATCCACCATAGGAACCCTCCCAACCACTTCATAATGCAGCTCTAGGCTGCGTGCTTCTGGTATTTCACAAGTAACTCAATCAGGGTCATGGCAACCATGTGACTTTCCAGAGAGTCAAAGCAAGCCAGCAAAAGGACCTAAATTAGAAACCACATCTCCAAATGTCCTGCCTGTGGCTTTGTCCACAAGGCCAGCTCTGCCTTCGTAATTCCTCCAAATTAGCTATTTGTAATTCCTCCAAAGATGAGGATGGGGATAATTTGAGGAATGAGGAAAAATTGCTTGCTTTGTTTTCCACTAAATTCCAGTGTAATCTTCAGCATGGCAAACCACATGAGACTTCAGCTGAGGCACAGAGCAAGGAGATGATGAAAAATTTGCATCTGGTGCTGCTAAGTTTGCTTTACCTTTAAAAAAAACCATAATCCACTGTAATTATAAAGAACCCAGAAATAATACTCTGCCCACTCCCACAAACCCCACCACACACACACACACACACACATATTTTTATAACTTCAAAGGGAACGGATCCTCTGATTACTGGTAAGCTGTGTCTCTGGCGTATGTGTTAAGAGCATTAAATCTTTGTGTCTCTGTGGAGCCAATTATGTGCAGGTCTGGAAAATTAAGAAGTTGAATTATGTTTCCGTGGATGCATGATCAGATGCAAGACATTAGAGCAGAGTTGGGAGCTACAATGATCCTCTCCAGATAAATCCACATACAAACATAAGACTTCAACAATTTGCTCTCGTCACTCGCTCAGGATGGAGGACTTCAAGTTTGGGGATATCAAAAAGAAGGCCTATATTTCGTGATCATTCAGTAAATATTCTCTCACACAGTTTCAGGGAGATGTCACACAGACTGTTAAGGACACATTTCCTTTAAGTGGGTATGATCTGGTGTCTGAACTTGGTAAGCTGCTCAAGTGTAGATAACTGATTTCATGTTCCATTTTGAGTGAGACTGATAGGTTTTTGACTCTAAGACAAGCAAGCTCTAATTGTAGTATAGTGGATGAAGAGTAGCACAGGCTGAGGAGAAAGGAAACAATAGCACTAAATTTTATCATTAATAATAGCAGTATTAAATATTATTGCTAATAACGATTTACATAATAATACCAGATAACATCTATTGAGCTCTTACTGGGTACCCATGTCGAAATATCAGCTCCATCACTTATTGTCAGTTTGACTCTTGGAAGTTACAGTATTAGCTTCCTAGGGCTGCCGTAACAAAGTTCCAAAAACTGGATGGCTAAAACAACAGAAATTTATTGTCTGGCAGTTCTGGAAGCTGTAAGTCTGAAATCATGGTGTTGGCAGGGCACGTTCTCTCTGCTGGCCCAAGGGGAGAATCCTTTCTGGCCCTGATCTTTGATTATTTGCTGCCAACCCTTGGCATACTCTGCCTTCTAGATGCATCGCTTCAGTCACATGGTCATTTTCTCTCTGCATGTCTCCATCTCTGTGTCCAAATTTCCCCTTTTTATAAAGACACAGTCATACTGGATTAGAGCCCACCCTAATGACCTTATTTTAATTGGATTAACTCTGTAAAGACCCCATATCCTAATGAAATCACATTCTGTGATACTAATAAGTAGGACTTCAATATGTCTTTATGGGGGTGGATATATTTCACCCATAACAGTTACCTAACCTCTCTCTCAACATCATTTGCCCTTTATAGAATGAGGACACAGGGAGTACTGACCTCACAGGGCCATTGAGAGGATGTAATGATAATGTACATAAAGTGTATAATATAATGCCTGGCACATAGCTGGAAGGCAGTAAATGTTAGCTATTATTATCATGAAAGTGGGCATATAGATCCTTAAAGCTCAGTTTATTTTGTTTGGCTTCACAGAAAAGAAGCCCATGCTGGTAATATTTTCCTCCAACTCTAAAGGGCATAATGATTTTTCTTAGCAGTGTAAGTTGATTTTTATATGTTGTATTTTACCAAGGAACTATGTGTTGAAAAAAAATCCACTTTTTATTTGAATATTGCCATGTATTCATACTATGATAAAAATCACTTTGAATAAATGCCTTATTCCCAGCAAGTAAATAAACCTTAAAGGTTAAAAACCAGATCGATTTTTAAAAGGTTAGCGAATGTTCCTTCTAGATTACCTCTAAAGTAAAAGAAATAAAGCATCTGAAATGTAATATTAAGGACTTCCATCCCCTTAACCATGCCAATGTAGGTAAAATATGTTGCAGATATTGGGAGAAAGCCTCAGATGCTGAAAAGAACATAGCTTTTAAATTCATGCGAATGAGGGCTTGGCTTTTAACTCCCCTGCTTATAGCGCTGTGACCAGTGGGAAGTTATTGAACATTCTTCGTTCTTGGTTTCATTATCCATGAAAAGGGGATAATAATGCTCCCTCAAAAGTGAGACAGCCTAATCACTGACAGATGAATGGATAAACAAAATGTGGCATATACATATGTGGAATATTATTCAGCCTGAAAAAGAAAGCCATTCAGACACATCCATGCCGTAGTATGGATGAAACTTAAGGATAAAACAAGTGAGGTAAGCCAGTCACCAAAAGACAAATATTGTATGATTCTATTTATATGAGGTACCTAGGTTAATAAAATCCACAGAGACAGAAAGTAGAAGGGTGGGTGCCAGGGGCTGGGGGGAGGGGAAAAGGGGAGTTAGTGTTGCATGGCTACAGAGTTTCAGTTTTACAAGATAAAAAGAGTTAAGGAGATGGATGGTGGTGAATGTTATACAACAATGTGAATGTATTTAATGCACTTAGCTATACACTAAAAATGGTAAAGATAGTGATTTTGATCCTGTGAATATTTTACTATAATTTTTTAAGTTATAAAAAGGTTAGCCTATGTGAAATCCATAATTAGTGTCTGGCCTGTAGCAGGTAACAATTAGACACATACCATCATTAGTGTTCTCCTTCCTCCCATCACCAGTACTTACAAAAAGAATTGGAATGTACACGTAGCAAAGAATTCAATGTAAAAGATTGCAGATAATCCACCACCCTTGATTTTGAAATAAAGCTAATAAAGTAGGGGAATTATTTGATCAGGAAGTAAGAAAACTTGTCCATATGCTGGTACTTAATCTACTTCTGCAACTGAGCAAGTCACCTAGCTTCCTTGGATATACTTTTTTCATGTGTCGAATAAGGGGGTTGAACTAGATGGTCCATATTAAATCCTACCCCTGAGAGTCTTTCATTACATAAAGAAAGCCAAGATATGGTATTTAAGAATAGAAGGTCATAACTTAGCATGTCAATATGTCCTCTTCACCCAAAAAATACAAGAGGGAATAAATAGGAAATAAGTAAGTAATAAAGAAGTAAATATCTTTTATCATGTTAGGATGATAAATTGACCAAAGGAAGGCAAATAGATTTACAATCAGACTGAAATGAGCAATTAATAGCAAAATGTCATCCTGCTGGAATATTACTGTATTTAAAAGAATATAGTTTTGCAAGATAAAAAAGTTCTAGAAATCTGTTGCACAACAATGTACATGTAGTTAACACTACTGTAATATGCACTTAAAAATGGTTAAGATGGTCAATTTTTTGTTATGTGTTTTTTACCACAATAATAAATAAATAAATAAATAAACACACACACACACACACACACACACACACACACATACACACACCCCTTTATTTTCTTTAACCTCATTTGTTAGAAATAACACCAATGGTTTGTGAATTATTTTAGACAGCAAGTCTATTCTTCAAAGAAGTTTTATGGGACATGGCTGTTAAGAAAAAAACAAAACAGAGTTGAAAACTGAGTCGTAGATGGGGGGTACTAAAACCTCTGGTCAGAGTCCCCCCCTCCTTGTTCTCTGGGCCTGCCCCCTGTGTCCTCTGAGGACTCCTCATACTCTAGTGGGTGCAAATCAATGCTATGTACTCCATAAAGAAATGTAAATGCCTTCTCAGTGCATTCTATTGGGAATTAATCAATAATGGTAGAGCTTTACTAGTCTGAGCCCTACAATCCATCTAGCCATTTTTTGTAAGTAATGTTTAAGTGGACCTTAGAGGAGGTATTTCCATCTATTTTCAGGAAGAGAGTTTATGGATATAACGGGGGAAAGCAAGCATCAGGTCCTGAGGTCTTCTACCAAACTCAGAGTTTATCATATGCTCAATAAATATATGTATAAATGATTGCATTCTTGAAGGGACTCAACCTCCAGGAAAGGCATAGCAAGAAAAAAAGTATTTCATTCATTCATTCGTTCATTCAAACACATTTCCTTATCATCAACTATATCCCAGGCAATTGCTAAGCCCTGCAGATGAAACATGAATCAAACACAGTGTCTATACTCAGGAAGCTCACTGTCTGGTACAACAGGCATGTTTCAACAGGTCATTGTAAGTAACTTCAGACAATACAAGCAGAATTAACCACAGAATATATGGCAGCACCAAACCACCTGTGAGGGGGCAGGGAAGGTTTCTTCCAGAATCGAAGAGAGTTAGCAGGCCATGATAAGGGAAAGCCACATTAGGCAAACCAAAAGCATGAGAGCATGTGAGAAACAGCTTGATGGGCTGGTAGCACAGAACATAGGGAAGAGGAATGGGAGAGAAGGAGTTAAAAAGCAAGGTTGTGGAGAGTTATGTGCATGGGTAGGGCCTGCCCACATTTTCACTAGTTCACTTGTACTCCATGGAGTAAGCAGGGAAAGAAGAAAGAGGAAAGACGAGGGCTAAGAGGAAAAAGCAAGAATCATTTTATCTCTTCAATGGAAGCCATCATAAAAAAAAAAAAAAAAAAAAAAAATCCCAACGTGACTTTTACCCGTAGAAGAAAACAATGAGGTTGCTTGTGGAGAAAAACGAGTCTTCGATAGCCTTCTGAGAGGCATGAACTTTTGACTGACCAGAAGGCACTGTGCAGAAAGGGTCCAGTAGGAATACCTATTCCTCCAACCTCTCAGGACCAAGCTACATACAGATGTTGGGGGTCCTGGGCTGATTTACCCAGCATCAGGTAGGCCTGACCCACAAGTCTACTCTCAGCTCTAAACTCTTCCTTCTTGGGACATTCCACTTCCCAGCTCTATTTAATGAAAATGTTCGCTTCTGGGGCACCTGGGTGGCTCAATCTGTTAAGTGTCTGATTTCAGTTTAGGTCATGATCTCAGAGTCCTGGGATGGAGCCCCGAGTGGGCTCCCTGCTCAGCAAGGAGTCTGCTTGTCCCTCCTCCGCCTGCTCGTTCTCTCTCTCTCTCTCAAATAAATAAATGAAATCTTTAAAAAGAAAATATTCACTTCTGATCCTGTTTTCTTACCAAATATTAGAAAACTCAGGCATCATTTCTCTGTGGGCCAGCATGAACTCCTGACTAATTCTCCTATGGGGGAGGGGGAGCTCTATAGAATTTGAGTTAGAATGCTGACTGTACGAAAGGGACTTCCAGATATCACTTTCTTTTCCTATATGAACAGCCACTAGATAAACATCAGACAAGCAAAGAAAATGAAAATGCTGACCTAGGGCAGACTTGAATGAAAATCTGACAGTAAAGACCTCAGAATTCTTACTGTTTCCAAGAATATTTTCAGTTTTTAAATCTTTTAGTTGATAAAAATCGAAACAGTGCCTTATTCCATGTGTTCCAGACTAGATGCGTTGTCATGTCAAGGCACACATGTACCTCAGAAACTCAGTCGTCCCATTTGCTAGATGCAGACCACAGGTTACTAGGAGAGGATGAATTTCAAAAACAACGAAAATCAAAAGCAACTATCCTTTGGAATTTCCAAATCAATGCTCTAGAAACTGAATTATATAGGCAACCAGGGAAAAACCAAGCATTCTTCTTCATTGCCCAAAGTACTAACACTTCCCTTGGGGATTGGATTCTTACTTTCCATTTATTAAAGGAAGAAAATCATATTGCAGTCTTACAATCTATTTTTTCCCCTTTTTTTACTGTCCTGAATAGCAAAGCACCATATTATTCAGGTCAAGATTTTTTATATATTATGAGATAAGTCAAAAACATTTTTGTGACCAAATTTAGATTTTTATGTAATGGATACATAAGGGGAAAGGCTTAAGTAATTTTGGTACCAAGACTCAAGAAAGACGTTTCTACATTTTCTATAAAACTGCAAATAAACTTGTTCGGGTAAAAAAAGACATGGCCAAAGTTTGAAAATAAAAGTTTAAGCCTTAGATTAAAAAGCAAAATATGACAGATCCGCAATTCTATGAATTGGCGTAACAACTCATTAAAAAAAAAAAAAAAAGAAAAAAGAAAAAAAGGACCTTATTTTTTAGAGCAGTTTGAGCCTCCCAGCAAAAGTGAGCAGGAGGTACAGAATTCTCAAATACTCCCTGTTCCTCTACATGCATAACTTCCCAACTATTATGATCCCTCATGAGAGAGCTATATTTGTTACAATCAATGAATCTACATTGACACATCATTATCACCCAAAGTTTATATTCGAATTCCCTCTTGGTATATACATTCTATAGGGTTTGGCAAATGTATCCACCAGTATAGTATCATACAGAATAGTTTCACTGCACTAAAAATCTTTCCTTCTCTGCCTATTCATCCCTAACTCCCCTCACCCTCTGGACAACCATTGATCTTTTTACCTTCTCATAGTTTTGCCTTTTCCAGAATGTCACATAGTTTGCCTTTTATCACTTAATAATACGCATCTAAGTTTCCTCTATGTCTTTTCATTATTTGGTCATTTTCATCATTTTTAGTACAGAATAATATTCCATTGCCTGGATGTATCACAATTTATTTATTCATTCACCTAAGGAAGGACATCTTGATGGACTCCAAATTCAACAGTTCATTTTTAAACTCCATTTTTAAAGAGCAGCCATCCGAGATCAATTACTGTCTTTATTTCCCCATTGAATTTCAGAGGCAGTTCAACCAAACTCTTAACTGATACATGAATTTCCCTCAACAGCAAACCCAACAGGCTTCAGACTGACTTTGCTTGCATCCTCCTCTAACAGGTAACTCACCATTTTCATAAGGTAGTCCATTTTATAACAGGATATCTATAATCATTATTAGATATTTCTTCCGAATGGTGGGCTTTTCCTATACATCTCAAAATCTGCCTTTCCATGTACATTTCCAAATGCATTTTTAAAATTAAAACCTCAGCATTTTTTCTATTGTTTAAAGGGGAAAAGGTAACAGAATTGCTGGTTTTATTCTTTCTGCATCTACTTTTGCAACTTATTTATCTATTTATTTTTTTACTTTTGCGATTTGGTCTCAAAATATTTACAACAAGACTTTCAGACAATCAACATGATCCCTCAGACTTTCATTTTCCTCTGGAACGAGCATTGCTAATTCCTTCAAGTTCATGCTTGCAACACCATTTTGAGTCTCCCACATCATTCTGGCTATTCTCCCTTGGACATGCTTCTTTTTATCTATATTTTTTTCTTCAGAATTGGGCACAGTCTTCCATGAGTAATCGGATGAATGCAGAGGAGAGGGAAACAATTATCTCTCATGTGGAGTGTATACATTCCAATTACTGCAGTTGGAGGCTGCATCAGCTTTTCTGCCACACTACTCTGAGACCACATTAAACCTACAGTTAATTAAAACTCGATCCTTCCCCATCTGCTCTACTCTGCCTCCTCACTTCTTCATCATATTTTCCCTCTTAAATTTCAGCCTGTTACATTTGGCTGTCAAGATAATTTTAGAAACTGTATCTACTATCCAAAGCTTTCACCCTGTTTTATGGTATTTGGGATTTTGATCAATTGCATTTAATTCATTCACTCACTCACTCATTCATTCATTCATTCATTCCAACAATATGTATTAAGTAAATATCAATTATGGTGTCATGCTTGGGCTATGCCTGGGTATACAGAGCAAACACTAGTGCCTATTCTTAGGAAATATATAGTTTAGTGAGAAAGACAGATTATAACTGATCAGACTAATGAGTGTGTAATTACAAACTAATCTAACTGCTCTCAATTTTATAAGTGATTACAACCAAGTAATCTAACGTGGGTATAGGCAGGGAAGTGGTAAGAAAAGCCTTGCCTAGAGAAGTGACAGTCGAATTGAGACCTATAAGACACATAGAAGTTAACTAGATAAAGGGGTAAATGTGTGGAAGAACATTCTATCCAGACGAAAGGTCCTGGAGGAAAAGGACACATATCATGGTTTGAGATCTGAACAGAGGCCAGGCTGTCTAGAATAAATAGTAGTAGTCATGGGAGAACCATGTAAGGTGATGCTACAGATGTAGGGAGGGCCAGACCCTGTAAGGTTTTTGCAGGCTGGATTAATGGTCTGGGTCTACTCTAATAGGCTACAAAGAGTCTCTCTGGAGCAGACTCCACTACTTGAATTTTAGCTTCATTTCCTCAAATTTTCAGAGCCCTCCCCACATTAGCCAAGTCCAAACACTTTAGCTTGCCATACAAGGTCCTCAAAATTTGATCTCCCTTCTCCAATGTGTCTGGTGAGTTCTTAATGCGAGCCCTTGCTCCTGCAGAAACAACCAGTCAAGCAGTACATTTTCCCACCCCTCTGCCTGCACCTGAAACATGGTACCTTTCTGCTCCAGCCTCACTTGGGGTCAATAAGATGAATACATGGCCAAATGCGCAACCACTTAGCATTTCCTCAGACAATGGCTCTGTTTTCTCACTGAGACTATAATTTCCCAGTGGGCAAGAAATATTTTTGTTACTTCTTTTGAATACTACAAAGCTCCTATACAATTTCAACACACAATAAAGAGTTTATAAATTATGTAAGTAGCCTCCCCTAAGAGCTCCCTACTGACTAAGGTTACTTGGTTTACCTAGCACTGCGTTGTGTGTAGTAGGCACAGCAGTAATGCCTCACAGTTATGAGATTTCGCTTCCTTACATGCTGTGGAATCTTCTGTATTAGGAGTCTTTATAGAACAGAGAAGCCATATTAGGGCATGTATATTTCCTCTTCCTTAATGTTTTAGGGCAACATTTCCCAAAATGTGCTCCACATTACTGAGTGACATCCAACAATGTTAGTTGAAAAGATGTTAAGCCATCAGGATAACATCACCAAATCTGGAGTAGTGACAAAATGCACATACTCAGCCCTTTCCAGCCAGTACAAACTGGCTCCAGCACACTAGGTGTTAACCAATGTTGAATAAAATAGCCATGGTGTCTACACTTGTAGAGCTTACAGTCTAGTGGAGGCAAAAGAAAATAAGCAAGTTCATAAGCCGATATATAAGGCTGAATTGTAAAAGGGATGGCCAAGGGAAGAAAAACAGAGCCCAGTCAGATTGAGCTTCATTGGGATCTGGGGAGATGGTCACATGAGTCCTCCCCAAAGAAGAGATGTTCTAGCTGAGTACTAAGTTATGACAAGAAGTTTGTCAGAGGAGAAAGGAAGGGAATAATGTTTCAGGTGAGAGAAACAACATGTGCAAAAATTTAAGCCTGCAAAGAATATGGTCATTTTAAAGGCTTTAAAAGGCCACTGTGTCTGGACAGAGTGAGTAGGAGAGAATGGCAAGAAATGAAATTGCAAAGGTTAAGTGGGATCTAGATGCATGGCCTTGGACCTCCTAGTAGGGAGTGTGGATTTTAGAAGGCAGAAGGAAGGGGGTGCCTACCTGGCTCTTGACCTCGGGCCCATGAGTTTGAGCCCATGATGGGCATAGAGATTACTTAAATAAATAAAACTTTAAAAAAATAAGAGGCAGAAGGAAGCATTTAAAGATAATTTTTGTTTTGTTTAAGGAAGAAGTGGAATATTCTTACAAGCTGACTTTTGACTGCAGGATGAAGAATGGCCCAGAGCATTTCCCACACTTACTTGACATGGAACCCTGCTTTGCCTAAGGAGCTTTCTCTGGAATGGCCTTCACAGCATATCTTGGAAAATTTTGCAGAATATAATATAATATGTATTAAAGAAGCATATAATTAGCTAACATTATTATTCAACCTCTTACATAGCAAGAAATAAATAGTTAAGTGTGTTTAATAGAAGCTTCTCTATTGCTGCTCCCTACGAAACCATTCTAGCCTTTTCCAGGAGGCTCAGGACAATCTTGCCAGTCAATTCATATGATGAAAAGGAAAAGAGCTAAAAAAATAATAATAATAATCTTAAGTGAAAGACCTAGAGATACTGTGAGTGCAGGTCAGATAACATCGGCTATTGACAGTTACACCCAAAGCCTGGTTGTTTTTAAGAAAACAGATACAGCTGGTTCTAAAGCAGCACTGTCCAATAGAATGTTCTGCAATGATGGAAACTTCTGTATGCTTACTGTCCAGTATCGTCATCCCTAGCCACTTGTGTCTATTAAGCACTTGAGATATTGGTAATGTGACTGAGCACTGAATTTTAAATTTTATGTAATTTCAATTCATTTAAATTAAATTTAAATAGCCGCATATGGCTTTGGCTGCCATAATGGATGCCATAATTCTAGAAGATATTAATGGTAAAATAAAAAGTGGTGATTTCCCTCTCTTTATAGCTAAATGAAACCCCTGCTTCCAAATAAACTTAGTCCCACAGGAGAGCAGTAATACGATAAAGGCATTTTAAAGGTCACTCTGCAACTTAGTCTTCCATTGTGATTTTCTGCTTTTTTTTTTTTCTTTTCAAAGCCATATATACACAGGAGAACTTGTTAATGTCTCTAAATAATAGATTAGAGTTATTTATGACTGTGCTCACATACTCATTTTCTCCTAAAAATATCGCCACATTTTAGACATAAAGGCTTCCTCTCTGATGGAAGAAAAAAGTTGGAAGGCGGTAGAGAACAAAATAGTCTTGTGACTTTGTTTTGTCGATATGTAGCTGCAACCAACCGACACAGCAACTATTACCCACTGCTCCTATTTTCCATGTCAGCACTCAGAGTTCCTTTAAATCTCCTTTAAGCTCCCAAGCACTTTAAAATTACATCATACCAAGTCAATGGATGGGAAAAATGGCCAGGAATATATGGCCCATTAAAAATTCCCTACTGGCCCTTCTATGACAAGGCATTTCTCAAAACATTCTGTTATTTTGCAAGATATATCTTTCTTATTGATTTTACTCTTTAACACCCCATCATGAAGAATTGGGTTTGTAAATGGTCCAACACAAGGGGTTGCAACTTGTTTAAATGATGCTGCCTGTCATTTTCTAGGTAGGCTTGCTTTCTGTCTTCATTCCTTCATTTTTATCCTTCCCAGCTTCCTTCCTTCATCTGTCCAACAAATTTCTCCTAAGGACTTACCATGTGCCTGGTGCTATGGCCGGGGCTGGAGATAGGGCAGGTAAGACAGAAAGGGTCTCCGTACTCACGGAGTGTCTGGAATGCTACCAGACACAGAACAGCATGCTGGATAGCATGAGGAGGTCTAAAAACAGGTTTGGGGAACAGTTCAAAATATTTGTCTGCAAGAAGAAAGAGGATGTGAAGAGATGGGCTTAGAGAATCAACACACTGGGCTTCAGTTTCATCCAGAAATTTTGCCTTTGCAAAAGAAAAGAAAAATATTTCCCAGAATCATCTTCAAGGGCTACACAAAAAATTAGTTGAAAACTATGGAAAACAGTATCAAGGCAAATCTTACCCTATCATTAAATAAAACAGTTACCTATGTGTGCATGGGAAAAAAGTCAAAATCTCATTCAGGGCCTTATAGATTAAAATCAATTTACCACTGAAGTTTCCCTATCGCTGACCAAATAGTCTGAAATCCTTAGCCAGATATTCAAGAGCCTCCAAAATTTGGATCCATTTGACTTCTCCAAATTTGCATCTTTCTGCTCCTCTCAGGAAGCCTCGGTTACAGCCAGCAGGGTCTATGCACTCTGGCCTGACATGTTTGCAATTTGCTTACTTCTGATCCTTTGCTTTCCGCCCCAATTCTTAGCAATTCTTTACAGCCTAATTTGAGTCTTATCTCCTACATGGAGCAGTGCCTGACCACCCCATCTTCTAAAGTATGCTCTCTTTCTCCTCAGAACTAGTAAAACACCACATGAATATGATCGTTTTTAGGCAATGACAGTTTATTACATTGCAGTTAACAAATTCATTAGGTATGTCTAAATCATAAGATCAATGTACCTTATATTCTGCTTTTCACTAGTAAAACATTTATGTATATATTCAGTGTATAAAGCATTTTTTCAAACCTCATCTTGTTAAATTTATTCCTCCCTACAATCTAATGAGGTAAGCATATTCTTTACTGGTGTACAGAGGAGAAGACAATGCCCAGAAAGGGACTCAATTCACCCAAGACTGCGCAGCTAGTAAGATAGAGCTGAGTTTAAAATAAGGGCTTTTGGCTCTAAAACTAGTAATCTTTCTCCATAACAGTGAAGGGTGTTTTTTTTAAAATACTGGGTATTAAAATACGATGCTATGTGCACCAGACAGCTTTCATCACATAGTAGGGTATTTAGTGGGTGTGTATGAAAAGACTGATGGATTTCTGATTAATGAATAAAATGAAGCCTCTTTCAAAATCAGCTTCATCAGTAATTCAAGAGAAGCAGGGATAGGGATTCATTTTTTATAGTGCCATCCACAGTAATTTGGGGATTTAAAAAACAGCTACAAAAAGAATTGCCCATGATTATGGCCATGGTTGCTCCAAATACATCCGAGTCACCTAACCTTTGGATCTGCTTTTTCCTAATGGTTTCAGGCCAAACCACCCCATCCTTTATGTTGTAACAGCTCTGCCATAAATGGAGACAGATCAGAACAAATTATTAATACTCAGGCGGATGCAGAAACCACCCAGATGGATAATTTCAATGTTAATACAAAAATATTTAAAAGTGCTACAGAATGTCACATAGAGGATTAATAATACAAAAGCGATAGAAGGCGTTTACTTTTGAAAAATAAATTTTTTCTGTGTATCACTTGTACATTTTAAATAGAGCTTCTACAGCTTACGCGTGAATGCTACTTTCTAAGTAAGAAGTAGCTTGCATTGTAGGTAAGTGTGTTTCTTAAGGTTATGCATGCTTAATCGTATTACCTTGCATATTTCAAATATGTCCTCTGTGCTCTGCATTGTGAGGCAACTTCTTTACTCCTCACAACAACTTTGTAAGGCACATGTTGTTAGTCATCCCACTGAGAAAGTATGTGGGTTTCCCATATAAAGCAATTCTGGCACTAACTGCCTGGCATTAATACATACTCCAGAGGTCAAGGACTTTGTCCCTTTTCAGATGCCAATCATAAGTAGTGTACCTCTAGGCAACTCACACTTCTTCCAGCTTGGCTACAAATGGAGGTTCCCACAACCCACTCCTTTGGTTTTCAATTATTTGCTAAAGCAGCTCACAGAACCCTGGAAAACAGCTTACAAACTACTGCTCATTTGCTACAAAGAATATTTTAAAGGATACAAATGAACGCCAAAGAGGTACAAAGGGTGTGGTTTGGAAGGGTCCTGAACAAAGAAGCTTCAGACCCCATGAAGTTGGGAGTGGGTCACCATTGTAGTACCTGGATGTGTTTCCCAACCTTAATGCTCTCTGAGCCTTGTATTTTGGGGATTTTTACAGAGGCTTCATCATACAGGCATGATCAATTGTTAATTCCATTTCCAGCCTCTCTCACCACTCCATAGAATGGGGGGTGGGGGGCTGAAAAATCCAAACTTCTAATCATAGCTTAGTCTTCTGATAACCAGCCTCCATCTAGAAGCCCACCAAGAATCACATTAGAACAAAAGATCTTCAGTCAATCACCCAGGAAATCTCAAGGAATTTAGGAGCTCTGAGTCAAGAACAGGGGGCAGACGGCAGACAAGTACGTGAATGCGCATGCACACACTTCTTATTATTCAAAAGTGGAAGAATCCCCAAACTGACTATGGATCAGTTAAATATAAGACTAAATAAGGACTGTAACAAAGATTATACAATTTCTGTATGGTTGGGGGGGGGTAATTTTTTTTTTTTTAAATAGGCTCCACACCCAGCATGGAGCCTAACAGAGGGCTTGAACTCACAACCCTGAGATTAAGACCTGAGCTGAGATCAAGAGTCTGACAACTTAAGCAACTGAGTTGTGTCCCTATCCGATTGTTTTTTAATATGGAGGAAATTACTTAGAAAATCATATTTAAGGAAAGATCCAGTGACAAAATAGCTAAAATGGAAAATTTAACATAAAATCCATTTCCTAAAAGGAAATACTTTTTTTTTCATCTTTTTTCTCTAAAAATGACTAAAGAGCATCAGCAGCACTTTGACCCCATCGACTCTTTATGTGGATCTCTAGGTCCCAGACATTAGTTTCCAATATGTTTCTTCTCCAAAGGAAACCTGGGATTTTCAGAGGGTAACTGGTTCCCTGCCCTGGAACTGAGTCGTATCAGGAGAGCCAGAACATTTGCTAAAGAACACGGATGCTCTTGAGGACATCAGAACAAAGGGCCAGCTTATAGAAACTCATATGGATCAACTTGAGGCAGTTGGAGCACCAAAAAAAGAGAAAGAGGGGTACCTGGGTGGCTCATTCCATAAAGCATCTGCCTTCAGCTCAGCCATGATCCCAGAGTCCTGGGATTGAGCCTCTATTGGACTCCCTGTTCAGCAGGGAATCTGCTTGTCCCTCTCCCTCTGCTCCTCCTCCCCTTCTCATGCTCTCTCTCTCTCAAATAAATAAATAACATCTTTAAAAATAATAACAATAATTACAGTTAAATAGAACAAGTTTGAGTCTGTGAAAGGCCATGATTCCATCCTGATAACAGACAGGGAAAGTTCTAACAAATATATGAAAAGGTAGTTCTAATGCAAAAAAGAAGAGTGACTATAAATATATATATTTGCCTTTTGATTGATGATAATAATTAAAAGAGAGATTATATGTAGGTGTGTTGCTTCTATATATTCTTCTGTACATCTGTTCATAAGGTACAGATATGTACTTGATGTCTAAGTACAGAAAATTATAAGTCAGCTAAATGGTTGCAAGGAACTTTGGAACTACACCCTCAAACAGAAAAAAAAAATGATTATGGTCATAAATAATAACCAGGTGGAAAGAGGTTTAATCAGTAGTCACACTTAATGATCAAAGAGAAAGAGGGTTCAACACAGAATTTTGAGATGATTGGTTAGCCAAATGTTCTCAGAAAGCTAGATGGCCCTACTAATTATATTAAATACTAATGAGGCATAGATAAGTTGTTAATAGTACTTACAGGACAGGGTAATGTATAATCATTGACAGGATAATTGATGATACAGTGCTGGCCATGCAAAATTTAAAGAATGCTTCATTCTGGGGGAAAAACACAAACTGCAAATGTCTAAACCTTTGGGATAGAGACAGAATTCAAATCATGCCACTAATGTAACAAATACAGTATAGTTTTGTAGGAGACCTAGCCAACCAACCATCACTGGCTGGTGCAAATCAATTTGGGACAAGCAGTCAGTCCCATTCACGCATCAGAAATTAGCTTATTGATAATCCAGATACTAGAATCAAAGTGGTGTGAGAAGATACTGGGGTTGTTTTGGTTTAGGGGATTTTTTTTTGGAACCAGCAAAGACACTGTAATCCTGGAAGATGACAATATATACTCTACTATAATTTTAAGTTAAATTAAAACAAGTACTGTTGTAATCCTACAAAAGTATTTAAGAATATATATATATCAAAATAATAAAGAAATCAGAGCTTCAATAATTTTGAATAGTTTTAGTGTAATTACAGTAACAAATTAAGTAAACACTGTAATTATAGTCATTTTGTCACTCTTAAAGGTATTTATTTATAGTGTTCAAAAGTTTCAGTCACATTAAAATTGAAATTTTAATCACTTTTTATGAGTCTAATTCATTTGTAATAAATTGTAAATTTTCAATTTGATGTCTCATAGTTTTGTCTATTAGGTATGTACACTTAGTAAAATTAAGCATATTATAAAATATAGATAGAAGTTTATATTCCTTTCTGTCAAGTAAGCCCCTAGAGAATCAGAGAATCTTACCAGTAGAAATAATCGCAGAGAGGTTAAGTAATTTGTCCAACGTCACATTGCAAACCTAGATCTATATGAATCCAAAGCCAATATTTAAATCTATGCGTCCAACTCTTTGTGCACATTTTTTTAATAGCTTTTCTCACAGTTAGGCCACTATTTTTTTTTCACTTGACAGTGAATGATTTGGGATTATACAGACGCATTTGTCCAGAGAGTTTCCGCCTGGGTTGGATTCAACCATAAGAACTATCAGTTTGGAGCACACAATTTTTTAATTGAAAAAATAATAATAATTCATTGATAATGTTTTTAAAAAGAAAACTTCCCATAGAAATATAAATGTCAAGCTTCTCTTGAAAAATTGGCAGATCTGACAATATTGGGCTCTTGTGTATCAAAAAGCAATAGAAATTTGAGTTATGGCTGTCCCTGGAATGGGGCTCTCATGTCATTTGCCACTGTCCTCACCTAGCTAGCTTACCACTTTACATTACCTGTTTGGTCCTCATGTACATGTAAGTGTGCTGTTTCCACTGAAACCAACTGCACCAAGACCTTCACGTCATGCACACTTGTAGAAGCCATTGTCAAAGGGAATTTGAATAGTACCCGGCACAATAGAGAGATAGAACCTATTTCAAGACCTCAAGGACCACGTTTCTCCAGTTCTAAACTGCAGAGTCTAGAGTGGTGATGTAATAAAGCAATGAAACAGTTTTGACAAGGAATTGGATTTGTGGAATAATCTACCTTTGTCCTCCTATATCTCTATATATCATTCTAAATACAATTCAACATTGAGCAAAGGAGAAAGAGCCAGCAAAGGACCTTGAAAAAGAGCAGCCAAAGAAGTCTGATGAAACCACAAGAGTTCATTCATTCATCCATCCGTTTACAAAGGTGCCAGGGATGTAAGTACCTCATAAATCTTTCCTGAATTTGTCATCTATTCGTCCAGTGATTTTGAGAACCCACTCTGTTCCAGACACTATGGAATATGCCAGAGTATAAAGCAGTTAACAAAACACCCAGGATCCTTTCCATCACCTGTCACACCCTAAATCATAATCCTACAAATAAATAAAACTGTGGTAAATTTTAGGGGCACGTGGGTGGCTCAGTCCATTAAGCATCTGCTTTTGGTTCAGGTCATGATCTCAGGATCCTGGGGTGGAGCCTCACATCAAGCTCCTTGCTCAGCGAGGAGTCTGCTTCTCCTTCTTCTCCTACTCCTCCCCCTGCTTATGCTCTCAATAAATAAAATCTTAAAAAAAAAGAAAAAGAACTGTGGTAAATTGTATAAAGAAAAAAGTAAAGGATGCTATGAAAACATATACCAGTGGTTGCCTACCCTAATTTAGGCATTCAAAGCAGGTTTCTCTGAGGACATGACATTAATTAATGAGGACCCATTGGCCACAGATCATCTCTGTCCAAACCTTGGTCTGCTTCACCGTATGTCCACTTGCCAGCTGAATTATTTAATAACAATAATGGTAGTAGTTAAAATAAAGTAATGACTTATCATACACTCAGCTTTGTGGTGAGCCCTTTATACAGATCAACTATTGAACCCTCATACCAACTCTATTTTAAGACTGACGTTCTTGCTATACCCAATGTGTAAATGAGGAAGCAAGCAAAGGCACAGAGGTATTGAGTATTTGTCCAGAAGCTGGAAAACTGAAGTCAAAACTCAAAATCAAATCTGCCCTCCTAAAGTTGCCACACTTTTAACCCTTAACTTCCTTATAAGGGATCCATACCGTTCCTGATGAAGTCAGTCTACCTGGTAAATAGCTGTATATTAAACTCTCTCTGTGTCTGTCTCTGTCTTTCTCTTTTTCCAGAGCACCTCTTCTCAAAACAATAAATATCAATGTATCTTAACCCACTTTTATAGTAAAGAGTTGATACAGCAAGTACAAGCATATTCCTCCTGTAATACCTTTTTATTAAGGATAAATATGAGTTAGGAGACACAGTACAGCATTCAATCTCAGAAAGCAATTTTCAAGGATTGAGTATCTTCACTTTATGTTGCAAAATAACGAACACATGGACACCCCAGAATGCTTATCCAACACAGTTTGCCATGTTAGCATTTAAAATAGGCGAGCATGTGCTGAGAGATATAAAGAAATGTAACTATACAGATGATTTCTTCCCTATTTAGCTCAACATTGATCATTTGCTGTTAAGTAAACACTCTAAAGTAAAAGGAGTCAATGGAAATTTGGATCTTTCAGAAAAAATTACACAGCAAAAGCTCACTGTGGGGAGGTGAGAAAAGAGAAAGCAAAGGAGCCTTTAGTAGTACTGAAGGAAAAATGAAAAGCTGATAACCTTGGCTGAGAAAACCCTTTCAGAATGAGTCATTTCCATATGCAAGAAAGATCACATTTTATGCAGTTGCATTATGAAATAAGAAGAAAGCTTTTTTCCCCCTTATTCAAGCAGGAAAGATCATTCTCTAGATTAACATTAGAAGCATAAAAATATTTTCTTCCCAGCTTTCCCTCCAGCATCAAGCAACCATGGCCTTTCTTAACCCTTCAACACTCACAGCTTTGTAAGTACTAATACCTCAGAAAATTTGTGTTGTAGCCTGAATCTCAATCCTTCAATACCCTGCAAGGCATGGGGAACAATGGAGGCAAAAAACTGCTGCAGAACACCCTGGGGCATTTCTTCTACGACCGCCCCCCCGCCCCAAACCCCTGTCAAAACAAGGAAATCTCATTGAAGCTTAAGTTTCCCTACATCCTTCAGAGTTGGAATATCTGAACGTTTTAACGTGAGATATCATGTGCACACTCTGCCTAAATTTAATGAACGTCTGAAAAAAGTTTTACCAAAAGTTAAAGCAATGTAATAGAAGGGGGGTGGGGGGGGTCATTCGGTTTTGTTCTGTTTTGCATGTTGTAGAGCAAAAAGAAACGTCAAATCATTTAGCAATATGATGTTGCATGATAAATTAGAGCAATATTTCTGAAGTATATTTAATTACAAATTGGCCTGAGCTTTCAAAAGGACAGAGCTTGTAGACAGATGTGTCCTGAATATGAAATAATGTATTAAATCATTTTTATAAAACAAAAAACCCACTGATTCTAGAGTATCTAACCAAGTATCCACAGCTCTTCGTATATAGTATGTGAGAGAGAGGTTTTTGTTAAATTTCAAACACCAACACGTTCAAGGGAACGGAAGCATCTAACTAAGTCTTATAAAGATCTATGTCTTCATTCATTTATCCCATAAATATTTATTGAGGGCCTACTAGGTCCTGAGGATACAGCAGTGAATGAAACAAAGTCTCTCTTCTCCTAGGGCAGACATTCTATTATGGGGAAACATGATAAACAAAAAGCAAATACATATGCAATAAAATGTTGAGGGATAAAGTCCCTGAAAATGAGAAAAGAAGAGTAGCTGTGGAGTGGAGAGAAGAGGAAGTAAGTGGGGGAAGGGCTTATGGAAATGGGTTTGCTGTTCTCTTACCTTCAGCCATTAGCCTCCAGAGAGAGAGCGTTGAAACTGAGAAAGAGCTCTGGGTTAAGAGGCAGGAAATATGGGCTCTAGGCACAACCTTCTCAGCAAGGGCTCATCTTTGTTAGGTACACTTATATTCAAGATCTCAGGGAAGTCTGGAAAAATGACAAGGCCTCAGAAATTCAGAAACTGGAAAGAGATCCTTCGGTACTGTTTCTCTGAAGGTCAAGTCTATTGCCTTATTGGGAGGCAGAGAAGAACATGGGCATTGGAAGCAGAAAGACCTAGCTCAATCTCTTCTTAGCTGTGTGACCTCAGGCAAGTTGCTCATCACTTGAGGGTCGGTATCCTCATCCATCAGAGAGAGAGAGAGATACCCACCTCAGGAACTTTCCATAAGAATTAAATGGGATCACATGTGCAACATTACTCAGAGCTTGGCTCATGGTAAGCACTCAATAAATGGGATATGGTATTATTATAGTAGATAACAACACAATGACCAATGCCCTCAAAACGGAACCAACAAGATTTTTTTTTTTATTTTCTCAAGAGGCCCCTTCTTTTTTTAGGTGAAATAACCCCATTATGGCAAGTTGTGTTCTTTAGGCTGGTGAACAGTACCTATCATGTTATAGATTAGTCTACTAAATATTTGTATTTTTAAAATAACAGAACCCATTTGCGGCTATTCAGATAAGCAGAAGGAAAAAAAATCCACTGAAAACTCATGCTAGTCATTTAGTTACTAAGTACAAAGAATCATTTACAATTGCAGGGGCCACATTTCCCTAGATTTAGACTCACAAGCAGAGACCAGCCATGGAGAGAGGGCAACCCTGGGTACTGAGTGGATGTGTTTATTTAGGATGACTATATCCTATAAATATGAATATAAAAATAAACGTTAATTTTGACTCCTTTGTGGATTATTATTACCCAGAGCTCTCTGGTAATGCTGACAGAAATAGTTAAGTGTTGACTTGAAATAAATTTGTCATTTACATATCTTGCTCAGAAACAAAGAAAGAAAGAAAGAAATAGAGAAACATTTTTAAAGCTTTGCAAGCAAACAACATGCGGAAGAGAGAAGATTAGCCATTTGGCAACAAGAGGCATGGCCAGAGGAAAGTTTATGCCAAGAATGTAGACAGAATATGACCTAGGGACACAGTGTATTGGGATAGAAGGAGTTCCCAAGAAGTATCTCTTACATTTGATCCACCAAGCGACAGGTGTTCTTGGAAATTGGATCCTGTGTTTGGCTCGGGCCATGTCCTCTGTCAAAACAGAAACAAAAGATTGGAAAAATCACCACCACACTGACAATTCCCATTAACCTCTGGCATGGAATAACACGCTCTTATCTACCAGCAACTGCTGCCTCCTCTGCAACCCGCCTCTTATCTTCATTTGCAGGCCATGGAATTACCTTGGCCTCTGAAAATGCACCAAGAGCAAATATTGCTGCAACCTGAACCTCTGGGGCGATTAAGAGCCCCCTGAGGCCCAGAGAGGAGGGTTGCAGATAAATGTTTATCTTGATGAGCACACATCACCCTGCCTAGGCTTTTTAATCGAGGCCAGCAATGGTTCTTTCTTCAGAAAACTCACAGGGATTAAATATCAGCCAAGCTAAGAGCAGAGGGGAAAAGGGGGTTGGGGAGGGGCAGGTAGGTAGAAGTATGTTGTCACATGCCTGTGGTGACCCTGCTGTCTCAGCCAGATACGTAAATATGATTGGAACAGAGGTGAGAGCCTTCTCTTGCACGTAAGAAGTCTCTGAAGTAAGAACGGCCCACAGAGAACACTGGTAAATCCCTCACCAATGACAGACATCTCAAATTGGTAAGGACTATTTTATCTGGGCATCCGTACGTCACTAATCTCAACCCAGTAATATCAGCAGTCACTTTCAACCGATCAGAATGGGCACACAAGGAGGAAAGTGCTCATATATTTTAAATAAGAGCCCAGGATAATCACTGTGCACCCTTTTGCCTACAGGGGATGAAATCCTAAAACAACCCTAAGCTTAGAAATCATAAACACCGTTCTTGGCTAGATTTTTTGCTCATGTGACACCATTTTAGAAACCACATGGTCTATGAAGGAAAATGTTATCACAAAGTAGCAGATGTGAAGCCTTGAAATGTCAAGTGGATTTAGAGAAAAAACATATTATTAAATGGCAACAGGTGGCCTTTACTTTTCATACTCATTTTAGGAGAGAAGATCACAAATGAGAACACACTTGCCCTGTCAAGGTGATGAAGAATAATCAGGCAGAAGGTGAAAACATAATGTGACAAGTCAAAACATTTGAAAAGGTTAAAAAAAATTGTTTTCCATGATACTCAATGGTTTTCAGTTCTTCGTAGGAGATAAGACACATGGATGCATTGTGTTATTTCAAATATGATTCCTTGTATAAAGTAGAAAGTACAGGTTTTGCAGAGAAGGGTCAACATGTATTCCATGAGCAAAGAAAATGGAGGTAGTAGAGAATGAATAACAAAGAAATGCTTAGGTGACAAATATAGCAGGTATCTTCTCTACAGCCTAATCCAACTCATGGAGGAAAGTTGAGTTTGTCCACATTTCAGTGGATTTACAGACGGCCCATCTGGAAGAAAACCAAACCTTGCATTCTGCAAAGGGCTTATTGTGAAACTACATCGTTTGGTTTTATGCACAAGTCTTGTCTTGCAGCTCTTTACTGACCTTGTTTTCATTTGGTCAAATCTAGCCATTTTACATCAGCAAACAATTTTCTCAGCACTCACGATGATGAACTAATAATGTCTTGTGCTACCAAGATAGAGAACTTCAAGATGAAACTCTTGAAGCATCTAACCCCATCTTCCTGACAAGCCACAGTCTTGCTTGATAGGCATTTTCCACTGCTTTACTTAGCCTCATTTTAAATAGATCAAACAGAGTCTTTCACTGCCTAAGACCTCTTGTTGTTCAAGAAGTGTCCTTTCTTACCTTGAAGTGTACATTGAACAATGTTCATCCCATTGTTTTTATTCACTGCTTCCCACCAGTACCCATATTGTCCCCAACAAAAGTAGGCATGGAGAGAGGGAGGAAAAAGGAGAGAGAATTGTCCGAAGGCCTTGAAAAGAAAAGATATACAGAGTTGAAGAAATAGGTCCTAGCTCTGCTACAGAATTAAGAATGCATAAAGTGCTTTATAATCATCAGCTACTTGATCCTCTATAGGAATAGATGAATTTCCTACCTAGTACCCCCAAGTTTTGTTTTTTTTTTAAGATTTTATTTATTTATTTGACAGACAGAGATCACAAGTAGGCAGAGAGGCAGGCATAGAGAGAGGAAGGGAAGCAAGCTCCCCACTGAACAGAGAGCCCAATGTGGGGCTCGATCCCAGGACCCTGAGATCATGACCTGAGCCAAAGCCAGAGGCTTTAACCCACTGAGCCACCCAGGTGCCCCTGCCCCCAAGTTTTAAAGCCCTTTTATGCTTTCTTCACTCCCACATGTAATGTCTCAACCCACTACATTCTCCAGGTGTTGATTCCCACAACTGAGTTGACTCAAGACAAAATAATCACAGACATTTTGAAAGAGTATTGATTATACCCATTTGATAGTTAGGAATAGTTTTTTTTTTCTACCAAAAATTCCTAAAAAGATTGTATATCTTGGGTTATTCATTTTAATGACTTTCAGTAGATTTTCTAATTATTTTATTGTATAACTAAATTCTCAACATGCTTAATCATTGCAATGAATTCACAGGTTAGGCAAAACAATGCTTATGTTTTGCTATTGTTGCATTCTTGTCATGTTTAATTAGTTATAGTTCAATGATAATAAGTAAATTCATCTTAAATAATAAAATCACAGGTTAGAGTTCCATGACACAATGATTTCTAAGGTCCAGAGAGATCACTCAAAATTCCAAGATCTTTGGCTTTAATTTTCAACAATTTTGGAGTAGAGGCATGAAGAGACCAACAGTTGAAGAGACTATTTCATAAAGAAAATTTATAGTAGATAAGGCTCCATCTACCATATTTATGCCTTGAGAATTAATAACGCAGAATTCTTCTAATTTCTCCTTTCCATTTCACATCATTTCCATCCTGTATTCTTTTTAGTCATGTGGATGCTTTTACAGAAGAATACAAAAACACTAAGAATGGTAATAATAATAATAATAATAATAATCAACATTTAGTGGGTGTTTTCATCAATCCAGCTACTAGTTTAAATTCTTTATGGGATAATACATCTCAACCTAACTAAATCTCCGTAAGTTTTATTATTATGCCCATTTGTTGAAGAAATTAAAGTACAAAAGGTTAAGTAACATCTACAACCTCATCCAACCACAAAAGATGGCTCCAGAGTCTGACTCCAGAGCCTATATTCCTAACCACCACATTTTACTTCATCCCTCAAACAACAAGCTAAATTGATGCCATCTATTATTCCCTTGTTGTTTTTTTTTTTTCTCTCAACCTTTATTCAACATTAAAAAGCAAACAGTAGTAGCAATTATCTGAGTTGTTTGCCTTCAAATGCTGCTAAGGCCAGAAGACAATTTCTAAATTGTCCTGCCTAGTTTTACAAGTTTTGATGCGTTGAATGTTATTTCACTCCAAATAAAATGATTTTCACTTCAAAAAGCCGTGCTTGGAAATAATTGGCACTACGTTGTCCATTTCTGAAATCAAAATATAAGTTAGGACTTCTGATTAACTGTCAAGGCAGTATTCCAAAGAATCGTGGGAAGGTATCTTACACTGACATTGACCTTGGAGAGGATTAAAACATCAACAAAATAAAACAAGAATAGAAAGTATTTCAGACATCAACTCTTTCCTACTTCTATTCTCTCCTTTGTTTGGCTGCCTCCATGAAATCTACTGCCAACCGTCTAACCCCCACAGCTCTCTCCCCTCTCCAGATTCCTGCAGAGTTTACATGCCACCCTTACCTTCACTGTCACTTCTTGAAATTGTTTAGTTGCCGAATGGTACCATTCATCTCCCCTCCCTGTAAACTCCTCTGAAGTTTTCTTGTTTATTCTCAATACGTTAATTATGATTATTGTTTCTACAACAAGAAGGAACTCATGGAAATCATCTAGTAGAACCCATTATTTACAGAGGAATTAACTAATGCTAAGGGAGGTTAGAGGGCATATCATAGGTTACACAGCTAGTTAAGGAGCAGATTAAGTATCGGCATCTAGATGCTTTTATTCCTGATCCGGGCCTCTTCACCCCAAATCAAGGTTTTCAGCTAAAGAGAAGTCATACAAAAGAGAGATGGTACAGAAGTACCTGGCTGCTTCCACATATTTAAGCAAATTACATAATAGGGGCCTGAAAAGGAAAAGACCATCAATAATAGTTAAGAACGCAAATAGGAGATTTAAACTTTTTTAATCAAAAAATCTGATGCCAAGGAATTAGAGTCAAATATATAGGATGATGAATTTACTCCCAGATAGCCTGATGGGAACCTCTAAGCTACTGAATGAGGGTAAGGGCTTACATACAATTCATGTCTATTTTAGCAAAGCACTTCACACAGTCTTCCATAATGACCTGTTGTTACAAGGATTAGCAATGATTTCAACCATTCCCAAAGAGTGCTGCTTAAAAGATCGATATTGAGTTGGAGAGAAGTCCCTAGAATAGCGCCACAAAGCTCTGTTTGGGGTCCAATTCTCCTGAATATTTTAATCAATACATCCGATTAAAATGTAAAACATGTGTCTGTAAAAAACTTTTTAGACTAAAACAATTCTGGGAAAGATAGTAGTATAATGGCCAACAAAATGAAGTTTCAAAACCAACTCTGCAGGCAGCTATGCTGGGCTGAAATGAGTCAGAAGAAATACAACAAGTATGAAAGAAGATTCTTATATTTAAGCTTTGAAAAAAATGGAAAAGAAAAAACTAAACAAATGCAAAATGAGAGGCCCAGCTTGAGAGCTATTTCTTTTTAAAAAATTCATGACTTTTATCTCTTCACTGTCTAAACTCTCCTTTTGGTCAAGAGAGTATTTGGGATGCTGCTAGGAACTAAATATATGCCCCCCAATAATCATCTGTTGAAATCCTAACTCCCAAAGTGATAGTAAGTGGAAACTTTGGGAGGTAAGTAGGTCATGTGGATGGAGCCTCATGAATGGGATTAGTACCTTTATAAAAGAGACCCCAGGGGCGCCTGGGTGGCTCGGTCAGCTGAGCACCCGCTTTCGGCTCAGGTCATGATCCCAGGGTCCTGGGAATGAGACCCATGTCTAGCTCCCTGCTTGGCAGGGAGTCTGCTTCTCCCTTTCCCTCTGCCTCTCCCCTCTGTTCCGGCTCTCTCTCTCTCGTTCTCTCTCAAATAAATAAAATATTAAAAACAAAACAAAACCCAGGGCTCATCACAAATGCCCTTCCCTTAATTTATTCTCTATAGTTAAGAGTCTATTAGAAAAGAGAGAGAGAGAGAGAGAGAGACCCCAGTGAGCTTTCTCTTACTCTTCCATCATGTGAGGACATATTGGAAATATGGTTGATTATGAACCAAGAAGTGGTTCATTCCATTGACATGATCATTCTTTTGACATGATCATCCCACTGACATGTCATTCCATTGACATAAATCTGCCAGCGCCTTGATCTTGCACTTTGCAGCCCCTAGAACTGTGAGAAGAAAATGTTTGTTGTTTGACCCACCCAGACTTTGGTATTCTGTTATAGCAGCCAAAGCTGACTAAACAGATGTCACACAAACAGATAAGCTAGAATCAGAAGTGGGTGGTGCTAGATCATGGCCTGCAGAGCTACTTTGAAAAGAACAAATTTGGAATCCAGCCATGCAGAACTCTACTGGTATGTCACACAAAAGGCACCAGAGAGAACAGATTAAAATAAATGCAAGGCCATGGGCCATGACAACAACAAGAAGTCAGGGTGGAACTGTTGTATATGAAACTTTGAGAAGATGGCAGAACTCCTGAGGTATTAGACTGGCTATGGGCCTTTGAAAGGCCATGACCTCCTACAGAAAATATGCCAACAGATGAATGTAGCTGCATTCCAGTAAAACTCTGTCTGGACACTAAAATTTGAATTTTATGTAATTTTCACAAGTCACAAAATATTCGTCTTTCATTGCCCCCCACCCACACACCCCTCCCAACCATCTGTGAAAATGTGAATAGTAGAAATACAGCCATGGGCTTTAGTTTGGCAACTCTAGTGACAGACCAGAGTTGAATGAATGAATGAAAATGATTTATTAGGTGTTTTAGGGAATAGGGATAGATAAAACCAGGAACAATGGAAGATGGACTTTAAGAGGAAAACATATTCTATGGTAACCCAGCTATTTTAGGAAAATTCTGGGGGAAAATGTTTATCTGTAAAAAAAAAAAAAGAAAAAGAAAACACTAAGAAAAATCACAACTATGCAGCATGAACCTTGGCCAAAAATTTCACCCCAAGAAATATGGAACTGCTTCCTTCAAAAGAGAGGTATTTCATCATTCCATAACTTTAAATTCCATAAATTCCATAACATAAGTGGAAGCTCAGATCAGGAGGTACACATGAGAGTTGAACACAAGCAAAGGTCAGAGGATGGCATCTTTTCCAGAATAGGACTGGATTCTCGGTTATATTATTTCAGACTTGCAACAAAATACTTTTTTTGACTTTTTAGAAAAAGAAAGACTTTTTAGAAATAAATAAAATGAAATTCTTTCTAGAACACATTGGATTACCATATGGTTAGTTTTTAGTTTTTATACCAACTCATCTGACTATTTGATCTCATTCTCCCTGTTCTTAGAAGTTGAATGAAACTTAGCAGCAAAAATGGCAGCTGTCCCCTTGACAAGAGAAATACCAGAGCACAGACAATGGGTTTCCCTATTAGATGTGCGCTTTACGTGGAAAAGTTTTAGTACCATGGAGTTGCCCAGAATTGAAGATTTTCCCATGAATGATGTATTTCAATTAAATACTTGAATGCTATTTCCAACAAATATTGTGTTTATGTCAAATATGATGTTTTAAGTATGGCATGTAGTTTACTAGTTTCTAAAGGAACACTGTTAATACAAATTCTAGGGCAAGAGAGACAGTCTGGTTTATATTACTCTGCAGAGTTTGCCATCATCCTCTTTACATTAAAAAATAATGAATCTGATCTCATTTGCAGGTCCTTAAAAGCAAGCATCACGTGGCCACATGACAATATGAAGCCACGGCTCATAAATAGTAAATGCAAACAGGATTTTCTTACCTTTTCAAACAAGTACGACTGAAAGCTTTCTGGTTCTCCAGAGACTCAAACTTCTTTATAAAAGCTTTGGAAATTCAGGGGCACAGTAAAAAACAAAAGCCTCTGTGGACTGTGGTAGATCAAGGATTTGTTCCCCCACACCATCCCCAGAAGGCTACCAGTTGTTCTACAGTTATAATAATTTTTAGGATGGAAAAATCTGGCAACTGTGAAAAACCTCAATTCACTCCTTTTTTTTTTTTTAGTTTTACAGTGTTCCTTTTTTCTGGAATAACTTTGGAAAGTCATGGTCATTAAGTTTAGCATAGTACTCATGTTAATTTCCTAGGGCTGCCATGACAGAGTACTGCAAAATGGGTGGCTTAAAACAACTTAAAATATATTCTCTCACAGTTCTGGAAGCCAGAAGTCCAAAGTCAAGGTATCAACAAAGCCATGGTCCCTCTGAGGCTCTGGGTAGAATCCTTTCTTGCCTCTTCCTAGCTTCTGGTGGCAGCCATCAACCATTGGTGCTATTTGGCTTGTGGCTGTATCGCCTGGATATCTCTGTCATCACACAGCATTCTTCTCCCTGTGTCTCTTTCTCCTCTGCTTATAAACCATCAGTTATATTGGATAAGGGTTCACTTTACTCCAGTAGGATTTCATCTTAACTAATTCCATCTGCAATTACCTTATTTCCAAAAAAGTCACATTCTGAGGTTCTAGGAGTTAGAGTTTCAGTGTATCTTTTTCAGGGACAATTCAACGAAGCCAGTCCTTAAAGAAATCTGATCCCAAAAGATTTCAGGCCACATGAATGAACTCTGAACAGAGGCCAAGACCATATCAACAAACATTCCTATTGAACCCTTTCATGCAATAATAAGTCTACCTGATTCTCCCTAAGCACCTCTTCCATCACAGGAACTGTCTACCATGTCTCTCGTGCTAATCCTACCACTATACTGCAAGATAGTGGTTTCCTTTCAGGTTCACAGGTGAAGAAAATGAGGATCTGAGAGATGCAATGACTTGCCCAGTGCCAAGTCAAGAAAGCAAGAGATGCAAATATAGGGTGTCTGATCAGTAAAGCAGTAGGTACATTTACAGAGTCACATGGTTAAAGAATTGCAACATAAATTATTATTCATTGACAGTGGAGTGGTATAATTAGGAATGGCTGTAAATGTTCAGAGTGTGGGCTAGAGGTCTTTATGATGTTTTATTCTGAACCCACCTCCAGATTGGAATTACATTATTGAACACTTAAAGTCTGCTAGGATTTATAGCAGACACTTGGGATACAATATTAAACAAGATGTCATCTCTTCCTACAAGATGTTCAAAGCATAGTAGATTAAAAAGAAAAGTATATGGACAATCAAAATTTGGTGTAATAAGATAATAAGTATGTAACTTTTATCAGGAGTTAGTCCATTCCTGGGCCTATTCTATACTTAACAAAGTACTCCTTCTTGAGGTTGAGTTTATGGACAAACTAAATTATGCAAAAAGAAATTAAAATGTATATATATGCTATCTGATGGAAAAAGTGAGGATTACAGATTAGCCGAAACACTGGGAATATTTTTTTAGGTGGTACCTAACAATATTTTTTAAACCTACAGCTTATTACCTTTAACACTGCTTCAATGTTTTTTGGTGAATTGGTCTCTTGTAACATGAAAGGGGAGTCATAAAAATTGAAATTGTTTTTCTTAGTTCATTTCCGATTATCATAGTAAACAGTGAATTCCATTCTTTTGTTCATTTTAGATCAAATACCAAACTAGTTTATTGCAAAAAGAAAGTGAGTAGGAAGCGTTAAATCTTTTATATAATTTTTAAATATGTTTTCTGTCTGTAACTCAGTTTAGTACAGTGGTGGTTTCTGATGTTCAGTGAAACATAAAATTCACAGGAATATCTTTGTATTTGGATTTGCTTTTAATGTTGTTATAGCTTTTGATTACTGTCCTTGCATTTATGAATACAACTACATACACATGATTTCATTTTCAAAAATCTATTAATAATTTACATAAAGAAATAATTTTTGTTCAATTATGTTTTATAATTTAATTGTATTATATATGTAATCTGACACACAATGAAGGGTAAAAGTGTTTCTCCAAATCACATTTTTAAAGTTTAATTTTTTTTAACTAAAAATAAAAGAACAAGTTTACGCATTTCTCCCAGCCCCTACCCCACACCTCTGGCAACCACCAATCTGTTCTCTGTATCTAAGAACTTGGTGTTTTTTGGTTTTGTTTGTTTGTTTGTTTGTTCGTTTTAATTGGTTCCCCTACTATTCAAAGTATAGCATTCCTTTTGAAACCTGTCCTAAGCCAAAATGAATTAAAGCAAAAAAAAAAGGCAATTACCTTTAATTTATATGGGAAAAAAAAATTTGGCATGCCCAGACCACAAAAATAAACTCTCCCAGGCTTTTCTGATACCTTAGGACACATCTTGCTAACAAGTACACAAAATAAATCGAGATAAAGCACAGATGCTCCCAGACACAGTTCAAAGCTAGGCAGCTTGATGCTGAAAAGCTGAGTACAGCTCCCAGGGAAGCGGTTTGGTGGTGCCCTTCCTGCTGCTGGGGTGTGCGCTCCCCTAAAAGGGCTCATTGCAATACAAATGCAGAGTGCTGTTTTTGCTTTTCTCTTTTTTCCACAAAAGCATAAATCCTTTTTGGATTTCTTTCAGCTAGTGAAAACTACTAACGGAAATCTTTCAGAGAAGCAAAATGGTGTAGTTCAAACTTTTGATAGTGGGGAATACCTGTGTTTATTTTTAGGTTTCACATATAAAAGAGATCATCCAGTAGGTCTTTCTCTGACTTACTTCACTGAAGTTAATATCCTCGAAGTCCATCCATGTTGTCTCAAACACCAAGATTTTATTCTTTTTATGACTATATAATATTCCGTTGTACATATACACACCACAGTCTCTTTATCCATTCATCCACGGATGGACACAAGTTGTTTCCACAGCTTGGCTGTTGTAAACAATGCTGCGGTGAACATGGGGGTGCATGTGTCTTACACAAACTTGCTATAAACCCCAGCCTTGATGCTGCGAACCACAACCGGGAGGGAACTCACAAGCCAGAGCTTCTCCCTCAATAGCAAAGGGTTTAAACCCTACACCAAGCGTTCCAGCTTTTAAGACATACCCGTGAGAGACAAGCCCCTAAAACATCTGACATTGAAAACCGGTGGCTCATATCTGGAGGCCCACAAAACTGAAGGAACCTGAGAAACAGCTCGGAAAGGCCTTCTGTGCTTGGACTGATCTACCCCAGGGCCCCGCTCAGAAGCAGCTGATTACACTAGACTAAAGTGAAGTTTCACCTGCTTACAATAAAGTGTTGGCCCGAGGGGCAGGCATGTAATAAAACACACACACCTAGAAACCTGCTAGAACACGCTTTAGGATGGAGGCCAGCAGGTGCCATCTTCCTACTTTCCCATTACTAGGCTCCCAAGCACCAGTATTTCCCAAAAGGGGGCTTTTACATGCATCTGGTGCCCGATTTTTGCAGCCGCCCCCTAGGAGACACCTCTACATCACCTGGCTAGATCTAGCAGCCTATGGGGCTTACCTTTGTGGACCCCTCGGGACTGCAACCAACGAAGAAAGAGTTCTTCCTCTTCAACAGCTACCACTGCAGGGCACAGCAAGAGACAACAAACCCTGGAGCTTGGTGTTTGTGCGAAGGAGGCCTTTGAGCTCCTGGCTGTGGCCTGAGCGGCAGGCTTCTAATGAAAGAGACATAGAGGGGCCTGACTATAATCCCTCCCAGAGACCAAGGAGGGTGGAAGCTGTCTTCGCACTCATCCTACACCACGCTCTCGAGTGCCGATATCTCCTGGAGGGAAGATTAACCTGTGCCTGGTGTCCTGCTTTTTATGACCGGTGCCTCAGTTTTTGTGGCCGCTGACTTGGGGACATCCTTGAGCACTTGGCTGTGGTGGCTGGGGAGGCTTGCATTCTTGGGTCCCATGAGACTGTGGCCATCAGAGAGATGGCTTGGGGCAGGGCTACCACCCCGGGAAACTGCACGGGCAGCAAACCGAGGCACACCACTCAGTTTTTCTGCGGGAGAGGCTTCTTTGCTTGTCCTGGAGCTTTGGTCTAAGGGGCAGCCTTCAGGTTTGGCACACATTTCGTGGCTTGTAAGCTGCTCTCAAAGAATAGGCTGTGAATGCCATCTTGGTGCTCTGCCTCTGCCTTGCTCCAGCTCACCAGTGTCATCCAGAAAGGATCTTCACGCTCACTTGGAGTCCTGATTTTTGTGGACTGCCACCCAGACAATATGTCCAGATTGCCTGGCTCTAGTGGCCTACGGGCTTTATGCTTATGATCCCACAGGACTGTATTTATTTTCATAGTTTTAAAAGCTGTTGCTTGAGGGTATGGCTTGCCTGATTCTAGGTGCTGGGATCCTCCCTTTGGGGACACTGACAGGTCTTGGCACATCCTTTTTTTTTTAATTCTGTTATGTTAGTCACCATACAGAAAATCATTGGTTTTCGATGTAGTGTTCCATGATTCATTGTTTGCAGGTAACACCCTATGCCCCATCTTTAACTCCTAGAAAACTATTAAAAATATATTGGGCTAAAAAAAATATATACATATATATATATATACACACACACACACACACACACATATATATGTGTATATATATATGTATATTATGTGTATATATATGTGTGTGTGTGTGTGTGTGTATATATATATATATATATATATATATATATATATAGGGCTACTTAACAAGCACAAAAGTTTGAGAGACAACCAAGAACTGAGGCAGGGTTGAATGATAAGTTTCATCTCATAAGAGGCCACTCCTTCAAGACTGGGTGAGGAGGCACTATTTTCAATCTCCATTTTATAGAAGAGGAAACAGCAGAGCAATGCGAGCTTTCCCAGAGTAACATGGCCAGGGAGTAGCAAAGCTGGTTTTAAACCCATAGTGTGGCTACAGAATTCACACCCTCAGCTTTAAACTCTACTGTTTTCTGAATAAAATATGGAAGAATAGAAGTAGCATACGCTAGGGAAGCTCAAAGGAAAGGTGTGCAACCAAGGCTTTAGGTTAGGCAGGGGGTACCTAGTAGGGCAAGTAAGACCTAAGCAAAAACCTAGAAGAGAGTGATTCATGGCAAATTCAAAGACTAGAGAGAAAATCTATATAAACTTGTCTGTCTCTTGAGATTGTCATATGTATTAAATGGGACAAATTAGGTAAAGCCTTAGTTCAATGTCTAACAGTTAATCAACGCTTGATACATTTGAGCTTCCTTCACCACCACCAACGTTATCCCTGGGCTGACCACCAGCAAGATGCGCTATTGGAGGAAAGCATCAGGTGGGATGGAAGGAGATGAATTAGATCAGAATTTCCCAAGGCAGAATGGTTAATAAAAACACTTGGGAAGATTTTAAAAAAACAAAATAAAACAAAACAAACAACAACAAAGAAACAGATTCTGGAGCCTTACTGTAAATTAATGAATGAACACCTCTGAGGGGCGGAATATAAGAATGTGCATTTTTAAAAACGGCTCAGGTTTGCCATTTGGGGACCACTGAACTCCATGACTCTCATCTTTCCAAGCTTGATGTGCTATGACTCCAACCTGAACAGTTGATCTGGAATGTAGAAATTTGGAAAAATTGATACAAGTGGAAGAGAGAAAGGCAAGAACATTACTGTGAACCAAAGACAGTGAAGAACTCTCTGGAGCAGTTATTGTGGCACAGGATTATTTCGATGCCACTCAACGTGGAAGTCATCAAATGCTATTTTAAAAACCACACACAAAAAAATCACCGTCGTATTCACGCGATGCTGAGTTTCAACCCAGTCCTGATACTTAGTCCACCTATGAACTTGACCTCACCTCTCACCACATAATTGAATCTCTCCTGAAACTTGTCTTTCCTTGTCAGCCTCATGTTGTTCTTCAGTTTTGTCCACAGTGAGGGTGCAAAGGGCACTCAGGGATTAAGTACATCCAAGCGTAGTTGATATATATGATCCTAAGCAATTGCATTTTTTTATGTGTGAATTAACAAAAATAATTACATTGTGAATATTTCCTGTCTTACCTTCCTTAGTTTCTCTCTAATAAGAATTCCATCTGGGATTTTTGTGATGGAAAATCTGGGCAGCAGGTGTATTCTTAAAAAGTCATAACTTGCTTATGGAAGAAAAGAAACAAGTAGTAGAAGGAAAAGGGATAAGATACTGAAAACAAACTCTTGCTTAAGGTATAAAAGAAAAACTTGGAATGTTGACAGCGAGAAGAGAAAAATCTTAAGGTCAGCTATTTATCTGAGAGATACTGTATTTGAGAGAACTGGGGGAAGATGATTTTTTTTTTTAAGTTTTTTTTTTTTAATTTATTTATTTGTTAGAGAGAGAGAGCGAGCGAGCACAGGCAGACAGAGTGGTAGGCAGAGGCAGAGGGAGAAGCAAGCTCCCCGCTGAGCAAGGAGCCCGATGTGGGACTCGATCCCAGGACGCTGAGATCATGACCTGAGCCGAAGGCAGCTGCTTAACCAACTGAGCCACCCAGGCGTCCCGGGGGAAGATGATTTTAATAAAAAAAGGAAACTGATGAGACTTTCAGATCCTATCTGCCTAGACATTATTTAGGAGATTCAGTAAAACTACAATGGACTAAATTACTTTTGATTGATGGGTTGTATTTTTCTTCTAAGGCAACACTGACAAGGACTGGACTATGGAAAGTAGCAGCTTTTATGTAGGTTATGTACATTTCAACACAGCTGGGCTGATTAAATCAGATCTAAAAGACTTGCCTGAAAGTTCCAGGAGCCAAGGCACCCACATGCCTTCTTTACTCAAATCTCAATCTAGATCTTCATAAAGCAAAAGCACAGATCCAACTACCATATCTCAAGGGAGACAGTAATTTCTATTTATTTATATTCGTTAATTTGTCTGAACACAACTGTATTCCTATTTAATTTTAAATTTGAGTTTGTGCCATCTCTTTGCCACTCAAGTGTCAGGCAACTTCTCGGTTTAATAGTATTTGCTAAAAATATGTGGACTCAAATTAACTATGTTCTAGGTAAAAGTAAATAAAAAAGTAATTTTTTCCTGAGACCTAAGCAGGCTACATGAATATTTCATAGCTGACAAGTGAGTTGCTATGAGAAAAAAACAGAGCTGGGTTCAAATATTGTCTATTTAAGTTACTAACCACAAGATTTCAAGGAAGTTGCTAATTATTCTAAGCCTCAGATCCTGCAATGTATAGCAGGATAACAATATCTACCTCATGAAACCATTGGGATGAATAATGGGCTGAGTTTTGTAAAGTGCTTAGTGCTTAGAAAAAGCAAACACATAAAAAAAGAACTTTGAAAAACAGACTTTGCATAAGCATAGGTTAAAAAGGGCACAAAATTTTCAACTTTCCATTGGAAGAAAATTATAAATGCTGAATATGTGATAGACTTACCAAAGTATATCACCATCACCACAAATAATTGTAAGACATAACTTACACTTCTCTTCATTATGTAAAAAATGTAAAAATCACAATTTTTTATTAAGAAAATAAAAGATGATAAATTCAACAGCTGCTAATGCTTCAATTGCTCATCTCATGACCAAATATAAAATGTGCTCCTTTCTCCTTCAGCCCTGTCTCAAAGCATACTAATCATGTTCTACCTACGCTAATGTGGGGCACCCTAATCCAGGTGAGTCATGGGTAAAGTAGTTATCCAGTCTCTGTGTGAGTGACAGGTTCTGTCTGAATTCTAGCTTTCCTACTCCAAGAAAGACAAATCTGAATAAACGTATAAGCCAAATCTTCATGTCTTTTCAACAAATGAGTGATCACCCCTCACTAATAATGGTAACCATTAGTCCATTTATTTCACTTAAAAAAAAAAAAAAGCCACCTGAAGTGTATACCATCTACCTTCTCTATTCCACCCAAATAAAATGGTAACCATTATCAGATTTGGTATTGCAAATGTATTTTACATAATTAATAACTGAAATGAAAATGGCCCATTGTTTCTCTTATTAATGGGACTGGTTCATCATGTTTAGTTGCGGCATTTCTCTTTGGCAAGATACAGGCAGCAGGGAAAGAGATGAAACTTAGCTGCTCCCTAGGGAATAGAGGTTCCATCCAGACAGTTCCAGAAGTTACTCAAGAGCACCTACCCAGTAACTGAGCACATGCATTTCTTTCATGAGGGCATAGAGAAGACAAGCTCCTCTGTAATGGATAGGATGCTCTGGACATAAGTTCAAAGCATCAACAGAGAATTTAGCCTGAGGCCACCATAAATCCATCCTAGGAAACCTCCAGAGAAATAGTGTTGTTCAGTCTCAAATTAACAAATGGAGTCCAGGAGTTTTTATTCCACTTAACCTGTTTCAATGGGAGTATGAAATGCTTCTAGAACCCAGGCAGCTGAATATGCTAAAACTTGCCACTCTGAGTAGAGAACCAACTCTCTGCACCAAAAACCATATAAAATACACATATGTTACTCATTTATCTTCACCTACTGGTTATATTAAGTAAACTGAGTCATTCTCATTACAGACTCCTGGCAATCTATACCAGCTGGTTATTTATGCGAAATCCCAAGTTAAAGAGCCCCTCTAAATATTGGATTCGATTAGGAGAAATCTACTGAGTGGAGTAGAATTTATACATTGAAAGCCCATGAGCAAGATGTAGTTCAAAAACATGTGAGATTCTACAGAGCTCTTGAACACTTGAATTAGCTACCACCTTAACAATATTTTTTTTAAGATTTTATTTATTTATTTGACAGACAGAGATCACAAGTAGGCAGAGAGGCAGGTAGAGAGAGAGGGGGAAGCAGGCTCTTTGCTAAGCAGAGAGCCTGATATGGGACTGGATCCCAGGACCCCGGGATCATGACCTGAGCTGAAGGCAGAGGCTTAACCCACTGAGCCACCCAGGCACCCCAACAATATTTTTAAATGAAATATTTCACATGCAATTCTGAATCTCCAGTTTCTCTTAGCAAAACCAGATCTATAGTCTCACAAGATGACAATCTAATACCACTGACTAGTAGCTGCCCACTTTACACAGGGCATGTTTTATTGAATTTGGCACAGTTGCCACTGGGCTATTTTACCCACTTTTATCAGCCAGCCTTGTTTAGGTATCTCTGTTTGTGATTGCTCTAGTAAAGATTCTGGCAGTCCTATGAGCCAAACCAGAAAAGCAACACAGGACTATTACTTAATAAGATTTATGTCTGTCTTAGCATGCTACTTGTTATATTTGTATCCTTCATAGTCTAGTGCCTTTTATAGAGTAGATGTCACAATTTTCATTGAATAAATGAATAATTTAATTTGAAGACTGCTGCTCATGTTCTGCAAAAACTTATCCTCCCTTGTTTTAAACACAATACTTCTTTTAATACAGCCCTGAAGTCTCATTATCACTTTTAGCAATTATAAACATTCTATAGAACCCTCTGCACCTTTCTTCCACCCTGAAAATAAAATATTAGGAATGACCTCTTATAATCTATGGACACAAGTTCAGGACTATCCTTCAAGTGCCAGAGGGAATGGTTCCAATAATGCGATTTGAGTAGATCTCTCCAATCTGGTTTAGGGGTTGATCCCAATGACCTGGTGATGAGCCATCTCTCAGAATCTGTGGTGCCTTTAGCCACAAGAGCATCTGGCCTGGCTGATTCAATTATCAGAAGAGACCTAATGTGAAGACCGTTACAGCCATTATGCAACAATGTATGTCAAAGATGAACGAATATTTGATAAGAAATCAGTGGCATAAATTGCCTGATTTGGAAGATATGGAGAGAGGCTGGAAAAAGAGAGATAGGGAATTAATACAGGAAGAGTCAAACTAGCTAATAACGGGTGACATTTTCTCTTTTAAATGGTACGTTTAAAGAAATCTCTTTAGGATTTCCTAAAGGAGCAGACCCACTAACCTATTATGTTAATAGAAAATTCAAAATTACATAGAAGCTTATCTCCATTTGGCTATATGGGTTTATGTGCTGGCTTGTTGCTGCTTATAAACTCTAGGACCCAGAATGTTAGTTTTGACATTTAAACTGTGTTTTCTCAGGCTCATGGGCACAGAGGGATTTCTGCCTACTTAGCATGGCAAGGTATACATCTGTCCTCTCCTGCCACCTTTCCCTTCCATTAAATTTGCACATTGCAAGCAAATCACACAGGTAAAGGGACTATAATGCAATAATTTAGGTTAGGGGGAGGCTTCAAAAAGATGGGATTTGAGTGAGATCCTTTTATTTATATAAGAATAACTTTCATGGTGGTAGACTTGCAGTTTAAAATACAGGTAGAGGGAGGCTGGAAGGCTCACTTGGTTAAGCGTCTGCCTTCAGTGCAGGTCATGATCCCAGAGTCCTAGAGTTGAGCCCCATGTCAGGCTCCCTGCTCAGTGGAGAGTCTGCCTCTCCCTCTTCCTCTACCCCTTTCCCCTGCTCATGCTCTCAATCTCTTCTTCTCTCTCTCTCTCTCCAATAAATAAAATCTTTTAGAAAGTAAGATAAAATGCAAGTAAAAATAAACACAATATTTGGTGCTTATTTTGTCCCCAGAGCCTTACAGACCAAACTCAGCACTTTGTGTTCCCAAGATCTGACCATGCTATGAAACTTTTAGGAGACATCCAAAATGTAAAAGGATCATGCTTGCACTCAGGGAGTTTTACAATTTTGTTAGTAACTTGGAACACACCCAATGGAAACATTTAAAGAGCATTTCCAGGACAATAAATGAAGCACAAATGATGCAAAACTAATGTAGACAACCATGTATATAAGCAACTTCTTATTTTCAAGCCAGTGCCATATGCTTTCTTATGCAAAAATAGGATTTTTAAAAAAATTTTTGTGCTTTCTCTCTGCGCCAGGCATTTGTGCCCATATTATCTCATTTAATCTATTCAAACACCCAGGGCATAGGTATCCTTGCTTCTCTAGAGGAATGAGCTATGGTGCAGAGAGATAATTTGTCGATGGTCATCGTAATAGGGAGAGTTGGGGCCGTTTTTAGTTGCTCTCCAAAAACCCACTCCAGATCTCTTTGCACATCACAGCTGCATCCCAGGGCAGAGTTCCTCATTTTGAATGAAGGGAATTAAATTCTTCAGAGGTAGAGAGCTGTCCAACGGGGGCTATAAAGCCTGTTAATAGGACCAAGTCGTCCCAGTTTAGTTAGAACCTTCCTGATTTTAACACCAAAATACCACATCCTGAGAAATAACTCAGTTCTGGTTTAAAACAGAAAATTGTGTGCACCCACAAGCCTTCAGTCCCAGGAGAACTAAGATGATTGTTTACTCTTCCTGTGGTGTCCCCATACACATAGGGACACAGTGAATCCTACTATCTGCTTATTTAGCATCATTCCCCGATGTCACCACCACAGCCCATATCAGGTCCTCTAGTGAACTGTCATAGGCAAAAACGACCCCTAGAATGTAGTAGAAACCTAACAAATATTTGCTAAATCCGTGTCCATGTTTGTCTAGTCTCCAAATTCATAGGCCACAGTGCTTTGCATGTATGTAGTCAATGCCCATACAGATTTGAATCAAATACAGGTGAAATCAGTCCCTAATGAATTGCAAGAGTGATCTTAAAGAGTTAAAGAAGACTCGGGGGGAAGAGAGATGATCCGTCTTGGTGGTGATGGTGGAAAATGGTGGATTGATTGCTCGTTTATGAATATCACATCTCTCTCCCCTGGGGAATCAACTGGTGGAGCCACTTTTTCTCTCCTGGGCAGCAGCCTCCCCGAATCCCTTCTTGGCTGCCAACACCAGCTGAGCTTGCACAGGACCAAAGGCCAGTGTAGGTGTCCTAATGACTAGACTAAACAACATTTCTTAAATCCCAGTGAACATGCCAGTAATTTAACATATATTATCCCAATTTAATACTTGCAACATGATGCAGTTACTATCATTATTTCCATCTTCTAGGTAAGTTAGTTAAAGCTCCACAGGGGCTAAATCCAGAGCCCAAGCTCTTAGGCACAATGACATAGTATATCCCAAGTTATCAGACAGTTGCCGGACATACCATGTCTAATAACACGGTATCTCACTGATTTATGATGTCTTCAGAGTGCCTTGGTGATAACAAGAATGTTATTATTTTCTGGTCATTGAAGTATGTTATATTCCAAAAGATTATGTCAACAGGTATATGTACAATTTAAGGTAGCTTAAGTTTGCTTGTTCTTTCTTCTGATTGTCGGACCTTTGTGCTTGGATTTTGTAAAGCTGAGCTCATGCCAAACACCGCAAGCAGTTTCCCTATAACGGCATCTGCAAATACTCGCAACATAAAAACGTTTCCCTTGAAAGTCTCAAAATACACCCTTCTGAAAAGAAATCCTATCCACCTTTGTCAAATGTTCCCCGTTTTTCTCTTACCATTTCCCTTCCTTTTGTGAGAATTGGATGTTCTTGTACTAATATACCTAATTGAGGGATTCAACTAAAATGCAAATGTACATGAGGCCATAGTCTCTCGGTATAATATTCTTAACTACCGATAATTACAGAGAATATATTGGAATTAGCCAAGCACGACAGGGAAAAAAAACCTCTTTCAACACCTCTACTTTAATTTAATCTTGGAAATGCACAGAATCAAGGAATTTCAGCCCAAGAGAGAATCCTAGAAAAATCTAGTTTGGTGGTTTTCTAACTTTGGTCTACAGGGGCCTTGGGGCCTATTTAGTAAATGACCAGCCAACAAGACCCCATCATCATCATCAAGGAACTGTGACTGGTGAAGGTTGAGTAGGGGCTCTGGCCATCCTAAAGGAGCACTGATGGCAGAGACTATGAGTTGGCCCACCCAGCACCCAGTCCAACCCCCTTCTAAAGTTGGCTTCCTGTCCTAAATAAGGCCTGGGTTCAGTCAAGCAACACATAGGTACAAGTGAGCTACATGAAAAGACAGCCACAGGCTGGGGGTTCAAATCTGGAAAGGACCATGGCAGCATCTGAGGTAGGGCTGTGTAGAGTTTCTAGATTCCAAGCCACAGTGTAGTAGGGATCAAGTGATGGATAGCAGTGACAATGGTGCTTTCACTAGACTAGGTGCCTGATGGTAGGGCATGTTCTCTGGCAGCTTTGTTCTTGGATGTAAGCATCCATGCCCAGCTCTCCAAAGACCCAAAGACTAACTGGTACTTCTTTGTAACTCTCTTCCTACCTAAACTATCTAAAGTAGATTTGATTGTCATAACCGAGAACCTGGACAAATTTGCTTTTATGTACTCATGTGGTGTTTCCTTATGATTTAATTTAACTAAAGAAGTCTGGGGGGAATTCTGTGGTTTTCACACATTTTATCAGCAACCTCATTTTTCACATAAAGAAGTTGAGGTTCAGAGAAGTGAAACTATTAACGGTAAATCTTAGTCAAGAATCTAATTCTTTCTGTAGGCTCACCAAGTAATGTTCCAGGAGTGACCGTTACTGGTCCTTGGCAAACTATATCCCATATGATTGTTCAGCCCTTAGGAATCAACTAGGTGGCCCATGGCTGGCCCTTCATGCACACCTGTCCAAAAGCTCTAGTGTTACAAATTGAAGTTTCATTGTTTTTTACATTTCAACAATTTTCAAATCCCTAGCTATTGACTTTCAAATCTTATTATTTTGTGAATGTGACTGTTATTCTAATAAAACCTGAACAGCATTCTTCATATTCTTCCTTTCTGGAAGTATTAAGATATTTGGGGACAGTTTCTTGGACACTACTTCAGTCTGTTTTATTTTTTTAATTTTAAAAATGTTTTCCCAACAGGAGTTTCTATGTCAATATAGTAAAATGATATAGGCCTTTCATATTATATTATTATAGCATAGATACGATTGGACACTAGATTATACCATAGCTACCATAGCTAAGAGCAAGGGCTCTCATATCTGGGGCAATTTATCTAAGATCTTTGTTAAAATCTCAATTTTACCTTATCTTAAAAAAAATTAAAAAGAATGATAATCATACCTATCTATTTCATGATATTGTTGTAAGAATTACATGTAATTCATGTAAAAATTGCACCATGTAGCTACATTTGTGGTGAGCATAACATAATATACAGAGTTGTTGAACTCCTATGTCATACACCTGAAACTAATGTCACATAGTGTGTCAACTATACTTCAATAAAAAATATTTGTACCAGTCTAGCATATAATACATGCTGACTAAGAAGTAGCCGCTATATTTATTATTACTGTCTCCTGACTTTCAATCCTAGAATCTTAAGAGACTTTGAGAGAAACTATGCTATAGGACACTAAACCACTGTCCCAAGGTCTACTGCTACCTGTTCCACCCAGAAATAAGAGGGAAGAGAGCAGGAACAGTTGGTCAGTGCACTCTATGTTAGACACCACCCACATCATGAAGGCTGTCACGATCTGTGGAAACCTACCTCTCAAAGAGCATTCTACTATCACGGCATCATGAAAAAATAGTCCGCATATCCCATAGTTTGCAAAGCTTTCTTGAACTCTATGAGGAGGCAAGCTGGACAAATGTCTTTACTCTGACTTTCCAGGGAACACATTAAAGCTAAGAGGCAGTTAGGGCACACGGAGAAGATTACGACCGGTCAGTGGCACACTCATATCTTCTGACTTTGGCCCAGGATTCTGTAGAGATTTGTACATATGTAATGTGTGAATAACATATTTAAATAGCCAATTCTGAATCAATTCATAAATGAGAGTTTACACACTCAAAACCGTACAGGTGAATAACATAAGTGTGTGAATCAAGCTGGGTATAAGGCAATAGGCACAGTGTGACTGAATCATCTAAAAGTTTATACCTCCCTAAAGGGATTTGCCTTCAAGAAATTTTAATGTAAATGTGCAGGCCAACTGGGACACTCACACACTACTTGTAGGAATGAAAAATGGTAACACCACCTTGGAAAGCAGTTTGGCAGTTTCTTAAGAAGTAAAATATATATAAATACCTCCTGTATGATCCAGTCATTTCATGCCTGCATATCTACCCAAGAGAAACAAAAGCATACATCAAGCCAAAGACTTGAACACAAATACCCAAAGCAGGTTTATATGTAACAGGCAAAACCTAGAGCAACTCAAATGTCCATCAATGGTGAATTAATAAACATACGGTGGTATATCTATACAATGGAGTTCTATTCAGCAATAAAAAAACAATTAATACAACAACAGGATGAATCTCAAAATAATCTTGCCGAGTGAAAGAAATTCTAGAAAATACTTTTTCATTTATAGTGAAAGAAAGCACATGAGTTTACTGAGTCGAGGGGTGGGCAGCAAAGAAAAGGGCAGGGTGGGTAGGGTGGAATTAAGTACAAAAAGGCACAAAGAACCCTTTGAGGCTGAGGGATGTGTTTGTTATCTTGACTGTGATGAAGCTTTCTCAAGTGTATACGGTCAAAATTGTATGATATGTGTAGTTTATTCCATGGCAACTATGACAGTTTGTAGGGCAACTGGCAAAAGTACTACAAACTGAGAAGCTTCAACAACAGAGATTTATTCTCGCATTGCTTTGAACACTAAGTTGGAGATCAAGGTGTCAGCAGCAGGTTGGTTCCTTTTGAGGGCTATGAGGAAGAATCTGTTCCGTGCCTTGCTGCTAGCTTCTGGCAGTTTGCCAGCAGCCTTTTGTTTGTTCCTTGGTTTGGACAACGTCACCCTGATCTCTGCCTTTGTTCTCACATGGTGTTCTCTCTGTGTGTGTCTGTGTCCAAATTTCCCCTGTTTAATATAGATACCAGTCATAATAGATAGGGGCCCACCCAACTCCAGTAGGGCTGATCTTAACAATTACAGCTGCAATGACCCTATTTCCAAATAAAGTCACATTCTGAAGTAGAGGGGTTAGGACTTCAGCCTATGAATTTGCGGGAGACACAATTCGACACATACCAGCAATTACACTTAAATAAAACTATTTATTAAAAAAAACTGCCAAACCAATTAAACCCAAAGGCCACTGTCAATTTTATGTAATAAAAAATTAATTAATTAAAAAACAAGTCATCTCTTGAATTGTGAATATGGTACTGATGCCCAATCTCTCTTTCTCTCTCTTTCATTTTTTTACATTTTTACATGCGTAGACTACTCTATATTATAGGGTGACTCAGTTTTCTATCCTTTTTTTCTCCCATCACTTTAAACTTGTGAAATTTCTGTGGACCTTTCTTTCTTAAAATGTGCTGAGACATCATCTGGCCTTCACTGGTGAGAGGACATCATTTATACATCAAAACCACTCTGGTTTTTTTTCTCATCAGCTCCAAGTATTTTAAGTGGCGCTGCTCAGCATCCACATGACCATAAACACAAATGTAGGCCGCTGGCACTAGATATCGTTTCTCTGCATTCAATTATAAGAAAGTCACTCAGATACTCAGAATACACTTATATTTATTTTTCATATTGTTTTTGTAATTAGGACAAATTCAGATTTCTGACAGCAATCTAGCAGACTCTTGAGAGTATATCCACAAACTTCTGGAAGGTGTGAGGATCCCAGGGAAGGTTACACTAATATTAGAGAAAGATTCCTGATCTGAAAATCTAGAGAACTAGAGTTTAGGCTTGATGCTCCTCTTAACCAGCACTAAGACTTTGGGTAAGGGTTTAAATCTACTCGGATTTCCCAGATGCTCTCAAGTACATGCTCTCAAGGACATTAGTGTTGTTGAGACTTGGATTTGCTCACCTGTAAAATGAAAGGGTTGAGCCAGATTATCTCTAAGTTCTTTTCAGTCATCAACTCCAATAGTACTTGCTAAATTGAACTGCAGTATGGACTTGCTTCTCGTGACTAGTGTAAGTTTATATATCACATGTCTTTCTGCGGGTTTTCTTTCTCCCAAAGTCACGAAACTCAAAAACAAAGTCCCCTTTCCAAAAGACAGCATGCGTTCAGTGCAAGGTTTTGGGCGAGGATATAAAGTCAAGGGCACAATGTGAATCAGATTTAAGAGAATAAGGTATTCCAACAGATGATTAGTCTGGTAGATGGGTACTTAGTTATCCATGAAAATGGAATTTGGGCAATGCCTCACTCAGAAGAGACTGTTAACATGCTCAAAGATAAAAAGTGTGAGCATCTCTATAATAAAAATAAAATGAAATGAAGGCAAAATGCAGACAAACCTGACAGAGAAAGGTGTTCGATGAAATGTAGGGAAAATTCTGTGAGCTTCCGTGTTTCTGCAGAATGTATATAAACCGGTTGTACTTACTCTACCTGCCAATCTCTCTTTTATAGCCTGGTAGGCCCCCTAGGGCCAAAAGTAAATGTGGATATTAAATTTATGATAATAGGGGCACTGAATTCCAGTGCAGTAGTCTCTAAGCATTTTCTTATGAGGAACGATTGTGAAGTCCCTTAAAGTTTTATGATTGCTGAAAGAAAAAGGGTGTTACTGAAAGAAAAAGGAGTATAAGCTGCTGATGAGGCAGCTGATGGTCTTCCTCTCCCGGCCGGAGGTCTCTAGGAACTTCCGAAAAGTAATGTGTTATTCAAGCTGGCAATCACCCAAGACCAGTTTTAAAAGGAAAATGATGATTGGAAAGCCCTGCCTAGGAGTGGTTTCAAGTATATTTTGTTTCCTATAATGATAGCCTCTTACTTGCCATATGATGCTGATAGAGTCATTTCCTCCCTCCTATTTTATCAGACTTGCGATTCAGACAAAGTAAGATGAGAGTCCTCGGTAGGAGAGAATGCTATATTGCTAACATATGTAGCTATATTTTAATATGGATCTATAGATATTAATCTATATAGATTTTTAATACAGATGATATGTTGCAAGATTTCTTCCATGCCCTTTTGGGCACATACCTGGTCTACATTCCCCATGTTCCCTTGCTTTTCTGTGCAGCCTCTCCTCTGGAGTTCTTGCTCACAGAATGTGGGTGGAGGTGATGTAAGCCATTTCCTAGCCTGCTCCGTAAAATTTGTCCATGCGGTCCTTTCTTCTTTCTCTCTTTCCCCAGCCTCTATGTGAAGGGAAAGAAGTCTGTGGAAATAGAAGAGGAAGAACTGACTGATGGAAGCAGCCTAGGCCCTGAATGACCCTGAGGAGTCCACTCGGCCAGGAACATGCTCCCTTACACGAGTACAAAAAGACTTGCCTTATTTAAGCCACCAGAGTTCTTTGGTGGATTTGTTCTAGCAGCTAGCATTCTATTAACTAATTTGTTAGTATTTGGTGAATGCTTGCTCTATGCTAGGTACATACACATCTCTTTAACTCTCACAAACCCCATGATATAGGTACTGTTATAAACGAAGAACTTTACTTGCTCAAATTCACACAGCTGTGTCAAGCTGGCGTATAAACCTCAGGCACACAAATCAAGAGCCCTAGCTCATGACCATTGTACGATACCGCCTATCTCAATAGAGGAAACATTACTAAGTGTAGTACCTGGCACAAAGTACTTAATTTATGTTAGCTCTTACTATACAGGGAAAAAGAGAAATCAAAATGGAGAGCAAATAGCTGAAAACAAAGAAACTTGATTCTAAAATCCTGTTATCAATAAAATATTTACAATATAAAAGCAAAAAACTTATACGACCTTTTATTTTTTAGTAAGGTCTGGCTGCCTAAAGGTAAATAGTAATAAAAATAGAAAAAGAAGTCAATGTTAAATTGCGAATCCAAACTATTGTATACGTATCTATAACTCAATAACCAAAATGGGCATTTGTAACATGTATTTTATTATAATATGTCACAGCAAATAACTGATAAAGCCCTTATTTCTCATCAGCAGAAGACTGGAATTATACAGTCATTAAGCATTATAGTTTCAAAGACTTTTTTTAATGATATGAAGAAAATGCTTATGATATAATGTGTGCTCCAGTTACATAAAGACATTCATTTATTTAATTTACTCAATTCAGTGATACAAAAATGTTTAATGAGTACTTAATACATGCTGAATGCTGGACTAGGAGTTAGCCATCTGGGCTCTGGGCTCTGCCTTCAAACAGTATATACAGTCCAGCTTTTTAGTGTAGGCTTTATCTAGGGCTTAGTTGCCTTATCTATAAAATAAGGAGGTTAAATTAGATGCTCTGCCAGAATTAAGTTCTGCAAGTGAAAATAGGATACTTGATCCCATCAGGTGTCCTAGTTCTTGTATCTGCAAGATTATAATTCAACTAAAACTATAACAGTACCATGTACTTACTAATGTGAGTTTCATTTAGGACAAAGAACCATCTTGGTCTGCCTGGACTGAGGGGTTTCCTGAGATGTGAGACTTTTAGGACTAAATCCTGGACAGTCCCAGCCAAACTGAGACAGTTGGTCACCTTAGTTCCATGCCAGACTATAAGACTCAACATAAATTACAGAAACCTCAGTTTTGCCTTTTGTTGGAATGATTTTGTGTTGGAATGACTTGGTATGCAGAACAAAACTGGTAGAATAGGAATTTACATATAAGTTGTAAACCCACTCAATCGTCAAAAATTTTTAGAGAAACAGGGGCACCAGGGTGATTCAGTCAAGCATCCAACTCCTGATTTCAGCTCAGGTCATGATCTCATGGCCCTGGGATCAAGCTCCAAGTCAGGTTCTGAGCTGAGTGCCGAGTCTCCTTGGGATTCTGTCTCTCCCGCTGCCCCTCCCCCTGCTCACTCATGCCCACCGCCCTCTCAAATTTAAAAAAAAAAAAAAGTCCTAAAATTTTTTTTTAAAGAAACAACACTTTTGGTATGAAATTTAACAATAATCACATCAGTCACATAATTATGAGCTGTAAAGTCATTATCCTCTAAGAGCTTGGTGGTGTTTGTTTTAAAACTACAATATTAATTCAGAGGCTGTAAAGAACACTGACTACCAGCACTCTATTAATATTTCAATTAGAGAGAGACATATTTTCAACTTTAAAAAACTGTCATTTTAAATGGCATATTATAATTTCATACTCAAAATACAGATGTTCTTTTAAAGATTATTCTAATATGATCAACCATCTACAGTTTCATTTTTCTTTTTTTCCCCCTCATTTACCACAGAGATCAGTATAGTTAGGCTAATACCAATTACAATGTTTCTTCAAACCAAAGCTAAAGAACCTCAAGCGGATGTTGGGGGAACCCAGAGGGATCTGTAGTATCTCAACGTGGCAGCTCCAGGGGCAAGAACTCCTCCTTACATCAATAGTAAGATCAGGCTCTCTTGGGAACTCATAGGCCCTGCTATTTCCACTGTCCTCCAAAACTTCCAAGATCTTCTACAATACTCCAAATAAATATTAGGATAAAGTCTTTTTTCACTAATAGATTTAGGACCCCAGGACTGGGTGAGTTCACTAAGAGTAATTCAGATAGACTTCTTTTTTAATTGTTTTTAAAGATTTTATTTATTTACTTGACAGAGATTATAAATAGGCAGAGAGGCGGGGGCGGGGGGGGGGGGATGGGGATGCGGCTGAGGGAGGGGCGGTGGAAGCAGGCTCCCTGCTAAGCAGAGAGCCCAATGCGGGGTTTGATCCCAGGACCCTAGGACCATGACCTGAGCCGAAGGCAGAGGCTTTAACCCACTGAGCCCACCCAGGCACCCCTCAGATAGTTTTCTAAAAGAGAAACAAGTGAGTTTGGTTTAGTTCTCCGGGTCCATTGACTGGGTGTTTCCTCTTCATTCACCCCAATGACGAAGGGCTTCTAAGTGTCTATACATAAAATAATCCTGAAACCCTTTTACAGATTCACTAAAAGGCAGTTTCTAAAATTTGGACCAGTTACCATTCAGGCAATTTATTAAATTTCCAACCACTAGACTAAATTTCAGATTCCTTTGTAATTGCTATGCGTACATTTGTCCTCTTCTGTCCCACAGCAATCTTTCCAACACAAAACATTCCCCATCCTTCTGCCCAAGCCCCCTCTTCATCTCTGACACACACATTTCTTCATAATGATAATACTCTGGAGCCAAATAAATACACTGGTCAAGTAAGAAGAAATAGGCAGAGCTTCCATTCTTACTCTTGCCTTGGGGAAGAAGGGAATAAGTCTAAGTAAATGAGATGCTGACTTTAAAAGAAATGAATTGAATAGTTGTGAGACAAGTCTTTTTTCTCTCATTTGTGGTGCTAATACCTTTAAAATATTCTGTCACCTGTGTCAGTTTGTGCATTAATTATTCCATCTGTCTGACCTGATGTTTGGCTTTAGTCTTCACTATCTGGCTAATAACACCTACTGCTTACATTTGTTTATAACTTACTATATACGAAGAACTGCACTAAGCATATTTCTTAATCAGCATAACCCTTTGGGATAAGTACTGTTATTAACCCCACTTTACAGCCAAGAAATCTAACGCTCCCCCAGAGGGACACCTTTCATAAATAGCAGTGCTGAGATTTAAAGCAGTGTTGGCCTCATCCACTGGTGCCTGATTTGGTTTCTCCTTAGCTGGGCTTCATACCATTCTCATGAAGTTGCTTCCAAAACCTGGAGGCTGTTATCAATCTTGCCTCCTAGAAAGATAATTCCCCCCCACCATTAATTGCTTCAACTGCCCCAGATGGCATACCTCTGTAAAGCCCCACTATGCAGTGTATAGCATCAACTCCCCTCCATTCCCATTAACACAGGCTGGAAAACCTAAAGGAGACTCCCTAAGAAAACTGTGTTCTATCGTTCCCTGATCATCCAAGTTGTGTATTTTCACCAGAGGCTTGCCTTCTTTCAAACAAACTCTAACTTACATATAATCAGTATGAGAAAGCAGAAAAGAGACAAAAATATGAATCTTAGGATATTTTCTAGACTCCACTCGCTTAGAAAGTTCTTAAATCTTATTCATTTATAGGCAGTACCCTCCCACCCCAGTTGCAAGGGGCCTTTTTACATAGCGGTTCTACTCTTCACCTACCTTCTACTCTAAACCCTAACATCTCCTTTCCCTGGAGCTGTGACCCACTGGTAGCTCCACAATAGTTCCACAATAACATAAAGGAGATGAACATTAGTAGCATCAGTATTTATCAGACATCTATGAAGGACATCAAGAAATGCTATAGAGACCAAGATAGAAGATTATTGTTATTAAATTTACACTATGTCTTCAAGGAATTCCAAAGATGATTCTGCAATAATGTATCCTTCCAAATTCTCCAAAAATTCTAAGCTTGGACATCATGAGGAAATGTCACCACACTCTTGCCTGAAGCTGTTCAGTAATGAGGGGTTAATAATTGTCTAGCAGATTCCCCAGTGAAAAGTACCAAAGGCTTCTCTCCAGCCTGCTTCTAAACTCGTCACTGGAAGTTGAGATTCAGGTTTATGGGCGGTTTCCAAAAACCCATTTCCACCTTTTGCTCTCAGACACCCCCCACTTTGAATAGACTGCATTCCCAATCTTCCGGTTGTCTGAACACACTTTCACACCTAACAAACGGGAAAGCTATAATTACAAAGTTTCGCAATCGTTTTTTCTGAAGCCTCCCTAAATCAGAAGTGGCTTCACCATTCATTTAAATGTCCGCAAATACTACTTCCCACGACAAGGGCACAAGCCAGTTCCACAGCCACCTAGAAATGCAAACACACAACCCAAGTGATCACCATGAGTGCAGCGTTGGTGGTATAGTGGTGAGCAGAGCTGCTGTCCAAGTAATCGCCATGCATTTTAAGACAAAGGTCAGATTTTATACTGAAACTTGGCTCTCTCTTGGGTTGATTTTTGCGTGATTTTTAGCCTCTGAGCCCAAGTTCTACGTTATGCAGAGATTGGGCCCATTTGTACCTATGTAGGTCCTTTTTTTTTTTTTTTTTTTTTTTGGTATGTCTTTTGCTAGGAAACGGCGGTATGCTTTGCCTCTACAACCCAGCCGCAGCCTGTCGTCCCCTAAACAAAAAAGCGGCGGCCCACTGCTCCCTGCGGCGGTCGCGGCGGCGCAGGGCGGCCGGGCCACCCGAGACCGGTGGTGCTGCGCCTTTGTTGGGCGGGCTACAGATGGTGCCCCAGCACGGGGCTGAGCCGGGGGCGGGAGGCCGGGAGGGGGAGGCCGGGAAAGGGGTCGGGCGGGAGGGGAGGAGACCGCCGAGCAGCCAATCCGCGCGCAGCCCATCAGCTGACCGCTTTTGCTTACACCAGGTGCACGCCGGCTGCGGGGAGCACAAAGCGGGGCGCACCGAGGGCGCCGGCAGCGAGCGGGGGAGCTAGGCGAGGCCCGTGCGCCAGCGCCCGCAGCGCCCTCCGGTTGGGGAGAGGGGCTGGTGGCGTTAACCCAGGCGGCGGAATCCGCGCGGTGGCATCCCTACTTGCCCCGGGTGCCTTCCTCGGGACCTGGCCGCTCTCTGCCTCGCCCTCTGCACCCTACTTCTCCAACCTTCCTTCCCAATCCTGACTGCCTCTGCCCGACCCCCGAGAGTCGGATTGAGCCCAGGCCCGCGCAGCAGCTGTTGCTCGTGTCGTTGCCTCTCCTCCTGTCTTGGTGATCTGCTGGAAACCCCCCAAGGAGCCGGTGCGCGCTGCGGGCTGGGAGGGAGGCGCCGCTCAGCCCATCGTCCTCCTCCTCCTGCTGCCGCCGCGGGTCCGTGCGCACCCCACACCCCCGCCAGCCGGGCCTCGGGGTAAGTGCGCTCCCCTAGCCGGGCGGTGGCGTGAGGTTTGGGCTACAGCTAGGGGAAGTCGAGGCAAACTTGGCAGCGTGGCGGGCCCGAGACGGTCTGGGGAACGGCGGGATAAGATCGCGGGCCTACGGGGGACGAGGGGGCGCGGCTCATGGATCTGGGGGAAATGACCAAGTCGGGGAAACGGGAATCTACTAACCCTCTCTCTACCCTCTCACCACCCCCTCCCAAAAAACCCCACAGTGGTGGGGTACAGCGATAGTTCGGAACGAAGGCCAGACAGAAATGGGCAAAAGGCAGTGGCAGGAGACAAGCCCGCTGAATTTCAGGGACGGAGGCGAGGGAGGGTGATGCCCGGGGATCCAAAGGAAGGAGGGGACTGGCTGCTGGGATGTGAACCGGTGAGGCAGCCGGGGCCGGAGAAGAGCGCGTAAAGGGGACCTGGGGAGTTGGAAAGAGAGCCAAGAGGTGGGAAGGGAAGGTGGCAGGTAGTGGGAAGAGGTTAGAGGAGGGATTTCTTGGCGGTGGTCTTGGTGATAAAGAAAGGGTCAAGGAATGCAATTCACAAAGCGCTGAGAGTAATGAGAGAGCATTCGGAAGAATTAACTCAGTTGCCGGGCAGTGTAAATGGGGAAAAGACCTCACCCTACACGTTTTGAGTCCAGGAGTAGCAGCCTCAGGAGGTTTGCCAAGGATGCCGAAATGTCAGGGAAGCCTCCGTCTGCTCCGGGAACCGAGCCGGTGCTGAGTTCCCCGCTCGGCCGGGGTCGGAACAAGGAAAGTTTGCCAGCGAGTGTCCTTTGTGCTGTGTGGAGAGGGGTGTGGGCAGCCCCTGACTCGGCGTTCCCCGGGACCCTGTCGCGACCGCCTCCCGTGGCAGCTTCCCTGCCTTGGCAGGCTGGGGTGGTGTAGAAAGATCCCACCACGCGAGCAGAGCCACGTACCCAGGACTGGTGGAAAACCCGCCCCGGGACCCTTCCGAAGGAGTTGAGGTACATAAGCGGAGTGGGACACTCGGCGATGGTACCTGAGCTGGGAGAGGGGAATCTTGTCTGTTGGGTTCACCGCTGTAGACCCAGGGCCAAGTACAGTGCCTGGGAATGAGTGAATGAATGAACGAATGAACGAATGAATGGCAGGGTGTGAATAGTTTTGAGGCATTTGAACTACACAGGCAAAGACTAAGAGTCCAAGAAAATGGATCCTTCCCTAAATCTTATATCACCATTAGCATTTTCATTTCCAGACCTACATAATAAAGGAAAAGCCAGATTAAGTGAGGGAACAGGTATTGCTGATTTGGGCTTTTGCTTGTAGAATTTTCTGAAAGACAATATGTTGTTCTGTTTTGCAGTATGCTTTGCTGCCACGGTCTAAATAATATAATATGTGCTCATTACTTCCTTTTTTTAAGAGCTAGGACTAGAGATGTTTAAAGTTCAGGAAGACACTTTGATCAGTATAAGTCTAGAGTAAAAGTGGTGGTGTTGGTTCCTTGGCCATGTGTGTCCCAAAGTCTCTGATTTGCATGCAAATGTGAGCGAATCCTGGCAGATGTCTGGCCTCATCCATTCACATTGAAGGAATTTGAAAAGACAAGGAGTCTTTAGTTAACAATAGACCTTAAGAAAATGGAATAAAGGCGCAGTGTGAGTTTTTCTGTTTAGGAATTCCATGGCTTGCTGACACCTTTATTCAAGAGCCAAATTCTCTGAGTGCTATTGTGTTGAAAGCTCAAAGTACTACTTGCTCTTTACCTGGCTGAGTATTTTTGTGCAACATTCAAGCTGGATGTTCTGAGCTGGATAGTGAGGAAAATGTTTATATGAAACAGGCAGTAACGTTAATCCATTTCTGGTGGTTTGAGGTGATTACTGAATTGACCTTTTAACTTTAAGAGTTTTTCTTTTTCTCTCTGTAATTTTACCCCCTGCTCACATTTGCTGTCCATCCTCAGAGACAGACAAATGGGAAAAAGAGCTGTAGTGGACCGACGTGGAGAATATTTACTGTTCAATCAAAATTATTTTAGTTGTTAAGGCATCAAACTTGCAGAACTGAAGGTAATGAAACCATCATGTTCCTAGTCACCTGAGGGGTTTTCGGGTCAGAGGACCAGACAATGAATGGGAGGCAGTCATGCACTGGACCCCAAACTAGGGAAATTTTGCTTTGTCTAACATTAGCTAATAGACCACTGCACAGCTCACCTCCTGGAGAAGTGTGACCACCAAACAAAAGGCCGGTGGTGTGGGCTGCACATGAGCCCTGGGATTATACCTACTGACAAGCCAGCCCCCTTGGCCTCTTCTTTTGTCAGTCTGAAATACTGTTGAAGGGAAAAAGAACCTATTCACTAAACAGTGCTTGCCCCTGTATTCTATATAGTCACTGAAAGGGACATTAAAATACCGCCCCCCCCCAAAAGACAACATTGTTTTGTGGGCTTAGTGTTTGCAGGGGAGGGGTGCACAACAGATGTTAGTCTGCTATTTTACGTGTTTCCTTTAAGTTATTTTTGCGGTTCAGTGACTTTTACACGTAAGGCAGTATTTTCCCAGGAGGGGAGACATGAGTTGAGTCAAATTTAAGTAAGAAAATGTGATAGCCAAGATTACATTTTGTGTCTTAAAGCTATCAAGAAGTCAGAAAGTAACACATCATTATAATAAACACTAACCTGATGGAAACCTGAGATTCTATCCTCATTAAGGACTTGAGGGTTAACTATAAAATAAATGACTTTTTTAAACCAGGCTATAAACCATTTTACTGTCCTGTATCTAGGTATTGTTGAAACAAACCAGCTAACTTTAAAATGACCACAGCCTCACATTTGTGAAAACTCTGGTTATTATCCTGCCTATGTGAAATCTTTATTCTGCAATTCTCCTAATGGAAGATTAGAGCGCATTCCTTGGTAAATAAAAGTAATAAAGTACTTACTGTTTTGAGAAATCACTGTGCTAAATAAAATCATAGACCAGATCTAACTGCAGACTGTGGCCCTGAACGATAATACGCGTAGCTCTGCATAGTATCTGGGATTCAAAAAAAGCAAGGGAAAACTCAGCCATGGACCTCTCTCCAGTTAGGCCCTGCTAAAGGCTAGTTTCTTGACCTGAACTGCTGGAGCAATTACCACATATCCTAAAGCAGTGACACTCATGGGAAGAAACTGGTAGGTACGTAAAGAAAATGCCTCTGTAGAGTTCTCTTGCTACTTTCCAAGTTAGTTGGGTATGACTATAAATACACAGAATGGTGGGCTTTTTATGCCACCATAAATAAGCCATGCACCATAAATAAAGTATAGTAAATTATAGGATCTGCATGTCACTTTTTATTAAACTTTCATAATGCTTTCTTAAAATTTATTTTCAGCTACAAAATAATAGTTCTTTGAATGATTCACTTTGAAACTAATGTAAGGTTACTTAAATATTATATTTAATTTCTCAAAATTATTATGCTGAATATCTATTTGGAGTTAAGCCAGTCAGGAGATAAAGCAAATTCCATTTTAGAATCATATTTTGGCTTCTGGGAACAATGGAAGTTTCTTTGACTCATGAATAGAGCTTTGATTAATATTTTATTCAGGGTGAGAATATAATTATATAGATGAAGTCAGGAAAACATGTATCCTCTCTTGTTTTGCCTTAAACTATAGAATGGCGACAAAAGTTAAACCCTATCTATACAATTTAAAAGTTACTATCCAAGGGAATCATTTGCTCTAGAAATCTTAACTGACGTTTGCCTTCTAAATTTTTTATTTTAGTATATTACCATCTGCCTACTTTATAGATATATTACAGGGTATGACCTCTAAGTCTTAAAACATAGACAAATGCATAGTAAATAGTTGACATTGCATTTATAATATGTAAGAAAAAATATAGTATGTATTTCTGGACCAATGGCACCTATAGAACTGTTATGCATATTATTCAACAATGAAAATATATGCTATTTTATGTTACACTTAAAAAAAAAAAAGACTTTATTTGTTTATTTGACAGAGAGAGAAGTCACAAGTAGGCAGAGAAGCAGGCAGAGAGGGGGAGGCAGTCTCCCCGCCAAGCAGAGAGCCCGATGCGGGGCTTGATCCCAGGACCCTGAGACCATGACCTGAGCAGAAGGCAGAGGCTTAACCCACTGAGCCACCCAGGTGCCCCTATGTTACACTTTTTAAAGAAAAACATTTGGGTTACATATTTTATTTTTTACTTTTTGGATATTTTCAAAAGGTCTAGCAAAGGTAGGTTATTATTAGCAATTTTACTCATTATTTGGTTGATAAGGAAGCTACTATCTAGTGCTAGCTGTCTTATCTTAGATGTTTCATAACCCTGCCAGCCCGAAGTTTTCTCCTTTGTAACAGGATAGTGTTGTGTGGATAGAGCTGAGAGGACTAACTTTCTCAGTGAAACTGCTAAAGGGTTTGTGGCAGCTGTGCTTCCATAACATAACGAACAAACATTTAACCTGGATGGAACTATTACACTTACTGGACAGAAAATCATACCTGACATGCAAAGAAACTAAGCTTTGGCTTTCAGTGCTGCACAACCAAGTTCTGTCAACTCGAACTTGAGACGCTGCTGCATCGACTTAACCACACTTGGATTTGAAAGCTGTGGAATGAAACTGCTTTTACAGTGGCTTATTGCCTTCCATTTACACTCCTTATGGCCAAGGGTTTGGAATGCTATTTGAAAGCTCTGATTAATATAAATGAGTTGTAATTTTCTGAGCCAGGCCATCCTACCTCACATCTATTATACCCCTGGCAGACATGTGGACTCCACAGCTGTCCCCTCATTTGTGTATGAAACAGACACACTGGTGGCATTTTTTGGTTCCCATAGTTACAATAACAATATACATGTGACATGACATCCTTCTACGCGAAAGGTTTTTTTGTATTTTGTAGAACTGGGAGTGAAGGCCAACTGTAAAGTTTGGGGGATACGTAAATTAATCTGCCATTGTTTTCTAGAGCCACCATTTCAATCATGAGAGGAGAGCTGTCCCTCACTGGTGTCCAGGACAGGGAAATTGCAAGACTTTGGCTCACCAAGATTTCCAAGGGAGGCATTTCCAACAATGCATCACCTCTATAGGAGAATGCCCATTAAATATTCATTTCAAAATATTTGTTCTTCCTATTTATGACTGCCCTTCGTAGAGATAATGTATTAGCATAGTCATTTTCAATTCATACAGGAAAAAAAGACAGTACCAGTATTAGCATCCATCTCAGTAAGACCTAGGAGACAAAAAATCAGTTTGCACTATTAAGCAGTAAGCACAAAGAGAGAATCTTCATTTAGGAACACTAAAAAGCTTTGCAAAGAAAGGTTGCTTAATTGGTTTCATGCCTATAATTTTCCCCTCTAGAAAAAATGTTAGCATGGCAATAAAGAATATCATTAACCTGCATTGTTATTTCACAATAGTAATAAGTCTTAATTTGCATCCATAATAATCACTGTAATCAAGTACTGTACAGGGAGTCAGGAAGGCATAGGCTCATTTCCCAGCTCTGACACTAATGACTGAATGTGTGACCTTCTAGATGTCCTGCAACCCTCCTGATGCTTCATGTCCCTGAGTTGTTTTAAAGGATGCAGGAATGCTAGATGTTTCTAGCAATACCACTGCAAGGAATTTTATTTCTGCCCTAAATGCCATGATTAGATGGAGAGCTAAAGGTCTGGGGGAACGTATCCATGATGCTCTTTTCTGCAAGGTATTTTTTTCTGGCTCCTAATCCCACAGCTAAGAAAATTTTTTGTTCCTTTAAAAATTTTCTCCCCTTAATGTGACAGTTCCCTATCACTTCACCTGGGTCTTCTTGAGGGAAATAATTTTACCTGGGATACAGGAAGCTGTTTATGATCTTGGAACACTTGTTCACCCAATGAATATATACTGAGCTCCAGCTGTGTGCCAGGCATTATAGGAGGTACTAAAACCAAAAGAAATTAGCTTGATTTTTCTGCAGCTTGTACATTAAATCCATCAGAAGCATTTTGTTTCCATCAGTCATGTATTCTTCTACAAATATTTATGTAGTGTAAAAGGCAGTCTGCTAGATCAAGAACAGGGATTTTTCAACTGGGGGTAATTTTGCCCCCCCCCCTCAGGAGAAACTTGGCAATATTTGGAGACATTTCTGGTAGTCGTCACAACTGAAGGTGGAGGATGCTACCGGCATCCAGTGGGTATAAGCCAGAGATGCTGACAAACATCCTAAAATGCATAGGACAGTTCGCCCACAACAATTATTTGGTCCAATGTTAATAGTATCAAGGTTTTGAGAAACCCTGCTCTAAAAGACACTGGCTCTGCCCTCAACTGACTTAAAGTCCATTAGGGGTTACAGAAAGGGGTGATGAGTGCAATAAAGTGTGCTGTGGTCGTGAAAGTGTGAGCTACAAAAGAACAGAAGCAGGAGCCTTAATTCAGATTTTGGACATCAGCAAAGGCTTTCAAAAACCTTAGGGTTAATTCACAGAACAGACTTTCACCAGGAGCACAAGTGTTTGGCAGGAGACAATTTTAATTTTTTTTTTAATTTATTTATTTGTTAGAGAGAGAGAGCGAGCGAGCACAGGCAGACAGAGTGGTAGGCAGAGGCAGAGGGAGAAGCAGGCTCCCCACCAAGCAAGGAGCCCGATGTGGGACTCGATCCCAGGACGCTGGGATCATGACCTGAGCCAAAGGCAGCCACTTAACCAACTGAGCCACCCAGGCGTCCCGTGGCAGGAGACAATTTTAAATCTAGTCATACCGAACACAAATGAGTGAGATGGTTGCTTATGAGAGGGTAGACCCCTCTAAACTGGTTAAAATTCAGTGTCTCCAGCAAGCCGTAGAGGAAGCTAGAAAGAGAATGAAGGTCAGTTGTAAGGAACCTTTAACAGCACATGCTGCATAAGGAGGAGATGGACTTCACTGACAAAGAAAGGGAATAGTGCCTCATGTTTTAGAACTTCACTTTTTGCAGAGTTCTTAAATATGTATTTCATTTGACGTGTAACATTCTGAGACACCAAGTATCATTCTTTCTCTCTTTTTTCAATAACTAAGGGACCAGAGCCTCAGACAGGTTCAGTGTGACCTTGGGCAAGTCACTTAATACACTTCTAAGGTTCCGCTGTAAAAGAAGAAAGGTTGCAACTCTCACTTTTCTAGTGTAAGTTGAATTTATGTAATGTACATCTAGCATAAGATTGGATGTGGGATGAGACCGGATGTGGGATGAGACCCGAGGCTCCCTGTTTGCACCAAGCCTGCTTCCTGGACTGTGGTGACAGAACAGGTAATATGACAGTGACTCAGCACACTAGCATTTGGGTTACTAAGGAGAGCGAGGATCTGGAATGTATCATTTAAAACGTATCATGCAGGGAAATTTAAGCTGGGTTTCCCAGACACCAAAGGACCAATCAGACTCTCTCTCTAATATCTTACCTTTACCTGACCTTAGAAGCTTAAAAAAAAATACTTGTAACAAGCTGGCAAGAACTGAGGGTCTTCTGCCTACAAAAGAGAAGCAATAGTGGCATGGTTTTTTGGTTCTGTTCAGCAGGGATATTTTAACTGTGTGTGTACGTACACACACACGTGCACATACATATACACAAACAGGGGAGGCAGATTCCATACTCACAAGTTTATGTCTTTTTTTCAGTAATAAGACTTATTTATCAAAATGAGCTTTGTAAAGAGCCTTCTCTCAAGGTCTTAAAGATCTAACTTCTCACTTCTATGGGATAGCGTAATGTTTCCTTGTGAGAAGCAAAACTGAGAAGCTCCATGACCACTCAAGGTTCTTTTCATCTTCACAATTCTCTGATTTCCAAGTTAATGAGTGATAGTTACGTAGGACTTCAGTGTATGTCCTGAGAGTTTCCCGAACACTGATGGAATCCACAGTAACTTATCCAACCATGATAGACGCACCAAAGACACTGGGGTGGCAATTAACTGGATTTCTCTGCTTGTTCTTCCAGCTCATTATGGTTCTATGCAGGGAGGACTACATGTAAGGTTTAAAATCCCCAAAGGACTAGTTAGTTCTGCTATGTCCTTTGGGAACAATCTATCTCTGGAATCCCAGCCAACCTCCTCACATATTCACAAACTCATCATTTCTCACCTGGGAGACCAGGTTAAAAAAAAAAAACAACAACAAAACAAAACCTGAGTGTCTTCAAAGTCATCTCAAAGGAAAACATGAAGTATGTAGGCAGATGCTGGTGAGATGTTTTTCTCTTCATGCATAAAGGATATAGCACTGTCAAAATAGAACCCTAGTAAAGAAGCTTACAAATGGTTATACCTTCAGGAGAGACAATGGAGTGAGAGATTCATTCTATGGAAAAGAGATGCTTTAGTAATTGGGAGGAAAATATTACATAGGGCTCCTGAATTATATCCCCACTATATTACCGAATATAGTAGCGGTAGGGGAAAGGTAATGATATCCAAAATTGTGTGCCTTTCCACTGTGCCAGGAACGATCTCATCCATCTTATATGCATCAACTCAGTTAATCCTTGCAAAAACTCTAATATGGATACCCACTTTACAGTGCAGGAAACTAAGGCACAAAATAAGTAACTTGCCCAAGATTATACAACTAGTAGCGTGTACTCAATGTTTGTCAAACAAATGAATGAGTGTACATCTGTTTTAGAGGAAAGAGTCTTTTATTTGAATTCCCAGTTTATAGCAGTCCTGCTTTCTAGGCAGGGCACTTGTAAGAACTGGCTCTGTGAGTGTAGATGACAGTTTCAGAGCTGGTAACTGGTAGTGCAAGGATGTGAACTTGGGTCTGTCTGACTCTGAACTTGCGCTGTTAAAGTACCGGGTCTATGTTTCTTCATCTTTAATTGCAGCTATAAAACAAAAGAATTGGACTAGACTAGTTCTCATAGCCCATCTGGCCCTAAAAATTCTGTTATTCCATTATTAAAGTGAAATTTATATAGAATAAAACATGATGTATTTTATTTAAATTTTGAAATCTACCTTGGATTTTTATTTAACCAGTCATCATTGAATTATTCTTTAAATTTATATTGGCATTATTAGCAGGATATTTTTTAAAGATCTATTTATTTATTTTGGAGAGAGTGAGTGTGCACGCAGAGGGAGGGGCAGAGGGAGAGGGAGAAAGTCGCAAGCGGACTCCTGGCTGAGTACAGAGCGCAACGCAGGGGCTCGATACCACTACCCCAAGACCATGACCTGAGCCAATATCAGGAGTCAGATGCTCAGTGAACTAGGCCACCCAGGTGCCTCATTAACAGCATAGTTTTAAATCATATTTAAGATTTTTTAAAATTTAATGAAAAAAATTTTAATGAATAGAAATGCACAAAGATGGCATTCTTCTAACCATTACCATCACACTGCATATTGTTATATCATTGTCTAAATTTAGAAGGTTTCTAAAAACTGGAAAGCATCTTTCTGTTACACAGAAAAAAGAGCAGTAAAATGATTAATTTTGAGAAAAGTTAATATCTTTGATATTTGCAGAATTTACTTTGCTGACTCATGAAAAGTATTGAGTGATTTTTACAAGAGCTTAAAACTGCTAGCAATATTAAAAACTACTTGAGTTTGCTTCTAAAGATTGTTTTGCTTTAAGGGATCTTTCTGACATGCAAGTCATACATCGGAACAACGTGAGTCATTACCATGGTGCTACACGATGCATAGCCCAGGGCAGGGCAAAAAGTGGGTAATTAGATAGGACTCAGAGTTGGGAGGCATTCGTTCCAAAACTACATCTTTGCTGTGTGGTCTAGAGTGATTTCACTAAATCTCAGTATCCTCATCTGTAAAAGAGAGTTAACAGTAGAACTTGCGTTATAGAATCATTAGACTCATTCAATGAGATCATACATTTACAGCCCTTTGCACAGTTCCTGGACCAAGGGAAGTACTTTGTAAATAGGAGCATTTAGTAGATATTGAAATCTGACCTTTCTGAATGTACAGTGTTTGCATTCCAAGGATGCTCACTCAAAGGCGAATGGAGAGATTTTAAGAGACAAGATTCACACTAGATATTTGTGAAGTCAGTAGTTCACATGGTTTTCACCTTTGTGGTGGACCCCAAGAGAGATTTCTATTGACTCATTCAAGAAATCTTAAGTCAGCTGATGTGTTTTAAAAGAAAAGGCAGACAGATAAATACATTACAGCCATTTTTGTTTGTTTCTATATTATGTTCCGTATCTACTCTCTTTTCTCACTCTGGAAGTATTATAATGCCCCAAAGTTGTAATTCATATAATCACATTTTCTAACCAGAGAGAACAGATTTGGTTCAGAGCTACCATTCCTCAAACAGGAACTGAATTCAAGACATTGTCAAAACTAGCAGACCCAGGGGCACCTGGGTGGCTCAGTGGGTTAAGCCTCTGCCTTCGGCTCGGGTCATGATCTCAGGGTCCTGGGATCGAGCCCCGCATTGGGCTCTCTGCTCGGCAGGGAGCCTGCTTCCTCCCCCCTCTCTCTCTGTGCTTGCCTCTCTGCCTACTTGTGACCTCTGTCTGTCAAGTAAATGAATAAAATCTTTAAAAAAAAACAAACCAAAAAACTAGCAAACCCAAAAGCTTCAACTCTGAGGGATCCAGGGTTATGTAATAAAGTTGTTGGGGCCTGTAAGTGCTTAGAACAATGGTTCACATCTTGTAAGTGCTCAATAAATCATGCTGCTAAGATTGTTATTGATTTTTGGTATCATCATCTTCATAAATCATTATTTTTCTTCTGGACCAAATTGCAAGGCTCCCAGTTGGGACCAGATTAGAACCCAGTGCAGTGTAACCAAAAGTCCTTTTGGCAGCAGGGTCAATTACGAAGCAAGAGAAGGTCACCAGGCAAGATAAGTCGGGTAAGCTTAAGGAGTCTTAGCCTCTACCCTGTTATAGCTAGCAGATTTTCATGTACACATGAAGGAGAACATTGAGAAAATGCATTAACTGCCTCATTATTCTATGAATTCTTTTGGAGCTGGAAATGAGAGTTATTTACAAAGAACTTCATTTGCATTGTCTTGTTTAATCTTCCTAGTCAAAGTTCCCCCATTGATAGGTGACTGCATTTATAGGTAACTGGAGATACCTATACTCTTAGCTCTTGGGGACAGCTGGTACCACCACCAAGCTAGTCACCTCTGGCAACTCTTGTAGGCCAGTAAATAGCATTTCCTAAGTGTGCTGAGAGAAGTACACAAATCTGGGAGGTATTATCACCACTTTAAAGATGAAAAAAACCTGAGATAAGGAATTGGTCTAATATTTAGAGTTAATAAATATATAGGACAAGATACTTACTCTGGTTTCCTCCAGGCTGAGGTAGTCACAATGTCTTTGATTTTCCCACATGTCCTTGTTCTCACTTCAAGTATAGTATGTGTCATTTTAATTTAGGATTATTTATTTTCATGTCCTTAATCCCACCAACAGCAGCTCTGTGAGGGAAGACTATGAATTACTTAGACTTGGACCCTGGCACCTTAGAAGAACACTTGGCACATAGAAAATACACTTAATAAATAGCCAGTGAATGAAAGAGGAAGGGATTTTCATATCCTATCTATTTCATTTTGTCATACTACTTTTTCTAAAAAAATTTTACAGAATTTTATTTCCTATATAGTTTTGTAGAAATGAGTCGATTATAAACCTGTATTGTATCAGAGATGTACTGCATTACTGTTTTAGAAAGGTTATTACAGAAAGTTGAATTCATTTGGGGATGCTTTTATGATATTAATGCCAAGGAAGTGTTATTAATCAAAAAGTATTCATTAAATGCATGTAGAATATCAAGTGCTATTAGAAGGGTGATATGGGGGATGAAAAAAAATGTACATGGTGTTACTTCCCTCCCAAATGAGTTTTGAGACTCAATGGGGAGAGAGAATGAATAGAAACAAGACAGAAAATAATTAAGTGATCATCTATGGAAATTCCACAACAAAAAAGAAAGAAAACAGAGCTCAGATGGGATGGGTCTGGGTATAAATCTCAACTCTATTACATACTAGCTGTGTGATCTTGGCTAAAAGCCTCAATTTATTTGACCCCCCCCCCCAAGCTCTCTCATCTATAGAATGGAGGAATACTATGAACCCACAGGGTTGCTGTGTGAATATGTGCGGAAGCACTTGAGACAGTGCTTATTAGAACATGACAGTTGTTCACTTCAGCCATTTGGCAGATATCAACAGATCTTTTTCTGTGTAGATCTTTTTCTGTGAGCTGGTGATACAGTGGCAAGCAAAACAGATGAAATGTGGTCCATTCCCATGTGGAATGTGGGGGGTACCATCTGTTGAGGGGAACAGCATTAATCCAGTTACCACACAAGTAAATGTGGAAGTATGGTCATGTTAAGTCCAGTGAAAGAAAAGTACACAAGGCCAGAAGAGAAGAGAGTATTATTACATGGAGGATACTAAGAGAAATCCTTCCTACAGAAATGACATTTCAGTCAAAATCTCAAGAATGAGTGAGTTACTCAAGCACAGGGAGTGCAGAAGAGCTTTGCAACCGAAGCCCTGGACGCTGGAAGGAGCTTGATGGGTTTGAGGAACAGAGAGACCAGTGTGGCTTAGAATAGAAAAAAAAAAAAAAAAAAGATCTGTTAATTTCAAACCTTCCTTTGCCCCTTTCTCCAACGTATACTTGGAGTTCAGAGAAAACAGAATTGCTAATGAGTATGAAGTTCCACAAAAGGAGAGAGTGCATTATGCATGGAAGTGGTGAGATGTGTCGAATCTAGTCATGGAAGAGGGAAGATGACAGAAGGCTTGAATATCTGGAGAAACGAATCACATAAGCAAGGTTTCAGGGGCCTTGGCTGGGTGAGTGTCATGCTAGTGCCTGGTATGTTTGGACTGGCAGATGCCAAGCTCCAAGAGCTAAAGGGCACACTAGGAAGAAAAGCTCTCCTTCATTTTCTGTGTGTGTGTGACTCTTAGTTAAACATATAATGTATGTGAAAGTGGCACATAATGTCTACTAATTTAGTTTACCTTCTTTCATTATTTGATCTCTATTGCTTATTTCCCCCCTTGTAATACATTTTCCTTTTATTGTAGATGAACCACGGATTAAGGTACTGGCTAACTGATATAGAATATCACCTGTGTTGCCCACAGATGTAGTTTTTTTAAATACTAGTTTGGGGATATCTTTAAAAATCCCACTTGTTTGGCATGCAAATGCTTCATGTATGAAATATTTTTTTTGTTCATGATCTCCGTTATGTAAATTGCACTTAGCCACATCTGGCTGGTGTTAACATGAAAGAGGTAATGGATGTTGAATGTTCAAGATCCTCCAAGAGATTTAGATGGTAAGTAATTTTATTGGGGCACTAATGACCATAAAACCTAGTTGTTATTGATTTGTCCTCCATGGAGAGATCTACTTTTCTACCTCATCTCAATTATCTTGGTTCATAATGCAGAGATCATTTCAACACTGAGTTGCTAATGCATGTCCCTATAACAATTTGTTTTAGTTCCATCTTTGTATTGACATATAACTAAATTCAGACACTATCACCAAGAAGTTATCAAAGGAAATGGTGGAGATTATCACTTACTTTTCAGTAAGATGCAGAGTTAACCTTCACCTTGTACTGTGTTTTATGGTAGTACATCTCTGGTTCACCTGAGCCGTTTCATTTTCTCTCTATGACTCCTGAGATCTTAAGTCTTCTATACTAGTCTTTCATGAGAAGGACATCCAACTTCTGTAAATTCACTCCCAAACTCCAAATGCCTGTTGGTTATTTTCACCCTAAAATCACATCACCAAAGGGTCAAATGGATGCACTGGTTTCTAGGATCCAGAATGAGCTCTGGGTGCGTAAGAGTATACCATAGCCTTCTGCAGAGGAACAAAGCCACCATAAACTGGCCCAGCGGGGAGAACACTGGAGGAAAGTGTACTCTAACCTTTCTCTTCCCACCCCCTAATCACAAAAATGGAAACTCGCCCACTTTGTAAGTAAACTCTTGCTCTCGCATGCCCCTGACTTGTTTTGGCAACCGCCATCCTCAAAGTCAAACAGGCTGAATACCTCGATATTATTTTTAACTCTTCCCTCCCCACTTCTACATCTAGTCACGTGTAATATCTAGCAGTTACCTCTCTACTTGTAAGCCTCCATTGTTTCCTGAATATGGCCCTTCTCTCTTCTTGTCACCACAATCCCAGTTCCATTACCTCTTATTTAGCTTATTGGGAGTGCTTCTTAATGGGTTTCCCTGTGTCCATCATGTTCCCTCTCCAGTCTGTCTTAAACATAGCTGATGGATAAATTTTTGTAAATTATACAAATGAGCCCTTAATTTCCATTACAAGACATGTAGTAGTCCCCCCTTGCTGTGGGATTCCTTTCCAGACCCATCCTGCCCTTCTCCACTCTTCTTCGTACTTGGGCATCGGATTCAAACGGACCGCATCAATGGGTCCTTTGCCACCTGGCTTCTTGTTGGCTTTTGCTTCTTGCAGCAGCTAGCTCAGGGGTGCGTGGCCATCCTTTGTGAGTCTTCCTTAACCTTGTCCATGCCTCATAAATGGTGCCTTTTTAAAACTTGCTTTAGTCACTCCTTTTTAAATGTTACATCTGTTTTCTGCTGGATCTTAAACAAGGATAATAAATGAACAAAAACTCCTCAGTAAAGCATTGAAGCCCCTCCATATCTAGGTACCATCCAACCTTTCTTTTTATTTTTTTAATTTTTTTTGTTTTTTTGTTTTAAGATTTTATTTATTTTTCAGGGAGAGAGAGAGAACACAAGCAGGGGGAGCCACAGGAAGAGGGAGAAGCTGACTCCCTGCTGAGAAAGGAGCCTGATGTGGGACTCGATCCCAGTACCCTGGGATCATGACCCAAGCTGAAGGCAGGCATGGCAGGCATCTCCCATCCAAGCTTTCTGTCTTGATTTCCATTCCTAGCTTGGCAGATCTTAACTTACATTCAAAATGAAATAGTTCCTGCTCCATGTACCTATTCAAGCTCTGCTGCTTGGGTATCTTTACATCTGTGCTGTGCTGGTAAATGTTTAACAGCCAGCTCTCCAAAAACATGAAGCCCTCATTTGTAATGTTCACCAATTTCCGGGGTGTAAATGCACCCACCAGGACCAATTTTAAGCTATTGGCATGATGTTTCTGAACTTGGATTTGGAAAGAAATACTGACAGTAGACTCAGGACACCACTGCTTCGCATAAACATTCCCCTTCACCAAGAATGCCCTGTTTCCTGCCCCATGACTCCCAGGACCTTACACAGAACTCCTGCTCAGTAAGCCATTCTGATTGATTTCTATTACTCCTGTGGGCATTTGGAATGATACTGAGTTACCAGCCACATGTTGACAGTAATACTTCTTAACCTAGAATTTTCTCTTGAGTGCTAACATGGGTGCTAGTTAGATTTTTGAGACTTCAAAGCCCTTAAGCAAATATAAGCTACACATTTTATGCTAAGTTGCCGAAGCTTACTACTTAAAGTTGCTTAATTCTCCAAGAAAATGAATCTCATTTGCTGGGCTTGTTTTCAAATATGGTCTTCATTATCCTCATTTAGATATCATTTGAAGTAATAAACCACCATTAAAATATATTTCCTGCCCATTATAACAATTTGAAGATTCTACAGTTTAAATTATGCTCCCTTAAACCTAAAACTCTACAGAAAACTTTTAAGGTGCATGTTAGTCCTAGATAGGTAAGATTCCACTGCAATTTATCTAAATTTTATTTAGAAATAGCCTTTTTATTTAGTCTACCTTTCTAAGAGATAACTTTAATTTTGTTTCACTCACAAAAATGATTCCTATATTTAAAGTTTAAAGATAACTGCAATTTCTATTAGACAACTAAGAGATAAATAATAAAGGTGATCTTTTAATAGTGTTGCATTATGTTATGTTTTTAAGGGCTATAAATGACATACAGATATTCAACTAAAAATATTCTTTTTACTTTCAATTTAACAAAACACATGAATTAAAGAAAGACTATAGAAAGCACTATGATTTATAACGCCTGCTGGCATTTTAATGTTCTCAGCTGTTCCTTTGCACCATTTGATTACACAAAGCCTAAACTGTGTAATTAAGGACCATCCCACTAATGTGCTCTGTTGGATTTATGGTGTCCAGGTCATCAAGGATCTGAGCACTTTGAGTATTGGACCATTAGTTTCAAATGCATACTAACATAGGGGAACGCACTGGCATCAAGAAGAACCTATAATAAGAAACAATTTCAAATTCAAGGAGGTAGCTTTCACCTGATTTTCATTTACCAAAACAGTTTTAAACCCGATTACCAGAAATTCTAATTAACTAGAATTTTTTTCCTCTGGAGTACACTTTTAGGAGAAAAGGGAAAATTGGAAGAAAATAAGTTAATAACCAAGACTTTACATTTGGGGAAAAAAGATTTCCAATATGTGTTCATTATCAGCGCTTGAAGAAAAATGTCCTTAAAAAAAACCTAAAGCATAACTACCCTTACCAAAAGCAAGAAAGTGGGTGTTAAAGATGGAAACAAAAGCTTTCTACGAAACCTTCCAGCTATCCAGAAAATTAAATTTGCAGATTTCCTTAATCTTCTGGCTAACCCCAGTTTTAATCTAAAAGTTAGTTTTCTTGGGACGCCTGGGTGGCTCAGTTGGTTGGACGACTGCCTTCGGCTCGGGTCATGATCCTGGAGTCCCGCATCGGGCTCCCAGCTCCACAGGGAGTCTGCTTCTCCCTCTGACCTTCTCCTCGCTCATGCTCTCTCTCATTGCCTCTCTCTCAAATAAATAAATAAAATCTTTAAAAAAAATAAAAATAAAAAAATAAATAAAAGTTAGTTTTCTTGTGTGTACATACGAGAATGCCGTATGCACTCACAATCTTTCTGGAGTTCCAATAGGACGATTGAAGCAGGTAGTATCACAGAAAAGGCTCTGACTTCAGAACACAACAAACTTGAACTTCATCTCTGCTCCTTGACCAATTAGCTGTGGGAATTCTGATAGGTCACTTAATCTCTGAGCCCTGAAGTCATTTATAAAACGAGAATAATCACATCTGCCTCCACTGGGTGCTGTGAGAACGGAAAGCACTTTCCATGGTGCTTACCCCTTTTGTGCTGCATCCTCTCTGTTCCTGTCCTTTGGCCATGTGACACTTCCTTAGAAAGCCACAGTGGCCCCAAGCCTTCAGAGAGCCTTCATTATATTTATTCTCCCAGTGAGGAAGAAAATCAAGTTCTTGAACTCCTTTATTAGAACAATCACCAAAAAAATTTTGAGAAAAAGAACTGGAAGCCAAGTTTATTTTAAGAGGTGAGGGGCAGATGGCTTTATTTTAAAAGAGATGGCAATCTTTAGAAATACAATGTGCTTGAGGTCTATTAGTTGAAGGGCAAGTACTATCATTTACCCGAATACGGCTGTCTTTAACCTTGAGTAGCAGGAGCTTTAATGCTAAAAATATGTACACTTCCAGTATCAGTCTCCACATGTTAAAGGAACATTTTAATGTGGAAGGGATATGTTTTTGACATTTTCTCTAAGGTTTAAACAGCCGCTTAGGCTCCTAATTGGCAAATTCGAAGCAATCAGACTCTTTAGAGAAATATCATCAGATCTGAGCTAAAAGTATATAGGCTCTCATCTTAAGGACACTGGATGTTTCATGTTTTTAAGAAAAATGTTTAGGGACGCCTGGGTGGCTCAGTGGGTTAAAGCCTCTGCCTTCGGCTCAGGTCATGATCTCAGGGTCCTGGGATCGAGCCCTGCATCAGGCTCTCTGCTTGGCGGGGAGCCTGCTTCCTCCTCTCTCTGCCTGCCTCTCTGCCTACTTGTGATCTCTCTCTGTCAAATAAATAAATAAAATCTTTAAAAAAAAAAAAGAAAAATGTTTAAATGTCAGTTAATAAAGATTATTAGTAGATTAAAAAATAACAAAAGATGGTATAGAACTATTTTTGAGCAAAGAAAGATGCAGTAAATAAATGAATGGATGTGAAAGGATGTGAAAATGTTTGCCATTTTCTGGAGGAGAAGTTATTTTCACTCTTATGAACTAAACTTTAATTTGGTCTGGGAGCAAAAGCAAGTCTGATACTAGTCTAATGGAACTGCTTTACTTGGTTAGCATCCAAAAATCTACTGTATTGGTAGTAGCAGCCTACATATGGGCACTTTCAGTACCAACTATGACAAGTCTGCTATTTCATTAGTCTATCTGTAGTGTTGAATGTATAATCAGGAGCCATTGTAGCAACTGGCTCCTTCTGCAACATTTATTAATGTGGTATGGTAAAATCTATGTCTGCAGTGAAAAGACCAAGCAGTATAATGTGAAGTACTTAAAAAGAAGTAATGAAACTGAGCCTTCTAGGCATCTAAGGCTGCCAAACTGAAGATTTTACAGTTATTTAATGTTTAATCATGTCTGTAATTGCAAAGCAATTATTTCATATAGACATATTATGGGAGGAAAATTAAAATAATTTGTAAAAAGAATAAAAGTAATTGATTTCATGGTAGTTTTTATATCACTACACTTGCTGGTACTAAAAAGGAGAAGTAAAAGTAGCCCAGTTGTTGGTTCATGCTTTGTTCTGTTTAGCCTTCTGTCAGTTTTTCAGTTCAGTAATGTTAAATTGCTACTTTATGATTCCAACAATGCAAATAGCTAATTTCTTATAAAGAAAAAAAAAACACATTTTCTTGATCCTACGAGTGATTTAAACAGAAAAAAAAAAAAAAAGATTGTTTTTCTTGGTCCTACTTTGCCTGTCACGGAATCTCAGGTTTGTTTTTTTTTTTTAATTTTTTTTTAAAGATTTTATTTATTTATTTGACAGAGAGAGATCACAAGTAGACAGAGAGGCAGGCAGAGAGAGAGGGAAGCAGGCTCCCTGCTGAGCAGAGAGCCTGATGCGGGACTTGATCCCAGGACTCTGAGATCATGACCTGAGCCGAAGGCAGCGGCTTAACCCACTGAGCCACCCAGGCGCCCTGAATCTCAGGTTTTTAAAAAGGATTTGAAAGACCACAAGTTCAAGAATTCTTCAAAGTATATCTGGTATATGACTTTTAAAATATTGAAGGAAAAATTATTTTGGCTGGCGCTGAGATAGTTCATAAAAAGTATTAGTCTTGCTTTCTAGGTCCTAGAAGAAGAAGCCGCAAAGATCATGAAGTTTACCACTGCTTTTAAAATTAAGAAATGGGGAGCACCTGGGTGGCTCAGTCATTAAGCTACTGGCTTCAGCTCAGGTCATGATCCCAGAGTCCTGGGGTCAAGCCCCGCCCCTGGCTCCCTGCTCAGCGGGAAGCCTGCTTCCCTCTCCCACTCCCCCTGCTGTTTTCTCTCTCTCTCTCTCTCTCTCTCTCTCTCTCTCTCTCTCTCGCTGTCTCTCTCTCTGTGTCAAATAAATAATTAATAAATAAATAAGAAATGGGTGTCTCACCCTCCATGAGATTACAGGCAACAGTAGAAAACATCTCCTTTCATGATCAGTTCTCATGTGTAGTAGGTATGCAGTGGGGAGAAGGAGGGTGAGGAGAGTCAGCGAATTAAGTATTTAATGAAATAAGTATTCATATAAAAATAATTAGGAGAGTCGCTGATGCACATGGAACACTGTATTGATTTCCTAGAACTGCTGCAACAAAATAGCAAAAATTGGTTGGCTTAGCAGATAGTTATCATTTCACAATTCAGAAATTTTAAATTCCATGTCTTATCACACCAGCCATGTTTCAAGTACTCAGTCCTTAGGAGCTACCCAATCAGGGAGTGTCAACACAGAACATTTCTGTCACTGCAGAGAGTTGTACTGGCTAGTGCTAATGGAGCCAGAACAGGTTGGCAACTCTGCTGTCCTTCCCAAGGATCCATATACCTACTCATTCACTCCTCCCTTTTGACATGTTATTTTCTTTTACAGAGTCACTTATTTATTTGTCTTCCCTCCCCAAAGGATTATAAACTCTTTAAGGGTAGGGTCTGGTCTTTCTGGCCCTGTAACACAGTAAACACCCAATCAGCATTCAGTTACTCTAATTAAATTAGGCAGCAGTTTTATTGGACCTCTTTTGCATTTAGTCTGAGTCTAGATTTCACTGGAGTCTGGAGAAAAGAATGAATCAGAGACCAGGTTTTTCCTAAACCACAAGGATTAGGATGTATGGGGAGCAGGTATGCTTAAATGGCAAGGGATTTTATTTGTGCTTAAAATTATTGTTATATTTGGGTACCTGGAAAGCACATTTTAACTGATTCAGTTATTTATTTATTGAGTGTCCATGAGATAGATGGCAGGCTAGTGCCTGGCCCTGGATGACTCAGTGTGAACAAAACAGAAACAGGGTCCCTGCCCTGTGATACTCATTCTAGTTCTGGCAGATTAAAGTATTGGCAAGGATTCCCCCTGCCCCGACAGGCTGGGATGGGAGGAGCATGATTTGGTCTCTGGCCTTAGATGCCTGCATTCACATAGAACCTCCACCACTCTCCTGGCTCCGAGACCCTAACCAGATTGTTTCATTATATCTGAGTCTACATTTCATCTTCGGTAAAAAGACTGGGGGAGAATATTTCCCACCTCATGCAGTTGTCAGCATTAAGTGAAATAATTTGTATGAAGTGCTCAGTGCTGTGTGTGCTGCACAGTAAGAACTAAGTGCTATTAGTCAGTACTACCTGCTATTCTTAAGACTACTACTCAGCCAGGATGACCCTGCAGTGAACATTAGATATAAATAATGGGAAGTGCTTATATGGCTAGAAAATTCCTCATTATTTGGAAAGGATGTTTCCTATCTTTTTTGGCCTAACAATGTAATTCCCTTTGCTTACTGTTTATATCTTCCATCCCGTGTTTTACGTTTTGTTTCTTTGGTGTAGGGTTTTATTCCTTTGGGTCACTTCTTTCCAAGACAATTAGAAACAGAAATGTTTTGGGTGTTATCCAACCTTAGAGAAGTATGTGCTTTTTAACATAGTTGCAAAGGAGAATCCTTTAAAGAGGCTTACCATCAGCCTGCAAAATTGAAATCCTAAGTAACTAGCATGCAAAGATTTAATTAGCATCATCTCATTCATATAAGTGTGTGACTTTTTTCTTGCAAAAATGACATTGCCTTTGAAAAAGTATCTTGGAAATGAGTTGGAAAAGAGGGGGGATTGAATTTTGAAGGCAGTCATGTGATACTTGGGTTTGCAGTATGAGATTTTTTTGAGCCCTGAGCATTGTTTGTCTGATGGAGGACACCTGCTTATGTACCTCAATATCATATTAAAATAAAAATCTTGGACCTACCAGATTCTCCTATAAAGTTCATGGCAAACCAAACTGCAGAAATATTCCTGTGTTTTTGCTTTAAAGCCTTTCTCATATTCTAGAAATCTCATATTCTAGAAATCTATTCTATCATTACCTGAGGGACAGAGGATTTCTCAGTAGTAACCAAGCTATTTGGCAGTGATGAACCATCCCTAGGCCTTCATTGTGATTTGTTGAACTCCAGTCAAAGACTCTGCATTGCTTTCAAGAGTTAAAAAAAACTCCCAGCCACTTGATCTATACTTCTCATACTTCGTTGACAGTCCCATTCATCCGTTTCAAAATTGAGAGGTCTTTAGGATGACCATGTGACATTTGGGAGATAGAGTTTAGGGCACAGGCTTTGGAGCCAGGCTATATCTGAATCCTGCTCTATCACTGTCTAGCTACATGTCTTGGGCAAGTTACTTATTGTCTCTATGCATGGTTTCCTTAATGTGAAAAGGGACAGTTATACTGCTTACCTGCCTACCAAGGATGTTGTTATGAGGGGAAAAAGCACCAGGGCGCCTGGGTGGCTCAGGTCTAAGCCTCTGCCTTAGACCCAGGTCACGATCTCAGGGTCCTGGGATCAAGCCCCACATCGGGCTCCCTGCTTGGCAGGGAACCTGCTTCCCCCCCTCTCTCTCTGTCTGCCTCTCTGCCTACTTGCGATCTCTCTCTCTGTCAAATAAATAAATAAAATCTTTAAAAAAAAAAAAAGTCATCAGATGCGCATTGGGTTTAAAAGGAAGGAAGAAGGGAGGGTGAGAGGGAGGGAGGGAGGGACAGACAGGAGGGACGGAAGGAAGGAAGGGAAGGATATTTGTTACAGATAATTTTCAAGAAAACCATTAATTTCCTTGTTGGAAGAACACATAATAACTTGGGTTTTTAGCAGGACTCTTAATTTTCTAAGTTGAGAACTCCAAAGGAAATTTATGATTGTTGAGATTCGACTCTGTACCAGCACTGCTCAAGCCTTGTTCTCTCATGAGGAAGATCTAGAGCTATCTCCTAACAGATAAGGCAACCAAGACCTAGGGAGGTAAACAATTTATCCAAAGCACCATAGGTAGTGCTAGGATATGGACTTATTTAGCTCTGTCTGCTTCTTGAGATCATGCCTTTTCTTTAAAAAACAACAACTAAACAGTGTTTTTAGTCTTTTTAAAATCCAGGAGCAAGTGTTTTGCTCCCAGCCATAAGGACTGCTGCTTACATGGGTGCCTTTAAAAGTAGAAACCCGGAAAAGAATCATCAAATGCCTAAAATCCTGGAGCTGGAGAAGCACTAAGACATTATCTGGATTTAGCCTAACCTCAGTACTTACAGATAGGGCAGATAGCCTGTAAGATCTGAGTTGGAGGCAAAACTAGAGAGATAAGGACCCCCTCACTGTTGGTCCAGTGCTTCTGTCTCTGTACCACTCCACCTCTCAAACTACCTCAAAAGCAGATAGGGATTCTGAGTTAGATAGCTTTAGAGAATGGGCCCTATGCTCTTGACTCTCATTTGAGATCTTGAACAAGTGACAACTTCTCTGTGAAAAATAGGGATGCTATACTTTACACCATACGCTTGTAGTCATTCACTATAGCAGTTAATACATAGTAAGTCTTTTATTAAATTAAAGCTGTTATTAAAATTAGCTATATTCCTAGTAGTATATTATTCACAAGTCCTCTTCTATCTTGAATGCCCATTCCCAACTCCTACTGATTATTCAAATCCACTTTACATTTCCTACATTTGAATTTCTATGCCCTCACAGAGTTTGTGACACATTATCCAGTGTCAAATTAAGAGAAGTTTAATTTATACATTCTAAAAATTAAATTTGTGATTTGGCCATGCTTATGTAGAATAGATCAACTATGATCAATTCACTGCCACATTAAAAAAAAAAAAATCAATGAACATGGTTAAGCTGAACTGACTTAATTTTTTGGAATAAGTTGGCCATCAGGAGGATGATCAATTGAGCTGTCTACCCTACCCCTGATCTACCTAATCAAAGGTCAAGATGGTGGTTATTAAACAAGCCATTTCACTCCCTAAATTGAACAATGTTTCCTTATGCTTCTAATAAAGGTAACTGATTAATAGAGCACTAGAGGCTAACATCCTTCAAAGAGTTTTAGTTCCTGCCCAGTGATCAAGAGTAAAAATTTCAACTAACCCTACACCAAGTGAAGCAGTGTGGGGTTCATGTGTTTGGAGAATAGGGTGGAGTCAAGTTCGGCTTTCAAATATGTAACGTCACCTCTCTGAGGTGTCCTCTATGAAATGAGAAGTTGTTTTAGATGTGCTAGGTAATCTCTGAGGCCTTATCCAACTTTCACAATTTGCGTTTCTCCTAATTCACAGGGAAATCCGCTTTCTTTGCCTTTGATCAGTTGAAGCCAAATGAGAAACTGAAGTAGAAGTTATTCCCAAGGGCTCTTCCACAAGCACCCTTCCCCACCATGCCAAGCCACCTCTTGAATTTGGAGTTATGCCAGCTGGTGGTGTCTGGGCTTTTTGCTCTTCATTTTCCTTTTTCTTTCTTTCTTTTTTTTTACAGTTTCTTTTGTAATTCTTAGTCCATCTGGGCTGGCCTTGCCGTTTACCATGCCTGGCCAACCCTCCTGCAAGAACGAATGTGCTGTCCATGCCCCATTCCTCTTAGAAGCTGAATGAATTGTGACCCCCAGCTTCTATGCTCAGTTTGGAGACCAGCTGCACCTTTGGGTTCTTCCCAGAAATGCTGGCCGACACTGCACCTGCAGTGTGATGGATTTGCCCTGGACTGAAAGGGGAAGGAAAATGAGGGGGAATCAAAAGATCACTTGTGTTTACCCTTTTCTTTGCACAGTAGTGCATTTATACCACCCAAGTATACCAGAGAATTTTTGAGACTTTATTGATTAATAATAATAATAAATACAAGAAGAAAAAGAAAAGAAACAAATAAAACTAGAGAACGCACAAATTTTTGTCTGGGAACCAGGAAAACTGTAAACATTTAAAGTGATCAGATTAGGAAATGCTGAATTAGGGATCAAGGCATTTGGGTTTTATTTCGTTTCTCTGCTAATTAACTGGGTCATCTTGGATCACCTAGGGGATCTGTAAGGTTCTGCCTGCCTTTAAAAGTAGGTCTTCCGAAAGAAAAGAGTATAAAATGAATTTTTGGTGAATGCAAAACTTCTTTTTAAACCACTAAAGTTTTCTTCAGAGCAAAGATTCACACTGTAATATACTGAGTTTCTAATTATAGGCTTTCACATATGGAGTATTTGCCAATAATAGTTTAAAATTGATATTTAATCATCTACTTATCAAACATTAACTCAGCATTTTAGGTGATATTATTATATTTATATATCATTCAGAGGTTGCAAACTGGCCACGGGCCATAAAAGGTCTTGGAAAGCATATGGTTTTTGTCTGGCCTACACAGTTAACACTTTTGGACACTTTTGGAGTCCATGCATATTCCAGCTTTTTACATGACTGTGTTAGATGCAGTTGACTTCACCTATCTAGCCCCTGAAAGCCCTGGAATTTGAGATCTTAGCATAATCAAGCTTGTTGCCTCCATAGCAACTTAATTTAAAAAAAAGGAAGGGAAGAAGAGAAGGACTGCCTCTCAGAAAATGGCTAGAAGTAGTTTTGCATGACACCAGGAGAATGGGTTGATAGATGACTTCCTGAGGTTCCTCTTAGCTGGAAAGCTGTGACTACATTTCCACTCAACCTACTTACTATAAGATAGATAAAATAGGACACAAAGTTACTAGACATGCTCAAGGTCACTTAGGAAGTTTGTGGTGAAGCCAAAATTAAGAATCCCTTCCCTGGTGTCCCCATTCTGTTGCTCAGCCCACTCAGACATGCTGCTACACGGCTTGCTGATGAATAATGTGGGCTCTCAGGAACAGTTCCTTATGCAAAAGAGCCTCAGCAAGCTCTATTATGTCCTTGCAAGGGGATAGACTTTATTGTTTCCTTAATGCGTTATGGAGACTATTATAGCTCTTCCTCCCATACGAACCCTCCATCTGTGATCACTAACACACACTACAGGGTGTTTTGCTTTGGATAATGTGTGAACAAGGAACATAATTTGGGGAAATGGTTGAAGAAAGGAATCTAAGATTCAGAAAGAGCCAGGGACCAGACAAAACTCCAAGAAACTAATGTCCTTAAATATAATCCCTGCAGGGGCGCCTGGCTGGCTCAGTCAGTAGAGCATGTGACTCTTGATCTTGGGGTCAAGAGTTTGAGCCACATGCTAGGTGAAGAGATTATTTTTAAAAAATAATAAAAAAATAGAAATAGCCCATGCAGATTCAGTTTTTGCAATGTACTTGCAAGATCTTATTTCCTTCCCAAGGAAAATAAAATATACCCTCCAGAAAGACTTTGCTGTGATCTCTTTCTGGTTCAACCTACACTAGCCATCTGCGTTGTTAGAAGGCCTCTGGCCAGACTTTTTTCAGAATTTATAGTTGTTAATACCACAAAAGTTACCCTCTAGCTGATTTCAAACTCCCACTTTTTCCTTTCATAATCAATACCCATTAAAAAGACTAGATCCAATGAGACAACAAACTTGTAAATAATAATACCTAACATCTACTGGGGACTTGCTATGTGCCAGGCCCTCTGCCAAAACCTTTACATATAACATCTTACCCTAATTCTCTCACTACCTTTACAAAGTAGGTTATATGATCTCCATTTTCTTTTCTTTCCTTTTTTTTTTTTTTTAAAGATTTATTTATTTATTTATTTGACAGACAGAGATCACGAGCAGGCTCCCTGCTGAGCAGAGAGCCCGATGCGGGGCTGGATCCCAGGACCCTGAGATCATGACCCGAGCTGAAGGCAGAGGCTTAACCCACTGAGCCACCCAGGTGCTCCTGATCTCCATTTTCTAAAAAAAAATTAACTGAGACTCAGAAAGAAAGCTTCAGTAACTTGGCCAAGGTCACAGAACTGAATTTGAAACGTCTGTCTTTCCAGAAGTCACACTCTAAACTCCTATTTACAAAAGCTTACAGCCGGGTGTCTGGGTGGATCAGTCGGTTGAGCACTGACTCTTGCTTTTGGCTCAGGTCACGATCTCACCAACTCTTAGTTTTGGCTAGGTTCATTGTCTCAGGGTCGTGAGAACAAGCCCTGCATCGAGCCCGGCACTGAAGCCCACCTTGGGCTTTGTGCTCAGAGGGGAATCTGCTTGAGATTCTCTCTCCGTCTGCCCTTTCCTGCCCCCTACCCCTGCTCTTGTGTTCCCTCTCTCTCAAATAAATTAAATCTTTCAAAACAAAACAAGGAGTGCCTGGGTGGCTCGGTTGGTTAAGCAACTGCCTTTACCTTGCCCGGGATGGAGTCCTGCATCAGGCTGCCAGCTCCATGGCAGTCTACTTCTCCCTCTGACCTTCTCCCCACTCGTGCTCTCTCTCACTCTGTCTCTCAAATAAATAAGTAAACTATTTTTAAAAAATTTAAAAAAATAATAGTAATGAAACGTATAGCCTTTTGAGCCTAACAATCAGCCACTTGTTCCTGCAGCAGAAGTCAAGGTGGCCTTCAGCACGGGAAATTCCGTCTGTGAGGTCAATCCAATGAATGCAGCCTGGCTCCACCATGCTCCCATCCCCCACAACAGAGCAGCTACGGGGAGAATTTGCATTGAGACATGCATTTTTTAACCAGAAGGAAAGCTTCACTGAACAAAAATCCCATTGTCCCCATTATTAAGCCCCCTAAAAGAAGATAAGCAAATTTGAATGCTGCATTAGCTCTAGATCTATTTGGGGACCAATAAAGCTAAAAAACTGATTTTCCTAAACATGTACATAGTGTGATTTTGGCCACCAAAGACAGTATGCATAAAAGCACATGCCCTAAGAAGGCATTTTTCTTCATTTAGTTCTTCACAGCGATGACTACTAGGTTTATGAAAAGATGCTAATTCCAGGTTAGGAGGTTTTCCTATATTCCTATAACTATTAACTATATTCCATAGTTTGCTTGCCTGCATAGGGTTTTGATTTAGCACAGTGCCATATTTGGTCTCTGGATTTCTAACACTTAATTCCAGTAGTACTGGTTGAAAATAAAATGGAAATGGCAAAAAAATAACCATGACTTTTTTCCAAGCACATGTCATGCCCAAAGGTCTTAAAGAGATTTGCTTATTCATTACCTCCCAATACTCCTGCAGGGTGAAAATGAAATTTAATAGCAAACTTGATGAGGTTCCAGAGATTCAAATAAGTATCTGAGGGCTCACTCTGTGCTGGACTCTTTCCCAGGCTCTTTAGTTATCATAATTTTCATATATGAAGTATGTATAATTAGCCTTAATTTAGGCACAGAAACTGAGACAGAATTTCCATAGTTTATATAAGGTAATAAGTGAAGAAGTCAGAATCTGAATACAGATCACTTGATTCCCCCCATAGAAAGACAGAATTCTTTCTACAAACTGAGCGCTATCTGGGTTTTAATACAACTAGAATTAACTTAATCATCATGTTATTGTGATTGCTTACTTCTTTTGCCCAACTTCATAAGAACTTAATGTGGAGGGATCCAACTCCAAGTCATACTAAATACTGTGATGTTGTTAAAATAACATCGCATCTCCTATGATTCTATGGGGAAAATGGGGATCAGTGCCAAATTCACTGATGGTGATGACCATGCAGTCTATTTCCTTTGGGATTTTATATTCAGAGCAGAGTGTCCTAAACATATCTTATTGGAAAAAGCAGCATCAAATGTAATTATATAATTGTTTGTAGGCCTCTTTGAAATGCATCCCTTACCAACTCTGGGCCTTTAAAGCTATGGGTTTTTATTTAAGGGATTGTTTCTTTAAACTGCCAGACCCGTTTATGGAACATCATTCTCGTAGTTAGGACATTTTCTTACATTTGACCAATTGAGTCCAGTAAGTCCTAGAACAAAGCAATTCCACTTTTCAGAAAAAATCTACTGGCCATTTTTTATTAGTTGCAGAATTTAAGTTAATCAATTGGTATGTAAGTGATAAAAGTTGGACTGAATTATAATGGATTCATTTTTTTTAATGATAAAAAATAACATTAAACTTACCAGCTCCCATTTTTAAGTATAAAATTCAGTAGTGTTGTACAACAGAGTTCCCAAGTTTTTTCATCTTGTAAAACTTAAATACCCATTAAGCACAAATTCTCTCTCCCCTTCCTACAACCCTTGGCAACCACCATTCTACTTATGTTGCTGTAATTTTGCCTACTTTAGATACTTCATGTAATTGGAATCATACAGTATTTGTCCTTTCGTGATAGGCTTATTTCATCTAGGATAATGTCCTGGAAGTTCATCCACATTGTAGATATGACAAGTTTTCCTTTTTTTAAAGTTGCATGATATTCCATTTTGTGTATATGCCGCATTTTTTCCATTCATCCACCTATACGCATATGGGTTGTTCCCACCTCTTGGCTATTGTGAATAGTGCTGCACTGAACACTGGTGTGCAAACATCTCTTCAAGATCTTGCTTTGAATTTTTCTGGATGTACACCCAGAAGTGGGACTGCTGGATCATACAGTAATTCTATTTTTAATTTATTTCAGAACTCCCATACTGTATACCAGAGCGGAGGCATCATTTTACATTCCCACCACTTGTTACTTTCTTTTCTTTCGATGGTAGTCATCCTTATGGGTGTGAGGTCATATTCCGTTCTGGTTTTGATTTGTATTTCCTTGTGATTGGTGATGTTAAGCATCTTTTCATATGCTTATTGTCCTCTCATATATCTTTGGAGAATTGTCTATTTAAATCCTTTGCATAATTTTTAATCATACTATTTGGCTTTTTGTTGTTGTAGCTGTTATACAGAGTTATAGGAGTTCCTTATGTATTTTGGACATTACTCCCTTATCAGATAATAAAGATTTGCAAATATTTTCTCCTATTTTATAGATTGTCTTTTCAGCCTGTTGATTGTTTCCTTCGATGTGCAGAAGTTTATAAGTTTGCTTTAATCACATTTGCTATTGTTGCTTTTATTGCCTGTGCTTGTGGGTTATATCCCAAGAAATCATTGTCAAATCCAATGTTCTGAAGCTTTTTCCCTATGTTTTCTCCTAGGAGTTTTCCAGTTTTAGGTCTTATATTTCGGTCTTTAATTCTTCTTGAGTTAAATTTTGTATATGTTACAGGGTAAAGGGTCCAACTTCATTCCCTTGCATGTGGATATCCAACACCATTTGTTGAAGACACTAGCCTTTCCTCATCGTTTTGTCTTGGCACTTTCATCAAAGATCCCTTCATCATATATGGGAGAGTTTATTTCTGTGTTCTCTCTTCCATTCGTCTATATTCCTGTCTTTATGCCAGTAACCCACCATCTTAATTACTGTTGCTTTATTGTATGTTTTGAACTCATGAAGTGTGAGGCCTCCAACTTTGTTCTATTTCAGGACTGTTGGCTATTCGGGGTCCGTTGAGATTCCATATGAATTTGAATGTATTTTTTAAAATTTTATTTATTTATTTGACAGAGAGAGCAGCAGAGGGAGAGGGAGAAGTAGACTCCCCACTGAGCAGGGAGCCCGATGAGGGACTCGATCCCTAGACCCTAGGATCATGACCTGAGCTGAAGGCAGACACTTAACCAACTGAACCACCCAGGCACCCGAGATTTTTTTTTTTCCCCTATTTTTGCAAAAACTGTGATTGAGCTTTTGATAAAGATGGCAGTGAATCTGTAGATCACTTTGGGTAGTATGGACATTTTAACAATACAATTCATGAGCATGGGATACATTTCTATATATTTGAATGTTTTATTTCTTTTAGCAGTGTTTTGTAGTTTTCAGTGCACAAGTCTTTTACCTGCTTGGTTAAATTTATTCTCAAGTATTTTATTCTTTTGATGCTATTGTAAGTTGGAGTATTAATTGCCTTTTTGGATTAGTCACTGTTAGTGTACAAAAACACAATTCATTTTATGTATTTATGTTGTGTCTCGCAATTTTGTTGAAATTGTTTATTAGTTTTAACAGTTAAGGGTTTTGTGACATTTTAAGGTTTTCTACATGTGAGATCATACCATCTGCAAACAGAATTTTACTTCTTCATTTCCAATTTGGGTGCTTTATTTCTTATCTAATTGTTTTGTCTAGGACTTTCAGTTCTAAGTTGAATAGAAGTAACTAGAGTGGGCATCCTTACATTGTTCCTGATCATCGAGGAAAAGCTTTTACTCTTTCTTCACTGATTATGATTTTAGCTGTGGGCTTTTCATATGTGGTTTTTTCTTCTATGCCTAGTCAGTTGAGTGATTTTATCATGAAAGTGTGTTGAATTTTGTCAAGTGTATTTTCTTCATCAACTGAGATGATGATGTGGGTTTTTTCATTCATTCTGTTAATGTGGTGTATTACTTTGAATTATTTTCATACATTGAACCATGCTTGCATTCTAGGTATAAATCTATTGTTAGTCATGGTGTATAAACCTTTTAATAAACTGTTGAATTCAATCTGCTAGTATTTTGTGGAGGAGTTTTGCATCAGTATTCATCAGGGACATTGGATTTACTTTTAAAACTGTTAGTGAATAACTTCAGAGGCATGCCTTATGTTTTAAACATACAAAATGGTTTAAGCACTCTATGAAGCTTTGTTCTGTGTATAATGGCATATTCAAAAAGTAGGCTGGAAAATATGCTAACGAGAATTCAGAATGGCATACAACTAGAAACATCTTAAAACATCTTCTTTTGTGTCAAGAAAGGTTCATTCTCCACTCCCAAAGAAGCCAAATGCAGGTTTGGGAAAGGAAATTGTCTTCTCTCTGTGTAACATTCTCAGTTTGTGTGGTTTGTTTGTTAAAAGAGGAGTGTGTATGTGAAACAGAAATTTGAGTATTGCAATCCAATTACCTCATCATATATTTTAAACCAAAATGGAAGCATTACTCATAAAATATCCGAAGTATAGCCCCACAAAAGATATCTTTCAATGGCAACATATGGTTTTGGGAGTCTCACACCACTTCAATGCATACTTACTTTTTGCTATGTTTCCTTAATTCAGTCAAAACATAAATATTAGTTGAAATTCCATCTCAGAGTTATGAGAAGTAGATTTATTTTTTTAGTTTTCTATTTTGAATTAAAATTAAGCAATAACAGGCAGAAATTTTCTTAATGGGAAATTTACTGTGGTCATTATATGTGTTTTAGGATTACAAATGGAAACAGAAAGAGTGGAATAAATTTGTGGAGGCAGTAACAGTTGGAAAATTATTATTATGTACTTATTTTATGGAATTTCCTGATAAAAGTCAGTCGGGTAGTTTTATAATGTTGAAAAGTTTTATACATACATATATGGTATGGTAAAGTAACCAGATTAGGTATATTTACCTTATATTTTATATTTATTATACATTTATGTATTATATATTTATTATATATATTAGGTATTTTTACCTCTATATATATGTTTACCTATAATTAGGTATATTTACCATATACAGTAAAGTAACCAGATTAGGTGGAGGAGAATGCCAGTGTGTTTCCTTCCCACAAAGAATAGCAAGTATCCACCATCAGCATGCAACATATTCATTTCCTTCTTCCTCCAACTGCCAAATCTAGATGGGTGATTTTTTTTTTTTTTTTAAATACTATCTTGTTCGACCAGTAGCTTGGTTTGCATGTTTTATATAACAACAACAGAAATGTAGGACTTTTCTTTCTTTCTACTAAAATATAATAAATATAGAACTTTTAGGTCTGGCTAGTTGTATTAGTTTGCTTCTTGTCAATCACAAGGATGACTATGTTTTGCATAGTACAAAGTATTGGCAGCAAATATGAATTGAAAGCTTGCTGTGTGTTGGATACTAGATTTCAGGTGCATTATATGCTTTGTTTTATTGAATCCTTACAGTAATTTTATGAGGGTAAAGAAAACACTAGTTACTGAAGGTCCTTCAGTACTCAAAGCTGAAGTTCATTACAGAAAGAGAAATGAAAAGAAACATCATATAGCTCTACTTTTCATAGTTTAGCAAGCGACAGGCCTAGTTTTGAGAAAGCAAGATAGACAATGAATCCACGGTGGCTTCTCTGCCCTACCCACCCCCTCCCCTGCCCCCAACAGTGGCTTTTTAAACATGATTGGAATCCAGGGAACTAGAACCGTTAACTGCTAATACTGTCTTTATAAGCAGATGAGCAATACATATTTGACCTCAAAAGACCTTATTAAAACCAGTAGACAATGACTATAAATGCCTCAGTTTTCCTTCATTTACTTGTTCTCTGATAACCACTATTCAGCTAAAACTGATACGGATGAGAGATAATAATAAGATGACAATAGAGATGCCTGGGTGGTTTAGTCAGTTCAGTGTCTGACTCTTGATTTCAGCTCAGGTCATGAGCCTCACGTCAGGTTCCCACACTGGGCATGGAGCCTGCTTAAGATTTTCTCTCTGTCCCTCTCCCTCTGCCCCTCAGTTTGGGGGTTGGGGGGGAGGGGGAAGGATGACAATACATATAACTAACTTTTGTGAACCTTATATAGATTCCTTTAATTCCCTTAAGGATCAACCCTATCTTATATAGTTGAAGAAGCTGAGGCTTTAAGATAATAAAGAATCCAAAAGAACATATCCCCCCAAAAGAACATATCCAATATATCCATGCTTTATAGCTACTAAGTGGCCAGTGAGATTCCCATGAGATTGTTGAAATTAAACATGTGTAAGTATGTTTGTGTTTTTCATTAAAATCAAAATCAGTGATAATAGGAGGATAAAATCCTTTGACTGTTTTATTCAGTCAAGATTAGCTATGATTGTTAGAATATAAGAAAAACTGATATTTTCTCTCTGTAGTTGTATTAAACTAATTTTTTGCATAAGAATAACTGAGCTAGAAAAGCACTGGCTGAATATGTCTACAGAATATATAATTCTGTATTTTGGAATTTGGGAAAAGAAGCAAAAACAGTTATTATTTAAAATATAAATAACTAGGGGTGCCTGTGTGGCTCAGTTGGATAAGCATCTGCCTTCAGCTCAGATCATGATCCCAGACTCCTGGGATTGAGTCCTGCCTCGGGCTCCCTTCTCCATGGGCAGCCTGCTTCTCCCTTTTCACTGCTTGTGCTCTCTTGTGCTCTCTCTCCCTTTCTCTCTCTCTCTCAAATAAATAAATAACATCTTTTTAAAAAATAATAAAATAAAATATAAATAACTAAAAATTAACTTTGAGTCTCTTAAAAACTGTGTTTCATGTTTTGTTTTTGATTTTTTGACTTCTTGGAGCCTTCCATTTTTTTAAAGTCGACTTCGTTTTTAAAGAAATGACATCTCGTTTTCTGAGTGTCCTATTATGTGTATGCATTTGATGATTTTACCCAATTAAATTGCAAAAGTGGTAACTATTTTTAGTGTAGTAAGTGGAATATAGAAAATAAACTGTAATTTAAAAGTTTGTGTAGTTACTTTGAACATTCTGTTAATAGATTTGTGATTATGCCTTTTTATTAGAGAAAAGGAAATCTATAATATAGAAAGTATGTGAAAAAAACATAACATCTGTCCTAATCTAATTTTCAGGCACATCTCCAGTCTTTGATTTGGCTGAAGTAACATACCACAGAGCTGTAGGCATGCCTGGAATTGAGAGAAGCAGTTAAAAGACTCCCAGTGGCTTCCTGCCTTTTGAAAACTCCTGAAAACCGTCTCTTCGGACTCCGGAATTTTACACATCTCTACCAGGACTTTGCTTGAATGTTTACATTTTTCTGCTTGCTGTCCTACATACCACACTATCTAGTGTTCACCTTTTGTTAAAACACAGGGGTGTCGGGAGCTCACTTGGCAAGCCAGCATGGCTAGGAAGAGCTTTGTTGTAGCAGCTCGCCGGTTGGTGCTGGGCTTGCTAATGACTTCATTAACTGGGTCTTCCCTACAAAGTAGTGAGTGTCCACAACTTTGTGTATGTGAAATTAGGCCCTGGTTCACCCCGCAGTCAACATATAGAGAAGCTACTACTGTTGATTGCAATGATCTCCGCTTAACAAGGATTCCCAGCAACCTTTCTAGTGATACCCAAGTGCTTCTCTTACAGAGCAATAACATTGCAAAGACCGTGGATGAGCTCCAGCAGCTTTTCAACTTGACTGAGCTAGATTTCTCCCAAAACAACTTTACAAATATTAAGGAGGTAGGGCTGACAAACCTAACCCAGCTCACTACTCTCCATTTGGAGGAAAATCAGATTACAGAAATGACTGATTACTGTCTGCAAGACCTCAGCAACCTTCAAGAACTCTATATCAACCATAACCAGATTAGCACTATTTCTGCTAATGCTTTTTCAGGCTTAAAAAATCTTTTAAGGCTTCACTTGAACTCTAATAAATTGAAAGTTATCGATAGCCGCTGGTTTGATTCAACACCCAACCTGGAAATACTCATGATTGGGGAAAACCCCGTGATTGGAATTCTAGATATGAACTTTAAACCCCTCTCAAATTTGAGAAGCCTGGTTTTGGCAGGAATGTATCTCACTGATATTCCTGGAAATGCCTTGGTGGGCTTGGATAGCCTTGAAAGCCTGTCTTTTTATGATAACAAACTGGTCAAGGTTCCTCAGCTTGCTCTGCAAAAAGTTCCAAATTTAAAATTCTTAGACCTCAACAAAAACCCCATTCACAAAATCCAAGAAGGGGATTTCAAAAATATGCTTCGACTGAAAGAACTGGGAATCAACAACATGGGGGAACTTGTTTCTGTGGATCGCTATGCCCTTGATAACTTGCCTGAACTCACAAAGTTAGAAGCCACCAATAACCCCAAATTATCTTATATCCATCGCTTGGCTTTTCGAAGTGTTCCTGCCCTAGAAAGCTTGATGTTGAACAACAATGCCTTGAATGCTGTTTACCAAAAGACAGTAGAATCTCTTCCCAATCTTCGTGAGATTAGTATCCACAGCAATCCTCTGAGGTGTGATTGTGTCATCCACTGGATTAATTCCAACAAGACCAACATCCGATTCATGGAGCCTTTGTCCATGTTCTGTGCCATGCCACCTGAATATAGAGGGCAGCAGGTAAAGGAAGTTTTAATCCAGGATTCCAGTGAACAGTGCCTCCCAATGATCTCTCACGACACATTCCCAAATCATTTAAACATGGATATTGGCACAACAGTTTTCCTAGACTGTCGGGCCATGGCTGAGCCAGAACCTGAAATTTACTGGGTCACTCCTCTTGGAAATAAGATAACTGTGGATGCACTTTCAGATAAATACAAGCTAAGTAGTGAAGGTACTTTAGAAATATCTAACATACAAATTGAAGACTCAGGAAGATACACTTGTGTTGCCCAGAATGTGGAAGGGGCCGACACACGTGTGGTAACAATTAAGGTTAATGGAACCCTTCTGGATGGTACCCAGGTGCTGAAAATATATGTCAAGCAGACAGAATCTCATTCCATTTTAGTGTCCTGGAAAGTTAATTCCAATGTCATGACATCAAACTTAAAATGGTCCTCTGCCACCATGAAGATCGACAATCCTCACATAACATACACTGCCAGGGTCCCAGTAGATGTTCATGAGTACAACCTAACACATCTGCAGCCTTCCACAGATTATGAAGTGTGTCTCACAGTGTCCAATATTCATCAGCAGACTCAAAAGTCGTGTGTCAATGTCACAACTAAAAATGCCGCCTTTGCACTGGACATTTCCGACCAAGAAACAAGTACGGCCCTTGCTGCAGTAATGGGGTCCATGTTTGCCGTCATTAGCCTCGCGTCCATTGCTGTGTACATTGCCAAAAGGTTTAAGAGGAAAAACTACCACCACTCATTAAAAAAGTATATGCAAAAAACTTCTTCAATCCCACTAAATGAGCTGTACCCACCACTCATTAACCTCTGGGAAGGTGACAGTGAGAAAGACAAAGATGGTTCTGCAGACACCAAGCCAACCCAGGTTGACACATCCAGAAGCTATTACATGTGGTAACTCAGTGGACATTTTGCTTCTGGTAGTAAGGAGCACAAAAGACGTTTTTGCTTTATTCTGCAAAAGTAACAAGTTGAAGACTTTTGTATTTTGACTTTGCTAGTTTGTGGCAGAGTGGAGAGGACGGGTGGATATTTCAAATTTTTTTAGTATAGCGTATCGCAAGGGTTTGACACGGCTGGCAGCATCTCTAGGCTTCCAGTTTGTGTTTGGTTTTTATTCTTATCATTATTATGATTATTATTATTATTATATTATTATTATTTTGTTTTAGTTGTGCTAAACTCAATAATGCTGTTCTAACTACAATGCTCAATAAAATGATTAATGACAGGTTGGGGTTCCCCTGTGCTTTTACCAATAGCATGACCCCTTCTTCTGAAGCCATCGGTAGAAAGTACCATGTCCTCCGAAAAGCTAACATACAGTGTGAAGCAGCATTGAACCTTTTGTAGCAATCTGGTCTACAGACTTTTAACTCAAGAAGCCAAGGCTAGACTTGTTACCTTCGTTGAATGATGTTAGTTGACTGTACTGTAATGTTGTATCAACTGAATTGAATGTTTGCCTTTGAACAATGATTTCTTTTTTTGTAATAGTTAAAGAGGCTTAGAATAAGCTAACAGGCAATAGAAATATGTATATCAGATTTTTTAATGTAACAAACTACATGTTAATTGTTACCTTATTCTTTTTATCTTTAGTAGACACTTTTAAAAGAAAAGACAATTTTGTTGTGTTTAACTCACCAACATGTGGTGTATAATGAAGACAGAACTATAATAAATTAGTTTTGTTCTGATTTTTTAGAACACTTGCAATAATGTATCATTTATAGTTCTTGCTAGTTGCAGTGGTGATATATTTCACATCCCTTAAACAACCACCAAAATAAATCAAGTAAAGCATGATGCTTTTTAAAACTAGGCCCCCAAAACTTTTGAATTCTTTTTCTAAGGGAAGAAATATCTATTTTAGTGAACATATTTTAATGAAAAGGATTTCTATATTTTAAATATTACTGATGAGACCTAATGGAGGGAAACATCCTTATGAACAAAAAGGCATATTACTGTATCCCAAGCATCACTAAATATGGTTAAAAAGTAGAAACAGACACATTGATAAAGAGATAGATATGTCACATTCCTTTCCTGTAAGGGTTTTGTTAAAATTCTGATTTTTTTTTAGTAGTATCCACACTCTCCATCAAAGTTTAAAACATACAGTTAGACAGTATCCCACAACATATTACATGTTATTCCTTTTTAAATGGCATTCTATTTGCTTAGACTCTTATTAGCCCACATATCCATGTGAAAATATCTGCTGAGACAAGTAAATGGTTAATAGAAAACAGAACAACTTATGTACATTTGGCATTTTTCAGCCAAAAAATATAGAGACACAGTTTGGCAGAACTAAGTGCTTACTGGAAAATGCATGTGTGAAATTTTGGACAGAAAAAAAAAGCAGATTTGGGTAGAAGGTCAGTTCCATAAAGTATGTGTGTTGGGGGAGGTGGAGGGAGATGAAGATATACTTAGAGGAAAAAGGAACCATTTGAAAATGCAGATTAATAATACAGAGAAATAAAGAAAAGCTGCTCCAGATGGCACCTGCCACCAGGGATACACCGGCATACCAGGAACGATAAGATTGTAAAAAGGGACTGAGCTAGCAGGTGGCAGCTGAGCAAAAGGAAGAAGGGAGCAGAAAGAACACGCGGGTGAGGCAAGCAGAAAGGATTTCTTTCTTTGTAAAATTCCTTGTTTCATGAATCATTTAGAAAAAAAGATCATTTTTCCCATTTCTAAAGGGGAAATTTTTTTTCATATGCTGAGGCAAATGAGCCGCAGCAGAAAAACAAGTATTTGAGCTAGAAGCATCTCTTCCCACATCCCTCATTTCTTGAGAAAAACCTGAACCCAGAGAAGAATGGTAACTTGCCCTGGTTAGACTCTCCTGCCCATTGAGAACTCTGCACTCCCATCTATTGCTCTGGGTCCTGCAGTCTTCTGGACTCCCATACAGAGCTCACCGCTCACAGTTCTCAACAACCGCTAGCACTCTTGCTTCAAAGATGCTCTGTATCCTCAAGTTCTCATTTACTCAGGACAAAATTCAGCACCAGGGCAGAACCGGAGGGTCAGAAAAGCTTCTACATTGTTATTACCAAGTTCATGTAGGAAACAGAGAACTGATGTTGCTTTGGATACAACCTTGGAGAAGTTTCCTGTTGGGTGATTCTTGTCTTCAAATATCTAGAGTAGGACACCATCTAGCAAACTCCTGGTAATTATGCAAACAATGAAAGGGGAGAGACACTGAAGCATCAGGCTTAGAGCAGGGAGGAAAGAGGAGGCATTGTTTACCCTATAAAGCAATGATTTGGACCCGGCACATTATTATCACTCAAATATTAGTGGAATAAATGAAGGAAAACAAACACTTCTCCATTCTGGATATAGCTAGCATCAGGGACGCCAGTGTATTTGTCAACTAACTTTTGCTAGGCCAGTTTGGGAGAAAAAATCCCTTCAAACTTTTACTCCTCCAATAAAATATTTTGAGCTTATTTTTCCTTGTCTGTGCTAATTGGGTTGGTTTTCAGTTGACAGAAAGCAAAATGGCATGGTACTTTTTCCCCTAGACAAGTATTTCTTCATTTGTGCTTAATTCAATTTGATAAGTTAGACAGTGAGTGAAATTAGGCATCAAAGTAGTTCCTGACTGATAATGGAGGTTATATCACCTTTACCAGTGAAGTGACAATTACAGGACATTTTCTAATTTCATATTTTCCCTTTTGCCTCCTACTGCCCTCAGGACATATAATGTATCTCAACCTGATTTTACAAGGCCATTTTTTGAGGTACTACTTAAAACAGGCATTCTCAAATTTGCCTGTTTAATTAATGACAAATTGAACTGATGCCATGAATATAAAAACATGCAATGTTTGAATATCAATTTTTCTAATTTGGCTGTGGGTTTAGTTTAGCAAAAAGGAATCATCTCCATTCTTTAGCAAACAACCACTACCAAAGTCCATTATTTTCTCTCATGTGGTTTTCTACTCATTCATTCATGCATTCATTCATTCGTTTGCTGAAAACACCACAATCAACTCTTCACCTGTTGTTTGCTTTCCACCTCTGCTCTCATCTTCCAAAGCATTTTCTTTTCTTCATTCCTGTTTTTATAATGGGGGAAGAAAAATACTTTGTATCTCTAGCACTTTGCCAGGAAAACCATACTTTCTGCTTTGCTAGTCATTGAAAAGGGGAATTTAACTACTTCTGATGCAGTCTAACTACAACTGGAAGTGCTTCTTCACCTCCATCCTCTCACTCTTATCCTGGTTGCAGATAGACTTTATTATTATTATTATTATCGTTGTTGTTGTTGTTATTTATTCATAAGGGGTTAACTGGAGGGAAAATATTTCTTTAAAGATGAGTTTTAGAATCCCCCTCCAGAGCTGTAGAATTATCTTGGCCTAAAATCTCTGTAGGACTCGGGTGGGCATGCTTTCTCTGCCTTCCCCACCTGCCCCCACATGCACTGAGATCGGCTCCTCTCTGAACTCTTAAGTCAGAAACTTGGGGCCTATGATAAAAATAAGGAGATGACAATGGAACTCGTTGTTTCTGTACTTGTTGGTTTGGCATTGTCCCGCACATGTTAACAGAACCAAATGGTTGTTTTGTTTTGTTTTGTTTTGTTCTGTTTTGTTTGTATTGTAGAATTCCTCAGAGACTTGACGGCACAAACATAAAGTCCACGGCATTTCCCACAGTCATTCACCATTGGTGTGTCTCGGTACTATTCCATCCTACAGATCCTGAGAAGTTGAGGAGTTAATTTGATCCCCAAAACAATTCTGGTGAACTGGGTATTCTTTACAATTTACAGATAAGAAAACTAGAGTCCATAGGAATAGTCATTTGCTTGACACCATAAAGCTCTGTAAGTGGGTGACCATTAAGGGGCCTTCACTTCTAGCTTCCTCTTCCTCTGTCCAGCTCCCTTCTAAAGTGGAGAGAGGAGCATCTGTGAGAGGGCAGAGGCTGGAGGTCACAGGGCACATGCATAAGGCAGAATAAATACACCAAGGAGAGTTAATGGGAGATGACATTGAAAGCTTTCTTTATGTCTTAAAACGCACTTCTCTCCTCCCCATTAAGAAGCTTTCTTTGCTGGAGATCTGTGCGCTACACACCAAAACTGTTTACATCAGGCTGAACTTTAATTCTAATCTTCCATTCCCTCTATACTCTCCTCTCTGTTACGTGCTCAGAAAATTAAAGTTTTAAAGATTCTGTGGAGGAGGTTCCAAGCTCATTCTTTCCTTAACAGTAAAACAGGGAAGGCGAATGTAAAATCACGAACAAACTCGGTGTTTAGCTCAAAAGCTAATGTGGGGAAATGTGAAGTTCATGTAATAGGGTAGTTGTAAGGGTGGTATGTGACATACCTGGAAACAAAAGGCTTTGGTACAGTCACCAAGTTTGTGGAGTTTGTGGAAGATTTATACTCAAGAAACCGTTACCTCAAGTCCATCTGGAAGCCATTGGACATTAAAAAGTTGTGTTTTTTTTTTTCTTCTAATAAATGCAATAGCCTCCCCAACATATCCCATTGTCAGTTACATGCTACTTTTTATGAAGCAAAACCAGTCTCCTGCACCTCACCGAAGTAGCTCCAGGCACAACGTGGCTCAGACATCGCCACTTTTCTCCTTTCCTCCTTGGCTTCCCTCTTTGTCCATGGGATTAAATGACAAGGTAAATTTCAGCCTGGGCCCTGACAGATTGGCTATGAATTCCTAATAAGAGGGCTGTCCTGAATTAAGCGGTATTTTAATGCATCAGTCTTCTTATTAGCCTATCTCACTAATACAATAAACAGAAAACGGGGTAGCCATGGGGGAAGGGAAACAAACCATTTACCATAATGACTTCTGAAGGAATAAGGAGGGAAAAGCACTGTGTATAGCTCTCCCCTAGGAGCTTCACATAGATCACTTATATTTAATCCTCTTGATTGCCCCCAGGAGGTGAATCTTACTGTCCCTACATGAGAGAATGATAAAAATGGGTAGTCAGCCTCAGAGATGGAAGTAACTGACCTGAAACCAGCTAGTATGTGGCAGAATTTTAACCTCATGTCTACATGACTAAAACTTAGAGTTGTTCACTTATAAAATGGTCTGTAAGCTAAATCTGGATCAGGCGTGTAGAACACATGCCCCAAAAGTCAGTTTGCCCCTTGAGACAGAAGGGAGAAAAAGAAGCAAAGAGAGGAATGCCCGCGGTGAGGCATCTGAGTTATAGGTGTCTAATTTAAGGCCTAAACCTGAGATTAACACATGCAAATAACAGCAAGCCAAAGAGAGGGAAAAACAGGACAATTTTTCAAAGTTTGTGACAACATCTGCATACAAATCAATGGAAGACAGTGAAACTGCAGAAGAAAAAATTGTTTAGAAATGGTGGGGTGGGGTGGAAGTCTGAGTAGTCTGAGTAGATCACATATTGCTCTATGTGAAACACTAGGCATATTCCAGATGTGCTAAGCACTTCACCTGTATTATTTCATGTAAACTTTAATAACTTTATGAGTAGGTAGATCTCCGTTTTTCACATGGAGAAGCTGAGTTTCAGTTCACCACTCATTATGGATGAAGCCCAGGTTTCAACCCTGGCTGTCGGATTCCAAGACCCAAGATTAATCAACCCCTAAACTCTTTTCTAGCTGAAGAGGCTCTCGGAGTGCCGGGCTGGCCTTCTCATTTGCTTGATCGGTTTAGTTCTTTCCTGAGAGTGGGAAGCAAGGAAAAGAGTAGGTTTCCTGACCTGTCTAGGATCTTTCATGGGCCTTCCCATAAAACGTTTGTTAACATCGCATTAATGCAATAGGCGAAAGTAAGAGGAAAAATGCCGCCTTGGTGTTTTTCTTTTGTAACCCTTAGTCACACGTTTTAATAACATCTCCGATCTATATTTTAAAACTATTCCACATTATTCAAGGCAAAGATTTGTTCTGATTTCCTATCTAATCTAATCTTAATTTTCCTGTCAATCATTCCAGAGTATGGGGTGCAGGGAGGATACAATCCCCGGAGAACTGTTAAAGCGGAAATTTTATACCTAATCTCGTATCTTTGTGATCTCAATAGCCCTTAATTAAAAAATATATTGCTCTCTATCTTCTAAGAGGCAAACTGGTTTAAGTATCTTCCATTCTACTGAAGAAACTGAAAAGAAGGGGACTATGACTTTTAACTAAAATGTATGCTTCCATATAATTTTCCTCCTTGTTAGAGAATTACACACTTAGAATAATGCTTGATTTTACCTAATTTTATTCTAACCGGTTTAGGTGTGCCCCCCCCGCCCCCGCCAACATCAGAAGACAGTTCCTATCTGCCATTCATTTTGAAATGCTATTTTTTTTCTTCTGATTATAACAGTAATACATGTTTACTATAGAGAATCTGGAGAAAAATATGTATTAAGAAAAATAGCACATAATTCCACAATTCCAAAAAAAACAAGTGAGATTTTGGTATATCTTCTTCTAGTCCTTTATCTCTCTGTGCATATAGTTATATATGTATATATACATGTAGTTATAAAAATATATGTCTTTATGTATACAGAATTAGAATCCTGGTAGATATAGTTTTATATAGTGGGGTTTTTTTTCTGTCATGCACAAAAAATAACCATTTTTCCATATTATTAAAAATTCTTGGAAAGCACAATGTTAAAGTCTGTATAATCATCTACTTACGTAGATATCCAGTATTGAACAATTCTTTCTTTTCGGGGACATTTTACCTTTTCTATGTCAAGGACTAGGGGCATGAAAATGAGCCTACTGTGCTCATGCTCTCCAGGGCACAGAGGAAGACAGACAACCGCGTAAACAACCACCCAGGATGCGAAGTACCACCAAAAGGAAGAAATGGTGGCACGAAACCATAAGGAAGAAGAACCGGGGTCAGGCTGAGAACTCAAACTTCAAGTCTCACAGTTTAAGCTCAGGATTAAAAGATGAGGTGAGTGTTTACCAAGTGAACATCCAGAGGGAGGACTTCTTGGGCAGAGGGGGCAAATACCCCTGATCGCAGAGCTTTGGAGGACATGGAAGAAATCTTCCCAGAGAAACTGGAGATTCTGGAGACGTTCCTGTGACGGGGAAGAGGCTACCAAAACTACAGAGTAACTACATAGGAAGCTGACACAGAAGAGAAGGTAGAGTACGGTTTTGTGCAAAGACGGGAGGGAGAGGCTGAGTAATTCAAGGAGGCTAGGGGTCCCAGAACACTTTGCTCCCAATTTAAAAATTTTTTTTTCTTTTAGCCTTTCAACATAATGTCTGGGGAAGTATCACCCTGGTGAGATAAAGGAAGCTTGCGAGCCTGCGAAAGCAATTTGATAAACCTCTCAAGCCCTGGGGCCTCTGTGTGGAATCTCAGCTGTGGTAATATGTAAAACTTGAGTTGTAAACAGAAGAGAGATTGCCCAAATTTCTTACATCTACCCCAGGCAGGGAGCTGCAGTCAGTACAGGTTTCCTTTGGTATCTGTAGTGTCCAAAAAATAAGAAATGCATGGTTAGAAAATGGAAACTGATGATGATGTGGAGTTTTAAAGCACAAATTAATCCTCTGTTTCACTTGCTCCTTGCTTACTAAATACAAATATTTCTGGTTCACTTACTTGGAAAAAAAAATCTGACTTTTTTAGTGGCATAACGAGATCTTGCATTGGGAACAGCAATAAAGGAAGAACCATACTTTGATGCATCTACTCCCAAACTCACACAATGCACCCTCTTTGTCCCCAAAAGTAAAATAGGTCAAAGACATGGTAGTGTAACCTAATACAAAGCGCTTCTCAGTGTAGAATCTATTCCTACAGGATTTCTGTTGGATTCTTAATTTGATTAATTCCTGAGAATAGAAATTCAGGGTAGCAAGAAGAGACTAGTACAAAAGTTTCTTTTTCCTAATTCTGCTTTTAACATACAAGAGTATATTGGCGGACAGAATACTTAATGCCATTTTTATCTTTGGGAGATTTGTCCAAGCCTGTTTTCAGAATCCACCAACCCACCCTGTGAAGTATTGGTCTCTCTCTGTACAAAGATTCAAATAACCACTCTACAGATATCTGCATTCTATTCCATTTCCCCAGACAGACAATGTAAATTACAGTTAGCTTCCCACTAGGAACATAAATTGAGACAAGTCGTTTTGTAGACAATGAAAAACACTGGACCATCCAAAAGTCAATAGAGCTTTATTGAATGAATGAAGTCGTTCATAACTTTGACTTTGGAGTGAATAACAAGTTTTTGCTAGAAGCAGATTCATCTTTCTAGTTAGATTTTGTTTTGTCTAGTAATAGCTTTTTAGACTGCTGCAGAGAGCAAGCTGGCATTTGGTTGATTTGGGAAACAGATAGCATTTCTTTCCTTTTTTTTTTTTCTTTTCTTCTTCTGTATTGAGGCCTGGGAAATTTTCCCCTAACTTCAGTCCAAGTTTATGGAAATCATGTAACCCAGGACATCTGCTGGGGCTGAGCCACTCATGATGATCCGCAAGTGTTTGTGTTGGGATTTGTGTTTGGCCCCCAAGGTGCTATTCTGAACACACGACACAACAGTTCACATTTTCTGGACATCTAACAATTTTCAGTGGGTATGGTAGCCTCAAATACTCCCTATGCAGATGAGTGCATATTCTTTATAATTTAGTGAAATACACTTTCCCAATCCCCAAACTCTGAAAGCTTTATTCACAACAGCACAACCACCCTTTTCATTTTGTTTTCCCCCAGAAAAACTTTGCACTTTAAAGACTAGCAGGGATTCATAAACAATCTCCCTCACATTCCATAACTACCAATGGCCCCGTTGGGGAGGAGTTTTGGGAAGAATAATGATACTAAGGGAGGAATTGGGGAAAAAGCCCTGCAGCCACTGCAGAAATGATAGACACTAGGAACAGAAAGCTTTGTAGAGGCAGAGTGCAGACAGACACCGCCCTCCCTCCCAAAAAGCTCTGTACCATGCAACCATGTCAGGACTGGAGAAAGGACAAACTAAAGTTGCCTGAAAGAAGAGCCTTTTAAACTGATCTTTTCTCATTTCCATTTCTCATTTTCTCAAAACAAAACTGTCTAATGCTCCTGCAATTACTTCTAACCCCTCTCTCATTTGGGTACCATCCTTCACAGGCAAAGTGTACTCTGGGGAGTGGGGAGAACTTCAAGTCAGACCTAGAAGAGTGGAGGAAGTTTCCTAATTTTTATGTTTCCTTTTAAGTTGCACCAGCCAGTTCCCCCGGAAATATGAAAAGGAAACTCCAGAGCAAAAGGTCTCCCCATGAATTCTATAAAAATGCACATGGCTGGCTTGAGCAACCCTTGGCTATTCCTCTGGGAGATTAGAGGATGAATGATAGGGTCTAGAATAGCCCACAGTCTTGGATTCTTCCTCTTATAAAAAGCATTAAGCTGCTTATCTTTCTAACTCACTAGCTTCAATTTTCACATTCCTGCTTCTTGCTTTCAGCACTGCAGCCACACTATATGCTGCTTTTCAGATCCTTGGTCAAACCTTCCCACCTTCACATAGGATCGCCTCTCCCTTGCCTAAATACCTCCTCCTCTTTCCTTACTTAATCTTCACTCTCTCCTTGCAGCTTCTTTAGACAAGCCTTCCCCAAACCCTCAGAATAAGTTAGTTCAGCCTGTTATGCCTTCTCCCATCGGCCTGTTTTCCCTTCTCAGCGATCATGAAGGCTGTTGGCCTCACGTACCACCAGAAAATAAATACAGGGGGAACAACCACATTGCCCTTATTCACTAATGAACCTCCAGCATCTTAATTGTTGTTTTCTACTCTCCTCCCCAACCAAATAATGAGTAAATATATGTCCAACTTCTTTTTTTTTAAAGATTTTATTTATTTATTTGACAGACAGAGAGAGATCCCATGTAGACAGAGAGGCAGGCAGAGAGAGAGAGAGAGGAGGAAGCAGGCTCCCCGCTGAGCAGGGAGCCCGATGTGGGGCTCGATCCCAGGACCCCAGGATCATGACCTGAGCCGAAGGCAGAGGCTTTTACCCACTAAGCCACCCGGGCGCCCCTATGTCCAACTTCTGTGTCAAGGACTGAGCACTTAGGCACGTGGTCTTCCTTCTCTGTGTGTCTGTGTCCCAGTTTTGTCTTTTTATATGGACAGCAGTTATAATTGATTAGGGCTTACCCAAAGGACCTCACTTGAACTTAATTACCTCTTTAGAGACCCTGTCTCCAAATCCAGACTCATTCTGAGGTATACTGGGGGCTTAGGTTCCACTACATGATTTTGAGGGGTATACAATTCAGCCCACAACAATCCTGCATGGGAGGTTTGCTTAGATGGGTACATACAATTAGCCAGCTGTCACTATGAATTCTTTCTTCACAATGACATACAAAGGGAGTTTTGCTTTCCTCTTTCATCAAATGGGTGCCTCTGACCTGATGGCATCTCATGGAGGCTTAGTGAGAAATGAATGTTCGAGGGACCTTCAGAGACGATTTAGCTTAACACCCTTCTCTTATAGTTGGAGAAACTGAAAAAATATCAACCTGGCCAAGATCTCCCAACCAGTAAGTGGAAAAACTGAAACTGAATTTCAGAAATAGGAAAACCAAGATTTGCCCCCAGATTTTCCTACCTTGCATTATCAGGATAATTGCCTCAGGTTTATTTCATTTAGTCTGTCAAGGATGAATAATCTGCTGTGATATATAGTCCTGGTTATGAAAATCTTACTTTTGGCTCCTGTAATATATGTGGAGAGTTCCTTTCTGTTTTTACCCCAACATCTTATGCAAATCAGTGTGCTAAGCATAACCATAGGCAGCACCTCCCTAAGGCCATTTCTATTCTTCTTAAAAAGAGACATTTATTCAAAATGCAGGGGGACTTAATTTTGTTCTGCCATCTTGGGAAGGAAAAAGATGGCAAGACAGAAATAATCCATCATAATCTTTTCAAATACCAAAGCACTCTGCTTCCCATGCAGTGGTTTTTACCCTGGGCCATGACTGTAAATGATAGCTGTCACAGAGAAAAGAACTATTAATCCAAAAAGATTCAGCTCTCTCATACCGAATCCCCAAAACCAACTTAAATTCATGAATCATAAAATGTATCTGACGTGTCACCAAATCCTCCCAGGCTCAAAGCTCAAAGGCTCTCAGAATCTCACTATACACACTTCCTGAGGAATTTCAATTTAGGCTGAAGCGAGATCTTCTGTTGGAGTGATATAGGTAATAGCCACAAAAAGTTCCTTTCATTCCATAAGATCCTTTTCCTGAATACATATTGAGCATGTACTATATGCTGGACACGATCACAGGAAGGGTGTGGTTATTAGTTAGGGTCAAGTAGCATGCTAGGAAGGACTGACATTACTTCACCCTTGAGAAGCATGAGAAAGGAAGAAATTTGCTCCAGATTTCAACTACCTAAGTGAGAATCCAGAAGAGCATCCTTGATTCAAGTGGCTACCACTTTCAAACTCAGAAAAAAATGTCAAGGGAATTCAGAGAAAGGAGAGATCACTTAAAACTGTGGAGAGCAAAAAGTAGGAATTACATGCATGGATGCATTTAGAGAGAAGGCAGCACTGTGACAGGGCATCAGAGAATGAAGAACACTTGAACTAGGAAAGTGGGGAAGGAGTAAAGAAAAGCATGAGGCAAAGACATTTAAAGAAAATGTAAATTATGGGGTACTTGCAATAGTGCTTGCAACAGTAATTAGTTCAGTTGCTGGATCAGGAGAGAGAGGTGGTAAAAAGGAGCTTTTATTGAGCCTCTGTAGTGTTCTAGGCACAATAGTGAGCATTCTATATGCATAATTTAATTTAATCTTCAAAACAACCCCATGAGCTAGGTTCCATTATTTTCTCCATGAGAAAATGGGAAGGCTTAGATAGGTTAAGCAATGTACCCAAGATCGCCCAAGAGGCAGAATCAGATATTTAATTCCAGAATCTATGCTCATAACCACAACACTATCCTAAAATTTGATTAGGAGAAAAACTGAGTGCCAGAGTTAAAGCCTGACACTTTATTCTGCAAGTGTTGGGGAGCTGTGAAAGGTTCTGAACAATGAAAATGACATAATTAACATCATTCTTCAGGACGGCAAAGGGATCTGTGACCATAGATCGTGTGCCCAGAATAAACACAAAAAGACCTCCCTAGAATTTATACAGAGAGTGAAAAAAGCACAGTTCTCAAGAACAAAGGCTATTTCCCAATCTCAACTACCATTGAGGAATTGATGCAGTCACTAAAAGAGTCCCCCATTTTTCCTCACCCCCATTTCATGCATGGTTTCAGGTCATCAGGCTTTGGGCACCACAACAATGAAAGCTATAGGGACAGATGACTCAAATCCTCACAGGTGGTTGTTAAAAGGTTAAACACACAAACTGCCTCATATTTTAAAGCCGTATAGAAGCAAAAATCAATCACCCATAGAAGAAGCATACAGGTTGGGAATTATCCAGGGTAAGTGATTAATCCCAAGGTGTATCCCTACTGCTCCCTCACCACCTTTCTGCCTTCCATAGTGTTAGTTATTTAGCTTATCAAAACTTACATAAAATTGATGCACTTTTTACAGCAACTTAACAAAATAAAATGTGAGAGCCTCTTCACCAGAAAAATAAAGAGATAATACAAATTACGTTCCAAACCAAAAAGAACCCACGATCTGAATTATCCATTTTACTGCTACCAAGGATATATGCTAAAGCTCTTCAAGAGGTTCCCACAGCTGTATGAGAGGCCCGCATATTAGGTATCATGTGTCAACTATTTATTGTCCATAACTGGTATATTTGAAACCAAAGAAATGGGAAATTGCCTATTTGGTTATTGGAATGTGAAAGCTCAAATCCTGTCGTAAAGGAATAGCAAGATTGTATCATGTATTACATAATTCTTTCATTGACCACTAAATAAGTCTTTATTGAACCCTTAACTATTTGTCAGGCACCATGCTGGGCACTGGGGACACAAGAACAAAGCTGACTTGAATAACTAAGTTAAAGAATAAATTAGTTAATTACACATATGATACGTGCTATAATGAAAAAAAAGACTGAGATAAGAATAACTGGTGTTGCAGAGAGCAGTCCATTCCTTTCTTCCTGCATGGCTAGCTACAATACAATCTAGATCACGCTAATATGAAAAATCCCTTGGTGTTGGCTTTGTAGTGAGAGCTAACTGTACTCTGATGAGGATGCTTTGTTACTTAAATATCTCCCTAGCAAAGGACTCACAGCAGTTTGCAAATGGCATGCTCATTCATCACTGCAGCACTCCTGAGAGGCAAGAGAGAGGTTCAAGCCTCATTACATCTATTTAAGAAAGAGGAAGGGCAATGACCAGCCAAATATCAAGGAACAAAGCAGCTCCAGGGCTGATGCTGTAGCTGAGCTCAGAGCCCCTGTTCCTAGTTTTTTCTACTAGAATATTCACTCTATCCTTCAGCATAAGTTGGCAACTCACGCATGCCTGGAGGTTCTGGAAGCAAACCAGCTTAATCCCAACTCAGCAAAAGGGCTTATCTGTTACATCAAGAAAATTGTTCCCAATAGTCATTAATATGAAGTTTGTTTACCTAAACTTATAAAATTTCCTATGTGAGAAATCTAGTAAATGGAATCACAAACTGAATAATTTTGTTGAATGTTTCAGCTTGCTTTATCTTCCTTACAACAACAGACAAACAAATAACCCTACACTGGAAATTCCTTTGATGGAAATTCATAGTAGTCACATCAAGTGGAATTTATTATAAGGCAGAGTCATCATGAACCACATCCAGAAGAATAGATTCACCTTATTTAAATATTCAAAGGACATGAGAGAATCATAGAGTGCTCTGGAAGGGATGAAGAAGAATCACATAATTCAAACCTTTAAAATTCCAGACATGGTTTGAAGCCAAGGAAATTAAAATGACTTTTCTAAGGTCTCACAACTATTGAGCCAGAATTCAAATTACAGTTTTTTTATTCTAAATCCAGTGCTCTGCTAAAGGTATCAGAAACTCTACTCAACAGTCAACATATCCTTGGGACACAGGGAAGAAAGAAACATTGTGACTTAAGAATGCTGAGGACATTTTAGGGGCACCTGGGTGGCTCAGTCAATTGAGCATCCAACTCTTGATTTCAGCTCAAGTCTTGATCTCAGGATCATCATCTCCAGGTCATGGGATCGAGCCCGCCCTGCATTAGGCTTCATGCTCAATGGGGAGTCTGCTGGAAATTTACTTTCTCTTCTCCCTCCCTCTCTGCTCTCCCCCCTGCTCAAACTCTCTTTCTTCTTTCTCTAAAATAAATAAATACATCTTTAAAAACTAAACGAAACTAAAATATTAAAAAAAAAAAAAGAATGCTGAGGACATTTTACTTATAATGACAAGATAGCAGCCTGCAAGTAAGCAGGGCAATGACTCAATGATTTAAAGCCCTTATACTTTTTTTATATCTTAAAATTTTCTCATAACTAAGTCATATATGAAAGTTGCAAGAATAATACAAAGAATTACCAGATACTTTTATCCAGATTCTCCAAATGAGAACATGTTATTATATATGTTTTATATCCCAACCCTCCTTTACTGAACTGTTTTAAGGGTAAGTTTCAGATGTGATGTCCTTCTATCCTTAAATAACTCAGTATGCATGTCCTAAAAATCAGAATATTCTTTTAGCTTGTCTAAACAGAAAAATAAGAATATTCTAGTACATGACCTTAGTCCAATTTACAAAATCAAGACAATTTAATGTTGATAAAATACTATAAATCTATAGCCTTTACTCAGATTTTTCCAATTGCCCTAATAATGTTATTTAGAGCAAAACAAAAAATCCAAGATCACATGCTTCATTTAGTTTTTCATATCTTTAATCTGGAATAGTTCTTTAATCTTTCCTTACATTTCATGACACACACAATTTTGAATAGAACGTTTTATAAAACATCCCTCTCTTCATGATTAGATCCAAGCTACACACTTTGGGCTGGAATACCATAGAAAAGATGTTGAGCTCTTCTCACTATATCAGAAGGCACATGAATACACCCCCTTAAACAATCAGATCATTTGGTTAAGGTAATTTCTAACAGGTTCTTTCACCATATAGTTACTCATTTACTCTTTATAATGGTCTTGTAGGAAAATACTGTGAATTTATGTTAACTTCTGTTATTCTCACTTTCACTCCCTGGTTTTAGCATCTATTGAATAATCTTGCTTGGATCAGTCATTACTGCGTTTGCCAAATAATGATTTATAATTCTATCCTCCCTTCTACATTTATTACATTTGACCATAATGAAGGATTTCCACTTCTTGTTTGTCGTTACTTTTATTTGTCAATGGATTCATGGATTCATATTTTATTCAATAGGTTTCAATCCTTTATGATCAGTATTTATTTTAATGCTCCATTTGTCCCCAATTTGATCAGTGGGAGTTCCTTCAAGCTTCTTCTTGTATCCTTTTAATTTGTTCCCATCATTCTTGGAGAACTCAAAGATACTCATTCTCCTAAGGTTTTACAGAAGCTAAAGAATTGAGCTACAAGAAGCAGACTTGAATGCAAGTATCTGAATCTGGGAGATCATTCCAGGAAATAGGGGAGCAGTGAAACAGGAAATGGAAGAAAACTAGAAAAGAGTTTGTCATTGAGCTAGTAACCAACATGGATAGCTAGAGTTCAATCCCACTGGGAAACTCTGGGCACTGTGTAGAACATATGCTTAGAGTTCTCCCACTCAGAGAGTGAGGAAACTGGGATGTTTATACACTGAGGTAAATAATGACACCCAAAGATATCCACATCCTAATTCCCACAGCCTGTATACCTTAAAAGGCAAATGGGATTTCACTGACGGGATTAGGTTAAGGATAGTGGTATAGGGAGATTATCCTGGATTATCCAGGCAGACCCAAAGTAATTAGAAAGGTCATGATAAAAGGAAAGCAGGAAGATCAGAGTTAGAGAAGAAAATGTGGCCATGGGAGCAGAGGTCAAAATGATATGGTGCTGCAAGGCAAACAATTCCAGAAGATGGAAAAAGCAAGGACAGAGATTTTTCCCTTAGATCCTCTAGAAAAAACACTGCCTTGCTGATACCTTGACTTTAGCCCCATGGGACCAGTGTTGGACTTCTGATGTCCAATACTGTAAGATAATAAACCTGTATTGTTTTAAGCCACTGAGTTTGTAGTAATTGGTTATAGCGGGAAGAGGAAACTAATGCATAATACCAACTCACTGGTTAGGGACTATTCCTGGAGTGTTAATCCTCCAGTATTTCTGGCCTGCTGGCAGGTAAGTGAGAAAAACCTTCAGGCAAAGAGATACAGGTATAGGCATCTATACCTCAGGCTCGTGTGCATCCAACACATAAGGACGGAACACTAATGGCCTCTACTATATCACCAAACTGCAGCCTATTTCCTAATCTCCTCCCAGAGCAGCAAACGCCCTCTTCTTTGCCACAGCAATTCAATCATTAAGTAAGCAATGAGGACTGTTATTGGAAGAGGCAAAATCACACTTTGATGTCTCTCTGTGAACCTCATCTTAGACTGTTACTTTCTTGCTATGGATTCTTGGCAATTTGAGATAAATGGCCTTATCTATTATCTGCAAAAGGCCCCAGATAAGGACAGGGTTTATAATACATTGATGTTGTTTATAAAACCTACCTTTGGAACATGCTCTGTGATGTTTAATATCCAAGTATCACAGATAAGACGAAAGGTCAATTTTTAAAACATCTACAAAGCAAGCCCAAGAAAAATAAAGGATCTTAATTTATACTATAACCACAAAAGAAGTCTAGAAAAATATTCTAAAAAAATTGGAGAATATTACTATACAGCACTACCTATAGAAGGAAATGTAGGATATAAGAAGTACATAAGGAAATAACCCAAAGGGAAATGAAGGCCAAGGTGAGTTTGAAATATCCACTGTCATCCTCTGATAATTAAGTGCTCAGTATGTATCCCTGAAGTTCCTTTTGAGCATTTTCCACTAATCAATCCCTGCTCTTTCTACACTTCTACTTCATCTTTGTGCATGCACGTAGGGCAGTATTATAGTAAGATTCTGTTGTTTGTGCCATGTGGAGACCACTGCACATGAAGAAAGGATAAATAATAAAAAGTGTCAGCCAGGATAGAGAGAAGTCAAAGTTTTGTATATTGCTGGTGGAAATGTACGGTGATGCAGATGTTGGGGAAAATTGTCGGGCATTTCCTCAGAAGGTTAAACACAGAGTTAGCATATGATCTAGCAATTCTCTCCTAGGCACACATTCAAGGGAATTGAAAACATAAGTCCACACAAAAACATATACAGATGTGATGTCATTCAAAATAGACAAAAAGTGGAAACAACCCAAATGTCCATTAATTGATGTGTGGATAAAACAAATGTGGCGTGTGTGTGTGTGTGTGTGTGTACACACATACATACATACATACACACACAGATGGCCCTTGAACAAGGCAGGGTTAGGGGTGCTGACCCCCAACACAATAAGAAATTCATGTAGAACTTTTGACACCCCCAAAACTGAACCATTAATTGCTTAATGTTGACTGGAAGTGTTACCAACAAGATAAGCAATTAACACATATTTTGTAGGTAACATGTATTACACACATGTATTACTGTATTCTTCCAAAAAAAGTAGAGAAAAGAAAATGTTATTATGAAGATCTTGGGGAGCCTGGGTGGCACAGTCAGTTAATAGTCCAACTCTTGATCTCAGGTCAGATCTTGACCTCAGGGTCATGAGTTCAAGCCTTGTACTGGGCTCCATGCTAGATGTGGAGCCTACTTAAAAAAAATTTTTTTTAAATTAAAAAAAAAACAAGAAAAATTACACTTACAGTACTGTATTATGAAAAATCCATGTGTAAGTGCACTCACACAGTTCAAACCTGTGTTGCTTAAGGGCCAACTGTATATACAAACATACACACACATGCACCATGGAATATTATTCTGCCATAAAAAGGAATGAAGTACTGACACAGGCTCCTGCACGGCTGGATCTAAGTGAAAGAAGCCATTCACCAAGACTACATATTGTATGAATCTATTTATATGAAGGTCCAGAATAGGCTAATTTCTAGGGGAAAAAATCTACAAAAAGTAATTAGTGGTTGTTAGGAGCTAGGAGAGGGAGCAGAGAATAGGGTGTGACTGCTTATGGTATAGGGTTTCTTTTGGGTTGATGAAAATATTCTACAATTAGTGGTGATGGAGGCACAGCTTTATGGATATACCCAAATAAAAACCAATGAAGTAGACAGTTTAAAAGGGTCAGTTTTATGGTACATGAATTATATCTCAATAAAAGCATAAAAAAATGAGAGACAGACAGAAAAAGTGGACTATGTCTTTACTTTAAAGTCTGTGGCTTTTATAGTAACCACCACATGTATAATGCATTGTAGTTGTCTAAAAACAATGCTAATTTTAATAAAGTATCTGATTTTCCAGAAGTTCCTGAAAGAAAATATACATATATCATTGGAAACTTATCACTGGATCTAGTTTCTGTTTTTAAGTCAATTAGCTTCATGTTTTTATATTCGCAGCACCAACCTGACTCTATGTGAGGGTTTTAAAAACAGTAAAGGGAACATTATCTGATCATATTATTTTCCTGCTTAAAACCCTGCAGTAATTTGCTCATAGGATAAAGTCTGTCCTTCTAGGTATACCATATTACACCCTTCACATTCTGACCCTTGTCCACAGGCTTTGGCCTCTTTGTCTACCATTCCCCAAGCAGCTGCCTCCCTCTAGATGGCCCACCTCATCCTCACACCAACCTCTCATGCAGCACACCACTGCCAGCCCATCCCTCTGCCAGAGTGCTCTTTACCTCCCAGTGTGTCTGGGAAACTGCTGCTCAGGTCATTGTCTGGGCACACAGAGAGGCCCTGGGAGCATTTTGTATACGTCTCTATTAATGCTCACCACCTGTGAGGATGCACCTAAACTCTTTGAGGGGGCACCACTGTTTATTCTTTGTACTTCAGTATCTACTGCACTCATGGCACATAGGAGACATTCTATAAATGTTAGCTAAATGCAAGAATAAATATTTTAAGAGATTTTTAAAAATCGAATTGAGGAAGCAAGAGGTAGTTTGATCTAGTGGTCCAACTCCTCATCTAACAACAAGCAGACTTGTCTTCCAGTTCGAGCCCTGTCACTTGCCTGCTACATGAACTTAGGCAAGTCACTTACATTCTCCCTCTTGAAAAGTCTTAGAATTTTAGAAAATTTTACAGATGAGAAATATCTAGAAAATACCAAGTCAAATACTACATTGTGTAATCTAGATTCTGACATCAGGAATTCAAAGACAGAGAGAATGGATGGGGAAATTCCTCAGAACAGCAAAGAAAGCATCAAGCTAGGTTCTTCTATGACCATCTAGGATCTGCTTCATACCAAACTGTACACATAGAAACAGGCTCAGCCACATGATATGCTAATTACCCTATTCTTCTAATTCTTCTTTCTTGCTCTGCTCTTTTTCCCCTGACTCTTCAGAAACACAGTACTTCTGGGAGTTGAAAATTAAGTTTTCAAGAAGAGATTAAAAGAAGTGACTCAATTTTGCCTATAGAAATAAAGTTGAGAGACAGCAGTAAGTGTGCCATGTAAGAGAAGACAGCAGACTTCTGCACTGCACAGTTTCAGCAAATCCTATTTTTCACAAAAGTGATCTGCAAAGTTGGCAGTTGAAACATGAACTTGAGATGCTCAAGACAGGAGTGCCGTATTTAAAACACTCATTTTAATTGCAAAGTTCTCAGAAGTAGAGGCTGCAGAGTCAAACTGTCTAGGGTCGAATATAGGCTCTGCCACTTACTAACTGAGACCTTGGACAAGAACTTAACTTCTCTGCATCTTTTCATTCATTTTAAAAATGAAGATAATAATAGTAATTACCCCCATAGGATACTACTGTAAAAATGTGAAATATAGTACATATAAAATAATCAACACAGAGCCTACTTGCAACCTGTTTACCTAGCCAATATTTCTCAGGTGTGTACTGCTTTTGAGGTATTTTTTAGACTGGACTAACCATTGAGAATACAGTCATAATGAGACTCATCTTGCTCATAAAGAACAATGAAAATGCTTATTCCCTCACTCCCCCACTACAATATGACATATGGTTAATACAAGCATAACTGCATGCTCAGAATACCTTGGAGAGAGAAAGCAGGGAGGGAACAACTTTTAATAAAGACAATGGAGAATATTTCAAAAAAGAGATTAATCCTATGGCTACCATTTCTTGTTCTAAATGTCATAGTCCCTACCTCCAACCCACTGGTTAATCAGGAAATTCTTTAATTTTTTCATTGCTTAGGGACTGTACAATTTCAACACAAATTCTTTAACTATGATAGTCGCAACAAAAATAACAAGCCAATCTCTTAAAAATTCTGAGAAATGATCAGGCCCCACAATTTGGATCTGATCATATTTGTCTTTTTTTCTTCCTGCCCCTATTACTTTCCTCTCCAGGAGCAGAGCATATTTGTCTGTAAATTTGACGAGCTGAATGTACCAAGTTTCAGAATCCCATTTTTCCTTCAAAGAAATGCTGAAGAATAGGTGTTTTAATGTCTTTGTTTTATGAAATTTCAAATAAGCACGTGTTTGTATCTGCTCTTAGGTTTTCATTTTAATTACCTACTTAGTGGAACAATCAATAATCCTGAAAGGCTGACCTGCTAACCACATAGAGATATTATTTTACATTCCATTTCCCTCTGTAGCTCTCGGGTACAATGGAAACTATACTTAGTTTTTGTTTTTGTTGTCATTGTTAAGTCTTAAAGTGTCTGAATAAATCCATCTAGTCACATAATACATAAAAAAGGTTATTTTATGATCGGTCCTTAAAGCAAAGTAGAATTTTGCCATTTGGAAAAGCTGGGGTAAAATTCCGGTTGATAGAGCAATGGAAGCAGAGTACAAAAGGAGTAAAGTAAATGGTGTGTTCTTAGAAACGCAAATAGCCCAGGTATGACAAGAGCATGGATTTCCAGATGGGGAGCAGTGCGAAAGGAGGCAAGCTGAAAAGATAGGTTTCCTCCAAGTACTGAGCAACTGACTGATCAGTTTAGTGACTGACTGACTGATTTAACAAGTATTTATTAAGCCCCTACTATGTGTTAGATATTATGCCAAGCACTAAAAATAAAATGAGGAACAAGACAGACATTGTCTCTGTCCTCATGGCACTTGTCTTCTAGTGAACTGTTCGCTACAAGGTTGCCATCAGAGTTTTTGTCTCTTTGAGATCTACATAATGCTTTCACATGAGGACAAGGGCAAAATTTGATCAACCCAAGTTACAAAAACATTAGTTTTGTTAGATATTTGAGGGAAAACTCATTAAAAATGAGTGAAGGACTAGTGTTATAATAACAGTATAAAGCTCATATCTACACGAACAATATGGTTTACATTGTAATACACACTTGTTAGTTGATTCTTCATATAATTCTGTATTAGGTAAAAGAAGTGTCATTACCTCAATTTACAGACATAGAAACTAAAGTGCAGTAGATTAAATGTTTTGCTCAAAGTCAGAAGTGAATTCTTGAATCTTCAATAGAGGACATAGAATTAGCTAGGCCAGCCTGGGGAGGTGTATCTGGGAAATCTAATAGGCCCTCACTTCCTCTGATGGCACCTACCTGAATTACAAGTACAGTTCTTGAAAGGAATGAACCAATTCCCAACTTAGGAATGCATTTTGTAAAATAAATCTTGCTGAGTAAAGATAAACATTATAATCTGAATATTAATAATAGTAAAACTCATCCAATACAAAGTACATTCAAAGCCCTTAACTTACTGGGGATAAAAATACATTATATGCTTATTAAAATAATTTTTAAAAAAGTAAATTAAAAAAAAAAGAGAGAGAGAAAAAAAAAGCCCTTAACTTAGATTTAATATTTAATCCTCTAATCCTCATCACAATCTGATAAAGTAGATACTACTATTAACTCTTGTTACAGATGAGAACATGGAGGACAAAAATAGGTTAAGAGATTTGCCCAAAGTCAAATAGATAATAAGTAGGGACAGAAAGAGGAACTTGAATATAGGATTCTCTAGTTCTGGAAATGAAACCTTACACCAATGAGCTGTGTTTCCTCCAACGTCTCCTACAATCATGTGTCTATTTAACCTTGGGACCCAAGAATGTATAACACACAGTTATTGTTCTCAACTGACAAAAATCATGAACAATGCCAACTCGGTCTGGTGGGGAGCAGAACCTAGCCTTTTTCCTTCACCTAGAAGGAATTTCTTATTTATGGGAACTAGGTGAAGACACAAGCATTCCGAAAAGAATAGGGCTCTGATGTGGTAGATGCTTCATTTACTTAAAGACCATTCTTCTTCCTTCCTCCCTTTAAAAAATACCCTAACATCTGGCTATACCACTTACTACTTCTTCTTGTTACTGGCTTCTACAGACCCTCAGGTCACTCTCTATTATTCTTGGAGATTTTAAGTCCTGACTCACTTGTCACTTTCTCCAATACAACTCCTATCATAATTCCTGATGACTTTAATATCCACATGTGTTAACCCTTCCAATCATATAGCATCTTAACTCCTTGGTTTCCTTCCTCTCTTCCAATGACTTTGTGTCCCCAGGCAAACTGTGGACCTTGTCATTCCCAACAAAGACCTTGTCATTCCTCCATATTCTCAGTTCAAATATCCCACTCCCCACCCACTACCTCTATCATTCCAGCTCACTCTGATAATTCTTTGTTTACAACCAGGGTAAGCAATCCATTAGTCCTAAAGCCATTCTCCTGTGCCCTACACACCCCACCCCCCAATGTGCTCTTTTCCTCCTTACCCAGTTTATACTCCTGATATATCATTACATTCTTTTGAGGTACACACAACACCCATTCCCTTGCCCTTTGATCATGTCCTCGATCCGCTCTGGAGATATTACTGATTCTTAAACATTTCCTCATGGATAGTCCTCCAGTATGTACTCCCCAGCCTCTAGGGCTACAAAAGTAGGCCTTATGGGAAGTGGGGTTGTGGAGATCTATTGGTCTTGCAGCTACCCAAGACAAGGTTCTGTTTGTAAATCCCTTTTTTTTCTCATTGTTCCAAGATTCATTGTTTACGCACCACACCCAGTGCTCCATGCAATACGTGCCTTCTTTAATACCCACCACCAGGCTCACCCATCCCCCCACACCCCTCCCTTCCAAAACCCTCATTTTGTTTCTCAGAGTCCACAGTCTCTCTTGCTTCGTCTCCCTCTCTGATTTCCCCCAATTCTACTTTTCCTTTCCTTCTTCTAATGTCCTCCATGTTATTCCTTATGCTGCACAAGTAAGTGAAACCATATGATAATTGACTCTCTCTGCTTGACTTATTTTACTCAGCATAATTCCCTCCAGTCCCCCATGTTGATCGAAAAATTGGGTATTCATCCTTTCTGATGGCTGCATAACATTCCATTGTATATATGGACCACATCTTCTAAACACCTTTAAGAAGCCATTTCCTGTTAAGTTGGACTTGTCCATCTTTTTTGTCAGTCTTATGGCCCTAGAGGTCTTTAGAAATTGTTTTGCATATTATACCTTCCTTTCACAGAACAGGCCCTTAAAAGGATCTTGGTGGTCACCTGTAATCCTACTGTATTTTATATTTTCTTTCTTCCCCCATTCCCACACTCCTCCACTCCCTCACTCTTAGCTAATGCCCTTCCTCCCTATTTCGCAGGGAAATCAGACCCAATCAGAAGAGAAACTCCATTATGTTCTCACAACCACATCTATACACCCATCTGCATCTGTGTCCATATGCTCTGTTTTTCCTCATGTTACTCCTGTTTGGTTCCTGGAATTACTCTCCTTGATCCTACCTAAATTTATTCCCTCTAATCGTATAGTAGTATAGATCCCCTCTTGTCTACTTTTGGATATTGTCCTTGTAATTATTCCCTCTTTCATGCATTATGAAAATTTCCTTCTCTACTGTATTATCCTTGCTATAAGTTCTTTCCTCTCAAAAAAACAAAGCAATCTTGGCCCACTCATCCCCCTGAAAACTACCACTTCATTTCTCACTCAGCCGCACTTTACAGCAAAACTCCTCTCTACCTTCTCCCATTCTCTTCTCCCATTCTCTTCTGAATCTGCCTCCCTGAAATTAGTCTTGACAAAAGACAACAATGGCCTCCATGCTGCTAAATCAAATGGTTGATTTTAACATCTCCTCTTACCTAAATAGTGAGCAACATTTGACATAGTTGACCACTGTAGGAATGCTGACAATAGAAACTCCATCTTTGACCGGCTGCCCTGTCCATGTCCACACAATGACCTCCTTCAGGGTTATGTGTTCCAGCCCCCTTGGAGATTAGTGTAAGCCCTGACTGAAATGCAGGGAGGCTTGCTCTTAGGTCTTCCCTAAATTTGTTCAGATAACTATTAGAGATAATATAGTTTCTGCTCCCTGCCCTCCTCCTAACTCATAGATGCACCACGAGGTCCATTAAATGTGAGCTCTCAATTAAGTGTATGCAGACCCTTTGACCTCACAACAACATCCTCCTGTATATCCTCTTGCTAGATAAAACCTGCAGACCACAGTCCAGATTTTACAAAGAACAACTGTACAACTGTCTGATCATCATCTACCTGACCCTCTCTGTTAGTAAATTGCCCTAAAGAGAACTGTGTAAACTGTATGGAGTTGCCTGTTTGGTTTTTCAGTCTCAAAATACCATATCAGTTTGAAGGATACTTTATGGTCCCTCCCCCTCCCCCTTCTAACAATCACCTCCCCCTCCCGGAAACTATTTCCTCCTTGGTTTTCACAGCACCATACCTTCTTGGTTTTCCATAACAAGTCCTTCTCTCTCTGCTGATGATTTCTCCTTATCTCTCTGACCTCTTCAAAATGGAGTACAGAATGCAAGCTAGTGCAGCCACTCTGGAAAACAGCATGAAGGTTCCTCAAAAAGTTGAAAATAGAGCTATCCTACAACTCAGCAAATGCACTAATGGGTATTTACCCTAAAGATACAAATGTAGTGATCCAAAGGGGCACATCCGAATGTTTATAGCAGCAATATCCACAATAGCCAAACTATGGAAAGAACCTAGTTTTCCATCAACAATGAGTGGATAAAGAAGTTGTGGTATGTACATACAATGGAATACGATTCAGCCATCAAAAGAAACAAAAGCTCGCCATTTGCAACGATGTGGATGGAACTAGAGGGTATCATGCTAAGCAAAATAAATCAATTAGGGAAAGACAATTATCATACGATCTCTCTGATAGGAGGAATTTGAGAGGCAGGGTCGGGGGTCGTGAGGGGTAGGGAGGGAAAAAATGAAACAAGATGGGATCAGGAGGGAGACAAACCATAAGAGACTCTTAATCTCACAAAACAAACTGAGGGTTGCTGGGGGTGGGGAAGTAGGGATAGGGTGGCTGAGTCATGGACATTGGGGAGGGTATATGCTATGGTGAGCGCTATGAAATGTGTAAGCCTGATGATTCACAAACCTGTACCCCTGAGGCAAATAATACCTTATATGTTAATTTTAAAAATGGAGTACCCCAAGGCTCAGTTCTCATACTCCTTTCCATCCACACTCCAGTCTCAGGGCCTAAATTGTCACCTGCACATTCATCACTCTGAAATTTCATCTCCAATTCAGACTGAATTCCAGTCTTCAACATAAAAACTGCTTACTTGACATCTCTGTACTGATGCCTAACAGGCATTTTAAAGTTAAGAATGTTCAAAATTGAACTCTGGATCTTCCCCCCAGACATGCTGTACCCCAAATCCTTTCCATATCAGTTAAGAGCAACTCCATTCTCCATATTCATTCAAACCTCAAAACTCCAATCATCCCAGACTCCTCTTTTCCTCTCATTTCATTTACATGCTCTACTGGCAAATCCCATTGGCTTCACCTTCGATATAAATTAGAATGCAACTACATTTGCTTCCTCCAATAATACAAACCCAATCCACACCACCATCACCTCTTACTTGTATTATTGGAGAATCCTATAGGGTCTGTCTTAAAAATATTTGAAGCCTGACTGGTTCTCACCTGAGTCAAATAACTATCCTCACTTCCCTGGTTGAGTGCAAGAGTCTACTTATTGACCTCCCTGCTCCTGGCCTTGCCTCTTACACTCTATTCTTGAAAGAATAGCAAGAATGATCTTCTTGAAATACAAAACTGAGCACATAATTCCTTAGCTCAAAATCCTCCAGTGGCTTCCTAACTCACTCAGAGTGAAAGGCTGACAATGGCCGGTAAGGCTCAACATGAGCTCTTATCACTCTCCCAACTACCACCATGACCTCCCCCAACTCCTACACCCATACTCAACCTTCTGCTCCTGCCACACCAGTCTTTTTGCTTATGTTCAAACACTCCAGGCCCTCTCTTTCTCCTGAAGGTCTTCACATACAGATAAGTCTGTCTATCCAATAAAACTTTCTGTGACAATGGAAATGTTCTAAACCTGTGATGTTCAATATGGTAGCCACTGGAAAACTGTTGCTGTTAAGTACTTGAAATACAGTTGCACAGCTGAGAAACTGAATTTTTTAATTGTATTTATTTTAATCAATTTAAATGTAAACTGCTATCTGTAGTTAGTGTCCACTCTTAGAGCTTATGTAGTGTGCTCTTTTCTGACAAACTTACATGGCTCCTTTCCTCACCTCTTTCAGGTACCTGCCCAAATGTCACTTTATTGGTGAGCCCTTCGTTGATCAAGATACTTAGTATAGCAAGCCACTCCCCATCTGGTATTCCCTATTCTCCTTCCCTGCTTTGTTTTTCTAAATTTCTTCATGATAATTAGAAATTTCAAACATACTCTATGTTTTATTTGCTCATTTATTTATTGGCTATCTCCTCAAATAAAATTTAAGGTCCATCAACTTAGAGATTTCAGTCTGTTTTGTTTTCAGTGCTATATCACTAGTGCCTAAAACAGTACCTGGAACATAGTAAAAGATCAATAATTACTTGTGGATTTGATTCAACAAGCAATTCCTATCAACCATTAACTTCTTGAGTGGCCTAGAACAAGTCATGATCCATTTTTTACCCAGTTTTTTCCTTCTTCCTATTATTATCTTATATTGTACTTGTCTGTTTTCTTCTTTATAATTACAATAATTTATACATTCTTCATCTGGTTTTGTTTTGTTTTGTTTTTTGCTTACTACCTATCTCCTCACTGGACCAAAAACTTCAAAAGGCTAAGACCTATGTTCATCTTTTCAATTCAGCATCATGCCTGGAATATAGTTGTTGTTCAGTAAATAAATAGCTTTTCTGGGTTCTAAGACAAAGAAGTCTGACACTCAGTAGAATTTCAATAAGTATCTGCTGAAGAATTCATTCATTATTTATTCTTCAAAAATAATTGGAATGGGTAGATCTCTTCGAACTTCGGCATTCTCAGTCCTTAGAGAAGGGTTCAGATATGGGTCCACACAACTACACAGACCTCAGATAAAGGCCAACTCTGGTGTGACTTAGTTTTGAAGGACTACGGACCCTCTAAGGCCCTGGAGAATGTTAGGGTGCTCAAGAAGAGTTGCCTGCCTGTCAGATGTGATTGAGGGCCTATCATCTGGTTCTTCTCCCTTCTTTCGCTGTCCTAGGGGCTGAGGCTGTGATTATTTTGTTATACTGATTTTGTGAAATCAAAGAGCCATAGGCTCTGGAGGGCCTTTTCACATTGTTAGCATAGCCACCTTTATAACACCTGCCAACTTTGTTTTTTTTTTTTTGTTTTTTGTTTTTTAAGATTTTATTTATTTATTTGCCAGAGAGAGAGAGCACAAGCAGGCAGAGTGGCAGGCAGAGACAGAGAGGGAAGCAGGCTTCCCAATGAGCAGGGAGCCTGATGCAGGGTTGGATCCCAGGACCCTGGGAACATGACCTGAGCCAAAGACAGACGCTTAACTGACTGAGCCACCCAGGCGTCCTGCCTGCCAACTTTTGTTAAATGGCCAAACCCTGGCTCACTCTCTAGGTCTCCCTCCATCCCCAACCATGGCTCCAAGGAGGCAATTCCTATTAACAGGTCTTCCTTTCCTTACTATGAGCAGCTTTAGAAAATGGCAGAAGCAGGACACTCTATCAGCAATAAACTTGTCCATTCACCTTTAATAGTTCAAGTCCATAAAGTATGCTTTACCGCTAACAGAGAGTGGGAAATTTTCCTCTTTGTTTGGCAGATTGTTTACAGGGATTCAACATTTTTTAAAAGGCATTCACTAAGCTCCCAACAATTTTTACATAAGATAGAACTGGATCCTAAGATGACTGTCTTCATTTAGAAATCCAGTTTATAGGGGGGCACCTAGGTGGCACAGTTGGTAAGCATTCGACTCTTGGTTTATGCTCAGGTCATGACCTCAGGGTTGTAAGATCAAGCCTAACATCAGGCTCTACACTCAGAGTGGAGTCTGCTTGAGATTCTCTCTCCTCCTTCTTGCCCCTCCTGCTCATATGTTCTCTCTCTCTCTCTCAAATAAATAAGTCTTTAAATAATAATAATAATAATAAATAAATAATTTAAAAAGAAACAAAATCCAGTTTATCAGGATCAGTAGTACCACTTGCTTTTGTTTAAGAGAAATGTATGATCACCTTCAAATTATCTCATGATAGGAGAGATTACCCTGGATCTTATTTTGATATCTCCCAGTTACTTTTCTTCTTCTGATGACCTTAATGCTACTAACAATAAACATATTTATGATGTGATTTTTATTATAAAGATCAAAGTCTGCTTAATAAATCTCTAATTTGTTTCTAATTCTGAACCAAGGTTTTCACTTTTTAAAAAAATTTTATTTATTTATTTGATAGACAGGGATCACAAGTAGACAGAGCAGCAAGCAGAGAGAGAGGGGGAAGCAGGCTCCCTGCTGAGCAGAGAGCCCGATGTGGGGCTCGATCTCAGGACCCTGAGACCATGACCTGAGCTGAAGGCAGAGGCTTAACCCCTGAGCCACCCAGGCACCCCTCACTTTCTATTATTAAGTCAATCTATCAAAAGCTAGAATTTTCAGAGATCCCAAACTGTGTTTTTAGTGTTCTATTGATGAATTGCAATGAAAGTCAGATTTCAGAAACAACAGAAAAGGGCCTTCACTTACACTGTCCGTTTTCAAAAGGTAATTTTTGCAGTTGTCCCTCCTCATTCCAAAAGACTGTGACAGTCTATGCCCTGGTTAACCAACCTCAGGGACTTCCAGTTATTTACTGCCCCTAAAGTGAAAGCCACCTTTCAAAAGTTGTCCCTATAAATCCAAAGAAGTTTCTAAGCTTCTAAGTCTCCTTTTGGTCTCCCTTGTGATTCTCCCCTGTTTTTTTATTATTTCTGACAAATCTCTGAGAGCATCTATAAATTAACTTTCTATGGGGGAAAAAATAAAAGAAAGAAAATCCCTTATGATGGAAACTTAGGATAACATTACCGCATCTCACTAACTGCCAAGTGGCTTTAGTCAGCAGTGAATTCCATGATCCTAAAATAATTCAATATTCTCTCTTATTGGCAGTAAACCTTATATGGTTAAAATCTTGGTGCACAGAGTGAATATGAAATGGAGAAAGCGATAAACTTACAGAATATAGTGAATAATTGGGATCTTCTTATTTTCAAGGATATTTAATAACACAAATTGAAATTCTAAAAGTATTCCCAAGCAGAGTTATAGATCAAATCTTCTCCAATGAAAACTCAAGATTAATCTGTATTTATAAGTGGTTTTCTAGAAAAATCTTTTCTTTTCCAAGCACAAAACCTTAATTTCTGGGGAAAAATACACAAGATTGTACCATACTTTACCTTGACTTCCTGGAAGGTTTCCTGACTGGATTAGGTACCCTAGTGGCATTTCTGCTGCCTTTAACCTGTCCCAAAAAAGAAAAGAGGTGGTTGGAATAGAGAATGCAGAGACTAAATGAGGTGAATTCTTATTTGGCAGACTTGTACTTACTTGCCATGTCTTTCGGGCTTTTGTAGTTTGTATTCATATAATATGTGAGGACAGGGCGGAGAAGTGGTGTCCTGTGGTGAAAATCATCCTGGCTTGAGGTCAGGAGACCTTGATTCTAGTCTGTGACAACCTCTAACTACTGTGTGACTCTGTGCCAATGTCTGCCTGCCATTTACCTTATCTACTAAATTAGGGGTTGAAAAGCTGTTCTTTAAAAGTCTGTTCCAACCCTAAAATTCTGTGATTTTTCAATAAAATATGACTTATGTAAAAGTGCAGAAATAATTCATTCAATCAAGTCATACTGCCTTAACCTAAATGATTTTTGGTTTCAAAGTTCAAAATTACGAAGAAATGGAGGGGACAGAAATGAGTTGCCAGTTAGAGCTAACAGACATCATAAGCAACAACTCACTTTCCTGAAATGCTCGTTGACAATTAGCAATTAACATCTTCTGGAAACAAGCAAATGATCAGGAAGCCTTCTGGCAAAAGAGAGTCATTAAGTTTCATTGTACCACTTAACAGATATTTTATAACATGATAAATTAGGTATCTTTTCATCCACTATAATAATGTATTTTCTACAATAATTAAAGATGATTCAAGGCCTGATGCACTCTGGCTGGGCCTGATCCTGAAGAAACTACTTGTTCAATGAGATTGTGGTGCATTTGTGCCAAAAAAAAAAAAAAAAAAAAGCCATAATCTCATACTATCTTTTGGTAGTAGTAACAGAAAAGTAAATCTTCCATAGGGAAAACAGTGACTCAATTATCTGCAAAGTACAGGCTTTGGCCTGGCACGAGAGGCTAGGTTCAGGAAATAACACGATGTTACCTTTGGGCTATGCTTTGCCCTGTGTTAGTTTTCAGGTTCCACATGATGCAACATGGGTAACTGCCACCAATATGGGTGATGGGTGACCAGGTTCAATTTCAATGCTATCAAGTACTTCTTTTCCCCTAAAAGTCAGAGTTGAAGTCCCAAGCTTAGTTATTACTAGAAGTAAGTCACATGACAACACCTGAACCAAGCACCAGCCCAAGGATTAAATGTGAAACCACCTTAGTCTTGGGTCATAAGCCAGCACCCTCCACCACCAAACCCTGAAAACTTTGTCAGGTAATAGTGGAAGTGAGTTTCTTCAGGGAAACTAGAGTGGTGTTAGCTAGAAACCAGGTTCATCATGGCTAAGTTACAAATTACAGGTGTCAATTTCATGCCTGAAATAACATGTGCTCTTAGAAAAGAGTCATAAAGCTGAAAATCTTCCTAGTGATACCAATCTCATCTCTTCATTAAGGCTGAGACTTAAAGGAACCAAAGTAAAGCATAATAGGTTAAGCTCATCAGCTTTGCAATCAGGCAATCCTGGTTTGGAGTTCTGATTATGTACTTAGTGAAGTACTTTGCTCAGAGTTACAGAACTAATAAATGTCATTTATTAGTTCTGTACTCATAAATGTCATTTATTAGTTCTGTACTCATAAATGTCATTTATTAGTTCTGTAACTCTGAGCAAAGTACTTCACTGAAATGAGTCCTATGTGAAAATAGAAATAGTCATTGTCCCATCTCACAGGGTCGATGGACCCATGGGTGGTTCAGTTGGTTAAGCGTCTGCCTTCGGCTCAGATCATGATCCCAGAGTCCTGGGATGGAGTCCCACATAAGGCTCCTTGCTCAGCTGGAAGCCTGTTTCTTCCTCTACTTCTGCCTGCCTGTGCTCTCTCGCTCTCTCTCTGACAAATAAATAAATAAAATCTAAATAATAAATAAATAAAATTCAAATGAAATAATGGACATACAGTACCTTGCAAAGTACCTGTCCTTAGTGTCTAATAAACAACAGTTGTTATTAACGGGGAGAAAAAAAGACTTGCCCAAAGTCGCACAGCTAATTAATGGCAAAGCTAGAAATAAAATTGAATCCCTTGACTTCTAGCTCAGAGCTATAAGTAAATCAAAGTGAAATTTAATAGCACACAAGTCAATAATACCTGAAACATCATAGAATAACTTCCTGAATGGCTACCTGGAACCTCATAGTTACCATTTCACAGAGTAGCCATATAATGTCAACATCATCAGACATTCCTGAGAAGGGGCTGTGACAGGCCTGTCATATTTTGTTCTACCAACCATGACTAGGTGTGTTAGAGAAAGACATCATTGATGTGATGGACACAAGTTGAGACCCTTGGGTATCTTACGGCTACTTGTCTCATCAGCCAACTATTTGTTGAACATTTTCTGTACATTTAGCAATGTGTGGAATATTAAAATAGAAAGCACATTTTCTGCATTCCAAGGCCTTACTCTTATTGAGAGATGGGTCAGTGAGGTGGTGGAGACAAAAAGTGTTAACTGTGCTAAGGCAGAAGGGATCACTATGGGTGGGTTGGTGAACACATGACAGTTTGGGACAGATTTGATTAAGGAGAAAGGAATAGGGCCAGGGGACTCCAGTGATGAGCTCAGTGTAAACAAAGATGCAAGAAGAGATGAGCATGATGTGGGAGAGTGGGAAGAAGAGCATGAGCACAGAGTAAGACGCAGGAAATTAATGCTGAGCAAGATAATCCCAGCCCTGAAGTCAGGACTGGAGAGGCAGTATGAAAGCAGATGAAGGCCCAGGAGTACAAACCAGCAGACAAAGACTCCAAGTCACTCATCTATTCAAAACAGTCATCGGGGCTCCAACTCTTTGGCTTGCCCCTTACGGTGTTACATGCTCTGATTCCATCCCCCACTTAGCTCTTCTTCCTCTTCTGAGTATGTCCCATGCCTTTACCCAAACAGACTGCCCACTCTTTGCAAAACCTGCCCATCGCACCCCTGTTTGTACTCATTTCCACATGCTGTTTCTTATACTTAGAGTGGCTTTCTGCTCTCATCTCTGCCTGGTGTAATTCTACCCACTGTAATGTCAAAGTCATAACCTTATTCATGAATAATCATTCCTTAAAGTTGATGATAGAAAGAAGAATTTACTAAGTGTCTTCCTGTCCACTGTCTCTTTTAATATCACTCTTCCTGGAGCCCATAACATTTCAAATTAGTTGTGATCTCTCCCTCCTCAGAATGCCATGCAGAAATAGTAGCAAAAATAACAATAATGATGGTAGTGATGATAATACCACTGTTTAGTAAGTATTAAGCACCTTACATGCATTCTTTAATGTAATATTTGTAAAAACTCCATGAACAATTTTGTCATTCCCATTTCATAGATAAGAAAAGTGAGACTCAGGGAAGGTATGTAAATTTCCTAAGGTCACACAGCTAATAAACGGCAAAGCCAAGGCTGAAATACCTGTGTTTTTAGCTCATTGTGGTACCAGAGAAGACTATTCTTCTCTAATGGCATTGATCATGAACTGCTTTTGATATTTATCTATGTATATGGTTTCACTTCTTTGTAAGGTTTAGTAGTCCTTAGGGCAATGGAACATGCGTTTACCTATATTAATAACTATAATCTGTTATCTGTAAAATAATATTTGTTTAGTAACTTTGTAACTCAGAAAGCACTCTAATATACTAGTGCATGGAAGTCCTACCACAATCTTATGACACAAGATTCATTTCCAACTTGCACATGAGACAATGAAGTTCAGATGATTTAAATGGCATCATCAAGGGCTTACTGCTAGTAAATTGCACACTCAACCAAAATCTGGTGGCAATTGTCGGAGTTGTTATATAAACACTTAGTCCTCTCATCCTCCCCTGAGATAGCTTGGAGCCATGTGTTCTATACTATCTGCAAGCAGTGCCCAGTGGGAATAAGCTCTAGTTTATCCATGCTTTACTGATCACATATCCTTTGTTGGCGCCTTCCTGGTCTTACTTTCTCACACCTGGACTGGTATTTCCTGGGATTACCTCCCAAATAAACTACTTGCACTCAAATTATTTTCTCAGGGTTGGCTTCTCAGGAAACCAAAATTGAGACATTCTTCCTGAAGCACTGTTGCTCCCAATGGGTTAGAGGGGTGAGGTTAGGAAGGTAAAATAATCAGGAATTTTAGGCTATGTGATTTCCATTTTCAATTCTTTAAACAAAGGAGAGAGGGAGTTGTTATAAAAAGAGTCAGTCATTTAATAGCCTGCAGCCTGTTAAATTCATTGTAAGTCAAAACTTCTGCTTAAAGGGGCCCTGGTATTAAATTGACAGTTGCCTTGGAATCTAAAATAGAATTGGTTAAAACAGAGTAGAGAAAGATTTTCTGCATTTCTCTGGTTATTTCTATTACAGACAGAAATATCCTGACACTTGCTCCTTTGCTCTGATTACAGCTTAAGGCAACTTCTGAGAGTCTTAGATTGAACTGGAACCCCCATATATACCAAGCAGCACAGCTCATTCTCAGAGTCTCAAAGCCTAGCATGAAATCAAGGATCTTCATGTGGCCAAGGAGTATTAAAAGAGAAATAAACCAACAAATATGAAAACAAGTTAATTTAATGAAGGAGTGCCCAGGGAATGGTCTTGCGTAAATACATGCACAGCAACACACAAAGCCGACAGAATAACTAATGTTATTTTGAGTTCAGAGGGCATTTTTGGTCCAGGGGATTATCTGAACCCAGTGGTGCCTTTGTTATTCTTATAAAATCCCTGGCCCTCACCCCAGAGGGGAAAACTGAAACAGAAACTTAAAGTGGCAGAGATGGGCTGATGCCCTAATAGCTAGTTTATGAAGAATACTTCAGATGTGGGGAAAGCATATTCTTCCAAATCTTAGCTTAATGTTTTATCATTGAATGATGAAATATGTTTATATCTAAAAGGATGTTACATAGGTATAAATATTTTTATTTGATAGGACTTTTAAAATCATCTGTCCAGGTAGAGTCCTGTGCTAAACTGGAAGTGGAAAGCTCCTTAGAAGCTCTGGTTAAGATGTCAAAGATGATAGTATCTACTTTAGTGATAGAAAGTCCTGGCACAGAGCTGAGAAATGGTGTTCAATTGGCCCAATGGCTAAACCAGGGAGAGAACTCAGGGTAAAACCTCTGTATGTTCAAAATCCTCAGGGGTAGCTTGGCACAGAACAAGGAAGTTTGGACCTTGTGACTATGTATTAAAACTCTGAATGTTATCTGGATTCTCAGAGCATCTTTGTTTAGAGGAGAATCTTGACACATAATGGTTTCATTTATTCTCAGGATATCCTTAACGGGTAAACTATGAAAAGACACTGCTTTCTCCTCCAAGGAGGAAACAGAGAAGGAGGGCAAGAAAACTGTCATGGTCCCAAGTTGGTTTATGAGTTGATGGTGGGCAGAGTTGTGAAGATCTTTTTTCCCACTGATACTCCATGTCACCCAAACCAAAATTCTTAATTCTGGAAAAACAAAATTAGGAAATTAGGAACTTGAATGTCTAGAAATTGGATGTCTGACAAAATGGTTTTAAAAAAAGTTCTCATTGTATCCTTGTAGAGATAAAGAAAGCTAGAGCAAATTTCACTCACCCAAAGGAAGAGTTGAATGGGTCCCGTCAATGTTCTGCTATGCTAAGATGGGCTCTGTTAATGATGCCATCATGGACACAGCAAAGGCTGTGTTCTGGGAAGTGTTGAAGGCATATTCTTATGTACATCTGGTAATTAATCTCACTCAGTTATCCTAAACTGAATCGGTTAAACAAAGCTGACCTGAAGTTTTTTTTTCAGATCTCAGGCAACATACTCTTTGCCTTCCTCCGTACCCTATAGAGACCTGGGAGGCTGGAGTCAACACTTAAAAAAACACACACAAAAAAACAAAAAAAAACAAAAACGGCCAACAAAATTACAAATAAAGCTACTGTCATTAAGAGAAAGCCCCAACAGAGCTCAAACACTTGACTCAATACCACAGTGGTTTCTCAGTCTGATCCTTTATTAAACTTATGTTTTTCACTTGAAGTAGGCTGGTTAGGTTATATTATTTCCATTTTAAAGATGATAAGTCTTTGGTTAATAGTAATGAAAAGGTACCAAGTAATTCTTCCAGTTTAATAGCATGTAACTATGTGGAAAATAGCATTTACTATGGTGGAAAAAAGGTACTGTTTATTTGGTTTTGATTATATCTCAACCAGAAAAGTCAATGGAATGGCCTAGATGTTTCATATTGACATTTCTGTTCTTCTCATAGACTGTGATATTCTTTCAATTACTGATTTCTCCATTTATTTTCAAAGGTAGACTTGTAATTGTAATGGTAATTGCCAAAGTAATTCCTCTATTATTACTCTGCTCTTTGGGTGCTCTTTTCTTCAGCTAAAGGTTATTGCACCCACTAATCAGAAATATGGAAAATGCCCTCAAAGGTCATTTCTGAGGCCTTGTCTTAAAGAGAAATCACTTGCAACCTAGTCATGGTCTTTTGCTATTTTCTGGGGGAAAAAAAAGCGTTTCACGGACATTGTTCTCATTTGCAAGAAGTTACCAATATTAACTAGAAGATTTTGGTGAGGGGGAGATAAGCAGGGTTTAAGCCTAGAGTCAGGAGACCTGGGTTCTAGTTATATCTGTCATTAATTGGCTATACATTCTTGGATAAAGCATTTAATTGTTCCAGGAACAAAATTTCCCATTTGCAAATATGGGAATTGGAATGAACGATCTCTGAGGTACATTCCAGCCCTAGATCTCTTATAATTCCAAGACAAATATATTGAGTTATTAAAAAAATACATTATAATGGTTTCTAATGAAATGTTGGTATTCCATAAAGCAAAAATAAAGAATTACTATCAGTTCTGTAGAATAAAGGCTGTTTTTATGCTATAGAAACTGAGGATAGGAAGAAGGGAAAGGTTGGGGTCGAATAACACTTTAACTACTTGATAGGGACTTCATTCACCCTTGAGATCTTTGACTAAAAGGCAATCAATCATCTAGGACCAAGCATAATTAATCTCTGGCATAAATCATGGGGCACATTGGAAAATGATACCCAGTTCTCAAAACAGCAAGATTTCCAGTCCTTTGTTCAAGTTAGATATCACATCTTTTTCCTCAGTAACCAGAAAAAGATTAGAAGGTGGTAGTCCCAAAAAATAGGAGTTTCCAAAACCAATAAACCCAAGTCAGATACCTATGAAGACTTACCCGACAGAACAAAATATATTAAAGAAGCCATCCAGCAAAGAGGAAATGAAGCGAAACAGTGATTGCTGACTTAGAAAATTTATACTTCTACTTGTGTAAGTGGGAAACATTTAACCCCTTAGGGGTCCTTCTACCTCTAGAATCCTATTATTCTATGGCTTTATGATGTTTCCAGGTTACCTAACAGATGATAGGAATAGAATTATTTTTTTTTTTTTTTAAAGATTTTATTTATTTATTTGTCAGAGAGAGTGAGCACAGGCAGATAGAGAGGCAGGCAGAGGCAGAGGGAGAAGCAGGCTCCCCGCTGAGCAAGGAGCCCGATGTGGGACTCGATCCCAGGACGCTGGGATCATGACCTGAGCCGAAGGCAGCTGCTTAACCAACTGAGCCACCCAGGTGTCCCGGAATAGAATTATTTGAAAGCAATGTCAATCTAACTATAATTCTTCTGTTCATTCAGACACAGTCCCTTTGCTGAAGATTTCTTTGCTGGCCATAAATCATTTGAATAACAAAAACAATAGACTCAGCCCAAATAATTAATGTCTTAAATTTTCAGGTCATTTTTATAAAATTAAAGCTATATGGAAGAGTTACCAGCCTAAGTTCAATTTATCACATTTACAAATTCCAATGATCCATTTTACAAACTATTAATATCCATTGCTTTTAAAATCTATTTGTTTGGATAGTATTTTCCTTAATTAGCTAGAAATGCAGAATTACATCTCAGAGTACATTGTGATAATTTGCCTTTCCAAAATCAACTAGGCGATTGTCCTTCAGATAGTAATCAGCATGAACTCTGACCCAGCTTTTATTTACTTGGCCCTAATGAAGTGAAGAGTTCCATCTTTTTAGCTTTCCTTGGTGTTTCTTTGGTTTGCTAATATCTTTTTAAGTGGGCTTTTAAGAATGTTTTTCAGCAGTGTTTTACATCGTTAAATGCAAAAGATATGTATGAATTTGCATTTGCCAAGTTACTAGGCTAAGATAAAATTGGGTACTTGAGAAAGCTTATTGTAAATGGTAACGTACTTCAGCAATGATAATTACAGTAGTAATAAACATTTGGGGCAATGTAGGGTGGTGGTTAATAGCACAGGCTTGAAGGCAGAGCAACCAGGATTTGAGTCTTGCCTTACTTTCTACCAACTCTATGACTATGGCAACTTTCCTCACCTATGAATGCCTCTTTGATCTATAAAATGCAAATGATACCAATACCTATTTCCCAGGGTCATCCTAAGTACGGACAGTATTTGTAAACATCTTACATAATGCCTGCTCAACAGATGTTAATTATTAATTATATTACCTCCATAAATTCTTTTAATAGGAAGAAATGTACTGATCAATTAATTAATCAATAGATTATTGTAAGGAGTAAATGAGAAAATGTATGCAACAGACTTAGCACAAAGCCGAGACAATATTTTATTTCATTGCCTTTAAGATATCATCCATTATAAGGTGCATAATTATTGCATGTGCCTCCAAGAAAAAAAAATTCTGCCAATTAATTGTAAGACACCATCAACCATGGAACATATCTATATTGCAGAGAGATAAAATTCTGGGGAAAAAACGTACCTTAGAATTGATGGGATATAATAGTTTCAAATGAATAGTACGATGATAAAAGATGAGGTAGAAGAGGAAAAAGAAGAATAGAAAATTCTCATTAATTTCTCAGTGACCTCCGATCTATCTGTGAATTTTTCATTCATTTATATACTCCAAATTATAATTCTTGTTAGTAAGGAAGAAAATAAGGAACTTGCCAGAGAGAGCCAATAAAGGATCATAAAATCTGATCATGGTTAATTAACCATACATGTCCCATAATATTCATGGAGTCCTTGCAGGGAATGAAAATTCTTAGTCACTTGTCTCCCCTCCCATCCACGGCAGGTATCTCTTCTATAGCATCTCTGAAATGCACAGAAAATATTTATGTTGCATTTCATTCCAGAGCCCCTTCCAAGGGGTCTTAGAGTTGCTGCTATAGAAATGTAAATTCCCTTGCACAGGCTGACACTGGGGTAGGTGGGTAAAGAGTGGCAGCATGTGGGGGTGTACTAATCATTACTGCCAGCCTTGACGGGAAGGTGGGTGACACTTACTAGTTCTAAGTGGCAAAGGGGGAAAGCAGCTTTTGAAGTATAATTTAAGCAAGATCTAGAAAATAAATGACAGAGAAGAGGGAGACGAGCTCTCATTATTTCAGAAAACTTTCCAGCAGCTGCAGTAGGTGGAGGGGAAAAAGGAAGAAGAAGTTGGGAAAATGCAGGAATGCATTCAAGCAATGGAACTGAGAGAAAACAATATAGTTGCTATTTATGGGAAAACTCAGCAATTATTAAAGAATAAAAAATTTTTTAATCATAATGGTCCATCCGCCAGTCCTATTAAAACCTAAACTAACTTTAGAAGAGACAAAACATTAGAAACTGTCTAACACAGTAGTTCTTGATCTTGGTTGTATCATAGGATCATCCAGAAAGCTTTGTAAACATACCAACGCTTGAGCCTTACTCCCTAAAGCTTATGATTTCATTAGCCTTGGGTGGAGCCCAGGGAATTGGTGTGTTTTTTTTTTTTTTAAACTTTCCCTGGTGATTCTAATATTGAGCTGAGAATAGCTCATCAAATTCAACCTCTTCACTTCACAAATGAAAAAACAAAGGCCCAGAGAGGTACTGTGACCCACCCACAAATATACGGCCGAAACCTCAAAATAGAACTATGATTCTATGATAGATGCAGTCATTGATTTAAATTCTTCATTTCTCTGTACTTACACTACACATCCACACTCTTGCTATCGCCTTGCAGCAGCAAGAGGTGTGTAATGCCTCTGCCCTTGGACTTTGGACTTGGCCATGTCCCCTGTTTAACCCAGCAGGACATCCGCAGACCTGAGATAATCAATGGCTTGAAATGCACTTGGATGGTTGGGTTTGTCCTCTTGTGCTCATGTCTTTTGCCGTGAGAAGAGCAAACCCCAGTAATTAGTAACTAGTTCCTGATCTAAGGAAAATGAGAAACTCGTGGAGCAGGTATGAATGCAGTTAACTCAGACATGCATAAGTCAAAAATAAATGCTAATTATTGTGAGCCACTGACTCTGGGGTGGTTTGTCATGCAGCATTATTATAGCAATAGCTGCCTGAGACATTCAAACCCAAGTTCTAGTGTGTAGTTCATCACTGGACCTCTAAATGGCTTCCCATATAGAGGATATGGGGTACAATCTAATGATGATCTGTCAGTGTTTCATCGAAGACAATTACATCCCTTACACGTATAACTTATCAAACCCAGACACATAGATGCCAAAGGTTCTTTGTGATTAGCTATTCAAAGACAGAATTTCCCTCCACTGAAACCAATTCTTACTCACTTCTCTATTTCATTCACTCCTGAATAATTACAACTAACCGTTTTTGAGCTCTTACTATATAGAAAATTTGTTTGATCGTAAGAAAAGTGTAAGAGTGGGTTAGCATAAGTATAGCCATCTTAGCTTGGGCAGCCATCTTAGCTTGGGCAGCCATCTTAGCTTGGGCAGCCATCTTAGGCCCAAAGGCTGAACTTTCCTCTCCCTGCTTTAGTTCCAGGGACCCCCTCCCTGTTTTAGTTCTAAGAAAGTATCCCACCCTGCAACACCCCGGCTGCAGCTAATCAGCTTAAACCACCAGGATGGCTAGGCGGATGGGGCACGGAGACCAGATGTTGAAGAGAGCTTATCTTGCTAAATCACCGGGGGGGGGGGGGCGCAAGCCAAAAGTATGTATGGTCCCTGAAGTGACGGAAAGTTACTGTGAGTTGGATGTTTTTTAAAAATGCTATATAAACCCTTGGCTTTGAGTGCTCAGGGTTCTTGTTGAAACCCGCTGCGCCGGGCAGATACTTGGACCCCAGCTAGCTGGAAATAAACCTCGCTGTGTGACTTGCATTATCGAGAATGTTCTCTGTCTGAATGAGGGGTGGTCGACTCCGTACCCTAACAAAAAGAAAACCCCATTTTACAGATAAGGAAATTAACTCACGGTGAGATAAATGATGCACCAAGTCATACAGCCAGAATGGGAACAATAGAAGCTATCCCTTAACTACTATGCTATACTGTTCTGCCATCTTGACTTCATTTTTGTGATCAATGCACCTAACCCATATTGGCTAATTTGGCAGAAATGCACATAACTTATTCAAAGAAAATTTCTTTTTTCAGATATTATCTCTATATCTTTACTATTTTTACTCACTCTTTACCTTGTCTGACATATAACTACAGAGCATCTATAAAGTTTAAAAACATAAATTATTTTATATTAATGATTCTGTGCCCCATTCCACTGTGTGGGTTTTCCCCAAGCCAAACAATTCTCTAACACCAGCTGGGTATCCTACAATTGAACTCAATTCTAACTATCCATCTGAAGATTGTGTCAGATCCCACAGGTTAAGAGCTCAGTCCTATAAGGTTGTACCCACTCCAACCACTTCAGATGTAAACCCAGGTTGCCAGCTGTGCTTCTGACCAACTGGCTATAGACTGGGGGTTCCAACGATCCCCTCCTTGTGTTGATTAATTTGTCAGAGTGGCTCACAGAACTCAGAACAACATTTTACTTAATAGACTACCAATTTATTATAAAGGATATAACTCAGCAGCAGGTATATGAAAGAGACGTGTAGGACAACATAAAGGAAAAGGGCAAGAAGATTCCCTGCCCTCTCCAGACACACCACTCTCCCTAAAAAACCATGTATTCACAAACCGGGAAGCTCTCTGAACCAAACCCTTTTGGGTTTTTATGGAAGCTTCATTACATAGACATTATTGATCACATCATTGGCCATTGGTGATTGAACGAAATCTCTAGCCCCTCTTCCCTCCCCAGAGGTCAGAGTGTGGGGAAGGTAAAGTGGTAGGGGTGGGACTGAAAGTTCCACCCCTCTAACCACTTGGTTGGTTTCCTTGACAACTAGCCTCCATTCTAAGGTTGAGGGCTTTCTAAAAGTTACCTTATTAACATAACAGAAGATACCTTTGTAGTTGCTGTCTGCACTTAGGAAGTCCGAGAGTTTCAGGGTCTCTGTGCCAGAAATGGGGATGGAGATGAAATAAATACTTCTTATTATAAAGCACAATGTCATATATATATGGCAATCATATAAAAAAATTGCCTTTCCAGAAGCTGAAAGTGCTAGCCACTTTTTTCTTAACTTCCCTTCCTACTAGGGCATGGGGATGTGACCTTGACTCTGTCAATTAGATGCTGGTGCCAACAGAGGTCTGTCCCTTTATATAAGGAAAGTGAAAGCTCTCCTGCAGAAGGCCCCATCTTAGCACACTTCTATTCTTTTCTAGGGACCACTGCTGAGGCATATAGCCATCCCCCTAGAGCCATTTCCCCAAAGAAAGCTGGGCATGTGAATATTAAGCTTTTCAGCCTATGTGGTGGGATCCAGCAAAAGAGAAGAAGGTTGGAAATGGCTTTTGTGTAACCCTTTCGCAGGAAGGCATTACTATTTCCAATATACACATAAGGAAATAGATGCTCTGAGAAGACAGATGATGCGCCTAGGGTGACACAGCTAATGAGTAGAAGAAAGAGGATTTGAACCCAATGTATGTCAGCTTTAAAAGTCCACATTCTCTCCACTATGTCATTATGGTGGTTTAAAAAACATGTTCACAATTCTTTGTTAGTTTTCATTCCACAAAAAGAAGAACTCAATCCCCCCCCCCCGACCTTGAGTGTAGGCTGGATTTGGTGACTAGTTTCTAATAGATAATGTAAAAAGGAAGTTAGGGTGCCAGATTTAAAACATAAAAACAGAATGCATCTTAATGAAAAGTGCAGGAATGGTCATCTTAAACTTCAAAAACATGGATATCTTCTTAAATTCCTTCATAAATTAAGGTAAAGAATAAGGACAAATCATTCTGAAAGAAACTAAATGAATGGCCCATATATTTAAGTGAAAGTCAAATATGCTTTCATAAATGTTTAATAACTTTCACATAATCTTACTAAGAAATAAAAATGTATTTATCAAATATGTATAGTCTTTATCATGCCAAAATCTGAATTACTGTAAATTTTTTGTGTATTGCTAAAACTCTAATTCTGAATTACATTATAAAAGTGATTCTTTCTGATATTGTTTTTATGTTTCCTATAATGAAAACTGGAATACACACACATAAACACACACATACACACACAAGCATGAACTATTCTATTTAAATTTTTAGTAGCTTTTTTTCTTTTTTCATGCCTACAAATGGTAATTTCTGCTGGCTTTTACTCCACTGAACTTTGAAATCTTTCTCAATATTCTGTAAATAAGAAAACTACCCTGGAACATTAGAAGAAACCCAACAAGAGGGTTGGTTTCATTAAGTACTTTATTAGACTTCGAAAAGTTATCAAAGACATGGAAAGAATTCAGTCACTTTCAAAATCATCTTTTCTTTCTCAAGAAGAAAACATTGGAAAAACAAATACTCCTTATTCAATGACTCCTCAGTTTGGGGTCTGGGAAGTTTAGAGACACTGTGCAATCAAATTTGGTGCCATGGCACACCTGGGTGGTTTCAGCTGGTTAAGTATCCGACTCGTGATCTTGGCTTAGGTCAAGATCTCAGTGTCTTGAATTGGAGGCCCACCCCTGGCTCCCCACTCAGCTCAGAGTCTGCTTGAGATTCTCTCTCTCCCCTTGCCACCTCCCCACAGTGTGTGCACTTTCTATCTTTCTCTCTCTAAATTAAATAAACAAAGTCTTAAAAAAAAAAAAAAAGAAAGAAATCTGGTGCCTATTTTTCTCCTGGCCCACTCTTCTTGAAGTTTATGGCCTATATGGATAATGAGACATGATCCTAAGAAAAAAATCCTTTCAGGAGCCAAAAAAAAAAAAAAAAAAAAACCCAAACAAACCCAAAATCAACTAACCAAAGTAATATCCAGAGAAAAAACTTTCCTTTTTCCCATTTCCTGACAAGTGAGAAGTACTGAGAACTTTGGGGTCACTGCCCTTCTAACTTCCCCTTCCTCCAGTAAAGCAGCATTACCATAAGATTGTTAAATTCGGAGTTTGGATTCAGGCCCAGGCCCAGCCTGCTAGCAGCAGTGAAACAAACTGGTAGGTGGCAGGAGCAGAAAGAATTCCTCAGATTGATGGTTACTGACTTAAAATCTGCATAGGAAAAGAGCTAGAGTTTGACATACCAAGTGGAGCAAAGGGGAGGAAAAAAAAAATGAAAATAGGACCAAGATTCCTGGAATTTGACTCTAAAGAGTTCTTTGAAGCAATGAGTAATGCTTTTTGCTTATTACCTCACTGACAGAATGGACAAAGATATATTTGACTGTACGTTTTTTCAAGTGGAGGGCAGAAATACACAGAGTAAGGAAGCAGTAGATATGATTCAATATGTTTTCTCATGTGGGAAACAGAGGCAGAAGAAAAATCATTAAATTTCCTTACTACCTATAGCCCATTGACAACAGGTAAAGTGACATTCCTCTAGGAACTCAACTACCTAAATGTTGACACTTGGCTAAGGGCAAAAGGCAATCCTAGCCTGAGTCCCCACACCCCCAAGATCCTATAAGCCTACTTTAACATGTAAAAAATTCTTTTGGAAACTTCCTTTATCTTTAAACTCCCCAGGATACATGTTGGCAATCATTCTCCAAGAATATGGCTCACCAATATATATCTAGAGGGTCTCATGATTAAGGTTTTATTAGACAGTAATAAATGACCTTTTCCCAACAATACCTAACCCCCTCAAGGTCCTGGAAACCTTGCTTCCAAAATTTCTTAGAGACTTATGCTATCCCTAACCTTTAATAAAATAAAATAAAATAAAACCAACTTTAATAATAAAGTCACCTTTTTGCACCAAAGACATTTCAAGAATCCTTCCTTGGCTGTTGGTTTCAAACCCTAAAGTCTTTCCTACATCATTTTCTAAAATAAAGGTACTGTGAACTAGGGGGAAAAATTAGGGATGCCAAGTTAAAACTGAATTTGAGATAAATATGAATTTTTTAGTATAAATATATGACAAATGTTACATGGGATATTACTTATACTAAAACTTTTTATTTGTTATTTATCTGAAATTCAAATTTGAATTTGAATTAATTTGAGTTGTACTGTAGCTGGCAACCCCAATGGAAGTAGCAGCGTGTAGTGTGAGGCACTCGATCATAAAATGCATTGTTACTTTTCCTCTCTCTTTTGTATCAGTCTCTCCGGGGGTGGCCAGTTGCCATTTTGTGAAGACCCTCAAACAACCCTAGTGTTGGGCCTATAAGGTGAAACACTGGAGCCTCTAAAAAACAAGCAGCAATGAGCTAAGGTTTCCTGCCAACAGCCATGTTCAAGCCTTTAGGTGACTGTAACCACAACTGACATCTTGACTACAAAGTCATGAGATGCTGAGCCAGAGTCACCCAACTAAGTGGAATTCCTGACCGATTGATACTGTAGATGATAAACATTTGTTGTTTTAAGCTGCTAAATTTGTACTAATTTGTTATGTATCAAAGATAACTAATATAGCCATTATCACCTAAGCAGATGTACTCTTATTCAGACTTCTGGACAGTCTTTTTGGAATTTAGTGAATCCTTTTGTTTAAAGGAAAAGTTTTGGCTCCTTCCACAGTTTGGCTATTGTGGACTGGGTGCTAAATGCAACTAATGAATCCCTGAACACCAGTCAAAAACTAAAGAGGTACTATACAGTTGCTAACTGAACATAATAAAAAACTAATAAAATAAAATAAATAAAAGAAAATGTTCTTGTCTTTTGTTTGGAAGTATCTTATTTCTATTGAAATATCTTTAATAGCACTTGCCTGTCAAAAGCAGATCAAATATAGCACTAAGATCTTTAAGAAAAATTAGATCAATAATGTTTTTAGAGACAATTTTAAGCAAAACCAACCAACCAAACAAACAAACAAACAAAAACTAAGTACATTGCCATATAAAGATCTGTAATGCGCCTTACAGATTGCAACATTCACATTGATCATGTTATTCGATCAGTGAAATGAAGTAAGATTGTGACCTTACTTTTATAGATTGAAAAAAAAAAAAATCCAAGGCTTTAAAAGCTTCAATGATATGCCCAAGGTCACACAGCTAGGATTCCAGCACAGATCATTTACCATCCAGTTCCTTCTAAGGTACCACCTCTCAAATTTGAACAGTGTCTCTGACACTGGTCATTGATCTTAAATGGTGTTCTGTCGCAGGTTGTTTTCAATATCAAAGGTGCTAAAACAAAGGGTGGAAAAATGGTCATCAATCACGTGAAGTCAAATTACAAAAGGAAGCTTCTCTTGACCTCTGAAAAATGAATTTTAGTTTTCCTCATTAATTCACCAGTATGGTTGACAATGCCATTGGTGGTCAAGAGTTGACTCAGTCATTCAGCAAGTCCTGTCACACTATTTGACTTGATATCTCCCATCTTGAAAAACTATCCTGGATAACAACAATGAATGGACAGATTACTGGGATAAATCTGCCATAGGCAGGAAATATAGGACCAAAAAAAAGCAAGGTAAAAAGTGGAATTCTTATATTTCCACTCTTGGGAATCTCATATATGACTCCTCATCTCCCTGCCCAGGAGCACTGGGTATTGCCAAAAGCTAAATTGTTTTAGTTGGTTATATAATTCAACACCAGTTGTTTAACTGCACTACTCAATCCCCATAAAGAGTCCATTTCAGAACCCTATTTTCAAAGCTGATTCCAAGAAAAGCTTTGTTTCTTCTGTAAAAGTGGTAGGGGAGCTACTTATAAGAAGAGAGGCAAAGCTATGAAAGTGGGTTAGTAAAAACATAAAGAGTAAATAAATTCAGGTCATAGTCATGAAGAAAGAGGAAAATAATATAGTAAGGGAAACCAAGAGGAACTTTGGAAAGTTTTGCATTCTTCTTACTCAAAGAGTAAAGAGGAACCAAAAACAGAGTAGGTGTAGATACCTCACTGCTACCTGCCCTGGCACGAAAATGAGAAAGTCTACATACAGATCAAGTGTCTTAGTTCAGGCTGCTATAACAACATACCTTAGACCGCATAGCTTGTAAACAAGAAATTTCTTTTTCATGGTTCTGGTGGCTAGAAGTCCAAGATTAGGATGCCTACATTATTGGGTTCTGGTCAGGGTCCTCTTCCACATTGCTGACTGCCAATTTCTTGTTATATCCTTATGTATTGGAGACCAGAAAGAGCAAGCAAGTTCTCTCATGACTCTTATAAGAGCACTAATCCCATTCATGAGGGCTCTAGCCTCATGACCTCATTTAATCTTAATGACTTCCCCAGAGCCCTACCTCCTAATATCAGCATATGGGGCAGGGGTAGGGTTTCAACATTGTATTTTGGGGGAACACAAACATTCAGTCCTTAATATGAAGCAAATAGTAATTAGAAGTGGAAACAAATTATCTATTATCCTCATCTTGAGAAAAGGTCTAAAGAGGACTTTGGGAAATAAAACAGAAGAATTAAGCTATGAACAAAAAAGGTAACTTGAACATACACCATCAAGAGGACCTCTAGATTCTATAGGCTCGTCGTTTCTCTCCCAGGTGCTAGTTAAGTCCTTGTAGCAAAAACAAAACAAAACAACAACAACAAAAAACCATAATTGCTTATTCAAATTCTCTCACCTGTTCTACTTGATAGCATGACTGCTTGAAACAAAGTCTCAGGAGCCCAGGACTCACTATCTTGTGATAGTGATAGTGATATCTATCTTGTGATATCTCACTATCACAAGATAGTGGTAGCTCACTATCTTGTGATAGTAAGCCCAGGACTCACTATCACCCCGAATGAGTTGGATGAAATGGAACAACAGCTCACCCTAGTCTTCCCTTATCCCAGGAGTGGAAATTGTCTTTACCCCAAACATAGAGAGTCAACACGAACTTACTCCTTTCTAACAAGGAGAGTGTATCAAATGGTCTTGAAGCCTCAAAGTTTCTGCCAGTTATTCTGCTCTCGTCTGAGAAAACTATTACTGGTAGATGTTTACCCAGAGGTTGGCATATTGTCTTCATTTTTCCAGGCCAAATTAGCCACAACTGGTTGAAATGGAGTTCTATGTGGTGGGAAGTGATCTCTGGGGTGACTTGGCTTGAGAATTCACCTGATAGGAATTATCTGTATTGCTAGTAACCAACTATTCCAATCAGTTTTCTTCTTCTAGGGAAATGGAATGCATAATATATAGAGAGAAGTGGCAATCCACTTAGTAAGTAAGTGGAAATAAACAAGGATAGAAAAAATCCGAGTCATCAAGGCAACTCAGTTTAAGTTTGTTCTTAGCAGTTCTTAAAACTGCTATGCTGGATGGTTGGGTTATGGACATTGGGGAGGGTATGTGCTATGGTGAGTGCCGTGAAGTGTGTAAACCTGGCGATTCACAGACCTGTACCCCTGAGGCTAATAATACTTTATATGTTAATAAAAAATAAAAAATAAAAAATCAAATTAAAAAAACTGCTATGCTATTATGAACATTTGAGCTGTGAGTGAGGTATGACTATACAGTTACTGAGAGGGTTTCTATCCTTCCCTTACCTTCTGGAATATGCTAATAGTAAAATCTCTATCATCTAAGATGAGATAAAAAATATATCTTTCTTTTTTTGCCACCTGAGGAAACTGGTTAAAAAAGAGAACTTTATAACTTTCAGTGTTTCCATTTTTGTCCTATGACTAGGAAGCTCTTAGCCAAATCTTAATGTTTGACAGTTATGATAACTCTAATGGTTGAAATTTTGTTCTTCAGTCCTTAATCCTTATTTTTATATGTTCTACATATAAGTTTCAAAAGGTGCCTGAAACTAGTTGCTCAGTCTTTGAAGAGTCAGGCAGCCAAGACACAAATACATCCAGCTTATCCAGCTTGCCTTCTCAAATGTTTTTATGGTGGCCTTAAAATGTCAAGGTCCTTGGGTTTTAGCAATTTCTAATTTATTGCACGAAGAAAGAAATTGAAGTAAAAGTATCAGACAGCTGTCCAAAGTTCAGACACAATCCTACATGAACAATTCTGACCCCAGACACAGATGGAGGACTGAAAAATCCATCAGACTTTGTATTTGCTTTTCAAAAGCTGAAGTAGAGACGCTACTCCCTCTTAAGTAGGAGAAATAGATATCAACAAGGAAATCTTAGCTAAAAACACCCCCAAGTTCCAATATTTCATAAATTTTATCTCCAGATTTTCAAAAGGTAGATGAAATGAAATTGGCAGGAGAAGGCCCCTACTCTATCTAATTCAATATATAGCATTAACCTCATTATTCTCTACTCTTCTTCTTCCATCACCTGATCAAATTAAGAAATATTTAGAAAAACAAAACTAGCAGCAAACTAATTGGCAGACAGCATTATACAGCATCCTCTCAACCAGCACTTCAAACAGCTTTATTACCTTCCTCTCTCTCCACATCAGTCCCAAACTGCACTCATTCAATAAAATATTCCTTCATTGAGCACTGTTTGTGTCCCACGCATCACACTAGGTACAATGAATCCAATATTGAGCAAAGCATGTATGATGCTTGCCTTCTTGAAATTTACATTCATCCATTGGTTCTCAGCTAGGAAAAATATTTGCCCCTATAGGGCCTTTGGAAATGAATGGTGGCATCTTGGGTTGTTCAATGACTGGGATAATCCACTGACATTTACTGAGCAACATACGGAATAATTTAACACAATGAAGAATTGTCCTGATTAAAATGCCAAAAGCTCTCTGAGAAATCAAGAATTATGATAGAATGTGTTAAGTGCTATTACAAGAGAAGTGCTAAACACCTTTGAGAATACACATCAGGGGCACCAATAGAGTTTGGAGCCAACCAGAAATAATTAAGCTAAAAGTAGACCAATGGAAGGGGTTAGCTAGGTGGTAGTGGGAAAAGGGAACTGAGCTTCAGATAATTTGCTAAAATTACTGAGTGGGTAACTAAGTATATAAATAAAAGATGAATGGTTCTTGTTTATCACCCATCTTTAGTCACTAATTGTTGGGTTAAGGCCAAAAATTCTATAATGCTGTTTAATCAAAAACATAGTCATTGGGTAAATTTATAAAATTTACATTATGTATTGCTCCAAGAAAGAGACTAAAATTTCTAAGAAGTTGAAGGTTTTACTATTTCTGAGGACTAGACCTGAAGCTTCTCTAGTTCACCATCCCTTTCTCTTTGTTGTGTCTTTGCACTTCATTCAATTCCATATATCATTTATAAGAGAGCAGGGAGAGCTTTATCACTCTCCAGTGTTCTGAGCCTCCTCGCCAATAATCAACCCAGAAGGGGTGATAGGCTAAATCTGAGTAAAATTATACCATATATTTATTACTGCACATCCCCAAGTACTTCCAAATTCTCAAATCTTTCTATTTGATAGAGGGTCTATTGATAGAGCCCATTTGACAGGCTGAAAACAATCTATGCAACAGAACCATTACCTTGCTTTACCCAAGACTTGTCAAATGTCCCAAGAGAGCTGCTCTCAGATATCACTGTAGGCAAGAATGGGTGTCCCTCAGGGCTAGAACCAGACACAGAGCCCAGCAATGTCCAAAATGTGTAGGTGACCTATTTGAGTCAGTTTAAACTAAAAACAAAATGAAAAAGAAAAAGAAAGAAAAGAAAATGCAGGTATACACTACTTCTTTGCAATCCATCTTCAGATAATTTAAGGGAAAGTCAAAGTAGAGAAGAAAGAGGGAAATGAGTTACATGCTTGTGGATGTTGCCAATATTTTATCTGATACAAAGCATCTGAAATATCCAAAGTCAAAGAATGTCAAAACTGGAAAAATGTTAGAGGCCAGTACAATTCAGTTTGCAGACGGGAAGAGTAAGAACAAGAGTGAGGAAAGGACTAGTCCATGCCACCATGCTGGTGCTGAGTAAGCCAAGACCAAAAGCATGGTACACAATGGTTAAAACCATGAGACACAGAGTCAGGAGATCTAGACTGATGTTCCCACTCAGCCACTTATTTCATCCCACTTAGCTCCAATTTCCTCCTAGGTAATTATAAGGATTCTAAAAATGCCTATATTGTAAGATGACTGTAAACATTAAATAAGACATGCACATAGAGTACTTAGCACAATGGTTGGCACATAATAAGTACCCAATAACTATTAGCTATTGGAATGATTATCCATAGTAGAGAGCCACCCTAAAACACAAATCCTATCATGTTGCTGAGGAGTTAGCCATACTACCTGGGGAAATTCTTCTGTCATTCAGTTTAGCTCCATGACTGAAATAGGTCCTGAAAGCCTGAGGTAGCGATGGGGAATAGGTTCTGGCTACATTTCCAAATTCCTCCATATATAGCCACAAACCCTAAACCAAAGACTTCATCCTATTAGATTCATCCCAGCATTCTGTGGAGATGTTAGAAGATAAAGATCATCGTTTTTGAATGTGAAGAGACTGCCAATCACAGAAGACATTTATGCTGAAAAATACCTATATATTTTTTATTCTAATGATATCTTGATTATGGAATCCTTGAGAACAAGGCCTTGCTTTCTTATTGTCGGGTTTTGGACAGCCAGAAACCCATTAAAGGGCTGTGCACCTATCAAACTCAATGAATATTTGTGGAAGGTGAGAAGGGAATCACTGATTGGTCCTTATGACTTATTTTTTTCTTTTTTAAACAAAGACTTTATTTATTTATTTGACAGAGAAAGAGATCACAAGTAGGCCGAGAGGCAGGCAGAGAGAAAGGGGAAAGCAGGCTCCCTGCTGAGCAGAGAGCCTGATGTGGGGCTCAATCCCAGGACCCTGAGATTATGACCTCAGCCGAAGGCACAGGGTTAACCCACTGAGCCACCCAGCTCCCCCATGACTTGTTTTGTCACATGGGGTTACTTTGTCCAAGAATTCTGTGAAACAATCATTCAACAGGACCTTCTACCCTTCTACCCTTGAATGGGTGGTAACAATAGCCAACATGAAGTATTTTCAACTCAAGCAATGGGCAATGGGCAACCAGTTAATATTATTCTTCACAACAACTCTGGGAAGAAAAAAAAATTATCATTTCCATTTTATAAATGGGAAAACTGAGGTTTAGAGAGTTTAAATAATTCACTCAAGTTCACACAAGTAGTATGTAATGACGCCAGGATCAGGTCCAGGAATCTTGGGCTCTTAACATTCAATCTTATGTGTTTTTTTTTAAATAATTTTTTTATTATGTTATGTTAGTCACCATATAGTACATCATTAGTTTTTGATGTAGTGTTCCATGATTTCTTGTTTGCGTATAACACCCAGTGCTCCATGCAATACAATCCTCCTTAATATCTATCACCAGGTTCACCCATTGCCTTACCACTCTCCCTTCTAAAACTCTCAGTTTGATTCCGAGTCCATAAACTCCCATGGTTCATCTCCCCCTCTGATAACCACCCCCTTCATTTCCCCTTCCTTCTCCATGTTATTCCTTATGTTCCACAAAAAAGTGAAACCATATGATAATTGTCTTTCTCTGTTTGACTTACTTCACTTAGCATAATCTCCTCCAGCTCCATCCATGTTGATGCAAATGTTGGGTATTCATCTTTTCTGATGGCTAGTAATAATCCATTGTATATATGGACCACATCTTCCTTATCCATTCTTCTGTTGAAGGGCATCTCAGCTCCTTTCACAATTTGGCTATTGTGGACATTGCTGTTATGAGTATTGGGGTACATGTGACCCTTCTTTTCACTACATCTGTATCCTTGGGGTAAATACCCAATAGTGCAATTGCTGGGTCATAGGTAGCTCTATTTTTAACTTTTAGAAGAACCTCCACACTATTTTCCAAAGTGGCTGTACCAACTTGCATTCCCACCAACAGTGTGAGAGGGTTCCCCTTTCTCCACAACCTATCCAACATTTGTTTCTTGCCTTGTCAATATTTGCCATTCTAGCTGGTGTAAGGTGGTATCTCAATGTGGTTTTGATTTGAATTTCCCTGATGGCTAATGATGTTGGACATTTTTTCATGTGTCTGTTAGCCATTTGTATGTCTTCTTTGGAGAAGTATCTGTTCATGTCTTCTGCCCATTTTTTAACTTGGTTATTTGTTTTTTGGGTGTTCAGTTTGAGTTCTTTAAAGATCTTGGATACCAGCCCTTTATCTATAGTGTAATTTACAAGTATCTTCTCCCATTCCATGGGTTGTCTCTTTGTTTTGTTGACTGTTTTCTTTGCTGAGCAGAAGCTTTTTATCTTGATGAAGTCCCAAAAGTTCATTATTACATTTGTTTCCCTTGCTTTTGGAGACATGTCTTGAAAGAAGATGCTGTGGCCAATGTTGAAAAGCTTATGGCCTATGTTCTCCTCTAGGAGTTTGATGGATTCCTGTCTCACACTGGGGTCTTTCATACATTTAGAGTTTACCTTTGTGTATGGTATAAGAGAATGGTCCAGTTTCATTCTTCTGTATATAGCTGTCCAATTTTCCCAGGACCATTTATTGAAAAGACTGTCTTTTTTCCATTGGATATTTTTTTCCTGCTTTGTCAAAGATTAGTTGACAGAGTTGAGGGTCCATAGCTGGGCTCTCATTCTGTCCCACTGATCTATGTGTCTGTTTTTGTGCCAGTACCATGCTGTCTTGGTGATCACAGCTTTGTAATATAGCTTGAAATCAGGCAACGTGATGCCCCCAGCTTTGGTTTTCTTTTTCAACATTTCCTTGGCAATTCAGGGTCTTACCTGGTTCCATACAAATTTTAGGGTTGTTTGTTTCAGCACTTTGAAAAATGCCATGGGTGATTGGGATGGCACTGAAAGTATAGACTGCTCTGGGCAGCATAGACATTTTAACAATGTTTATTCTTCTGATCCATGAGCATGGAATGTTTTTTCATCTTTTTGTGCCTTCAGTTACTTTTATGAGCATTCTGTAGTTTCTAGAGTAGAGATCCTTCACCTCTTTGGTTAGGTTTATTCTATGGTATCTTGTGATTTTTGGTGCTATTGTAAATGGAATAGATTCCCTAATTTCTCTTTCTAAAGTTACATTGTTAGTGCATAGAAAAACAACTGATTTCTGTGCATTGATTTTGTATCCTGCCACATTACTGAATTGCTGTATGAGTTCTAATAATTTGGGGATGGAGTCTTTTGGGTTTTTCACATGACAGTATCCTGTCATCTGTGAAGAGAGAGAGTTTGACTTCTTCTTTGCCAATTTGAATACATTTTGTTTCTTTTTGTTGTTTGACTGCTATTGCTAGGACTTCCAGTACTATGTTGAGTAATAGTGTTGAGAATGGGTATCCTTACCATGTTCTTGACCTTAAGTAAAAGGCTCTCAGCTTTTCCCCATTGAGAATGCTATTCACTGTGGGCTTTTCCTGGATGGTTTTTATGAAATTGAAGAATGTTCCCTCTATCCCTACACTCTAAAGAGTTTTAGATAGAAAAGGATGCTACATTTAGTCAAATGCTTTTTCTGCATCAATAGAGAGGACCATGTGATTCTAGTCTCTTCTCTTATTTATGTGTTCTATCACGTTGATTGATTTGCGAATGTTGAACCACCCTTGCATCCCAGGGATAAATCCCACCTGGTCGTAAAGGATAATCCTTTTAATGGTTTGCTGGATCCTATGAGCTAGGATCTTGTTGATAATTTTGGCATCCATATTAATCAGGGATATTGATCTGTAATTGTCCTTTTTGATGGGGTCTTTGCTTGGTTTGGGGATCGAGGTACTGCTGTGTGAATGAATTTGGAAGTTTTCCTTCTGCTTCTATTTTGTGAAACAGCTTCAAGAGAATAGGTATTATTTCTTATTTGAATGCTTGATAGAATTCCTCAGGGAATCCATCAGGCCCCAGACTCTTGTTTTTTGGGAGCTTTTTGATCACTGCTTCAATCTCTTTACTGGCTATTGGTCTATTCATGTTGTCAATTTCTTCCTGTTTCAGTCTTGGTAGTTTATAGGTTTCCAGGAAGGCACCCATTTCTTCTAAGTTGCTTAATTTATTGGCATGTAGTTGCTGATAATAATTTCTAAGAACTCTATTTCCTTGGGGTTAGTTGTGATCTCTCCCCTTCAATCATAATTTTATTAATTTAGGTCCTTTCTCTTTTCTTTTGGATAAGTCTGGCCATGGTTTATCAATCTTATTCATTCTTTCAATGGACTAGCTTATAGTATCATTGATCTGCTCTACTGTATTTCTGGTTTCTAATTCATTGATCTTTGCTCTAATCTTAATTATTTCTCTTCTAATGTGTGGCTTAGGCTTTACTTGTTGTTCTTTCTCCAGTTCTTTAAGGTGTAAAGTTAATTTGTGTATACGGGATTTTTCTATTTTTTTGAGTGAGGCTTGGATAGCTATGTATTCCCCCTCTAGGACCACCTTTGCAGTATCCCATAGGTTTTGGACCAATGTGTTTTCATTCTCATTGGTTTCCATAAATTGTTTAAGTTCTCCTTTGATTTTCTGGTTGACCTAAATATTCTTAAGCAGGATGTTATTTAGCTTCCAAGTGTTTGAATTTCTTCCAAATTTTTTCTTGTGATTGAGTTCTAGATTCACAGTATTATGGACTGAGAACATCCAGGGAATAATCTGTCTTTTGGTATCAGTTGAAAGATGATTTGTGACCCAGCACGTGGTCTATTCAGTAGACCGCTCTATTCGGTAGAGTATTCTGTTGCTTTAGGGTGGAATGTTCTGTATATATCTATGAGATCCATCTGGTCCAGTGTGTCATTCAAAGCTCTTGTTTCTTTGTTGATTTTCTGCTTATCATCTATTGCTGAGAGTGGAGTGTTGAGGTCTCCTACTATTAGCGTATTATTATCTTTATTTTGGTTAACAGTTGGCATATGTAGTTGGCTGGTCCCATCCTGGGGGCATAGATATTTACAATTGTTAAATCCTCTTGTTGGATAGATCCTTTAGCATGATATAGTGTCCTTCTGTATCTCTAACTACAGTCTGTAGCTTAAAATCTAATTTTTTTAAATTTTTTAATTTTTTAATAAATATATAATATATTTTTATCCCCAGGGGTACAGGTCTGTGAATCACCAGGTTTACACACTTCACAGCACTCACCATAGCACATACCCTCCCCAATGTCCATAACCACACCACCCTTTCCCAATCCCCCCCCCAGCAACCCTCAGTTTGTTTTGTGAGATTAAGAGTCACTTATGGTTTGTCTCCCTCCCGATCCCATCTTGTTTCATTTATTCTTCTCCTACCCCCCTAACCCCCCATGTTGCATTTCCACTTCCTCATATCAGGGAGATCATATGATAGCAGTCTTTCTCCAACTGACTTATTTCACTAAGCATAATACCCTCTAGTTCTATCCACGTCGTCGCAAATGGCAAGATTTCATTTCTTTTGATGGCTGCATAGTATTCCATTGTATATATATACCACCTCTTCTTTCTCCATTCATCTGTTGATGGACATCTAGGTTCTTTCCATAGTTTGGCTATTGTGGACATTGCTGCTATAAACATTCGGGTGCACGTGCCCCTTCGGATCACTACGTTTGTATCTTTAGGGTAAATACCCAGTAGTGCAATTGCTGGGTCATAGGGTAGCTCTATTTTCAACTTTCTGAGGAACCTCCATGCTGTTTTCCAGAGTGGTTGCACCAGCTTGCATTCGCACCAGCAGTGTAGGAGGGTTCCCCTTTCTCCGCATCCTCGCCAGCATCTGTCATTTCCTGACTTGTTAATTTTAGCCATTCTGACTGGCCTGAGGTGGTATCTCATTGTGGTTTTGATTTGTATTTCCCTGATGCCGAGTGATGTGGAGCACTTTTTCATGTGTCTGTTGGCCATCTGGATGTCTTCTTTACAGAAATGTCTGTTCATGTCTTCTGCCCATTTCTTGATTGGATTATTTGTTGTTTGCATGTTGAGTTTGCTAAGTTCTTTATAGATTTTGGATACTAGCCCTTTATCTGATATGTCGTTTGCAAATATCTTCTCCCATTCTGTCAGTTGTCTTTTGGTTTTGTTCACTGTTTCCTTTGCTGTGCAAAAGCTTTTGATCTTGATGAAGTCCCAGTAGTTCATTTTTGCCCTTGCTTCCCTTGCCTTTGGCGATGTTCCTAGGAAGACGTTGCTGCGGCTGAGGTTGAAGAGGTTGCTGCCTGTGTTCTCCTCAAGGATTTTGATGGATTCCTTTCTCACATTGAGGTCCTTCATCCATTTTGAGTCTATTTTCGTATGTGGTGTAAGGAAATGGTCCAATTTCATTTTTCTTCATGTGGTCGTCCAATTTTCCCTAAACCATTTATTGAAGAGGCTGTCTTTTTTCTTTTCTTTTTTTTTTTAATTTATTTATTTGACAGACAGAGATCACAAGTAGGCAGAGAGGCAGATGGAGAGAAAGGGGGAAGCAGGCTCCCCGCCGAGCAGAGAGCCCGATGTGGGGCTCGATCTCAGGACCCTGGGATCATGACCTGAGCTGAAGGCAGAGGCTTTAACCCACTGAGCCACCCAGGTGCCCCGAGGCTGTCTTTTTTCCATTGGATATTCTTTCCTGCTTTGTCGAAGATTAGTTGACCATAGAGTTGAGGGTCTATTTCTGGGCTCTCTATTCTGTTCCATTGATCTATGTGTCTGTTTTGTGCCAGTACCATGCTGTCTTGATGATGACAGCTTTGTAATAGAGCTTGAAGTCCAGAATTGTGATGCCACCAACTTTGGCTTTCTTTTTCAATATTCCTTTGGCTATTCGAGGTCTTTTCTGGTTCCATATAAATTTTAGGATTATTTGTTCCATTTCTTTGAAAAAAATGGGTGGGATTTTGATAGGCATTGAATTAAATGTGTAGATTGCTTTAGGTAGCATAGACATTTTCACAATATTTGTTCTTCCAATCCAGGAGCATGGAACATTTTTCCATTTCTTTGTGTCTTCCTCAATTTCTTTCATGAGTACTTTATAGTTTTCTGAGTATAGATTCTTAGCCTCTTTGGTTAGGTTTATTCCTAGGTATCTTATAGTTTTGGGTGCAATTGTAAATGGGATTGACTCCTTAATTTCTCTTTCTTCTGTCTTGTTGTTGGTGTAGAGAAATGCAACTGATTTCTGTGCATTGATTTTATATCCTGACACTTTACTAAATTCCTGTACAAGTTCTAGCAGTTTTGGAGTGGAGTCTTTTGGGCTTTCCACGTATAGTATCATATCATCTGTGAAGAGTGATAGTTTGACTTCTTCTTTGCCGATTTGGGTGCCTTTAATTTCTTTTTGTTGTCTGATTGCTGAGGCTAGGATTAAAATCTAATTTGATATGAGAATTGCTACCCCAGCTTTCATTCGAGGTCCATTGGAATGAAAAATGCTTCTCCATGCCTTTACTTTCAGCCTGGATATATCTTTAGGTTCAAAATGAGTCTCTTATAGATAGTATATGAATGGGTCCTGTCTTTTTATACAGTCTGCAACCCTGTGCCATTTCATGGAATTATTTAGGCCATTCAAGTTGAGAGTGATTATTGAAAGAATGATTTTATTGTCATCATGTTGCCTGTGAAGTCCTTGTTTCTATAGATTGTCTCTGTAAATTTCTGATCTCTATCACTCTTGGGGTCTTTCTCTTTTTATAGAACCCCCCCCCCCCTTAATATTTCTTGCAGGGCCAGCTTGGTGGTCACATATTCTTTCAGTTTCTGCTGGTCTCGGAATCTCCTTGTCTCTATATCCATTCTGAATGACAGCTTTGCTGGATAAAGTATCCTTGGCTGCATGTTCTTCTCATTTAGTATCCTGAATATGTCTTGCCAGCCCTTTCTGGCTTACCAGCTCTCTGTGGACAGGTCTGATATTATTCTGATGCTCCTCCCTCTCTATGTAATCTCCTCCCTCTCACCACTCTCAAGATTGTTTCCTTGGATCTAAGATTTGCAAATTGTACTGTTAATATGTCGTGACATTGGTCTGTTCTCATTAATCTTGGAAGGGGTCCTCTCTGCCTCTTAGACATGAATAATTGTTTCCTTCCCCACATTAGGGAAGTTCTCAGCTATGATTTGCTCAAATACATCTTCTAGACCTCCCTCTCTCTCCACCCCCTCAGGGTCCCAATAATTGTGATATCGGAATGTTTCATCATGTCACTAATATCTCTCTGTTTGATTCCTTGGGTTTTAATTTGTTTTTACCATGCTACCTTGATTTCCTTCTTTTCTATGATCTTATCTTCTATCTCACTAATTCATTCTTCTGCCTCATTTACCCAGGCAGAGTATCCAGTTTAGACTGCATTTCATTCATTGCATTTTTAAGTTCAGCCTATTGGATATCATTTCTGCCCTTAGATATTCTATATTGTCATAAATATTTTTCTCAAGGTGATATCTAGGCTTGAGAAAAATATTAATGAAATTGACATCTTGGTTATATCCATATCCATTAGTTCTGTGGCAGAGGCCACAGTCTCTGAATCTTTCCTTTGCTGGGGATTCCTCCTTTTAGTCATTCTGTTGAGGGGTGGTTGAGGGAATGTACAGAGTCCAAATTATTGAGCACAACCCAAGAAAGATGCACTTGTTTTACAGGGACCTTAGGGTTGTCAGTCTCTTTTCTTCCAGCCTACCTTCTGGGGGAGAGGCCTGCCATGTTGTTACTCAGGCAACCTTATTTGGACACAGTTGCCCTTCCCCCTGTCAGGAGTGGGGTGGGCTCAGTGAAAACCGGTTTTCTGAGGCTTTTGTTCTCTGGCAGCTTTCCCTGGTGGCTTTCCACATCTCTTCTGAGAGTCAGAGCAGAAGTGGCCATATCCAAACCTCTGACTCAGAACAGTAAGTTTGCAGTCTGCTCTTCAATGAGCTCTCCAGGCCATAGTGCCTCTGCCTGTGCTGCTAAAAACCACAGAGTCCTGGGCTGTGCACCCCCCAGCAACACTCCCAGCCCTTGCTTACAGGTCTAGGCACGTCTTTGCCCTTTGTGCTCCTAAAACAGCAAGCCACCCCCAGTTGGCATGCACACCCCTACATCTCCAAGTTTCCATTGGGGGGCTGCCCTAAAGTCCTTTCCCTGCCTCTACTGGTCTTTGAGTCTGTGCCCAGGTCCCAGAGTGGGAGGCTTTTGCACTCTGGTGGAGCAGGATTCCAAAGGCTCCCTTCCTCTTCCCTTTATCTTCCAGTATCTGCCTGCAGAATCATGACTCCCCACTTAATACCTTGAGACCAACCCACCATAGATATTCTATTTGTAAAGATCCAGATATATCTTCTTACATCTCAGGATGATTTCATGGGTGTCCAGAATAGTCTGGTAGATATCCAGCTCAATTCAGGGGACTAGTTGAAATAGGGTCCCCTATTCCTCTGCCATCTTTTCTCACCACCTCAAACTTAGGTTCTTAATGCATTTGAGTCTCTAAATGATAACAAACAAATTTCTAATTTTTCCAATCTACTACTCTGGCAAACTCTCAGAGTTCTGTTCCTTTGACTAGAACCCTTATCCTTAGCCAAGTAAGATATTGCAGGTTTTATTTTTCCATACCCTAGGTTTTCAAATATGTTTTCTTTTTCCCATAACCTAGGTTTTCAATGTCACAGTCAAAGGTGGTTACTTGAAAGACCCAATATAAGTCTTAGCATATGGGCCTAATTAGAACAAAGAGGGAATGCACTAACACTATTGACACACTTGAAAATTGTTTCCTCTACTGAAGGAAATGGACTAAGTTGAAAGTATGTAGTGCAAAAGCAGAGCAATGTTGTGTATTTACCAATACTTGAGGAAACTGAAGTTCAAACCCAAGACCAGACATTCAATATCATTATGGAAGGCACCAGTGCTGTCAAGTCCTTCCAAGGCCTAACAGCCAAATTAGCAATAAATTCTGACAGCCCCATCTATCAGCTCTGTTCAGCCATTCTGATGGCAACATCATGTTTCTTTACAGGTCCAAAGAATATACACTTGCAGAAGGAAAGAAAAAAAAAATCAACTTGATTAAATTTGGTTTTGAATAATTGGTTCATTGAAATTCTTGGGCTGAAGAAAAATGGCATTTTTAATTTATAGAAATCACTATTTGAAATATAGTTATGGCTGCTCAGAGAATCTGTGGAACTAAATAAATTTAAGTCAGCACATTTAAGAAAGCCATTAAGAGTTACCTAATGACAGCCCCTCCAATTATCACTCCAATAGAGCTGATGTGGAAACCTGCCAAAAGCCGGGCTCCTCCACCAACTACGGATGTGGCTGGCTTAATATTTGGGAGCCCAGACAGGGTAGATCAAGGCCTCTCATGCCCACCCAGCAAGCCAGGAACCTGAAAAGACTTATGAAAGAAAATTCCACATTTCGGATAGCAAACAGGGAGGAGTTTTTAAAAATCCATTGACATCCCCAAAGCTGCTGTGGAAGGATTCTTTCACAGACGCAAACTGCTTGTTTGCAAATATCCCCACTAACCTATGTGGGGTTGGCCTCCTGTTAAGTTACCCCAGCACCTTAAAGAGCCAGGGAAGGGCTACTCCAGATTCATCTGGTCACTAAGCAAGTTGGAACATTATTTCATATGATATCTGAGTGAGAAGGGAGAGTTCACACCTCTCCTCCAGCCTTGTTCATATTAATGTGGGTTTAGACTTTCTTATATCTCTGAATTGTGACACAAAATGCAGGTAGGCAGTATGAGAATGAAAACATCTTTAGGTCACTTGGCTAACTAAGGCCTCTGCAGATGAGTCAGGAGGTCAGCAGAGTCCCCAAATGAAAGGAATAAGCTTTTTTGTTTTTCTATTTTGCATGGACCAGTAAACCATAGATAACTGGTAGAGAAAGGGTATATGAAAGGGAAGAAATATTTCCCTTGTTTTTTAAATAGCATAGAATTTAGCTGAAATCAACATAAACTCCTACTTTTTGGTTAATACAATTGTATTTGATAGACAGGAATCAGGGTTGGGCATGGGGAAACCTGACTTATCTGCTGTTTGTGAGAAAAAAGTCTGTAGATATTGATCATAGGGAATGAAGAATGTGTGTGTTTTCAACCATGCTCTTGCAGACCTGTGCCGGGTTCATACACATGTATGATCCAGGACAAGGAGAGCTGAGTCTCACTACAGGCCATTTTGGTCATACTGAGTCTAGCACATTATATTCATGTCTGAACTCCACATTTTAAGAGGCAAGTTCTAGAATGCAGGCAGAGAATAACTGACAAGATTAAATATTTGGAACTCAACATACTAACATCAGCAATAGCAATAGCTAACTCATTCTAGAAAGGAAGACACAGCTTTGGAGAGAAACTTTTCCAAGGTTATACAACCAGTAACTGATAATGCAGAATTCAAATTTGAGCTGATATGATCCATGCTTTACTGCATGATGTATATTTGTCTCTTAGCCACACCAAGAGTGGCTTTATTACTGGGCTTAAATTTGCCTTTTTTTTTTTTTTACAGAATAAAACCCACGTATTGCATGGAGCACTGGGTGTGGTACATAAACAATGAATTTTGGAACCCTGAAAAAAATAAAATAAAATTTTTAAAAACCATATATATTCATGGTCTATAATATGATGATTTGATATAAATATACAGAGTCAAATGATTACTATAATCAATCTAATCAACATATTACATGAGAGCAGCACATTTTTGACCTGTACAAACCTGTGAACATCCTGCAATTGCCTTTACCAACTTCAGAAAACCAATGAAATCTGGGGACATGTATGGCAGTGATGAGAAAACTTTAACTCCTGTCTTGTGATACAATGTAGCCCATTTGTGAGGAGTAATTGTGAGGAGTAATGGTTTGAAAGAAATGAAGCCAAACTGAAAGATGGCCTGTAAGCATTTCAGCAAGCATGGAAATGACATCTGTGGTCTTATCAGACAAAGACCCGTAGTCAAACAGGCCTCCAGTTACCACTGTTAGGAAAACTCACTGGACACAAACTAGAATATGGTCAGAATTGGATACATAGGCAGTTTTCCCTGGCAGTGCTGTGACAGACACAGAAATTCACCCTCTTGCTGCAAGGAGAGAGGTTAGCAGACAGCCTCCAGCTGTCAGGTTCTCCAGGGCCTGCCTCTGCTCCAGTGAGCTGGCTCACTGAGGTCATGCTTTCCCAGGGTGCCCTGCATCCAGAGGCTAAGCCAAGTGAAATTATAAAGCCCTTACTCTTCAGCCAGGAGAAGGACATTCTGCAGGACAATGCTTACTCCAGCACTCCCCTCCAGGTCAGCCACAGCTTTGTTGGCCATCACAGTTTGACTTCTTCCTCTGCCCAATTTTGTTTGTTCCTTTCCCCCAAACGCATTGATCTCCAATAAATATCTTGCACCTCAATCTCCATTTCAGCATCTTCTGAAGAACCCAACCAGCAACAACTACCTCTTTTTGTTCTGTGACTTTTGTCCTCTTAATTATACCATCTTTTAGCCCATCATCCCAAAATAAGATGGTATAATTGGCTGAATAGTATTACAAGATGGCTTAATTAGTTGAAAGTTTGTGGTCCAACTTTCACTTATTGTCCAAAGCATGAATTAGTAGAGCAAGCACAGGCTTGGAGACAAAGCTCTGGGTTCAAATTCCCTGGCACTAACTAGCTAAGTGGCTTTGAGCATGGTATTGAATCTGAGCCTCAGTTTTCTCCTTTATCAAGTAGTGATATAACCATCTACCTAATAAGGTCGTTGCAAGAATTAAATGTAATCGCATATGCAAAGCACTTAATACAATGCCTGGTACACAGTAGTTATCTAGTAGTTGGTTATATATTGGTTTCTTTGACACTTGACATATACTTTCTTTGTACTCTCATTTACTTTGTTCCAGGTATTTACTTCTTATTTCTCCCATGAGAATAGCAAGGATTATGTTTTGTTTACTTCAGCTGAGTCTTTTATAAGGTAACAAAGTTGGATTGAAAGGTGCCCACTCTATAGTAGACAATTGAAACTGGGTTCTTGGTCTCTCACAGTTACAATGCCAGGTGTAACACTTCACTGCATATACAGATGTATAAACACTCGAAAGTAGATTTTGCCTTCTGTAAGCACTGCAAGACCAAATACATAATGGTTAATTACATGTAGTAGACACTGTGGTTGGCACCCTAATGTCCATTCTACCCCGGATAACCAGTCCAATCCAATCACCCCACTCAAGTCCCCCAGGACTTAGGAGGTCCAAGGATGGACACAGGTCTTCACTTGGCCCAAACAGATTGCAGAAAATAAATCATATTGTTGCTTAAGAGGCTTTCTTCTCTCTCCCAATGGGTGTAAAAAAAGGAGTATAATGCTTTAATTTACATGTAGCTGCCAGGAGAACCAGCTCCATGAGAAATCACTAAGCAGAGACAGAAAGTTCCTGGGCTCCTCATGACATTGTTGAGTTGTTGAATCACTGAAATGCAAAGCCTGTCCTTCATCTTATCTTCCTGTTATATGAGAGAATAAATGCTCTTATTGTTTAAGCCATCTGAGTCTGGGATTTTATTATCTTGAATCTACAGTTAAAAATATCCTAAGTGGGGGGAGGCAAATATTCAATATACAACTGCACCTTCCCAGGGTGTCTTTTATGCTTTGGGCTATATTAGAACTATTGTATTTTTAGCAGAAAGAAGCCATCTACTCTGATTGAGCTCCTCATTCATGCATTAGAAAATTGAGGCCCACAAAGGCTGAGAGAGTTGCCTGAAAAAACAGAACTCATAAGTAACATAGCAGGAACTAGACCTTAAACTTTTTGACACCCAGCATCCAAGCATTAATCCATGCATTCAACTGTATTTATGGAATTAACTATGTGCCAAGCTTTGTATTCTTGCTTCAGCATCATACTAATTCCCAACACATATCATGGAAATTAACTCTTACAATATTTGCAGTTTGAGGCAAAGGACAATACTACATGCTTCACAAGGTCCTATTATGGGAGAACTGTTTGTAGAATGCTACAGATACTCTTTATGCTCAGAAAATAAGAGTGAGCTAAAGAAGAGATGAAAGAAATGTCCAGCTGATGGGAAAGATTTATTAGATTTAAAAGAAATTCCACTGAACTTAAAGGAGAGAGGTATTTAACAGGTTTACCTGTGCCTATTGACTTTTTCTTGCTAAAAAAAACTATAAAATGTATTCCTATAAAAATCATGTAAAAAATGAAACTGAAGGGAAATAAATGTACTTTTATTCAAGGCATATATACCGGAGCTCAAGTCAGGAGTGCCACGGTATATAAACTGGGCTAAAGAATATTCATCACCAAAAGGGATTTAGGAGGGGAGAAGAAAACAGCTACCTATTTTTCAACAATGATACCAGCAAATGTTCATATAGAGTGTGTCAGCTTTGTTAGCATAAGCACCGCATTTTGAAAGCTGATGTTCCTCAGTGGCATAGGAGCAGCTAAACCCATTGTGACTTCAACTTTACCAGAAATACCTCAGTGACCTTGAGCAGGGCAGTCTCTAAAAAGAGATGAGCATGTGAGAGCTACACTGGATAGCACTGTCCTGAGTGGATCAGTCACAATGCTTGCCACATGCACAGCCCCTTCTGAGAGAAATAGTACCTCAAGTAGAGATGACCAGCTTCTGTACATAGGACTCTGGCCTCACTCTAGCCACAACTTTTTGAACTTGACCCAAGAGCAGCCCACTCCTAGACTAGCCATTGATCCATGGAAGTGGTTGAACATGAAAATCTCTGCCCAACAGAGATGCTGAAGATTGCAACTCTTGGGTTGGAATGGGAAGTAATGAGTTGTAAGCAGCACCATAATGATGACTTCATGAAGACATCAAGGCCTTTTAGCAGATGTCAGTACCTTGGGAGTAGTAGAAGGAAAGCATCTAAAGCAAATAAGGGGCTTACACCTCACTCATGGACCTCCTGCCTTAGAATCACCTCTGGGGCTTGTGAAAAATGCAGACTCCTACTATCTACCCAGAACCACCAGATCAGACTCCTGGCAACAGAGTCCCAGATCCTACCTACACTTCAACAAGGTGATTATCGTGCACAAAACTAAAGTTTTTTTTAAAAATATTGATCTAATTCAGACACTTTATCTTATGAAGAAATTGAGGCATAGAAAGGTCACAAAGACAAAACAAGACTCTATTTATTTACTTTTTCTACTGGAGATGTGGCCTCTAACTAATGGCTTCATTTATGGCGCCTGAGCATCTACATTCTGCTTGCAAAGTACTTCCTATGTTTACATTTTGCATTCATTATTCAGCAAATACTTAATGAGTGTCCCTTATAGATCAAATCTCTTTTTAGATTCCAGACAAACAGAAAGGAATAGAATCCCAAGGGGAACCTGGGTGGCTTAGTCAGGTGACACCTGACTCTTTTTTTGTTGTTGTTTTTGGTTTTTTGGGGACCTGACTCTTGATTTCAGCTCAGGTCATTATCTCAGGGTCCTGAGATTGAGCCCTGGATGAGGCTCTGTGCTCAGTGGGGAGTCTACATGAGATATTCTCTCTCCCTCTCCCTCTACTCCTCCACCCCCAAGGTCTCTGTCTCTCAAATAAATAAACAGGGGTACGTGGGTGGCTCGGTCAGTTAAGCATCTGACTTCAGCTCAGGTCATGATCTCAGGGTCCTTGGGATCAAGCCCTGTGTCAGGCTCCCTGCTCAGCAGGGAGTCTGCTTCTCCTTCTCCCTCTGTCCCTTCCCCCCCTGTGCTTTCTGTTTCTCTCATATAAATAAATAAAATCTTTAAAAATAATTAAATTAGGGACGCCTGGGTGGCTCAGTTGGTTGAGCGGCTGCCTTCGGCTCAGGTCATGATCCCAGCGTCCTGGGATCGAGTCCCACATCGGGCTCCTTGCTCCGCAGGGAGCCGTTTCTCCCTCTGCCACTCTCTGTCTGTGCTCGCTCTCTCTCTATCTCTCTCTCTCTCTGACAAATAAATAAATAAAATCTTTTTAAAAAAATAAATAAATAAAATAATTAAATTAAATTAACAAATAAAACCTTAAAAAAAAAAAAAGAAATAGAATCCCCAAATCTGTAATCAAGGAGCAATGTGTTGCCCGCACAAATGAAATTATAAACAAGATGACTTTCCAAATGTTTGAATCTCCCTTCTTTCTAAATATCCAAGTGTTTATGATATGATGAATGATCATTACATGATTAATAACAATCATAACAAAAAGAACCATAGTTTTCAAGACTCCCACTCCCCAAATAAGGTTTATCCAAGTCAAAAAGTAAATCTTGCTTGGGATCTCATCTAGAAATAGGTAGAAAGAAGCCTTCCTACAGTAAGGCCTTAGCTAAGGCAGCCAGATTTCAAACTGCTCACCCAGATCTAAGACCATCTAAAGTTCTAACGGTGATGGTCATTAAACATCTAATAACCACCCATGCAAAAAGAAGACCATTAGCTGTGCAAACTGGCTTGCAGCCAACAAAGGCAATCTGAGCACACTGTGCCTGTTGCTTTCATTTAAAATGTGTTTATCTCTTTTATTGCCTAAAGACCATCATGAAATGTTGCCAGCCAGTACAAAAGGGTCAGCATTTTTATGAAAATGTAGTACGGAAAGAGGTTCCCTCCAAAAAAAGAAGAAGATAAAAGAAACATACCTCCCACGGAGGCAAAGAAGAGGTCACAGATGAAGTGAGGTATGAGGGAGAGGACATGGGAGAGGCAGGCCTACAGGGCCAGGAACTGGAGGAGAAACTAGTGGTGACTCAAATGGAAGATTCTGAACACAACGGTGCTATGAAATGGTCATTCAAAAAGATACAAAATATGCTGCCATTAGTTCACGCATGGCTTGAAGGTGAGGGGGAACAGGAAGAGAGGGCAGGAAATAGCTACGGCCGGAGCTCCCAACCTCCACTTACTGACGCAGAAGAGGTAGCACAGCAATAAGAGTGCAGAGAAGAAAAGAAAGGGAAGGAGAGTGTTAGAAGGAAAAATGTAGCTTAATCCCTCACATACTTTCAGAGAAATCTTAGAGAATTTAAGCTGTCAAAGCAATAAACAATAATAATATCTATAATCTTTAAATATTGCGTTTTACAACGTACAAAGTGTTTAAGAACCACTTTTCCCCAACATGACCTCCCCACTCCATTTCTCCTTATTTACTGCCTGTAATTAGTGGGGGCTGATATCTCTTTTTTTTTTTTTTTAAGATTTTATTTATTTCACAGACAGAGATCACAAGTAGGCAGAGAGGCAGGCAGAGAGAGAGAGGAAGGGAAGCAGGCTCCCCGCTGAGCAGAGAGCCCGATGTGGGGCTCGATCCCAGGACCCTGAGACCATGACCCGAGCCAAAGGCAGAGGCCCTAACCCTCTGAGCCACCCAGGCGCCCCGGGGGCTGATATCTCTTAATGCCAATGGAATGGCCAGCACCTTGGTTCTCACCTACCATCTCCATACCTTTTGTTTCCCACTAGCAGAGGCCATAGAAGAGATATAAGAGCTGAGGAAAGAAGGCAAGGCCTCACTACATACAGTTTTGCAGAATAAAGTAGGAAAGCGTCGCTTTCCCCACCACATGCTCAGCAGATAGTGACACCAGAACAAATATTCCTAGGAAGTGTGGGTTGTTGGATAAAGCACTCAGCATGAGTGACAAAACCTGTACATACGAAGTAAATCTATGTATATGTGTGTGTGGGGTGGGGAAATCCCTCCATGTGATATAATAAATACAAAAGTCACCATCAACAAAGACCCAAAGGGCAAAAGAAATCAAAATGAAAGTCAGGCTGCTCAAGATCAGTGAACTATAAAATCCAAATATTTAAATGTTTAAAGATATAATGTAATTCCCCTTTCAATATACTTTGCCTCTGCCAAGAACATCACAGACTTCCTTAATAATGACTGATCAGTTTGCTCGCAAACAGAGTCCCACAGTCTGTACTAAGATGGATGTTACTGGTGGATGTCACATTTTCCTCACATATAGAAACTTGCAACGCATTAGCCTCCTGTCACCATTAAAATGACAAATAGCCATTCTATAATAAATTGTATTTTCTATAATTGTCAAAAATTCCATGCCTGCTACTGAGATGCTTTCTTCCTGTTTTCCCACTTAATTCTATTTTAAGTGATGCTATTAATGATATTTCTCTACTTGAAATAATTAGATAATCTAAAACTGAGAAATAAGCACTTTCCTTTCCTCATTGTTTTTCCCTCTTCTTTATCTCTAACAGCCCCAGGAGATCACAAACATTTGTCCTCAGGGCAATATCAGCAGTTAATGATTCATGTTCAAAGGCTCAAAGTTGTCTAATTAACAAAAAGCAATGTTTTATAGAAGGCATTTTGCTTTCAAGTTAATAGCACACACTATACACACACACACACACACACACACACACACACACACATATACTGGATTGCATGCAAGTCTCCAAGCTTGTGGTATGCTATTAATTCAAAACTTTCCAGCTTCATTTTATCTGACCCAAACTTCAAGGCATTAAAAATGCACCACTTTCATTTGTTCCATTCTGATTTACTGGTACCTTTACAGCACAGTTCGCACATCACATCCTCCTATAATATGCTCACAAAAATCACTTTTCAGTTGTTATTAAAATATGCATTTGATTAATGAAAATAATATTAGCATATTTTCCATGAAAGGTATTCTTAATAGTATCCCTCATTAACAAAATCAGAATCTTTTAAATAGTCCAATCATCCTCTTAATGTCACGGGTGCCATAGGCTAAGTATTTCCTTGATAGCAGACATTCGGTAAAACTTGTGGTACTTCATTACCATGACATCAAGAATTTTTGTAAAGAGGTAGAACTTTGAATGATAAATATTGACATTTCTAAAAATACTAGTAGCTCTGAAATCAGCAACAATCCAAACACAACAGAAAAAAATTTTAATAGATTCATTATGGTCTTAGATTTCAAACCAAAGTTAATCCCGAGGAATTAAGTGCTTGTTCTTCCACAGTGCCTTAGTACTCTTCATGTCCGGTTACTATAAGTGCTCACTTTCTTGTATGGGTCCATACTAGCATCAGAGATGGTATCCTTGTATCTTCACAATGGTTACAGCGTTATGGTTAAGAGCATATACTTTCAACTGAAAGCTGTCTTGGTTTAAATTTAGTCTTCATGCTTTCTACATTATGTAACTTAGATGAGTTACTTTAATTCTAAGAGCAGTTTTCCTATCTGATAGATGAGCATGAGGGCACTGATTCTCTCATAAAGCTGATGGAAGGAATAAAGGAGGTATATTAAGAGTGGCTTGGTTAATACTCACCAAACATTTGTTATGTTATTGGCACCCCTAGGATCCACAACCTAGGAATGAGAATATAGTAATTCATGATTTTTAAAAGAATTAATAAATTAGTAAGACAAGTACCAGTATTCTTGTTTATAGATGAGTTAAACCTGCTTTGGCGAAGTAAAAGAACATGCCCAGTGTCAGTCAGCTAGTAAATGGCAGAACTGGTTTTCAAACTTTCGTCCATTTACATCCAAACTGCAGCAGAAGACTTGCTGTCTCCTAGAGAGATCTCTGAGCTTGCTATTGGTTAAGACAAAGCCCAAGTTTCAAAACTGAACCAAGTAGACTTTTTTTTTCTAAAGAATGATTAAAAAATTATCAGGCAGAAATGTCACGGGCCTCTTTCCCAAATTGCTGCTAATTCATCTGCTAAGGAGCAATAGCTGTGAAATTGGGATTTTGTTCCCAAATACTCTCCCAAATGCAGAAAAATGGGGGACAGATGATATTCTGACAGCTAACTTTCCCACGTAAGTCTCTGCCACTCTCAATCTTTGTCAAAATGGGTTTCTCATAATTAAGAATCATGATTCTCAGAGGAAACAAGCAGCAACTCAATAGCTCAAAACCTGCTGAAAATTCTATTGCATATTGAAGTGCCCACACACTAAAGCCTTATGACTTATTTCTCCAATCCCAAAGGCTTTGCTTTGTGAAGCGAGCAAGAAAATCATCTATACAAGAGCACTTTAAGTAGGTATTCTCATTCCTCAGTGATAATTACTTGTTACTACCTTATACCACTGTTATGAAGAAAAGAATATTTTATGAGAAGGAAATGAGTTCATTTCTTAAATCTAGGTAGGTGAAATCTTTCATATTTGTTCATCTAGTAGAAGTTATTACAAAGATTGATGTTCTTAACACATACCTTGTACAGAAGATCCAGTTTTCACTCTGAAAGCCCTGCTACTTTACCACCCTAATTGATATGTAACTTTTCTTCACTGGTCTCAGAATTGAGGATACAACTAACATGTAAGAGTTTTCACTTGATTGTACTTGATCTATCTACATTAAAAGACTGCATTCTCAAAGCATATGCTTGTAAGACTTCTCTTTTCCTTTCATACCTCATAGTCATCAAAGGCAATTGGGTTTCATTCTCCCAGAATTAAAAGAGATGATATAATTTAAAATATTAAAGAATCGGGTATTAAAAAGTTGCCTGAAAAATATGGTGGGTGGGGTTCATGCATGCACTCATTAATAAGTAAGTATTAAGCTGCTCTGACATGCAGAAGCACGTCCTGGAGATAAGATCTTAGTGCTAAACTCCTCTTTGCCCTAATTTCTATAACAATGTAACAATATCTCTTAGACATTTGGGGATTAAAAACTAATTCTAGACCAATCTATTTGTTTTTGTTGAAGGCAACAAGGGAAGATTCCTAAATATTCAAGTTTCACAAAATATAACTCCCAGGTACCCTAATCTTAGAAGTCATTGGGAATTCAGAATAGAACCAAAGTTTGGAAAGAAAAACTACCAACTTCTTAATATCTGTTCTCTATGCCTTTCCTCCTGTTAGTAAGAAAGTGCCCTTATCCCTAAAAAACAAATACTTCTTACAGACTAGACTTTTCTCTGCAATAAATGTGTCTCTCTCTTGCATTATTTTCAATAGCATATTAACACGCTTTATCATCCATGAAAAAAAATGTGCATGTATGTAGGATTGGGGGGCTGGATTGCAATATTCCTTCCAAGTATCCACTACCTCTTCCTTAGAATGTCAAGCATACACACTTATCCTTTACCATATGAGGTACATACAGTGCCTTCTGGGAAACTATACTTGTCTACCTCATTGTCATTGTCCTTAACCATGTATCTTGTTTTGGCCAATGGAATGTGAACAAACATCAAATATGGCAAGTGCCAGCTGAAGATTTGAGACATGGATTAGTATAGTTCTATCTCTTTCTCCCTTCTTCTTCTATCAAAAGAGCATGTCCTATGTTGGGAGAGCTCTGTCAGCTTGTGTCCAGAAATCAGAAGACCCATGGTGTAGGGTGATAGCTGACCTCTAGCTACTGAATTAATGTAATCAAGTTCTGTTATGATTTTATTTGGTTTTTGTCATTGCAGTATAACCTCATTCACCTCTATCCATCCATATATCTCTGCTTGGCTTTTAGCAAAATTCTTGAAAAAAAAAAACTGTATATGAATACATTTCTACTTCACCTTCCATCTTCCTCTCAGTCCTCTACAATCAGGTTTTCCACTCCACCTCTCAATTACACTGAGATCAAACTTAGCAAGGTGTTTTCCTTATTTCCAACTCATATGATTATTTCTCTATGCTTGTCTGGCTGGACCTCTCAGCAGCATTCAGCCTGTTTGTCTACTCCCTCCTTTTTGAAATATTCCCATCTCCTTATTTCTCCTGACTTGTCTTCCATCTCACTGGCCATTCCTTTTCAATCACTTTTGCTACTTCTCTCTCCTCTTTCTAATCACTGAAATGTGAAAAGTTATCCTTGGTCTTCCTGTCTATTTACACATTCTCCCAAATGAACTCATCTGCATCTTGGTTTTAAATTATAATCTATATGACAATGACCATGACCTTCTAGTTCTAACCTCTCAGTTTACCTCAAAATTCACATATCCAACTATTTAACTGACATCCTCATCTGTCTATCTACAGGCATTTCAATCTGAACTTGGCCAAAAGACTCTTGGTTTTTTCTACCCTGTAGATTTTTCCTTCCCACAATTTTCCCTATTTTGGCAAGTGGCATCACTGTTACAAGATGAATTTTTCCCACCAAAATTCATATGTTGAAATGCTAACTGCAGTCTAATGACAATAAGAGGTGGGCTCTGTGTAAGGTGATTAGGTCATGAGGGTGGAGCCCCCATAAATGAGAACAGGGCTGTTATAGGAAGAGACACAAGAGAGTTTATTTCCTCTCCCTTCCCTCTGCCATGTGAAGATACAAGGAAAAGATAACCATCTGAACACCAAGAAGTGTCTTCACCAGACACTAGCTCTGATGGTGCTTTGATCTTGGATTTCTGAGACTCCAGAATTGTGAAAAATAAGTACGCATCTTCTGAACTATCCAGTCTATGGTATTTTTGTTATGGCAGCCCTAAATGACTATCACTATGCACATAGTTTGATTAAGCAAAAACCTGAGATTGGGGGCACCTGGGTGGCTCAGTGGGTTAACGTCTTTGCCTTTGGCTAAGGTCATGGTCTCAGGGTCCTGAGATCGAGCCCCACATCGGGCTCTCTGCCCAGCAGGGACCCTGCTTCCCCCTCTCTCTGCCTGCCTCTCTGCCTACTTGCGATCTCTGTCTGTCAAATAAATAAATAAAATCTTTAAAAAAAAACAAACTGAGACTGGCATGATATGTCTCCAAGTGAGAGGGTGCTTAAGACTGCCAGTAAACCACCAGAAGCCAGGCAAGAAGCATGGAACAAATTCTTTCCAAGAGCCCTCAGAAGGAACCAACTCTGGTGACATTTTCATCATGGACTTCCAGCCTCCAGAATGATGAGACAATAAATCTCTGTTGTTTAAGCCACTCAGTTTGTAGTATTTCATTATAGCAGTCCTAGCAAATTAATGCAAGTCTCCATCCTGCCAAATTTTTGGAAGATTCAACCTTTACCATTAGATGCATTTTCTCTGCTCCAACCCTCCACTCAAGAAATCTTTTTATGGTCCCAATGTGAAGGCCAAGCCAAGACAAAGAGCTGACTCGGGGAAAGTGAGTCTAGGTAAAAGGTCATCCTCTCACCAGCCTACCTACAGAGCCCACAGTTTGGACACACCACCAAACCCTTCTGAGATCCTACTACATTGTACATAACTAAGCTTAGGTTGTGGTCTCCGAAAAACTTGGATCCACCATCCTCCACCCCATTCTCATTCTCGGGAAGTTTACATCTCTCTCTTGCTTCTGCCACCTCTTCCTCAAAAGTAATAACAGAAGCTAAGTGAAAAGACTGCCTTCAACCAACTTCTGTGTTAGGCCTAGGAAAGACAAAAGACTTGGATGAGCTCACAACTAGAATCCAACCATCTCAAAATCAGAATACCAACCTAGCTATGCAGGAAATCCTTTAAGGGATTCAACAAGCTGCAAAGCAGAAAGAATTCAAGTTGTTTCTGAACACCCTATCATTTCTTCTGTCTTCTCCTATACTTTCTTCCTCCTTTACCACATCAACTTTGACCTTTTAGCAAATAGTATACAATTATAAGAGGTCAAATAGCATGCTCTACATTAGTAAGTTCCTTCAGCTGTTTTTATTCTCTGCTCCCAGAAATGCCCTACTTACTATACATTGCAAAGCTCTTCTGTTTCAGGAAATAAATCTGGTTGCTGCCTGATGGTACATCCATTACAATGCTGTTGTTCCTGAGAATAAAGGTGCTCCAGGGTAATTACATAAGAGCTGGGTAGTCTTCTCCTGAAACAGAAATACACAGCCCACTGTTTCTCCATTAATAAAAGAAATTTTTCTTAATAAAATGATTTTGTGCAGATGCTGCAAGTTGGGACCTTATCATACTCATCAGTAATCTACGGAATGACTCTAGGTATCATTTCCCTTCCTCATGAAATTACTTGGCATTTGGTGTTATAAAAGAAGTTAAGACGTATGTATTGTTGCTTTCATACAGAAAATAAATCTTTCAGGTAGGAATTAATGTGTATTTAGTAGTTTTACCTATAGATGTATTATAACTACCAAGAGGCAGGTAGTCTGTTGTATTTTATGGTTCCTCTTTCTAGTTCTAATAAGGAGCCATGTAATACCTATAAAGCATATGCTGCATCATTTCACTTAAAGGGAATTATTAATCAATATATAAGGAAGGGAAGATTACTGGAAACTTGCATGTTCTCCCACACCAACCTTTCATAGTGGGCATTAGTAATCTGCATCTCAATGTCACAGCCTGCAGGAATGAACTGCCAAAAATCTAAATATTATTCTTACTGTTCAGAAATAAAAGGAGGAATAAATTTTGTTGATTCTATAATAGGGAGAACTGAAAAGTTGCAGCATTTTTAAATTTAAGTGGTCCACATATTAGACCCAAACTGTTGTAGCATTTTTAAGAATTTCAAAATCCATCATCCTCAGCATTAAGATGAATTTCCAAATGCCCACATAACACTAGAAAGATTGGGAGTCATGGGTCTAAAGAAGAATTTAAAAGCCTTTAAATAAAAAATCAGGAATTATAAAAGGAGTTGTTTTTTTTATCATCAAATCATCTCTAAAGTATAAAGAGCACACGGTAGAATGATGAGTTTCCAGAGTTAACTAAAAATATATGCTTAGATGTTTTGTTCTTCTTTATGGTTAAAGTTTTACACTTAACAAACCAATTAGAATACAAGACGATTAGTAAGATTTTCTAACAACATCACGAATGTTAATAATAAGCATGGGTTTCAGTGCAGACTTTTCTCATCGAAATAATGATTTCAATTATTTCAGATTGTCTTCCGTGTTCAATACAGCCCATGTGCTGCACAGCAATGATCCATAACCATGTTTTTTCTTTTCATGTGTCTGGATATGAGTCCATTTTCAAAGTGATATTGATGAGATCTATGAGGCATCACTGCTTTGGGAAAATGTTGCAAGCTCTAATGATGTCAACGCTAGCTGCCATCTTTGAAATGACACAGCGTTGAGCAGTAATAACATAACTGTTGTTGTAATTGTGAAAGAATTAGACTGCCTGATGACTCCCTTCAACTTTCACATTAATACCCTGCAGACAGCAGAACTCTATGATCTTCTGTATTAGGGAGACACAGTGTTACCCAGAGGACAAAACTGTCTTATAAAACTTCATAATCTTCCTTCCCTTGACTATTTCTGCCTGACCATCACTCCCAGGATATTTGACACCCCATAATGAAGGTATTATTGTCCTCATTTTATTGGTATATAAATTGAGTCTCAGAGCTGTCATGTAACTTCCTGTGACCATTTATAAGTGACAGAGCCAGGATTAGAACTTAGGTCTGTCTTTCAATAAAAGCCATTCATTTTAGACTATTCTAAGCCTCCTACTCTATTTCATGTCATTTCATGCAATGTTGCAGATGGGGTGGCAATAAGCAGGACAGATAAAAATTATAAAGAAGCACGTTTCATGGCCCTCCAGATTCTCTAAGCCCAGATACACACCTCCTCTCATCAAATCCACTCTATGAAAAAATATATCTGCTGTTTAAATATTACCATTAATTCCATCTATAATCCAGATTTTAGAGCTGCAAAGGATGGCAGGAATCATTTTTTATGAACTCACTCATTTTAGAGATGTGGAGAGCAAACCAGGGAAAGGTTAAGTGGCCTCCCTGATTTCACAGTTAATTATCTTCAGAACAGAGGCAAAAGGTCTACCTGCTGACTCCCAACTCAGGACTCTATCCACTAGTACTCCTCAAAGGTGTTTTCCAATAGTTTTTCTTTACTCAGAAAAGGAAGGGATCTGACCTCAAAGGAATTTCACACATTAAGGACTAAGCAGAGAAAGCATATCGAAAGACAGAAACTTTGCATGAATCCCTTAAACAACATTCGTAGGTGGCTCCTAACCCTCCTGTGTTTAAGACCAGCCCTGCAGAGGGAACCCTTGGAGAGCACGGAGGAATCTGTCTCACATGACAATAGCATGCAGGAATGTCCTCTTTGTCACACCCTCCACACTCCTTTTGCTTCCTTTTAAAACAGCAAGCATCTCTTCCCTCTCTTCTTTTCCCAACAGGGATCAACACAATCATTGTATTAAGGCCCCACTGGAAGCCACCACTGTGTAAAAACAACAACAACACAATTTTAAATTGATCGTTTCTAGTTGCTGAAGGAAAAACAGACTTTTCCTTCCTGATTGTGTTCATTATCATAGATTCCAATTTGTCTCAAATTACAAGGAAAAATAGATTGAAATATATGGCTGGATCCCCAGGTGTAACATTTCATTTTTTTAAATCAATGTGAAATTGAAGCCATTTTTTTGTTAAGTATTTTTGGCTCCAGCCCTAAAGTACTAAGTCTATTATGCTGTGTTTAGTCATCCAGAGAGTTGATCATATTCAGCCTATACTTGTTTTTACTCTCAAGCTCTATGTCCTACATAAACATGAGGCTCTAAATATCTGTGACTTTGAGAGCTGCTGGCCTGTCAAAATAGCCGTGTGTAGTCTGCTCAGGGCTGGGTATTTCTGGTTGTTTTTCTAGGTCTGTATCTACAAGGACCAATCAAGGAGAAGGGTGAGACAAGTCATCTGGATACTCTGGGGCAGGGGTTGGGGGGGTGGTGGGAGGAGGAGAGAACGGGGACTATGGACAAAAATGAAAAATGGTGTTCAGAAAAGAGGGGAAAACCACGAGGGCCTGACTCTTCATATTGGCCAGACTTATCACTCTCACTTCATGTGTAATTATTCAGCTTCTGAAACAGTATATAGAGTTACATGAAAGTCAGAGCGAGAAGGAACCTGATAATTCAGACCTAAAATAAACGAAGTAAGAAGCTAATTCAACCTCTTTGTTTTATAAATGACACATCTGAGGCCTAGAGAAAGGAAATGATTAGGCCTATATCATAACTTACCTCACAGAGCTAAGATTCAGAGACATAAATTCTAACTCCCAGTTCTATTCTTTATAACACTGACATCTTAGTTTAGTTTCTCCCAAAAGCAGAGTCTGAGAAAAGGACTGGATATAGGTGGCTTATTCTGGAAAAAAAAAAATCACAAAAGGAAAAAAAAAAAGGCAATAAGGCAGGGAAAGAGGGAAAAGGAAGATACAGGATTGTTCTTGTTCCTTCTATGGGTTCCTAGAGCCCAATCCCACTGGAAATCCTCTGGAATTACAGAAAGTGTGTCTAAGAAATGTGCTTCTACAAGATGGAAGGCCAGGACACTTACGTACTCATCCCCGCAGAAGTTTGACCTCAGAGGAATGAACTACTCAGAATTTCCAGGTTGCCTATTCTGTGCTAGGCAAACCCTAGTTGAGAGAAAGCCCAGCAACTGACAAGCAGAGAAACACAGCAGGATCCTTGAGTTGAGCCACTTTAAGTAACTTTCCATCACAGCTGTAGCTGAAATCAGGCAGAACAAGAGGTTCTGTCATAAGCCACCACAAGGTCTACCACAAATGGTTTTAATATATGTTGACTCAAGCTTTATGATTGTTCTGCAAAAAGTCTCCTGAGGGAGGCCTGGGAAAAGCCACATGGTAAGCTTTGAAGCCATCTATCTCTGCTCCACGCAGAGAAGATCTATAGTTATCTATTTTACATGTTAGGGGCACTGCATGAGATTATCATTTAGAAGAAGTGGAAGTTTACTTGTGTATTAGTCAAGATTCTTTACTTCTAAGTGCATAAACTAAATCAAACTAGCTTAAGAAAAAAGAAGTTCATATAACTGAAAAGCCAAGAGCTAATATGAAGCTTTAGGCACAGTTGGATTCAGAGTTCAAACAAAGTTGTCTGGGCTCTATCTTATGTATGTATCCATCTCATTCTGTCTTACTCCATAGGAAATTTTTTCTGCTAAGTAAATGACAATGGCTATCAACAGCTCCGGGTCTACATCACACACTCTTAGCAATACCACCAGGAAAAGAGAGCTTCCTCCTTCTAGGGTTCATATAATCATAGAAAAGGAATCAAATGTCCTGCTTCATCTGATCCTCCCATGGACCAATCACCATTGCCTAGGACAGTTACTCTAAAAATTTAGCATGCATGAAAATCACCCAGATTTGTCAAAAAACACTCATAGTACCCTATCACCAGAGTTTCTAATTTAGTGGACTTGGAATAAGTCCAAAAAATATGCATTTTTTAACAAGCTCTAGATGCTTATACTGCTGGTCCAGGGACTATACTTTGTGTGCCACTGGTTGAAGAAATGAGGTACTCATAGTTAAATCAAGTCATTGAACCAGTCCAGATTATAAGAAGGTAGGGTCAGGGGAAAAACATATTCTTCTCCTTGATGGCAGGAGGGGCAAAGAACCTGTGGCCACCTTTAATATACTACAGGGGACATGATGAAGAGGACTAACATAAGGGTAATTGTATCTTAGAAGGGAACTGGAGAGAGAATAAAGAACCAATGTAAAGAGATGATGACTGAGAATTTTCCAAAAGTAATGGAGGGCATTAATCCATAAATTCAAAAAGTGCTATAAACTCCCAGAAAGATAAACATAAAGAAAATCCCACCTAGGCACATCACAGTAAAACTGCAAATAAAAGAGAAAAATAAAACAAAATCTTAAGTTGTTAAAAGAAATATTATCTTTAAAGAAACAAAAATAACACTGAAAAGTGACTTCTCAAAATAAGTGATAAGAGTCAAGAAAAAACAGGATGACACATTTGGAATTCTACAGTAAAAGAATTTATAACCTCAAAATCTATCCAGAACAAAAAAACCCTTCAAAAATGAAAGCAAATTAGGGGCACCTGTGTGGCCCAGTCAGTTAAGTATCTGCCTTTGGCTCATGTCATGATTCTAGGGCTCTGGGATCAAGCGCCACATCGGGCTCCCTGTTTGTGGGAAGCCTGCTTCTCCATCTCCTCCTTGCTCATGCTCTCTTGCTATCTCTCTCTTTCAAATAAATAAATAAAATCTTTTAAAAAAAATGAAAGGAAATGAAAAATATTTCCAAACAAGGAAAAAAATAGAATGGAGATAAAGCTGTACCCAGAAGAAAACTCTTTAGCCTTAGAATACATTTATTTGAAAAGAAGAATGGCTAAATACTAATGATTCAAGGTTCATCTCATGAAATTAGGTAAACAAATATCAAATTAATGCCCTCAAAGTATGAGGAAGTCAGTAATGAGGAAAGAACAAAAATTAATAAAATAAAAACATATTTGATGGAAAACACATTTTAAAAAGCCAAATAATGGTTCTTTAAAGTAATGAATAAATTTGATTAACACCCAAAAAGCTGACTAAGAAAACAGGTGATGACATACAGTTCTAACATCAAGAATAAAAAATGGTGACATCACTACAAATTTTATAAATATTAAAAATATAACAAGAATATATAATGAGCAACTCCATGCCAAAGAAAAAATTGAACGTTTAAAATAAACGCACCAATCCCTAGAAAAGTACAGCTTACAAAAACCCAATCAAAGTCCAAGACCAGATGGCTTCACAGAGGTCTACCAAACATTTAAAAAAGAGTTAGTATCTATCCTTCTGAAAATATTCCAAGAAACTAAAAAGGAAGGAACACTTTCAAACTCATTCTATGAGGTGATTATTACCCTGATAACAAAACTAGACAAAGACATCACACACACACACACACACACACACACACAAAGACAAAAGATGGAAGGAAGGAAGGAAGAAAGGAAGGAAGGAAGGAAGGAAACAAAAAAGAAAAGAAGAAAGGGAAAGGAAAGGAAAGGAAAAGAAAGGAAATTACTGGCCAATATCCTTAATGAATATAGTGCAAAAATCCTTGACATAATAGTAGCAAGCTGAACTGAACATTTTATTAAAAAGATCATACACCACACTCAAGTGGTATTTATTACTATCCTAAATAATCTACATATGCAATGTAATTCCCATGAAAATATCAAAAGTGTTTTCACAGAGATAGAACAAGGTATCCTAAAATTTGTATGGAACCACAAAAGATACCAAATAGCCAAAGCAATCTTTTTTTTTTTTAGAAAAAAAAATTTTTTAAAGATTTTATTTATTTATTTGACAGACAGAGATCACAAGTAGGCAGAGAGGCAGGCAGAGGGAGAGAGAGGAGGAAGCAGGCCCCCCACTGAGCAGAGAGCCCAATATGGGGCTCGATCCCAGGACCCTGGGATCATGACCCGAGCCGAAGGCAGAGGTTTTAACCCACTGAGCCACCCAGGCGCCCCTAGCCAAAGCAATCTGGAGAAAGAAGAAAAACTCTGGAAGTATCATGCTCCTGATTTCAAACTATACTACAAAGTATAGTATTGGCATTAAAACAGATCAATGGAATAGAAGAGAGCCCAGAAATAAATCCACAATTATATGGTCAATTAATTTATGACAAAGGAGGTAAGAATATACAATGGTACACACATGAAATGAATAGACTACATATGTCAATAATATTTCCTTTTTAAAAGATTTATTTATTTATTTATTTATTTATTTGAGAGAGAGAGAAAGAGAGAGAGAGACTGTGAAGGGGGAAGGGTAGGAGAGGGAGAGAGCGTCTCAAGTGGACTCCGTTGCTGAGCATGGAGTCTGACCTGGGGCTCAATCCTATGACCCTGAGATCACAACCTAAACCAAAACTAAGAGTTGGACGTTTAACCGACTGTGCCACCTAGGTGCCCCAGTAATTTTTCTATTTAAAAAAAAGCAACTCAGAAAAAAAGCCCACCCAAGAAGAAATGAAAAGAATAATATTTCCCCATTTTTTTCAAAAATTGAACCCATAGTTTATAGTCTTTCTACACAGAGATCTCCAGGCCCTGTTGAATTTTTATAAACATTTAATGAAGAAATAATACTGCTCTTACACAAGCTCTAGAAAAAGTGACAAATAGTAACTCATTAGGCCAACCTAATATTATCCCAAAAGTCACACACAAAAAGAAATACAAGTCAATCTCTGTTAATAATATAAACAAACAGGGGCCTCTGGTATTTGAGTCAGTTAGGCGACCAGCTCTTGGTTTCAGCTCAGGTCATGATTTCATGGTCATGGGATTGAGCCTGGGAGGGGCTCTGCACTCAGCAGGGAGTCTGCTTTGGATTCTTTCTTCATGTCCCTCCTGCTCCTGCTCCTGCTCCTGCTCTTTCTCTCTCAAATAAATAAATTAAATATTTTTTGAAAAAGAATATAAATGCATATATTCTAAGAAATATTAACAAACTGAATCCAGCCACTCATAAAAAGGCTACTGCATTATTATCAATTTGAATTTCTCCCAGAAATGCAAGAATGGTTTAACTTTCAAGATATTAATCCATAAAACTCACCATATTAACAAAACAAAACAAAATCATATGATCATCTCAACAGACGCAGATAAACTTTTTATAAAATTCACTATTTAAGACAAAAACTCAATACACTAGGAATAAAAAGAAATCTCCTTAATCTGACAAATGTTATCTACCCCTCCCCCCCAAAAAAGTAGGGGGGGGGAGAAACTACAATAAACATTACACTTACTAGTAAAATACTGAAAGTTTTCCTCTGAAATCAATGAGATAGGATTTCTGCTAATATCACTTTTACCCAGCATTGTGTCTGATGTCCTAGCCACAGCGATAAGGCAGAGGGAAAAGGTATCATAATTGAAAAGGAAGAAATAAAAACTGTTCTATGCAGATAACATGACCAAGTACACAGAAAATTCAAGCAAGTTTGTGAAATTTGAAAATTACTTTATGAATTTAGAAAGTTCATTGGAAACAAGATTAGTATAAAAAATCTATTTCAGGGACGCCTGGGTGGCTCAGTGGATTAAGCCTCTGCCTTTGGCTCAGGTCATGGTCTCAGGGTCCTGGAATCGAGCCCTGCATCGGGCTCCCTGCTCAGTGGGAGCCTGCTTCCCTCCTCTCTCTCTGCCTGCCTCTCTGCCTACTTGTGATCTCTCTCTGTCAAATAAATAAATAAAATCTTTAAAAAAAATCTATTTCACTTTTATCCATAAAACAATATTAGAGAAATAAACCATACAAACAAGACTACTTAAAATAGCAGCCCCCCAAAATCAAATATTTAGAAATAAGTCTATTAGAAAATGAGCAATCATGCAAAACTATACAACATTATTAATGTGGAGGAAGGAAAATACAACTTCAAACCCCTCTAGCCATCCTGTCCCACCGAACTGGGGGAAACTGAGAAGACCTTGTGACATTCACAGCCCAGGGACACAGGCTGGCTAAAAGACTAAGACTTAATCATAAGACTAAAGAACACTTCCCCTTTGCCATGCCTTACCACCACACCAATAAAGATCTATTTACCTAAGTTCCTTTTACCCAGTGCACCATTTCAGGCTGTTCACACAATGTCAGAAGGCATACTAAAGACAGAAAGCACAGTATGAAGAGACAGAGCTAGCACCAGAATCAGACTTGATATGATAAATGTGCTGGAATTATTAGATCACAAATTTAAAACACTGTGATTACTATTTTAAAAACTGTAATGGAAGAAGTAGACAACCTTCAAGAATAGATGGTTAATGTAAGCAGAGAGATGGAAATTCAAAGAAAAAATTTAAAAATGCTAAAGATCAAAAACACTGTAACAGAAATGAAGAATGCCTTTGATGGGTTCATTAGTAGACTAACAACACCAAAAAATTTCCTGCAACTAAACAGTTATTTTAGCAAGGTTGCAGGATTTAACATTAATATATAAAAGTCAATCATTTTCCTATACATCAGCAATGAACAAGTGGACTTTGAAATGAAAAATAATGCCATTTACATCAGCATCCCCACAAATGAAATACTTAGGTGTAAATCTAACAAAATATATACAAGATTTATATGAGATACACTATGCAACTCTGATGAAAGAAATCAAAGAACTAAATAAGTGGAGAGATATTCCATGTTTATAGATAGGAAGACTTAATATTGTTAAAACGCCAGTTCTTCCCAAATTGATATATAGATTCACAGCAATCCCAACCAAAATCTCAACTAGTTTGTAGATATTGACAAACTGATTCCAAAATTTATATGGAGAAACAAAGATTCAAAAGAGAGAATATAACACTAAGGAATAACGAAGTCAGAGGACTGAAATTACCCAACCTAAAGACTTTCTATAAAGCTACAACAATCAAGACAGTGTTGAACCAACTAAAGAATAGACAAATATATCACTGCAACAGAAGAGAGGGCCCATAAATAGACAAACATAAGTATAGTCAACAGATCTTTAACCAATAATACAATGGAGAAACAATAGTTTTTTCAACAAATGATGCTGGAACAACTGAACATCACACACCAAAAATACAAAAATCTTGGGGTGCCTGGGTGGTTCAGTCTGTTAAGCATCTGACTCTTGATCTCAGCTCAGGTCTTGATCTTAGAGTCATGAATTCAAGCCCAGCTTTGGGCTCCATGCTGAACTTGGAGCCTACTTAAAAAAAAAAAAAAAATCTAGACACAGATCTTAGCAGTTCTCACAAATAAGAATTCAAAATGCATCACAGACCTAAATGTAAAATGCAAAACTATAAATCTCTTAGAAGATACATAGGAGAAAATCTAGATGACTTTGGGTATGGTGGTAATATTTTAGATTCAACATCAAAACTTGATCCATGGAAGAAATAACTGATGAGCTGGATTTCATTAAAATTAAAAACTTGTACTGTAAGAAAGACACTGAAAAGAATGAGAAGACAAGGTGCAGAATGGGAGAAAATATTTACAAAAAACATGTCTGATAAAGGACTATTACAGCAAATATACAAAGAACTCTTAAAATTCAACAGTAAGAAAGAAACCCATTTGAAAAAATGGGCCAAAGTACTGCACTGACACCTCACCAAAGAAGATTTTAAAAATGGCAAATAAGCATATAAAAGGAAACTTAACATCATATTTCACTGGGGAATTGCAAACTAAATTACCATGATACCACTACAAATGGAATGGAAAAAAAATGACAACAGCCCAAACACCAAGCACACCAAATGCTGATAAGGATGTGAAACAAAAGGAAATTTCATTCATTGCTATGAGTAGAATGCAAAATGGTACAAACACTTTGGAAGATAGTATGGCAGTTTTTTACAAAACTAAACATACTTTTACCATATGATCCAACAATCATACACCTTGGTATTTACTCAGATTAGTTGAAAACTTTCTTCCACACAAAACCTGTGCATGTTTATATCAGCTTTTTTTTTTTTTTAATAATCACCAACATTAGGAAGCAATCAAGATGTCCTTCACTAGATGAATGGATAAATTAACTATGGTACATCCAAACAATGGAATGCTACTTAGTGAGAAAAAGAATTGAGCTAGCAAGCCATGAAAAGACAAGGAGGAAATGTAAATGAAGATTACTAAATGAAAGAAGCCAGATGAAAATGTTATGACTCTAACTGTATGACATAATGGAAAAGGCAAAACTATAGAAGTAATAACAAGACCAGAGGCTGCCAATGGTTAAAAGGGAGGGACAGATAAACAAGTACAGAGCAAAAGATTTTTAAGACAATGAAACTTTTTTCTGTAGGATATGATAATGGTGGACACAGGTATTGCACATTTGTTAAAACCCACAGAATGTACAAGATCAAGAGTGAACTCTAATGTAAACTATGGACTTTGGGTGATGATGATGGTCAATGTAGGTTCATCAAGTGTAACAAATGTACTACTCCGGTTGAAAGTGTTGATAATGTGGGGTGCCTGGGTGGCTCAGTCAGTTAAGTGGCCAACTTTGGTTTTGGCTCAGGTCATGATCTCACTGTACTGGGGCTCTGCACCTTGTGTGGAATCTACATCAGATTCTTTCTCCCTTTCCTTCCTCCTCTCCCCTCACCCTTCCCCCTGCCCTTCTCTGTTCACAAGTGCTCCCTCTCTCTAAAATAAATAAATAAAATCTTTATTTTAAAAAAAGTGTTGGGGCACCTGGGTGGCTAGGTGGTTTAAAGCCTCTGCCTTCGGCTCAGGTCATGATCTCAGGGTCCTGGGATCGAGCCTCGCATCAGGCTCTCTGCTCAGTGGGGATCCTGCTTTCTCCTCTCTCTCTCTGTGCCTGCCTCTCAGCCTACTTGTGATCTCTGTCAAATAAATAAATAAAATCTTAAAAAAAAAAGTGTTGACAGTGGGAAAAGTTGTGAGTGAGTTGGGGCAGAGATATATGAGAACTCTCTGTACTGTCTACTCAATTTTGCTGTGACTCCAAAAATGCTCTAAAAATAAATCTTATTAAAAATTATTGAGATAAAGAAGGCCTTACTAGGGGTGCCTGGGTGGCTCAGTGGGTTAAAGCCTCTGCCTTCTGCTCAGATTATGATCCCAGGGTCCTGGGGTTGAACCCCTATCGGGCTCTCTGCTCAGCGGGGAGCCTGCTTCCCTTCCTCTCTCTCTGCCTGCCTCTCTGCCTACTTGTGATCTCTGTCTGTCAAATAAATAAATAAAATCTTAAAAAAAAAAAAGGCCTTGCTAGCTGCTTCTCCCACATGTTTCATGATATAGGTTAGAGCCTCCAATCAGACAGCACCACCAGAGCATTCCAGGAGACGCACCACCACCACTCCACCCCTCACCATGCATGCAATGAAAGAGGATCAAGAGCTGGAGAGAAAAATAACTGAATTGAAGACCTCAGTGGCTGAAGGCTAGAGGAAGACAGCCCTGGAAACAGTCCAGGCAGCTGGAACAGATAGACAGTGTATGACATTTGTATTACACAAGGAGGCCATACTCTAGAAAATTCTCTTTGTTACATGATCACGAAGAATCTGGAAGTGGAATTTTGCAGTTACACTACAACCTATTCTTCAGAGAGCAAAGTTAATTTACACATTCAGACTTGAGGTGCTCTTCCAGCTGTTGAACCATTTTGGAGAGGTTTAAATGAGCTCATGAATATCTGCCAACACGAGCTTGACAAGTTTGAGGCTAGAATAAATGAATATAAGCATCAAAAAGCAAGCAGAAATGAATCTACATTCTAGTCCGTTATGCACTATACAGGGAGGACTGTCCTCTAGGATATTCTCTTCATAATCTTGCAAAACCCAGAAGTAGAAATCTGTGATTACAACATGATCTGTCCTTCAGAAAGGTGTGCTTCTAACTATGACCCATTATAGCTGTTGGAATCCCTGCAAGAACCTTTGTATTCATGTAATAAAATTCCCTCTTTTATTTAAACTAAAAAAAAAGAAAAAAAGAAAAAAGAAAATCTTATGAAATGAAAAACTATACAATGCTCATGGACTGGAAGACCTACTATAGTAATATATTAATTATCTCTAAGTTAGACTATAGATTCAATGTAACCCAAATCAAAATCTCAGCAAGTGTATTTAAAACATAAATGGATAACACAAATTAGCTGCTTATAAATTTTTTTTTAAGATTTTCATTTATTTATTTGACAGAGAGATAGGGAGAGAGGGAGCACAAGCAGGAGAAGCTGGAGAGGGAGTAGCAGGCTCCCCGCTGAGGAGGGAGCCTGATATGGGGCTCGATCCCAGAACCCCAGGACCATGACCTGAGCCGAAGGCAGACGATTAACGACTGAGCCACCCAGGCGCCCCGCTGCTTATAAATTTTATACAGAAATTCCAAAAGCCAAGAATATCCAAGTCTACCATTTTAGGGACAGTCTCTATTGATATGTTGTTTTCCTTTGGATGGGCTGTACTTTCCTATTTTTTTGTATGTGTTGTGATATTTCTGTTGAAAACTGACATTTGAATCTAATAATGTGGTAACTCTAGAAATCAGATTCTCCCCTTTTCATGTTTTGCTGGTTTTTTTTTTTAATTTTTGCTTTTTTGTGTTTATGTTTTTATTATTGTAGGCTGCTGCTTTTTTTAAAAAAGATTTTATTTATTTGATAGAGAGAGAGACAATGAGAGCAGGAACATAAGCAGGGGCAGTGGGAGAGGGAGAAGCAGGCTTCCCGCCAAAGCAGGGAGCCCCATGTGGGGCTCGATCCCAGGACGCTGGGATCATGACCTGAGCCAAAGGCAGATGCTTAATGACTGAGCCACCCAGGAGCCACCCAGCAGCCCTGTAGGCTGCTTCTATGCTGAGGACCAGCCTGAACTGTAAACTTTAAGTCTTCTCAGATCTTTAATGAACATGCATCTTTCCCTTTGCATGAGGAATCACTTTCTAATTTTCCTTGTATATGCAGTTGCTCTCGAATGTTATAATATTTAGTGCCTCTCTCCCATAAAAGGGGAAAAGAGAAAAATAAAGTCCCCTGGAAGTTACTATATCCAGAGGAGGAAGGGTTTACAACAATAAGGAGAGGTGCAACAGCAGTGGCCACCTGATTCTTTGTACCTCTGTGATTAGAAACAGCAATCAGCAATTAGGGTACAAATCCCAAATATTTGGAGGACAGTGTCCTTTTTGCCAACGCTGGCTCCTTCAGGCTAAGTGCAGGTTGCTTCAAGAATGGTTAGGAATGGATGATGGGTAGATGGTACTGTGCTGAGAGCTAAAATGAACCAAACTAACCACGATTTACCATCCAAGAATTACCCTGGAGGTAACAAGCCTTCAACACACTCTAGAGTTCCAAAACACAGGTGTAGCTCAAAGATATTGTAGGTTCATTTCCAGATCATTGCAATAAGGCAAATAGTACAAAGAAATAAATTCAATCAAGTTTTTGGCTTCCCAATGCATAAAAAATATGTTTATATTATACTGTAATCTATTAGGTGTGCAATAGCATTATGTCTTTTAAAAAGTACACACACTAATTTAAAAATACTTTATTGCTAAAAAATGCCAATATCTGAGCTTTCAGTGAGTTGTAATTTCAGATGAGAGATCCCCATAATAAATATAATAATAATGAAAAAGCTTGAAATATTGTAAGACCTACCAAAATGTGATGTAGAGACACAACATGAGAGCATGTTACTGGGAAAATATGCCAATAGTCATGCTTGATTCAGGGTTGCCACAAACCTTCAATTTGTTAAAAACATAGTACCCACAAAACACAATAAAGTGAAACATAATAAAGTGAAATATGTCTGTAGTTACACCAGACAGATTCCACCAGTACAACTGTTGTCTAGACAAGAACACAGATTCCTGACATTTAGCTACTCTTCAATCATCTAGAATCCTCCCTTCAGGAATATCTTGAAGAAGAATAAAGCTAGAGGACCTATAGTACCAGACATGAAGCCCTATGAAAAACTATGATAATTAAGAAAGTGTGTTTTCACCTAAGGATAAACAAATACACCAATGGAAGAGAATAGAAATAGGCTTACATTTATGTGCTCACTTGATTTAACTGTAGATCTAATTATACAAGCAACACAATAAATAGGATATATCACAGAAAAATACTTCCATGATCTTTGAGTAGGCAAAGATTTGAAAACAATACAAAGGAAGTAGTAATCATGAGGGAAAATTGATGAATTGGACTACATTAAAATTAAACACCTTTGTTCATCCAAAGAGATATTTAAAAGGTAAACCATGGAGCAGAAAAAGTTTTTCATACACACACACACACACACAAACACACACACATATATATATATATAATTTGTTAACAACATATATAAGACAAAATCTACAAAGAACAATAAGATAATAGAAAAAAAATGGGCACAAAACATGAACAGGCACTTTCCTAAGGAGTATATATGAATGGCTAATAAATGTTTGAAAAGGGGTATTTTTAGCTATCAAATTTAACCAAAATGAATTTAACTGCAAATTTATACAACAATGAAATACTACTACATAACTGCCAGAATGACAATATTTAAAAGACTGAAAATGCCAAGGATTGATGAGTTTGATAACAGCTACAATTTTCATATTGCTGTTAAGAAGTATACTTTAGAAAACCATTCAGCACTATTTACAAAAACTGAACACACATCTACCTTCTGACCCAATAATTTCACTTCTTTGTATTTACCCAATAGACATGTGTACATTTTTGTGCACAAAAAGACCTGTGGATGATGGTCAGAGCAGCACTGTTTACATAGCCAAACAACCTAAATGTCCATCAGCAATAGAAAAGATAAATAAATTGTGGTGTATTCATGTGATAGAATAGTATACAACATTGAAAATAAGCAAGTTACAACCACATGTGACAATATGAATGAATTTAATACATGTAATATAAACTATAATATTCAGGAAAGAGTACATACAGTAAGACTCCATTTATATAATGGTCAAAAACAGGAAGAACTAATTAATGATGATAGTAGTCAGGGTAATTGCTGATTCTAGACATGGGAGGGTGTATGAGGAGGTTTTCAAGAATGATGATGTTTTATTCCCATCTGGGTGTTGATGAAATCGGTGTATTCACTTTGTGAAAATCCATTTGCACTTTAAAAAATATTTAGGCTACTTTGAGTATATGTTATTTTGTTTACCACAGTTAGGTTCTACATAAAAACACATCTATGCACAGATAATCACATAAAGATAGAAAATGATTTTAAGTGCTATACTAAATTTACAAACTTAAAAACAAAGTGCTAATTAAATAACAACATCCACAATACAAAAAATCAAACACTATAAAAGACACCTTTAAATCATATTTTTTATGTCTGTGTATTATAAATTGCCCTTCTTTATGATTCACCCCTTAGTTCCTAGTTACTTCATGTTGAACAAAATCATTAAAATATATGTCAGCTCTTATACACCTGAAGAAATATGACCAACCTTCCCAGATATAGGGAAAAAAAATATAACATGCCAAAGACTCCTTGGCTTTCCTTTTTGAAGACGTGAACTTTAAGCATACAAAAAAAAAATAATAATAATGCCTGGCCTAGACTGATTATCTAGGTTAGCTTGGTTAGAAACTAATCTTTTTTTACCTTTGAACTGAACATTATTGTTTAGAATTTGTCACTAAAACATTAAATAAAGGAGACTCCCAAAGATACATAATTTAAAATGTTTCAAGAACGGGAAGAATCATTTTCATTTATGAGTTACTTTTTAATAAATAAATGGTTACTACAAGATCCATGAAATTATCTTACCTCCAACACTACTTCACGTTAGCCAAGTCATTTACCCCTAAATTTCATCATGTATAAAACACAGAAATTGGATCAGGTCCCATTTAGCCTTAGCATTCTAAGTATAACACAAATGTTGGCAACGGTAAGGTTCCTGCTACAGTGAACTGGATTATTTTAGCTAATATTAACTCCTGCATAGAATACACAAAAAGATTTTGTTCATTAATTGTCCTTAAATATGTATCATTCATAACCTCGAAGTTATAATTACTAATTTATGATGTCAATTTAGTGATACTAATTTTGAAAGTGTCTCTTCTTTATTTTAATATTTAAGATTATTAATTAATGTTAAGATTATCAAGTGGTTGTTTTACAGCTAGAACACATAGTTGTGTTAAAATTTAGTATTTTAACTTGCTGAAAGACTGCATGGAAATCACAGAGCCTCTTTTTCCATTGTGTTTTTAGAGAAAAACAACACAAATAATATTCCCAGAGGAATGCTAGGTTTCTCATATATCCCTGATAATATTGATAAGAAGTTCACAGGATACTTGGTAAGAAACAGAATGGCAGAAGGAAAAAAATCAATGATGCAATCAAAAGACAGCACTCTTCTAAGAAATGCTATGTTATTTTCAAACATGTCACCAGTCTGTACAAGTTATTGTCAGGAACTGGTCTATCTCTATAACAAGTGGCAACATTAAAAGAACATGTTATGTTCAAACTGGGAGATTAACAAGGTAAGAGAATTCAAGGTGGCAGGTATATGAAGGGCAAACTTCTATCAAAAGTAAACAAAATGTCTCAGAAAGGGCTATGATCCACTGGAATGTGGATTTACTTGTAAATCCACAGAATGATAGATTAATTACTCAGTTTTCTCTCTAGTTAGAATGTCTACATTAATGCAGTGTACTCATCTTCCCCAAGGGTATGGGGACCAACATCAGATAATTAAGCAAAAGCAATACGCTAAAGAAACTGAAATTGTATGAATACCCACATTTTTCAGCCTAAAATATTTCTGGTGTTAATAATAGAATGAACTAAAAAATTCTGAGAGAATAAAATATTTAGAGTTGAAAATATCTTTGTGGCAAATACCTAGGTAAGCAAAGTGCCTCAACCAAGGTCACATAGGCAAGAAAGTGAAAAAAACAAGAATAGAACCTGTTACTAATAATGGGCACTGCTCGGTAGGTTTGACCTCTAAGTGGTCAGTAGGCAATAGACAAATAGACAAAAGAGAGACACATTTAGTGTTGAAGATACTTTGTATTATTATATACAGGCAGGCAAAGTCATATAATAAACCCTATCCAAAGGAGTAGCACACAAAAATGTATATACATATAAAAAGCTATAAAAGGGTATGTTTATACATATAAACACATATGCATAGATATACCTTTATATATATAATATTTTATTTATGTACCTATACCCTTATATACACACACCAATTTATATGTATATACCAATATATAAACACCCATATGTGTATCTATATATAAAGAGATCTATATGTGTGTGTGTATGTGTACATACATATAAAGGTATATATAAAACACACCTCATAAAAAGCACAATAGGGTCAATTGCCAAGACAGGCAAAAGAGGTAAGCTTCTGATATCTCTTTTCAGACATCTAAGGATCTTGTCTCATACAAGATTGACATTGTTATGACACTGTTTACTTAGGGCTGGAAAATGTTCCTAGATGCATCCAAGTAGTTCTCACTTCTCTAGGTCAAAGATATCACTGAGATCCTTACATGGTTTCCACAGTACTAGAAGACATAATAATAGGTAACTCCCAAATTACATAAATTCTGTATAGTCAAGAGTGGGGTAATAAAGAATTTCAGCTCTAACTAAATTATTAAACGCACATCACAAAAGGAGACTAAAAGTGTTCTAAAACAAACAAAAAAAAATGTAGAGGAAATCGTGCTAATGATTTAAAAAATCATTAGGACATCACCAAGATGTAAAAGTATATTAGGGAGAATGGAGAGGAATGAAAAGCACACCAAAGTAGGCTTGGAATGTCTGCTGACCCAGACTTCTGTGTCTTATGCCAATTGCCTAGTAGAACTCTTCCCAATTCTTTTTGAATATTCCCTTTAAAACCTGCTGAGCAGAATTCATTTGCTCACTCTTAACCTTGTGCTCTTTATGCTTTATCTTGCTGTTCTTTTCCTTTTGTCCATTGAAGATTAATATTAATCAAGGCTAAATTGTTCTGCTACTTAAAACTTTAAAAACACAAATAATTCAGTGGAAAAAACAGGTAAGTAATTAAAGATATTTTTTGAATTGTCAGGATAATTGCCTCAATAATCCCCTCCATTAAAATACATAGGCTTCACCTTACTAAAACTGTATCTTATTATTAAATCATTTACTATAAGCCATAGTACAGTGGTCCAACCTAAACCTTCCAGCCTTCTTGGCAAGTGACAACACCGTAATTCAAACTAGTTTAAGCAAAATGAGGTAAAAGAGTGGCTCAAGTAACTAGGCAATTCAGAGGTATATCTAGATATAGGTATAGCTAGATCCAGAGGATACAAAAGATAAATAGAACACTCTCTTTTTCCATTTCCATTTTTCTGATACCACAGTATTCTTGGGGAAGCTCTATCCATACTGTGGCAAATATGAACAACAGAATCTTCCCACTTACAACCTTTTAGCTTAGCAACCCTAGTGGAGAGAAACCACCTCTTCCCAGAAGTCCCACCAAAATGCGCCAAGACTGATGTTCCCTCATCATGACCTGGTTGGGATGATACATTCATCCTTGCCATAGCAAATCAGTTTTTTCCTTGGTCCATTCTGAGTTTTTATGCTCTTTAGAGTCACAAGGCAGACTCAGGCCCTTCCAAACTATACAGACTGACACCCAAACTATACAGACTGATTGGAAGGGAGGAGTTGTTGTCTCCTGAAAAAAACAAACAAACAAAAAAAACTGGTTCTCTTACCTAAAGAGAATAGATGCTGGTCACAGAGGCAAGAAATAGAAATGTCCATTACAGGATATATACTCAAGGAAAAACACAAGTACCTCATGAAAACACATATGATACGATGGCATATTCCCAAAGATAGTATTTAAAGATACATACTTTGCCTTATGGATGATCATTACTCTAACTTTTAGTACCTTACAAATAAAGATCATCTTCTGAAAGACTATGAATTTGATATGCCAATTAGAAAATTATAAAATGTGACTGACTTTTCATCCCAGGAACTAGAAAATCAGAACAATTTCAAATATTACTTCCCAGGACTGTATAATTTTTTCTTCTTTAAAGATTTATTTATTTTAGAGCGAGAAAGAGAGGGCAGGGAGTAGGGATAGAGAAGGAGAGAGACCCTCAAGCAGACTCCCTGCTGAGGCCTGAGCCCAATGCAGAGCTCCATCTCAGAACACCAAGATCATGACCTGAGCCGAAATCAAGAGCCAGTCACTCCACTGACTGAGTCATCCAGGTGCCCTAGGACTATTTAACTTTTTAATTAAACAATTCTTCATAGTTAATCATTTATGCAATCAGCCATTTTTAAAAATGAACTGGCTTATATGGTTTCAGTGTTACACTTAAATGACATCTATAGTTTTTTTTATGACTATTTACAGAGATCTTGAACTTCTTGTAAAATCTGCTACCATAGTAATCTCAGCAAATAATTAGCTCCTCAGGGAAAAATCCAACTCTTCATAACTTCCAGTTGAAACAGAAAATAGCCTTTAGCTTTCTTCCTAAATTATGATACATTTAGTATTTATATATTGCTGCCTACTACATCTGTAAGGAAAACTAAATTTTTTTTCTGACAAATGTTTCCAGACATTGTATCCACCTCTTCAAAATATTTAAAGATGAAAATAAATTTAATTTTAAATAATCTATTAACGGGTTTGGGAAAATTAATATACCACAGAGTTTACAGCCTTGTAAATTATTTTAAAAATGAAAAGCCAGCTCCATTCTTACCTCTCCATTTTACAATCTCCTGTGGCTAGAAACAGACAAATTATATGCAATGAATTGTTTTGATTTACTTGGGGCAAGTGACTATTTTCAAGCTAAAGGTATCAAATGTATCTCTCAATAGCTCAAAAATAATAATATGAAGTAAATACTGAATTATAATGCAAATATATTTTATCATTTATTTATATTGTGTTTTATTCTAAAAGGTTTTTAAAGCAACTTAAAAGATCCAAAAATAGAACAAAATAAACAAAGACAAAGCAAAAGAAAAATAGGTGTATAGAAGCAAACTGAAACCAAGAATAAAGTTTGTACTCAATACACATACCATGAAGTTCACTTACAAACTGGATGTTAATCTACATACTTTACTTTCAAAACCACTAAAAAGAATAATTCTAGATTATCCTGATACAAAATAAAAATATTGTTCATTAAGTTGTACATGAATACAAACATTAAAACCTGGCAAACTAAGTACATATTATACTCTACATCAAGAAGTATATATTAGGGGGTAGATAGATAGAGACAGATAAGAAAGAAAGAGAAAAAGAGGGGCACCTGGGTGGCTCAGTTGTTTAAGTATCTGCCTTTGGCTCAGATCATGATTCTGGGTTCCTGGGATCGAAACTTTCATTGGGCTCCCTGCTCAGCTGGGAGCCTGCTTCTCCCTCACCCTCTGCCCCTCACCTGCTTGTGCTCTCTCTCTTGTTCTCTCTCAAATAAATAAATTAATAAATATTTTTATTGTTTTATTATTTTTTTAAAGATGTTAATTATTTGACAGAGAGAGCATAAGCAGGTAGAGTAGCAGGCAGAGGGAGAGGGAGCAGCAGGCTCCCCGCTGAGCAAGGAGCCAGATGCGGGGCTCAATCCCAGAACCCAGGATCATGACCTGAGCCAATGGCAGTTGCCCAACCAACTGAGACACCCAGGTGCCCCAATAATTCTTTTTTAAAAGAAAGAAGGGAAGGAAGGAAGGAAGGAAGGGCATACGCTAATATTCATATCTTACATTTTTTTCAAGACTTTTATTTATTTTTTTGAGAGAAAGAGAGAGCAAGAGGGGAGAAGAGGCAGAGGGAGAGGGAGAAGCAGATTCCCCACAGAGCAGGGAGCCCAATGCAGGGCTTGTTCCCAGAACTCTGGGACCATGACCTGCACCAAAGGCAGATGCTTAACCGACTAAGTCACCCAGGCACCACTTTATATCTTATTTTGACTATATGTGGGTAAAAATATTGCAAGGCTCTCCTCCAAATTATTTTTTATGACTCTCAGTACTATGGCTAGAAAGAAAATAAGGCACATTATGTTCAAATAACCCAAGGGGTCAAGGTCTAGAGATCTACATGTTGTGTGCTGAGATTCTAAATTTTCAACATCAAGAGCATCAGACATCATGGATGATGGTGTTTTAGGCATAATCATGATAAAGTCTTTCTGTTTGGGATAGACTAGTCTCCTACAAAGTAGATTGTCTCTTATACAAGCTCAATAGAACCTTACTACAGGGTGGCTAGAAGAACAAGCTCTGGCAAGAATGGTTCAACACTCAAAAATCAATTAATATAATCTATTGTATCAGTAAGCTAAAAAAAAGAAAAATCACACAATCATATCCACAGATGAAGAAAAACTATTTTACACAATCCAAAACACATTCCTGATAAAAACCTTCAGTAAACTAGGAATAGAGAGGAACTTCCCCAACTTGATAAGGAAGGTCTTTAAAATCCTACAGCTAACATCATACTTAATGGTGAGAAATTCGAAGTTTTCCAACTAAGATCAGGTACAAGGCAAGGATGTCTCATTCACTACTCCTTTTCAACATTGTCCTGTAAGTTATAACTGAAATGTTAAAACACAAAAAGGACATAAAGATACATAGACTGGGAAGGAAGAATTAAAACTATCTTTGTTTGCAGATGACATGATCATTTATAAAGAAAATCTGAAAACCTGGACAAAAAGACTCTGAAAGCTAATAATTGATAATAGCAAAGTAGCAGGATACAAAGTTAATATACAGGTATTAATGCTTTTCTTTCTTTCTTTTTATTTATTTATTTATTTATTTATTTGACAGATGGAGATCACAAGTAGGCAGAGAGGCAGGCAGAGAGAGATGGAGAAGCAGGTTCCCTGCTAAGCAGAGAGCCCAATGTGGGACTCGATCCCAGGACCCTGGGATCACGGCCTGAGCCGAAGGCAGAGGCTTTAACCCACTGAGCCACCCAGGCGCCCAGTTAATGCTTTTCCATATCTCAGCAATGAACAAGTGGAATTTGAAATTAAAAATACAATATCAATTACATTAGCACCCAAAAAATGAAAAACTCAGGTACAAATGAGTATAAGGTATAAGGTATAAGATCTATGGTATAAGGTATAAGATCTATGAGGAAGACTATAAAACTTCGATAAAAGAAATCAAAGAAAAACTAAAGAAATGGAGAGACAGTCCATGTTCATGGATAGGAAGATAATATTGTCAAGGTGTCAGTTCTTCCCAAATTAATTTATAAGTTCATTGCAATACCAAGCAAAATCTCCGTAAGTTATTTTGTGGATATTGGCAAACAGATTCTAAAGTTTAAATGAAGAGACAAAAGACACAGGATAGCCAATACAATGTTGAAAGAGAATAACAAAGTTGGAGGACTGACATCCTCCAACTTCAAGATTTACTGTAAAGCAATAGTAACAGACACAGTATAGTATTAATGAAAGAATAAACAAATAGATAAATGGACCAGAATCAAGAGCTCAGAAACAAACCCACATAAATATAGTCAATTGATCTTAACAAAAAAGCAAAAGTAATATAAGGGAGAAAAGAAAGTCTTTTCAACAAATGGTGCATTAACTGGGCATCACATATTTAAAAAACAAATCTGGACCTAGATCGTACACCCTTCACAAAAATTAACTTAAAATGGATTACTGACCTAAATGTGAAATGCAAAACAAAAAAACTCCTAGTAGATAACATAGTGGAAAACCTAGATGATCTTGGGTATGGCAATGACTTTTATATAATACCCAAGTCATGATCCATGAGAGAAAGAACTGACAAACTGGACTTCATTAAAATGAAATATTTATGCTCTGTAAAAGACAATAGTTAATACAATAAGAAGACAAGCCACAGACAGGGAGAAAATATTTGAAAAGATATATGTAAAGGATTGGTATCTAAAATATACCAAGAGTTCTTAAAACTCAACTATTTAAAAAAATAGTACAATTAAAAAATGGGCTAAAGACCTTGACACCTCACCAAAAAAGATGAACAGATAGAAAATAGTATATGAAAAGATGTTCCACATATGTCATCAGGAAATTGCAAATTAAAAGAACCATAAGATTACTACACACCTGTTAGACTAACCAGAAATTTGGAACACTGACAGCACCAAATACTGGTGATGATGTGGAGCACAGAAATTCTCACTTACTGCTGGTGAGAATGTAATATGACACAGCCAGCTTGGAAAATATTTTGGTGATTACTCATATATAAGGATACACACACACATACACACACACACACACACACACACACACACACACACATATATACATACACACACACTTCCATATACTTCCATATATATATATTTATATATAAGGATATATAAATATCCTTATATAGGATATACTTATATATCCATATATATATATGGAGATATATATATATATCTTATATATCCTTATAAGGATATATAAATATCTTTATATATAAATATATATATGGAAGTATATGGAAGTGTGTATATATAAATATATAATATATAATATTTATATATATTTATAATATTTATAAATATTATATATAATATTTATAATATTATATAATATTTATATATATAATATTATATATAATATTTATATTATATATTATATATTATATATAAATATATATAATATATAATATATATAAATATATGAGTATATATAAATATACTTTTACCATATAATCCAAAAATCATGCTCTTTGTTATATACGCTAAGAGTTGAAAACTTAAGTCTACATAAAAACATGCACCAGCTATTTATGGTAGCTTTACTTATAATGGGAAAACTCAGGAGCAATCAAGAAGTCCTTCAGTAAGTGAATGGATCAATAAACTGTGGTACACCCAGACAAAGGACTATTATTCAGTATTAATAAGAAATTATCTAATCAAACCATGGAAAGACATGAAGGAAATATAAATGCATACTATTATGTGGAAGAAGGAAACCTTACATGATCCCAACTATATGACATTCTGGAAAAGACAAAACTATGGAAACAGTGAAAAGATCAATAGTTGCCAGGGGTTGGGGACAGAAGAGGTATGAACAGACCAAGCACAGAGCATTTTTAAGGCAGTGAAAATACTCTGTATGATACTATAACGGTGGATATATGTCATTATACATTTGTTAAAACCCATAAAATATACAACATCAAGAGTGGATCTTAATGTAAACTACAGGCTTTAGGTAAGCATGAAATGTCAATGTAGATTCATCAATTGTAACAAATGTATCACTCTGGTGGGGGTTATTCGTAAGAGAGGAAGCTATACGTGTAAGGTAACAGAGGGTATATAAGAAATCTCTGCACTTCCCTCTAAGTTTTGCTGTGAACCTTAAACTGATCTAAAAGGAAAAAAAGCAATCTCTGTAAACACTTAGAATATAATCTCATCGTACCACTTACATTCTGATAGTAAACAAGTATCTTAAACTGTCTTACTTTCTCATCTTCTAATAAGGGTAATAATAAAACTTACTGAATGGAATTGTTTCAAGAACTAAATAAGAAATGGAAAGTGTTCTGCACAGTGGCACTATGATTATATCCACCACCATTATGATTTCCACTTTCATCATCACCTTTATCATCCTTATTATTTTCTACAGAATCTTTATTTCCAAATAAAATCAGTGGAACTTATAACTCAGTCTCTCCAATATGGTACTCCTTGAGCATCAATTTCAAGGGCATCATTCGTACCTCGAGTACAAATATGCATTCTATGTCTCTCTTTGAGAAATGTCCATATGTAGAGGACTATGTTAGTGCCAATCAAAACCATTAAGGCATTTTCAATAGAAACAGAACAAAATGAGAGCTAAATCAACCGGTTTTATATACCTTTCAAAGTCACCAATGCAAAGTTGTTAATACCGGGATTTGTTATAAGTTCACTATTTTATTGACTCTAATCAATTCAAGGTAGAGTGATTTTGTATTTGTTCCACTACAGACCTTCTTCAGCATAAGCTAACACTATAGTGTAAGTAGGCTGAAATGGTTTGTTCTAAATAGCTATTTTTACATGGGAGGACAAGGTACAGTAAAAACCAGAAGTTTGAAATACCAGACATAACAGAAAAGGCAGGTCAGGGTCAGATCCAAAGAAGTAGAGACCTGGAGGCATCCAAAGCCCACTGATAGATAGATGGGGGACACAAGGAGGCCACAGATACCGAAAGTGACAGAAGCATAAAATTATTGCTAAGAGGATGAAAGAATCACAAGCACAATTTTTTTTTAAAAGTAAAGGAAATTAAAGATAGGAATGGAGGCACCTTGGTGGTGCAGTTGGTTAAGCGTCGACTCTTGATTTTGGCTCAGGGCTCAGGTTGCGATCTCAAGGTCGTGGAATCAAGCCCCATGTCAAGCTCTGCACTCAGCATGAAGTTTCCTTAAGTTTATCTCTCCCTCCCCCTCTGCCCCTCTCTCCACTAATAAATAAATCTTAGGGGGGAAAAAAGAAACAGAATAATTCCAACATATCATTCAAGTGGCTAAATTTTTAGAAAGCTAACACAACTTGTTCTTCAGCTTCCTTTTTGACAACCCACTTGACTACTTCCAGATTCAAGATTAGTTGGACCCCTATCTTATATCATACACAAAAGTCAACTCAAAATGGGTTACAGCTTAAATTTACGACCTAAACCATAAAACTAGAGCACAATATAGAAGGCAATCTCCTTTACATTGGTCTTGGTGATAATTTTTTAAATTTGACATCAAAAGCAAAAGCAACAAAAGCAAAAATAAACAAGTGGGATTACATCAAACTAAAAAGCTTCTGCACAGTGAAGGAAACCATCAACAAAATGAAAAGGCAACCTACGGAACAGGAGAAAATATTTGTAAATCATATATCTGATAAGGGGTTAATATCCAAAAATATATAAAGAATCCACATTATTCAATAGTAAAAAAAGACAAAAACAAATAACAAATCCGATTTAAAAAAATAGGCAGAAGACCCAAAGAGTTTTCAAAAGATGATGTGAAAATAACGAAGAAGTACATCAAAAGGTGCTTAACACAACTAATCATCACGGAAATGCAAATCAAAACCACCTCACACCTGTTAGAGTGGCAGTCATCAAAAAGAGAGAACAAGTATAGATACAGATGTAGAGAAGGGGGAACTCTTGTGTAAGGCTTGGAATGTAAACTATTGCAGCCGGTACGGAAAACAGTATGGAGATTCTCCTCCAAAAAAATTAAAAATAGAACTACCATAAAATCCAATAATCCCACTTCTGAGTATATTTTTTTTCCCTAGGTATATCCCCAAAGTAAATGAAGACAACATCTCAAAGAAATAACTGTACTCCAATGTCCACTGCAGCATTATTCACAATAGCCCAAATATGGAAAGAATCTAAATGTATGTCAATGTATGATTGGATAAAGTAGATGTAGTATATATGTGCAATACAATGTTATTCAGCTATGAGAAAAAAGGGAATCCTGCTATTTGCAACAACATGGATGGAATTTGAGGGCATTATGCTAAGTGAAGTAAGCCAGACAGAGAAAAACAAATAATCTATTGTATCACATATCTGTGGAATTTAAATAAAAAGTCAACTAAAAAATTAACTTACTCATCTTTCTGCAAATAGCCTAAAATATGTTTTACAACAGCTACAATCAACAACAACCAAAAGAACAGGATCTTAAAATCAGGCACAGGTTAAAATCCTGGGTATCTGGTATGAGCAGAGCATGAAATAAGGTAGTTTCTAAGGAGTCAGTGCTTGGAAAAGAATCACTGGCAATACTAAGTCAAGAGTTTGGTAGGATTCTTGTGATCTTTCTCAATCCATGGACCTTCAAGTCCCCTCCCCCATATCTCCTTCCTAAAAGATTACTATCCCTCAAGTGATCCTTGAGGGATAGTAGGGACCACCATGGCTTGGTGTTACACATATTTAGGCTGGACTCCCAATTCACCCATTGAAAGAGTAAGTTATTTAGACTTTTTAAGTTCTGGTACTAACCAGAGTAAAATGGGGATTATATCATCCATCCCAACAAGCTGTTATGGAAATAAAAAGAGACAGTGTTGCAAAACACTTAGCTATAAGCCTGGCTATCAGTGCTTCAACATCATCATCGGCAAAATGAGGCTGGATTAAAAGTGGTAGGTGACAGATGGTACCTACACTTGTGGTTCAACAGAGTGGTTGAATCACTATGTTGTACACCAGAAACTAATGTAACATTGTGTGTCAACTATACTGAAAAAAGGAGGAGGAGGAGGAGGAGGAGGAGAAGGTGGAAGAGCAGTGGGGAGAGAAGAAGAGGTAAATCTTCTTGAAGGTATCCTTCTCCTGCTGTGAAATTCCAGGGCTGCCCAAGTATCCCAAGTTAGTAATAGTATCCCAAATTAGGAATTTTCCCATTAATTCGCCTTTGAGCTTAATAGCCTAACATTAAATTTCCTTCCTGTGCCCTCTAGTTTTCATCACTAATCTTTCAAATGATCACGAAGAACATATAAGGTGATCCCAACCCTAAGGAAGACAATTTAATAGTGCGGCATAATAAAACATTTTTGGATCTAGGCAGAACTTGAATTAAATTCTGACTTTGCCATATTGGTTACATAATCTTGAAAAAGTTATTTCAGCTGTTTAAGAATTTGTTTTCTTTTCTGAGAAATGAGGCTAATAAGGTGCTAGCATGTGAAAACTTGAATTAATGCATCTATCAGGCACTCAGTATTATACAGTTATTTTATCTCAATAACTTGATCAAAATACCCTGAAAGAATTAAGAGAATTCAGCTTTAATCCTTCTAGATATGTTTAATACATCTTTGATTAAATAATACGGCAGTGTTTTAAGCAAATTTTCCCCCAAATCCTGTGTATTTTAAAATAAAAATTATAGAAACAGTGAGTTACAAAAATGCTTGCTCTAACTTTGCCACCAAATTGTGACAAGACTATTGAACACATGAAATGTACCTCAGTTTGAACTATGAAGAATTACAACATCTAGAAATGTATTTTAAATTGTTGTAATGAGCACTCATTAATGTTGAAACAAAAATTGTTCACTTTTGAAAGACCCCCAAACTGAATATGTAAGTACTATTTCAAAACCTATTTTCACAAAGTGCATCAAAATGTTCAGAAAGATAATTTGTGAATAATGAAACACCATTTCAAAGTTAGGAAGAAAACTATAGAATGGCCCATTTTTCAGTTCTCATATTATTAGTTTAATAGATTTATTTAAAAATCTTTCTGATCTCTTGCTCTGATTCACCGAAAGCAAATTTTGAAAAGAGAAGAACCTACAGAGCTTTTCGTTTTCCATTAAGTATCATCTACATACCCAACATCAATAAAATATGACAGCCCTGAACCTGAATATGACAGCCTTTATACTATTCCTACACATTGTCTAGGCTATCAGCAGAACAATCACTAAAATCAGTAGGAAGGAAGATCAATCAATGAAAATAGGGATGTGAATTTAAATAAAATACCTGAGAATACCAAGTTACTTTCACATATTCTCATCTAAAAAGCCGTAACACTTTAAAAAAAATAAGTATATAAGTAAAATTGACTAAAGAAGGATATATTTCATGAAGGTAGTGATCATTTCTGCCTTCTTAGGCACCTAGAAATAGTCAACTAATATCTACTGAACACCTACTATATACCCAGACACCTTCTAGATGCTGTGGTTATAGTAGTGAATAAGATAGAAAAATAAGACCACCACTCTGATGATTTTCAAAAGGAAACAAATGATAAACAAATAAATGGCCAAAATAATTGCATAACATGGTAAATGCAAGGAGGCTATAGAAGTGATTATGTGATTAGGGGGAGGGTACTAATTTAGCTTCCACATCAAGGAAGGTCCAGGAAAGTTTCTGCAAGCTGAGACCTCAAAGATAAGAAGGAGGCTGCCAGAGGATAACCTGAACACAAAGAATTTCAGACAGAGGAAACAACAAGTATCAAAGTATTTTGGCAAATACAAACTTTAGCTTGGTGTGTTAGAAGCTCAAAAACAGGGCAGCTCTATCTGGAGCCCACGTAGCAAAAGGGAGACCAATAGGAGATGAGGGCAAATTTGAATTCTAGCCTAAGACTAGTGGAAAAAGCTACTGGAAGGTTTTTTTGGTTTGTTTTGTTTTTTGTTTTTAAGATTTATTTTAGAGAGAGAGAGAGTGAGTGCATGGGGGGAAGGGCAGAGGGAGAGGGAGAGAATCTCAAGCAGACTCCAGGCTGAGCACAGAGTCCAAAGCAGGGCTCGATCTCATGACCCTGAGATCAGGACCTGAGCTGAAACCCAGAATCAGAGGCTTAACAGACTGTGCCACCAAGGCACCCCTGGAAGGTTTTTAAGAACTTTCAAGTGGCTGTGCACAGAAGGAAAAGGAGGGAGGCAAAAGTGGAAGTAGGACATATCAGGAGCTATCATTATAATCTAGGTTAGATATGGTGAGTTTGGGATTAGGATTAAAAGTGAAAAATGGAAAGAAGTAGTCAAATTGGAATATACATTTGAAGATAAACCTTAAATTACCAGCTTTTGGACTGGGTAAGACTAGGGTTAAGAGAGAGAGGGGCTCTGTTTTTGGCTTGAGCAATTTATGGAGACATCTCTAAAACTGCAAGAGGAACAGATTTGGGTGGGAAGAGCTCCATTTTAATCATTGTTTCTTTTCTGCTATGGATATCAACTAACATTCAGCTTTTATGCACAGCGAGATTAATATAATGGTATAATAAATTGTACATTTATCATGTGTTATAATGTTTGCTTCCTGACCAGTATCACTTTGCAGTTCTATCCATGAGGTAATTTTTGTCAAATTACATGTACGCTTCTAACAACTTAAAGGTACACAGATATGTTTGTTCTTTCACACCATTTGCCCTCCAAATGGAAATGATATTTAATTTGCTCTTATTATTCGAAGTGAATAACCCAAATCAATGCTTGAAATCAAAGCCATCAGAGTTTTACCTATTCATGGGGATCTGAAAGATCACAATGACCTACTAATGATTCTGACGTTTTGTTTCTGTGTGAAGCCTATAGCACTGAGGGTAACAAATTATTTAATTACATAAATAGTAAGGCTCAATCACTCAGTACCAGAAGTTCTCCAGGCCAAACATTATTACACCAAAGTACACCCTGGGAAATATCACATGCCTATCCGTGATTAAAATTCAGTTGGCTTCTATATTTTAACAATAACAGTGAAAATAATAACAATACCAACAACAGTTAACAATTCCTTGAATAAATACTATGGACCTGAGTATCTAAGCTTAGTACTTTATCTACTGGACCTCATTTAATCCTCAAAAAACCCAACTCACAGTTCAGAAAACTGAGGTTCAAAAAGCTTAAATCACTCGACCTGATCAAACACTAGGTAATGATGGAGCCAAGATTAGAATGCAGACATGCTGTTTCTTTCATTTATTCATTCAGATATGTATGCATTCACCAAATGATTCTTTTTCTTAAAGATATGCCACTGTAGGAGAAAGATGGCTGCAAATTGTTGCTCTACAAATTGGGAACGAAAGCCCATTTCCTCTTCTCTGAAACTGGGCTTGCCCTGTGACTTAATTTGACCAGTGGAATTTGTAGAAGTGCCTAAGTCACTTCCCAGGCTCAGGCTAAGGAGATCTGCAGATTTCTGTTATCACACCTTTGGAACATTCTTGGGACTATTCTGTCACAGAGAAGCCCAAGCCACATGAGAGACTACATGGAAAAAAACTAAGATATTCCAGTTCATAGCCTGAATAGGTAGGCCAACATCAAATGGCAGCTATGTGTGTAAACCATCTTGACAATCCCTGGCCAGTAGAACAACATGATCACGATAGCTCCAATCAACACCCCATGGAGCAGAAGAATAACCCAACAGAGTCCAGTCAACCCACAAAAGAGGGAAAGAATAATAAATGATCATTGTTTTAAACCACTATGTTTAAGGTTGGTTAGTTATACAGTGATAATCAAAGAGCCACAGTATTTTTCTTCAAAGGAAAGTATTAGTTATATAGCAAAATGCAACTCTAAAAAGAAAATACATGAAGAGATTGCTTTCTCTCATGGCTGCATATGTTTTTTCTAATACTCACAGCCCATTAAAGTAAGAAAATCAAAATAGACCATGGCCTTTTTCCTTCACTTACTTGTTCAATCACTTATTCATTCATTTACTTATTCACTTATTCATTTTTACATTCATTCTGCAAGTATTTCTTGTTCTGTGTGAGCCTCTGAGTTAATCACTGTGGGTGAAGAAAGAAACTATGTAAGACTTCTGTTTTTAAGAACTTTTTTTAAAAATTATTGTTATTTTTTCTTACAGACAGAGATCACAAGTAGGCAGAGAAGCAGGCAGAGAGAAAGAGGGGGAAGCAGGCTTCCCGCTGAGCAGAGAGCCAGATGTGGGGCTTGATCGCAGGACCCTGAGATCATGACCTGAGCCGAAGGCAGAGGCTTTAACCCACTGAGCCACTCAGGTGCCCCAAGAACTTTTTAATCTAAAGAAGGGCTGGGGGTGCCTGGGTGGCTCAGTGGGTTAAAGCCTCTGCCTTCGGCTCAGGTCACGATCTCAGGGTCCCGGGATCGAGCCCTGCATCGGGCTCTCTGCTCTGCTGGGAGCCTGCTTCCCCCTCTCTCTCTGCCTGCCTCTCTGCCTACTTGTGATCTCTCTCTCTGTCAAATAAATAAATAAATAAATCTTTTTAAAAAAATAAAGAAAGAAAGAAGGGCTGAATAAATGCTTTTGGTCTATTGACTCTTGCTCATTCCACAAGGAGTAAAGTGGAATTTAGAAAAGTTAAGGAAAGTAGAAGAAAAAAGTAGGAGAAGCCTAATTTATATTTTTAAATTTTGCCGTTGGTAACACACTACAAATTATGGACAATGCATTGTTTTTAATATTTATATTTTATTTTGTTTTATTTAAAGATTAATGTATTTATTTTAAAGAAAGAAAGAGTTTGAGTGAGCACAAGAGTTGGGGGAAGGGCAGAGCGAAAGAATCTTCAAGCAGGACTCTGCTGGGTGGGGAGCTTAACACAGTGCTCTATCCCATAACCCATGAGATCATAACCTGAGCCAAAGCCAAGAATCAGACAGTTAACAAACTGAGCCACTTAGGCACTCCAGTATTTATATTTTAATACTTTATTCTTACCCATAAAATGTTAACCCCTTTCCCCAAAAAAGTAGACATAAAAAGAGTATACATTAAATTACTTTTGCTCTTCTGCTTGGTTCTCCTTAAAAGTACTGACTAACTTCCTAATCTACCCTGAGCTTCAGTTCTCTTAAATGAACAGGTGAGATGACTCTAGCTCTATCCACCCCAAGAGACTGCAACATGCAAATGATAATATGGAGATAAATTTACTAAATTTTGGCATCGGGGTCAACACTTACTCACATGACCATCTCATTCATTCAGTGAAAATGCTCCCTTTTTTTTACAAGGGTATTTTATGCACAGGTAAGCAAACGATAAAAGAAAAAAAATAAAAATCACTACCTAAATTTAACTAAACAATGTCTCACCAGATTTAAATGTTTGATTCTAATAGGACTAAAGATCATATTACTCTGCCTCCCTTGCCTCAAAACTGGACATGTGATGCAACTGAGTCAGAGTCTACCATCTAAGGATTTTTAGATTTAGAGCTAAGGGAGAAAGGGCTTAGAATCTGAGTCACTGAGACAAAAGGATTTGAATCAAATACTGCTAGCACCTCTTCCCTGCTATAAGAAGAAAGACTGGGTCCGAGGAAGAAGGGTTTCAATTAGGTAAGGGATACGATCATGTTGGCGACTGGGGTTAAGTTATCATACATCTCCTTTATTCTAACCAGGGTCATATTTTTAAGATTAGAGATGCTTTTATCCTAAGAGAGTAATTGTCCAAACAATTTACAAAAGTTTCAGATAACTTAATTTGCCTTTCTTGCTTTAATTGTTTTTTTATTCAAAACTCTTTTGGTTGCAACCAAGAGAAATTAAATTCAATTTCTATTAACTTGAATAAAAAAAGGGAATTCATTGGCTCACATAACTTCAAAGTTAAAGGCTATTATGGCTTCAGGCATGGCTGGATCCAGGAACCCAAGTAAGGTTATCAGGATTTATCTCTCTTTCACATGTATAGGAAAATAAGAGGTCCACAGAGAAAAATAAAAGTAAGGAAGAGATAAGTCCTGACAAAGTCACTTGGATCCCCTTCCTGACCATATAGCAAGACAGGCTTTGTCTCACCCTGTCTTTCTAATTTCTATTTCACAACATGTTATCCCTCAGAATGCCACAAAATGAGCTCAAATCTAGGGAAAGAGTCAAGAAAGGGAGGATAAAATTTAGTTTGCTATCTGTTGGCACAATAGCTAATACATCGAACCCTCAGCAGATGCTCAGAAGTCCTGAGCCCAGAAGTCTTATTCATTAATACTAAAGAAATGAATCTTATGCATTAGCTGCACTGAATATGTTAGGGGAAGGGAGAAGCACTGCTATTTTTATAATCAACTCAAAAGAAAATTAAATGTACTAATGAAAACTACCACTATTCACCTGTCTGGCTGCATGTAAAGATAAAGCCAGCTTAAAATAGCAAACAGCCTCCTAATCTCTTAACCTTCAGATACGGTGCAAAAACATTACCTAAAAGGTATTTAATCATTAGTAGTGAAGTAGGCTGTACACACAAACTACACCTTCGACCATTAAACATCTGCCCATTTGTCTTGTGTTGCCCTTCTCTTTCAGTGTCCTAGATACCAAGGAACTTGACTGCTAAAGGCTGAGGCTATGTTCAAAGCGCTCTAAGCTTTCCTACCAGAGCTCCAATCATGAGGCAAAGAGGCAGACTGGGAAACAGATTCTCTCTGGAAACTGCCAGGCCCTTCAAAATGCTATGTCTGAAAAATAAATTAGTGTGGGGCAAACTGGACTCTCTTTTCCTCAACCCTGGTTCCAGGAAACAGCAAGAGTCTTGTGGTCAGTCTGTTTTTGGCCTTTGCTTACATCCAGAGGTACGTGAAGCTAAAGTCTTCTTGGTAGACCATGATGAGCCCCCTTTTATCCTCCTACTGTCAGGGATGAAAGATTTCAAGCCTTGAGTGCAACAGAGCTGCAGGCGCCGACTTTTCCACAAGATAGAAATCAAAACCCAAAAAAGACCACAAATTCCCTTTGAAATACAGAAAAACCAGCCTTCTCAGACACACAAATGCTTTAAAGATAAAAACAGATTGTCATATTTGTCAGGGCAAATAAAAAAGCCTAGAGTGGGGCTCTCAAGTCTCTCTTTTTGTGATAAGGAACATCTTTCCAATCCCTTGCAGCCTTAAGGCAAACGAGGACAGGGAGATGGTTGGGAAATTGTTGAAGAGGGCAGGAAAAGTGCCTTGTGTTATACACTAGATACAGGTTCCAATACACAGGGGCAGCTATAACAAAACAAAACAAAAAGGAATTTGGGTACTCTTCCTGGAGTTTCCAAGCTTTTGGTTGCAGATCCTGTCATTCGACCAAATATTTATTGAGTAGTTACTATGTATTAGACAATATTCTAGGTCCTGTGGATTCATCAGTGAACAAAAAGAAAATAGAGGAGAAAGAGAAAAACAGGAAACCTGTTCAAGTAAAGGTTATGTTGTAATGGACTCTGTGGAGAGAGACTTAAAATAAATAAAATAAATAAGAAAGTTTGTAATGCCTTAGAAAATAATAAGTACTACAAGGACAATTAAGCCAAGGAAAACACTACAAAGAAAATAGAAGTACTACCAGGTACTCAAAGGAAGAGGTACAAGGAGTGTCAGGAAAGCAAATGGTAGGTTAACAATTTTATTTTATTTTTTAAAAGATCTATTTATTTATTTGAGAGAGAGAGAGAGAGAGAAAGAGAGAGAGAGCACATATGGGGGTAGGGGCAGAGGGAGAGAATCTCAAGCAGACTCTGCACTGAGCAGGGAGTCCAATGCCTGGCTTGATTCTCACAACCTATGAGATCACGACCTGAGCCAAAACCAAGAGTTGGAGGCTTAACCAACTGAATCACCCAGGCACCCCAGGTTTACAATTATAAATCAGTGTTCAGGGAAGATACCAGTGAGCAGGTAAAGCCTAAAAAGAGATTTGAAAAAAAGATATTTGGGATGAAGAGTGTTAGAGGCAAAGGACACAATAAGTGTAAAAACCCTAAGGAGAGACCTTGCCAGTCAAGTTCAAAAAATAACAAGGAGACCAGCATGGCTATAGAAGAGTGAGTGAGAGGCACAGAGGTTGGAGATGTGATCAGAGAAGCAGACTTGGATTAGATTAAGCATAGATTTATAAAACTTCAGCTTTTACTCTAACATGGAAAGTCTTTGGAGAGTTTTAACCTGAGATGTGATATGATTTAATTTAGTTACAAAATTCAGGAGAGAAGATTTAGTTAGGAGACTATTACAGTAAAACTTTGGTGCTTTAGAATTAAAATACGCATCTTCATTTTATCAGTCTACCTTCAAATAATATTAAACCACTTCACATACGATGGAAGACCATTCAACAGAATGCTTACATTTCTCCTTCCTATCCATTCTGCTATTTTCATATTTTATTCTTACATATGTTATAAATTCTACATTACTTTTGCTATAAAGAAAATTATTCTTGGGGCACTGGGTGGCTCAGTGGGTTAAGCCTCTGCCTTCAGCTCAGGTCATGATCCTAGGGTCCTGGGATCGAGCACCGCATCGGGCTCTCTGCTCGACGGGGAGCCTGTTTCTCCCTCTCTCTCCGCCTGCTTCTTTGCCTACTTGTGATCTCTGTCTGTCAAATAAATAAATAAAATCTTTAAAAAAATTATTCTTCAAAGAAATATATGTATACATGAGGAAAGAAATTATTTGTATTTATATTTTCCCACATATTTACCATATCCTGAGCCCTTAATCTGTTTTGTAGATCCAAGGTTCTATCTGGTATCATTTTCCTACATTCTGAAACTTCTTTTATCAAATATGCTGGCAATGAATTCTCTCAGCTTTTGTTTATCTGAAAATTTCTTTATTTCACATTTATTTTTGAAGGATATTTTCCACTGGTCATAGAATTCTAAGTGTTTTTTTTCTGCCCAGCATTTTGAAGATGCCATTCTATTTTCTTTTGTATTGCCTTATTTCTAACAAGAAATCAGTGATTACTCTTATTCTGTTCCTCTGTGGGTAATGTGACCTCTCTTTAGCTGTTCTTAAGACTTTTTTTAATCACAGGTTTTCAATAATTTCATTATGATATACTTTGGTGTAGTTTTCTTTCTGTTTATTCTGCTTGGGACTCATTGAACTACTTAGATCAGAAGACTGAAAGATATTCTTTAACTTTGGAGATTTTTCACCTATTACTATTTTTTTTTTATGTACCTGTCCCATCCTTTCTTTCTGGAACTCCAATTATATATGTTAAACTTCCTGTGGTCCCAGAAGCTCATTTATTGTCTGTTAATTACATTTAAAACTTTTTTTTTTTCTCTCTGTACTTCAGTTTAATAGTTTCTACTGCTGTGTCTTCAAGTTCTATGATCACTTTTTCAGGGGTGGGGGGTGAAGAGTGTGATTCACTTGCTGTTAATTTTTCCTTTCTGAAATGGCATTTCTATATTTTAGAAGTTCCATCTGGGCAGCTACCCGGCAGAAGGCTGAACCAGCGGTGCGCTGGGAACGTTTGGTCCCTGCAACTTGAGCAGCCATCAGCTCCCACCAAGAATGGAAATCCCCCCGACCCATTTCCCAGCCTCCAGGGCAGCCTCGGTGGCGGAGAACTGCATCAACTACCAGCAGGGGACCCCCCACAAGGTGTTTCTGGTGCAGACTATCAAACAAGCCAGCATGGAGGATATTCCGGGAAAAGGACACAAGTATTGCCTTAAATTTTCTGTGGAAGAAATTATCCAAAAACAAGTTACACTGAACTGTACAGCAGAAGTACTTTATCCTCTAATGGGACAAGATACTGCACCAGAAGTCAACTTCACATTTGAAGGAGAAATTGGAAAGAACCCAGATAAAGAAGATAACACATTTTATCAAAGACTCAAGTCCATGAAAGAACCACTTGAAGCACAAAATATTCCAGACAGTTTTGGAAATGTATCTCCAGAAATGAAGCCAGTTCAACACTTAGCCTGGGTTGCTTGTGGTTATATAATATGGCAGAATTCTACCGAAAACACATGGTATAAAATGGTAAAAATTCAAACTGTCAAGCAAGTGCAAAGAAATGATGATTTCATTGAGTTAGACTACACCATTCTACTTCATGACATTGCATCTCAGGAGATTATTCCTTGGCAAATGCAAGTTCTCTGGCACCCGCAGTATGGTACTAAAGTCAAACATAACAGCCGTCTGCCAAAGGAAGCACAACTAGAATAACAGAAGACCCTAACACTGACATGTCAACATACTTACTGATGATGTGTGTATGCCAGTCTTCACTGATACCTAGCTTATGGGGTCAAGCAAATCCCAAAATGTCACTTTGTATAAATGTCTTCATGACAGTATAGAACTACACAGATTCCATAATAGAGACTCACATGATGTAAAAGTGTTCCAACACTAACAGTGGTATGTATATCCCATAATAAAAAGCTTCAATTCCGGCCAAAAAAAAAAAAAAAAGAAGTTCCATCTGATACTTCTTAAATATCTTCCATTTATCCTTTTACTACATTCACATTTTCATTTAAATCTGAGGACATTTACTAGAGCTATTTTAAAATCTTTGTCTGCTCATTCCATTGTTTCTAACATTCCTAGATCTGATTCTACCTAATGATTATGAGTCACAATTTCCTGCTATTTAAAATGTCTAATAATTTTTTCTTAGATAATGGACTTTAAAAATTTTATATTATTGAGTGTCTGGATTTTGATGCATTTCTTTGAAGAGTGTTGAAGTTTCTTTTGGTAGGCAGTTAACATTGCTTGCAAATGGACCTGATCTTTTCAACATTTATTCTTCTGTTCTGTTAAGGTAGGTCAAGAATACTCTTTATTTAAAGTTAGTTTAGTCCTACTACTAAGACATAACTCTTGTGGTGTCTTTAATGATATGCTGGGTATTCAATGAAGTCTCTCCAATGTGACTGGTTGGAACTAAAACAGCTTCCAGGCTGTGTGAGATCAGGAAACCATGTAGCTCACCACTACCCAGTCACTCCATTGTCCATCACTGTGAAATTTCACCATAAGCGTTTACATCTTAGTATCCAGCAATGATTCAAGGGGAATACTATGCAGATTTTTGGAGCTGTCTTTCTGCATAATTCTCTCCTCTCTGGCACTCTGTACCACAAATTCCAGTTCCCTGTCCTACAAAAATTCCAACATTTTTCTTTTCAACTAAGCAATACCACTGGGCTTTGTTTTGACTCCCCATCTCTGAGATACAGGGCATAAAGTGCCTGGAAGCAAAAGCTGGAATAATCTTTTTTTCTTTTTTTTAAGATTTTTATTTATTTATTTGACAGACAGAGATCACAATAGGCAGAGAGGCAGGCAGAGAGAGGAGGAAGCAGGCTCCCTGCTGAGCAGAGAGCCCAATGCAGGACTCGATCCCAGGACCCCGGGACCATGACCTGAGCTAAAGGCAGAGGCTTTAACCCACTGAGCCACCCAGGCGTCCCAAGCAGGAATAATCTTAAGGCTCATCATTTTTTTTTTCTCTCTCTCTTTTCTCAGTCAACATACACCTATGCTGCCTGTTGTCCACTCTCCAAAAAGCATTATTTTATGTTTTGTACAGTTTTCCAGTTTGTTTTTTTAAGTAGGATAATAAGAGTAGACCTAGAAGGACTTGAAAGGGATTTCCAAGTCTTCATTCTATGGTTCAGAGAGAGGTTGTGACACACCCAAGGTTACACAGCTACCAATAGCAGCCTTAAGCTTAGAAACTATGTTTCCTAATTCTAAATCCAATACCTTTCTATTCCATCATGCTGTGACCTACAAAATGCCTAATAGAAGGTGGTATATTAGCTTCCTAGAGCTATTGTAGCAAATTACCACAAATAGGTGGCTCAAAATAATGGAAAGGTATTATCTTACAATTTTGGAGACCAAGAATCTAAATCCAGGTGTGAGCAAGCTTCTAGAAGCTCTGAGGCAGCATCTTTTCCATAACTCTCTCCTAGCTTGTGGTGACTGCTACAATCATTGTGTCCCTGGGGTTATAGGCAAATCACTCCAATCTCTGCCTCACTCTTCTTATGGTCTTATCCACAGGTACTAGAGTTAGGTCTTGCATATATCTTTTTATGGATGGCTACATTCAACTCAATACAGGTGGGAAAGGGGAAAGGTAAATAATACAGCCAAACTCACATAATACAGTTTGGAAATGTTTGTCTCATATAAACACAAATATTGAGAATGACCCAAGCTGGTGTATTTTGGAGAATTTGAAAGGGTTTCCAGGTAGAGCCCAAAAGTCATGAGGAAAAAAAATACAAAATTAGATTGGTAATGTCCCGTTTCATTTAAGGACAATTATGTTACTGGCTCACACCTTTTTACAACACTTTCTGTATTATGCACTTAACACTACTATTAATTTAGCCAAATCACCCAGATGTAACAAGTAATAACTGTTTTCACTTAATTTAACCTCTCCTTTCTCTAATAACCCTATCAGTCATGACTAGAGTTCTGAATCCTGAAAATAGTGACATGTAGAAGAAATAAATTGCTGACAAGGCTTTACATGACAGGAAGCTTGTCATCACTGTAATTGTATTCCTTCTTTGCTGAGATGACCCAATGCCATGTTCAGAGCATTTGGGGAGTAAAAAAGAAAGTCTATCATGTGACATCTAATTGTTACTTTACCTATTATTTTCCACTAACCAATAATGTTTGTTTTTCAGCATGAACTCTTTTTTTTTTTTTTTCAGTTTTTTCCAACTTTCTTGGTAGGTTCAGGTGGTACATTGTGAGACAAAAGCAAAAACAATAGAGAATCATCTCACCAAAAACCAAATAAATAAATAAATAAATACCAAAAGGCATCATGATGGAACAGTAAAGGCACTTTGTTAAAACATCATTCCAACATGAATAATTTGACAGTGTTAATTTGTAAAGAAAAAGATATATAGAATAGATACCACCCTGAGATCCTTAAACAATGCTCTGAAACTTCATTTGCTACAAACACATCCACTACATTGCAGTTGGGAATTCACTTTTCAACCCAAAAATTTCAACTGGGTTAAAAGTCCTATTGGCTATTGAGTAGTGGCCATCAATTTGGTTTCTTATTCTCTTCCCATAGCTTTTATTATCAGACTAATATCCAAATTTATTTCTCCAGTGTCAACTTCTCTGATCTTCAGACTTAGAATTAACAGTCTTATTTGTGTGTTTCACAGGTATCTCAAGCTTAACATGTACAAATGCAAACTTTTAATTCCCATCCTTGCCTCTACAAATCTACTCCTGAATTGTTTTCCAACTACTAGATGAAACTACCATCTTACCAGTTCCTCCATCCAGAATCCAAGATGTCAGCCTTGAATTGATGTCTTCCCTTTACCTTTGTACTACAGCCAACCCATCAATGAGACCCCTAAGTAGATCTCAAAAAAGTCTCCATCTATTTTCACTGCCACCTACACAGTGTAAGGCACCAACACGAACAGATTATCTCCTAAATGGTCTCTCTATTCTGATTTTCCCTCTTCTAATTCATTTGCCACACAGTACCCAGGTGATCTATTAAAAAGTTCTGTTTTAATCAAATCCAAATTCCTCATTATTGCTTACAAGGTCAGATATTATTTGGCCCCTTAGTTCCTTCCCCAACTTCACTGCATGCCAGCCTCTCCCTCAACCACTCTGCTGTAGCTATACTGACCTCTTAAATTTCTCAAACACACCACAGTCTTTCTACTTCAGGGCCTTTGCAGATTCTACTCCCTTTGTCAAGAGGAATCTTCTCTCCATGCTAAAATGCTAGTCCCTTTTATACCTCAGGGCTTGTAGTAAACATCACTTATAAGTCTCTACTTCTAAGGCCTCTGTTCACTCATCTAAACTAGGCTTTAGCTTCCTTTTGCTCCTTTCTATAGCAGCACTTTATTCCCTTTATAGCACTTATTACCACTTGTAATCACTTATTTGTTTATTGAGTATTATCCATCATGTGTCTTTCAGTTAAATATTAACAAGAATCAAATCTGTCTTTTCTACTGCTTCACCCTTGTATCACTTGCAACCAGCACACGGCAGGTACCCTGTTCTCTGAATTGATGAAAATGAGGGACACTTAACAGCACTGTTCTTTCTACCCAAAAAGGACACAAAAGACTATGAGCTTCCATTCTATGTAAACATATTCACCAAGATAAAAGGAATGTCACAATAGAGGATAGCTAAAATATTGAAGGTTGTCAACTATTATTCTCTAGAGATCTTTCTTAAACAGTGTCCCATCCATCAAGGGTGAATTAAATTCAGCCCTACTTGAAGACAGAATGAAATGACTTCACCCAGCCCCTTATGAACTTATGATTTTATGAAAAATCCATAAGCTCTCATCCTTCCAGCACACTGATAACTAGGTAATTACCCTTTTGATAAAAAAGGAACCCTTTTTATATCTATCCTCATTGAATTACAGACCTCAAAATTGAATTGGAGTCTAATAGACATCAAACACCACTACTTACCAGTTCCCAGCAAAGATGAGAGATAATTTGTAGTGGTATCTGGGGACTCAGGGACAGTGCTGTCAGCATGTCCTTCTTGCCTTCTCCAGTGACTCCTCGCTGTGAGCCCTAAGTGTACAGTATCAGTTAAGTGCCCTCCTCAGTTTGTGAATCAGTCCCTAACAAAACAGAAGAAGTAGTAGTTGCCTCACCTTGTCTGTTCATGGATTTTGAAATTAAGCCATTAAGTTGAAGATTTGTATAGATTCACTTTGAGATGCAACTTTCACCATTCCTACCATGTTAACCAAGGTCAGAGGGCTTTTTCCTGACAACACTTCAGTTCCCATACTGCAGTGGACCTGTCCCAGAATCCCAATTTGTTTTCCAGTGTCTTGACAGCCGTGTAAGACCCTGTCCACACTCTCTGATTACTGAATGAGCACTTACATCAACAGACTGATTACTGGAATCATATCATTAACTTCCCACTTGATTGTACCCAGAACCCACAATATGTATGTCTTCCCCATCACCCTACAGTTTATTGACACTGCTCAGTTATCAGTACTGGATCAGACTAAGTTCTCACTAGTTAGCTGCCCCATTCCATGGCCATGGCTATTACTCTTACTCCTAGATTTTCTTGCCTAACATCCTATTTTTAGGGGCTCAGACCACAGACATTTATAGTTGAGCCTATCCAAACTCTCACGCCCACACTTGTACCTGGTCTCTCCATATTAATCTCCTGTGATTTCTTTTCATCCAACTGTCTGTTTGGAGGCATAATCCTATAAACCTTTACCTTCTGGACATTAGCATTGGAAAACTTCATTATTTTTAGTTAAGATACAACAGAGTGACAAACATAGCTTCAAAAGCTGAACAACTTCTTTCCCCTTGAGAATTTTTGCACAACTTTCCATATTCGGTACCCAAAGACATTTCTTTTCTCTCTCTGCTAACATGGAGTACAGCAAGGTTACATTGGCTAATAAAAGCTCTCTGCTGACAAAAGACGCTTTTGAAAAGTCACTCAAAAAGGGAGCACTGTTGATAGCTTTATTAAAATAAAATGCCACATCTTTGTGAAGTTAAAAGTCTGTAGATTGTGGTTAAAAGTCTGGTCAGCTCTAAATACAATGGAAAGTCTTTGAAGAACCATGTTTTTCTCAAACTGGCCTCACTATACATAACAGCTAGAATATAAATCCACACTATTCCAGTCCATCTATCATTTCTTTTCCATGTCATGAAGGGGCTCCCATGTGAAGAAGAAATCTACAGAATTAAATGAGACAGGTTCTATTCTGAACACCAATTAATAGAAGTTATGGAAATCATGATATCAAAACAACATGCAAGTTAAAACAATAGTTAAGTACCATTTTTGCTCACCACCAGGCAAGAACACTTAAATATGAATATTGGCCAGTATACAAGGAAATGGTATTCTCATACACTGTTACTGTGAAGTGTGTTTGTGCAGCCTTTCCAATAGACATTTTGATAATATGTATCAAAATGTAAAATACAGATAATCTTAAACTCAGTGATTCCTCTTCAAGGTATCCTAGAGAGATAATTACACATGTGTGGAAAGGGACCCTTATAAGGACGCTCACTATACAATGTTCATAACAGTAAAAATATTGAGACTCACCAAAATGCCCATCATCAGGGGAATGGTTACATGTATATCTATTTGGCAATTGAAATAATCAGGTAGGTTTACATGTACAATGTTTGGGAAAGATAGTTACACACAACGCAAACAATATAATCTATATGTATAAAAGAGAAACCTATTTAAATCTTTACATATATAAATACAAGCACAAAAATAAATATATATTTATTTCAATGTATGCAAAAAAGTTGTGAAGAAAATATTTATAAATCATATATCTGAAAAGAATATATTAAGAATGCTTACAACTCAATAAAAGGACAAGTAGCCAATTTAAAAATAGACAAAGCATTTGAATAAACATTTCTCCAAAGAAGATATACAAATGGATAACAAGTACATGAAAGATGCTCAAGATTACTAGTCATTATGGAAACATAACTCAAAACCACAATGAGATAACACTTCACATTCACTACAATGACATAGTGAAAAGCAAAGACAAGAACAAGTGGTGACAAAGATGTAGAAAAATTGGAATCCTCATTCATCGGGAATTGAATTGGTGGGAATTGAAATGGTGCAGCTGCCATGGAAAACAGTTTAGCAGTTCTTCAACCCATTAAACATAGAGTCACCACATGACCCAGCAGTTGCACTCCTAGGCACATACCCAAGGGAACCAAAAACATATGTCTACACAAAAATTTGTGCAGGGATGTTCATAAAGTATTATTCTTAACAGTCAGAAAGTGGAAGCAACCCAAATTTCTTTCCATTGATAGACAGATAAACAAAATATGTTCTATCTAAAATTAGAATATTATTGTGCCCTAAAAGGAAAGCAGAACTGATACCTGGTGCCAAATGGAGGAGCCTGGAAAACAGTATCCTAAATCATAGAAGTTAGACATAAAATGCTTCTTGTATGATTTCATTTACAGGAAATATCCAGAATAGGCGAATTCACCAAGACAGAAAGTACATTAGTGGTTATTAAGGGCTGACGGGGAGCAAAAAGTGGGGAGTGACTGCTAATGACTAAAATGTTCTAACATTAGATACTGGTGATGGTTTCATAACTGTGAAAATGCTAAGAATTGTCAAACTGTACATTTTAAAGGAGTGAATTTTATTGTATGTGGATTGTATCTCAATAAAGCTGTTATTTTAAATAAATAAATAATTTTTTAAAAGCCTTGAAGAATATCCACCAACTTAATAACAGTGGTTACCTTGGCAGAAGGGATTAATATACATTTTCAAGGATAAGAATGGATTCCTGTATTTCTTATTACTATATAATTTAACATGTATTGAAAAAAGGGAAGAAAAAGTCAGAAGAAGCACTCAGAATGGTGCTGTAATAAGAGAAATGCATAGAAGTGTCTTTTACCCTTCTTGATTTACAACCTAAGAACAGATACACATTGCTGAAAATAAGCTCTGCTTTTGAACACTTTTCTAGGCTCTGGGTATATAAAAATGCATGAATTATGTTCTTTTTTCTTCCATGAATTGATGGGATACACAGAGAGAGAGATAAGTACACAGTCAATTGTTAAATCATGTGATAAACGCACAGTAATAGCATGGACATCTAGCTATGGAAGCACAGGAGCAGGGACCCCCCGGAGAAGAGCTGAACTTTAAAAAATATGCAGAAGTTAGCCAGGCAGAGAAGAGGTAAAGGCAGACAGCCAGCAAAAACAGTGTGGGCAAAAGCCTGCAGGGGTGCTGGGGCATGGAGTGTTTAGAGAAGAGTGAACACCAGCAGCTACGGCTGTCATAGATGTTTTGTGGGGGAGATTCTTGCAGATGGAAGGTAGGCTGGAATCAGACTGAAAAGGTGTTTAAATAATGCCTCGCTGAGGAATTAGGACATCATTGTGTAGGCAAGGGAAAGGAGCAAAGGAAAGGAGCAGACCAGATAGAAAGACAAGTGAGACAGGGAACCAAGTCAGAAAAATTCCTGACGTAACCAGGCAGGAGAGAGGGGCTTGGGAACTAGAGCTGGGGCAGGGGCAGTGAAGAGTGAGGTCAGATTCAAGAAATATTTCAGAGATAGAACAGGCAAGACTCTGGGACTGACTGGTGTGGGAAGGGAAAAGAGGTGTGGCAATGACTCCCGAAAGCCATTAGTTGTCAGAGAATATATACAAAGATTCTACTCAGGCTTGATGGCCCCTCAGGAAATAAAGCGGGGATGGAAAGAAGGGCTCCATAGCCAATAAAAGAAAATATGCCCTGGACTTTGCATGCTTCTAGATAGACAGGCCCTCCCGAGCACCAGCTGTTGTGACATCACCTGCTATAGCAAAGAGTATTTAACTTGTATTCTATACACACTTGGTTGTAGGCTAGGCACTGTGTCAAGTATTTCACAGGCATAATTTCATGAATCCTCAGGACACCCCTCGTAGAGAAAGAAAATGGAGGTCTATTGATTTTGAAAAAAGGCGGTTCAAACCCAGGCAGCCTGACTTCAGAGGCCAAGGTTCTTTTCTCTTTTCTCTCTCTCTCTCTCTCTCTTTTTTTTTTTAAGATTTTACTTATTTATCTAAGAGAGACCAATAGCAGGGAAAGAGAGGGGGCAGAGGGAGAAGACTTCCTGCTGAGCAGGGAATGCAACATGGAGCTGACACAGGGCTCAATCCCAGGACCCCAGGATCATAACCTGAGCCAAAGGCAGATGCTTAACTGACTGAGCCACCCAGGTGCCCCTGGAGGGCAATGGTCTTAACCACTGTACTATCTTCTGACAAAGATGCCTCCAAGAGAATGAGTTATGCAGCTTTACTTGCTCGCTTCCAACAAAGTAAGGTCAGATTATAAACTTATCCTCCTTCCCCTCTCACCAGATACAAAGCACATCCAGACCATCCATTACATCCTCTCGGTGAGACTGAAGTAACTCTTCAATCCTGGTTGTGACTTCCAGGATGCTTGCAGTGGCCACATGAAGCAGGCACATCCATCATAGAGTGGATGGCTAGATGGCTCGCTGGGGGATCTAGGCAATACTAAAGTGTCTTCCAAAGTAAACACCAGGTCTTAATACATGGAGACTCAGAGACTCACTACAGTAATCATAGGTTGTTTTTTTTTTTTTTACCACTTAGCCTATATTGCCACTTTTCTGTTAACATCAACCAGGTTTTCTTCTTGGGATGCATACAAGCTCTCCACTCAGTCCATATGGTTGGAGTGGATGTACTCCACCTTTCCTTTCAAAGGGGAGCATGTGACTCAGAGTGGACCCCACAGAGCATCTCTCCTCCTTTGCCCCAGGACTTGGTCCTGAGTTAGGCATGTGATGCAATTCAGCCCAGTGATAGTCAGGCCCAGGATACTTTTTCAAATTTACCAATAAGAAAAAGTTTTCTGTTTCCTGTGTTTGGACCTATAAGGAAGAATGTTTGGAGTTTCTAGGCACATCAATATGGCCAGACTCTGTTTGAGCTGGTTAGCCAAAATGGAGGGATGAAGCGTTGCAAAATAAAAACAAGGAAAACTTGAGTTCCTAAATCAAGCCATTCCTGAAACCTAAGTTGAGCTTTTCTTTAGGTTATACAAGTCAATACATCCCCCTTGCTATTTGAGCTATTTTGAATTTCTGACATCTGCAAGCAAACCAAAATATCACAAGAAAGAAAAATCTAAAACACCTGCCTCAATAACAACTAGGAAATGCCGAGTAGGTATTTAGCTAGATTTCCCGCAAAAGAAACATTCAAAGGTGGCTGCTACTTCCAAGGCAATTTCTGCCAAGATCTGCCTAGAAGAAGCAGTAATGTAAGAGCTGTCACATCCCGAGACACTTAGCATTGGCCTTGTAAATAGTACATTACACAGAGCATCTGTGGGGCATAAGCAACAAAAGAGAAGGTTAAAAAAATCTCTGTGCACATAGCATGGACCTGCTGTCGGCCCAACTTTCTTCTACGCTGACATCTTGCATGAGGTTCCTCTCTCTCTCTCAGAATGTCCTCCCTATTCAAGCCCAGCTGTTCTAATCCCAGCCATTTTGAAGATTCAACTCTAGATTCACCTATTCCAAGGAATCTTCTCTGGTCAGTGCACCCTTTATTGGCATCTTCTTTGAGTTCCTATAATGCTTAGACCTAGTACCTCCTCCATGGAGGAGGGCAAAAGAGTTGAATTTGCCTTTTTAGCTTGGGAAAATGTTCCCAAGGCTGGTTTTCCATATGTGCTGCAAGCCCACTAGGAGGGCACTAGAAGAGGAATTGGGAGCTTTTGTCAAGTCTACACATGGTGTGGATTTTAATATTGAAAGGAGAGGTTGATCTTTAATATTCTACAACTTTGCAACTCTGAAAAGGGCTTCCTGGAGAAGGACAAGTGCTCACCATTAGCCAAGGATGTGGATACTCAGGCCTTGATACAGAGGTTTTTGTGGCTTCCTTCATTTCTGCCATGGGTTGTGAGTTAATGCAGAATTGCAGGTGCAAAAACTGTAAGATGCCTTCCAGAAGTGATGCTAAAAGTGAGGCTAAATGTTCAGGAGTTGAGAGCTCAGAAAACCAGACTCCAGCAGACATTAAAGTGTCTCTGAGAAATGCTCTGATAGGCGAGTCCCCTGGGAGCACTCTCAACCAGTAACACTCCTGACAAGAGACACTAAGGAGAGCAGCTCCTGACACTGTGGCCACAAACATAGCAAAATCCTTTGTCTAGAATTGCCTTTGCAAAGAGCAGCTAGACCAGCTAGAGAGTCTGACTGGGCAACATTTCCCAGCAGTGGCTCAGCCTCTTGGCCCTTCCAGAACAAGAGGCTATATGGCATTGTGTTCAAGATAATGGGCCATGGACTGACAGACTTGGGTTGTTATAATAGCTCTGTCCCTGTCTATTGTGTGACCTTGGGGGAAATCTCTTAATCACTCTAAGCCCCATTTTTTAAAATCACTCATAAAATATGAATAATACTATCAACTTACAAAGGTCTGGAGCAGATAAAATGTGATACTGCACATCAAGTGTTTAACTCTGCCTGGCACAAGTTAAATTGCTAAGTGTTAGGCATCATCACCATTATTGTCATTATCCAGAAGACTGTGGGGATTAGAAACTGTTGAGTGTCTCAAGATGCCATTCATCACTGAGAAGACAGGATAATAAATTCTTTTCCAGAAACCCAGAGCAGTTTCAGGTTCAGGCTCAGTTTAGAGCTCAGAGACCCTATGTTGTAGAGACCTCAGATTCCTAATGAAAGACGTGGCTTATAAAGGAAGGTAATAGAGTTTCTGTCTTGAATTGTTTGTTAATTTTATGCTTTAATTTTGTTATGCCCTAATTTTGTTATCCAGTTAGATATAAACCTTTATGAAACAAATTTCACTTCTTTTTCTATAAAAGGGTCTAAATCAAGGTTAAAGGCCCTCATTGACTGGCTGATTGGCACCAATGGCCCAAAGTGGGTAGCCACAGTCATTTACACAGTGTCAGAAAATATTGCACATTATCAGCAATGTGTGAGAAGAAGAGACTCAGAGGTTAAACAGAGAATATGGCACCATAACAATTCTATAAAAATATTACATATCAGGAGTCTTAAAAATACTCATAGTCTTTTCCATTATAATTCTATTTCTAGGAAATTATCCTAACAAAATAATCTAGTGAGTAGAAGAAATTTTATGTGGAAAGTCACTGTTTTAAAACAACCTACATAACAATAGACTTATTATGTAAACTATGGATCTTCTTTCATGTAAAGTACCCATTAAAAACAATGCTTAAATACCACCTCAAACCAGTCAGAATGGCCAAAATTAACAAGTCAGGAAATGACAGATGCTGGTGAGGATGTGGAGAAAGGGAAACCCTCCTACACTGCTGGTGGGAATGCAAGCTGGTGTAACCACTCTGGAAAACAGCATGGAAGTTCCTCAAAAAGTTGAAAATAGAGCTACCCTATGATCCAGCAATTGCACTACTGGGTATTAACCCTAAAGATACAAACGTAGTGATCCGAAGGGGCACGTGCACCCGAATGTTTATAGCAGCAATGTCCAGAATAGCCAAACTATAGAAAGAACCTAGATGTCCATCAACAGGTGAATGGATAAAGAAGAGGTGGTATATATACACAATGGAATACAATGCAGCCATCAAAAGAAATGAAATCTTGCCATTTGCGACGATGTGGATGGAACTAGAGGGTATCATGCTTAGCGAAATAAGTCAATTGGAGAAAGACAACTATCATATGATCTCCCTGATATGAGGGAGTGGAGATGCAACCTGGGGGGTTTGGGGGGTAGGAAAAGAATAAATGAAACAAGATGGGATCGGTGGGGGGGGAGACAAACCATAAGAGTCTCTTAATCTCACAAAACAAACTGAGGGTTGCTGGGGGAGGGGGGAATGGGAGAAGGTGGTGGGGTTATGGACATTGGGGAGGGTATGTGCTATGGTGAGTGCTGTGAAGTGTGTAAACCTGGCGATTCACAGACCTGTACCCCTGGGGCTAATAATACATTATATGTTTATAAAAAATTTTAAAAATTAAGAAAAAAAAAACAATGCTTAAGAAGCATTTTAGGGATGCCTGTGTGGCTCAGTTGGTTAAATGTCTGACTCTTGATTTCAGCTCAGGTCATGATCTCAGGGTTATAAGATCAAGCCCTGAGTTGGGCTCCACACTCAGTGCAGAGTCTGCTTGAGATTCTCTCTCTCCTTCTCCCTCTGCTCCTCCCCCTGTGCACTCTCTCTCTTTCTCTCTCTCAAATTAATTAATTAATTAAAATCTTAAAAAAAGAAGTTTTCAAGGCTTAATAAGTGTTTATGATGTAGTGTTCAATGGAAAAAGCTACATGCAAACTATGATCTCAATTATGAGAAAATACACAGAATATTAGCAGTGGTTATTTCTGAGTGATGGGATTTAGGATGGCTTTTATTTTCTTATTTATACCTTCTAGTTTCTGTTTCCCAAATTTTCCACAATAATAATGTATTACTTTTATAATCAGAAAACATGTTGAAATATTATTTCTAAGCACATATGTGCAAAGCCTGGAGCCAGCTGAGGGTAATACTCTACCTAGATCCTGGACCTGGCAATGAGGGGTTAATATAACAGGGTAACAGGATGATAAAGCAGAGAAGTCCAGTGGAGGTGGAAAAGCCCAGCTTTCTACATCTATAGGAGATCGAAACATCCAAAACAAAGACTTCTAAATTCTCCTTTGGAGCAAGGGAAAACCAAGGCCTGGGACTTAAATATTCTCTTCTCGGGGGAGAAGAAAAAAGAAAAAAATCTAGCTCTCTCATTAAAGACACCATCAGTGGGGAGTGATATCACCAAGATGGTGACAGAGGTCATTCCTGATTTTGCTTCCTCTTGCGAGAAAAAGTAACAACTCTTTAAGAACAAGACACTACTGAGAGAACCCTAGAATGTGGAGGTGAGGCTGAAGCACCCCCCCCCCCGCATCATGGAGACGGAGACAGACTACATTAGAAGTGTAAGAGAAGCAGCTACACCCTCACCCAACTGCCTCTCCCCCAGCCCAGCATAGCACCACACTGAGAAGTCTTCCCTGAGTCCCAGCACCTTTGATGGGAAAAGAAAACTCAAGGGGGACAACGAGCACCCCTAGCATTGTGGGTCACTTTGTGGGAGCTACTACTCTGATCTCAAGCCTTGGAAACGGCCGGGGAATCTGCAGGGCTCAACCACTAGAAATCTGACTGTGATGGAGTCAGGAGAGCAGCCAGCAACAATGAGCATATAGATCTTGACAGAACTAGTTCATACCTGTAGTGCCCACATAATATTCCCAACCAGTGGCTTTGCTTATCTGCAGAGCCAGGTTGGTGGTACAATCTGATCTGAGAACATAACAGAGTGCAGATTTGATTGTTTCAGATCCCCAAACAGGAGTTTTGCCAGCCCTGGATCCTGGTTTGCCCCTGCCCAGGCAAGAAGCTGAATCATGGCCACAACCCCTGTGGAGAGTGTCTGACCAAAGGTCTGGCTAAAGCACCTGGAAGCAGTATGGCCCAGGGTGCTTGAGCTGAGAGGCAGGTAGGCAAAGCTGACTACCCACAGAGCAAAGCTAGTTGCAGGTGTGAAGGGTTCCCATGTGATGCATAGGCAGGAGGATTCATTCATAGCAAAGGTTGAGGGTATTTCCTGGCCTATCCCAACAAGATGACCTGTTTGGGAAATTGAGAATTGCCTGGAATGTTCCCTCCCTTCCCCACACAGTTCAGGGAACTGAGAGATAGTTCTACCCACTCTTTGGACATCCTAGCTCCAACTGACCAGCAAGCATGTCACTTGGAGGCTGTGTGGTCCAGTGGTCCTAAAGCTGAAAGATGGGCAGCTTTATGGGAAGAGGCCATAGTTTGCACAGCAAAGCCAGTGGAGCTGTTCGGCCAGAAAACCTGGGGCATGAGTCAGTTTGAGTTAGACAACAAAGAGCTTTACTTGCTTCTCCCCCTACACCTGGGCAAGAAAATAAGTTCATAGTCTGGCTCATCCCTCAATACACCCACCAGTCTGTCTGACCAGGGAATCTAACCAGGGCACATAGGAAACTGTATAGTCCATCCAACACCCCTGCTTACAGAGGCACTTAAACAGAGAGCACAGCTTGTGGCTTTCCCCATCTGCAGAGTAAAACCAGTGCCCTCATCTGATTAGGGAATTCAGTGCGCACTCCTGCCTGAATCAGATTCTCAAACAATGAGCCATACAAGCCCTGGGTCCCATCCTGCTAACTTGTCAGGGCAAAGAAACTAATTCAGAGCCCCAACTACTACTGAATATCATACACTTTCCCAACCATCTAGAAAGGCTGATCAGACAATTGAAAGAGCCCATCCTTTAGCCTCACTTGAGTAGGGAACCAAGCCAGCAGTCCTGTCCAACTCTTCTCAGATGATGGCCCATACCCAACCTCTGAATTTGAACAGGTAACTAACCCCCAAACAGACCATAATAGCAGGCCCCACCTGCCCAAAAACATTACCAGCAGACAGGCCCCAAAACTCAAACTGTGCTGATTGGGAAAGATCCATCTCTGCAAATCTGTGAAGTCTAAAAGAGGATCCTAATTACTCAAACGCACTTTTACCAACATGAGGCATCAAGGATCATGAAAAACCAGGTAAATATGACATCACCAAATGAAACTAATAAAGCTCTAATAACTGATCTTAAAAAAAGAATTGCCAGACAAAGAATCCAGAATAATCCTCTTAAAGAAGTTTAATGAACTACAAGAATGCACATAAGTAAATGAAATTAGGAAAATAATTTACAAACAAAACAAGATCAGCAAAGTGACAGAGACCAGCAAATAAACAAACATCCCCGGGGGAAAATACAATAACTGAACTAAAGAAGTCGATCTAAAATTTCAAAAACAGACTTAACCATGCAGAAGAAAGAATGAGAGACCTGGAGAATATAATAGTAGAAAGAATCTGGTCATAGGAGGAAAACAAAATGAATAAAAAAGCATGAAGAACGCCTATAAGACTCATGGGACACCATGAAAAGAAACAATATTCACATTATAGGGAATCCAAATAGAGAAGAGAAAGAGCAAGAGGCAGAAAGTATATTTAAAGCAATAATGGCTGAAAACTTTCCAAACCTGGGGAGAGAAATGGACATCCCAACCAATGAGATCTAAAGGATTCCACATAGGTTGAACCTGAATAGGGCTACACCAAGACACATTTTGATCATTAAAAGTTAAAGACAAATAAAGAATTTTGAAAGCAACAAAAGAAAAGAAAAAATTTACATACAAGGAAACCGCCCCCCATAAGACTTATCAGCAGATTTCTCAACAAAAACACTTCAGGCCAGGAGAGAATGCACTTGCATGTTCAAAATATTGAAAGAAAAAAACAGTCAGCCAAAAATTCTTTACCCAACAAAGATGTCCTTTAGAAATAAAGGAGGATAAAGACTTTCTTGAACAAACAAAATCTGAGGGAGTTCATTACCACCAGACCTACCTTACAAGAAATGCTAGAAGGAATTCCTGAATGAAAATAAAAGGATGCTAACTAACTTCACAAAAACGTTTTAAAAAGGGTACCTCTGGGTAGCTCAGTCCATTAAGCACCTGACTCTTGATTTCAGCTCAGGTCATTATCTCAGGGTTATGAGACTGAGCCTCATGTTGGGTTCTATTCTGGGTGGACAACCTGCTTAAGATTCACTCTCTCTCCATCTGTCCCTCCCCCAACCCCTCTCTTTAAAAAAAAAGGTAGTGCAATCCTCACTGTAATGGTAAATATACTGTGAAAGTTAGATTCTGTAACTTGGTAACAGTGATGGACAACTCATTTATAATTGTAGATTAAAAGTTATAAAAATGAACATAGTAAAAATAACCATAACTACAACAATCTCCTATTAGTTACACAATGTAAAAATATGTACTTTGTAACTCTAATAACCTGAACTATGAGGGGGAGAAGTGAATATGTAAAGTTTGGCAATTCAATTGAAGTTAAGTTATCATCAACTTAAAACCAACTTATACCAAATAGCCAAAGCAATCCTGAAAAAGAAAAGCAAAGTGGGAGGCATCATGATTCTGGACTTCAAGCTTTATTACAAAGCTGTAATCATCAAGACAGAATGGTACTAGCACAAAAACAGACACACATATCAATGGAACAGAATAGAAAACCCAGAAATGGACCCATAACTATATGGTCAACAAAGCAGGAAAGATATCCAATTGAAAAAAAATACAACCTCTTCAAAAAAATGGTGTCAGGAAAACTGGATAGCAACATATAGAAGAATGAAAGTGGACCACTAAAATAAATTCAAAATGGATCAAAGACCTAAATATGAGACAGGAAACCATCAAAATCCTAGAGAAGAACACAGGCAGCAACCTGTGACCTCAGCTGTAGCAACTTCTTACTAGACACATCACTGGAAGCAAGTGAAATAAAAGCAAAACTAAACTACTGGGACTTCATCTAGATAAAAAGTTTCTGCACAGCAAAAGAAACAATCCACAAAACTAAAGGGCAACCTATGGAATGGGAGAAGATATTTGCAAATGACATATTAGATAAAGAGTTAGTATCCAAAATCTATACAGAACTTATCAAACTCAACACCCAAAAAACAAATAACTCAGTTAAGAAATGGGCAGAAGACATGAATAGACATTTTTCCAAAGAAGACCTCCATATGGCTAAAAGACACATGAAAAGATACTCAGCATCACTGATCATCAGGGAAATCAATCCCATTTGCAATAGCATCAATAAACAAAACAAAACAATAAAATACTTAAGAATAAATGTAACAAAGAAGGTGAAAAATTGCTACTCTGAAACAAAAAATTGATGAAAAAGATCAAAGAAGGTACAAATAGGGGCACATGGGTGGTTCAGTTGGTTGAGTGTCTGACTTCAGCTCAGGTCATGATCTCTCGGTCCTCAGACTGGGCCCTGTTCTGGACTCCATGCTCAGTGGGGAGTCTGCTTCTCCCTCTCTCTCTCTCTCTCTCTCTCTCTCTGTCTGCCCCTTGCTCCACTCATGTGCTCTCTCTCTCTCTCAAATAAATAAAATCTTTAAAAATTATTTTAGGGGCACCTGGGTGGCTCAGTGGGTTAAAGCCTCTGCCTTCAGCTCAGGTCATGATCCCAGGGTCCTGGGATTGAGCCCTGCATTGGGCTCTCTGCTCAGCAGGGAACCTGCTTCCTCCCTCTCTCTGCCTGCCTCTCTGCCTACTTGTGATCTCTGTCTGTCAAATAAATAAATAAAATCTTTTAAAAAATAAAATAAAATAAAAAATAAAAAGTATTTTAAAAAGAAGACACAAATTAGAAAGTTATCCCACATTCATGGGTTAGAAGAAGTAATATTGTTACAATATCCATACCACCAAAAGCTATTTATAGAACTAATACAACCCCTATCAAGATTCCATTAGGATTTTTACAGAAATCAAAAAAAATTTATATAGAACCACAAAAGACCTTGAACAGCTAAAGAAATCCTGACAAAGAAGAACAAAGCAGGAAGCATTACAATTTCTGATTTCAAGCTATACTATAAAGCTATGGTAATCAAAACAGGATGGTACTGGCATTAAAAACAGACAAATAAACCAAAAGAAAAGAATTGAAAACCCAGAAATAAACCCAAAGCATATACAATCAACTAATATTTAACAAGGGGACCAAGAATACTCAATGGAGAATAGGCAGTCTCTTTAATAAATGATGGTGAGTTAATCGGATATTCACATGTAAAAGAATGAAACTGCACCCTTATCTTACACTATTCACAAAAAGTAACTTGTGATGGATTAAAGACTTAAATACAATGCCTGAAACCATGAAACTCATAAAAGAAAACAAAAGAATAAAGCTCCTTGACATGGGCCTTGGAAATGACTTTTTGGATGTGACATCTAAAACACAAGAAACAAAAAATAAACAAGTGGGATTACATCAAACTAAAAACTTATTTACAGCAAAAGAGACCATAAACAAAGTGAAAAGAACATACAGAATGAAAAAAAAAATCTGTAAACCATATATCTGATAAGGGACTAATATCCAAAATGTATAAAGAACTGATGGAACTCAATAGCAAAAAATAGCTAAATTAAAAAATGGACACATGATCTGAACAGACATTTCTCCAAAGAATATATACCAAAGGCCAACAGGTATGTGAAAAGATGCTCAACATCACTAGTCATTATGGAAACACAAACAAAAACCCCAATGAGATATCACCTCACACCTGTTAGAATGGCCATCAACCAAAAGATAAGAGGTAACAAAAGCTGGCATGAATGTGGAGAAAAGAGAAACCTTGCACACTGCTGATGGGATTGTAAATTGGTACAGCCACTAGGAAAAAAAAAAAAAAAAAAACAGTATGGAGGACCCTCAAAAATTTAAATTTAGAACTACCATATGACCTAGCAATTCCACTTTTGGAAATATATCCAAAGGAAATAAAAATACTAACAGAGGGTGCCTGGGTGGCTCAGTGGGTTAAGCCTCTGCCTTCAGCTCAGGTCATGATCTCAGGGTCCTGGGATGGAGTCCCACATCGGGCTCTCTGCTCTGGGGGAGCCTGCTTCCTCCTATCTCTCTCTCTCTCTCTCTCTGCCTGCTTCTCTGCCTACTTGTGATCTCTATCAAATAAATAAATAAAATCTTAAAAAAAAAAAAAGATTACCAACCTTCTCATTCACTTTCCTTGCATATATTTAAAAAAAAATACTAACAGAAAGATATCTGCACTGCCACTTTTAAAGCACCATTATTTAAAATAGTCGAGACATGGAAATTATCGAAGTATCCATCAATAGATAAATGGATAAAGATGTTGTGTGTGTGTACATTATTATTCAGCCATTAAAAATGAGGAACTTCAACTTGCAACAACATGGATGACCTTGAAGGCATTATACTAATTACAGTAAGTCAGACAAAGAAAGACAAATACTGCATGATCTTACTTATATGTGGAATCTAAAAAACAAAACAAGCAACAAAAAAACAGAAAAAGAGATCAGATTCGTGGCTACCAGAGGCAGGGTGGTGATGATGAGGAAAAATTGGAGGAAGATGATAGACTTACTGGAAAGCAGTATTTTAAATATTCACTTTATTTCAATACTTCACTGGTGGATTGCATATCTGATAAAGCCATCTCTTTCTACCTGATATACTTGGTTAGCCATGTTTTCTAATAATAAAAAACTAGATGAAAAACAGTTTCTGAGTTATTTCCCTTTTCCTTCAGAGTTTCAAAGTATTTTGGTTGTGAATACTAATAAAATGATTTTTTTTTTCACTTTCTTAGATTCTGGTCATCTGCCTACTAACCAACTCATTAAGAATTCAACTCAACAAAAAAGTTCTTGGAGATAGAACATTAACGTGTCAGTACAGAGAAAACAACATAAAATTACTTTTGCTGATCATAGTTTGAGAAATGTCTAGAGACAGCAAGATGTTTTAAAGATGCTCTCACATCCCTCCTGACCCTAATGATGATTCAGGACACAAACTCAGGATTTCAGCTCCCTTCACTAACACCTAATGATTAAAAGAACAACAACAACAACAACAACAACTCCGTGTATTATTGATGAGAACAGTTAAACAGGTAAAAAATAGTCTCCTGCACTTCAAAGGAAAATGAAGAAAATGTCTGTAAATATAAAATCAATTCATCAGATATGTTTTAAAATCACAGCTGTTAGAAAGAATCTCAAAAGATCATTTCACTCCATCTACTGGCTTTATAACAGGGTAGCTCTATCCATGTGCACACAGAGGCAGCCCCAGAAGGTTAGGAGCAGGTCTCTTGGCACACAGCTGATTAGGACCAAGAAGCAACATGAAGTTAGATTTCAGTTTCCAGTATCCTCGTGCAGGCCTTTTCCTATTGTGTCAAGCTGTTTTTCTTCTAAAAATTATTCTGTTTGGAGTATTAGTGGTCATTCCCATATTCATTCTACATTTTTTGAGCACAAACTATTTGCCAGGCAGTATGCTAGACAATTAGAATAAATGAAGAAAACAATGTATAGTGTCAGTACTTGAAGAGCTCACAATCCAGTAGGGAGAAAGTTATCATAAACAATGAGCTATCTAATGATTGCAATAGCAACAGTAAAGTACTATGAGGACATATACAACCCTATACATTTTGCCAAGAAGGTGGGAAGAAAGTTAACCGCATAGGGTAGTTAATCCCCAAAGGATGAGGAGGAAGTGTTCCAGGAAGAAAAAATCATTAGAACAAGGGCATGGGTGTGAATGGCATGTTTGAGAAGCAGCAAGCATAAAGCATGAAAGACATTCCATACCAAAAACAAAAGAGTCTTTCCTTTCACATAAACCTCATATGATAAACCATCCTCACAACTGTACACATTTAAGTCCTCTCTGCATCACACAGACTTTCTAGAAAAGGCCATAACTATGTTTTCCTTACCTTTATCCATGCTGTGCTCCCTGTCAGGAAAAATCCTTCCCCTCTTTCTCTATGCCAACTCCTTAATGTCCTTCCTGATAGATTTCTGACATTAACCCTTCTCCATCCTCCCAGAGACAGCTCCTTCCTTTGTGCTCCATTGTTATATCTCTTTCTAGAGAGTATTTTAATTGTTTATATACATGTCTATCTCCCAAACAAATCCGTGAAGGTTTCAAAGACAGTCTGCCTTTAGATCACTGTACATTTGATGAACACAGGAATGAATGAATGAATCAATCAATCAATGAACGACCTTTTAGATGGAAAACTAGGTGGTGACGATGACAGATAATATGTGTAGTGCAAGTTCTCAAGAGAAATAGGCACATACATAACTTATAAGTGGAAGAATAATGTTCAGAATTGAAACCCCCCAGGGAAACATTTCCACTCAAATGAAGTCCATAACTGTGATCCAAAGATTTTCACATACAACTGTTTTGCCATTGATTTAAAACTCCACTGAGACATATTCATAAGCTCAGATGGTTTTCTTATTACATTCTTAGAGCTCATAAAGGGTGGCCTGAAAAAGTCGATCTTTAGGTATAATTTAGTCATATTAGAGAAGAGTAAGCGGGAGAACATGACTGGTCTTTCTTTCATCACTGGCATGTAATTCATTATAAAGGTGTTAAACTCATTGGTAAGTGTGAAAATGAGAGGAAATGAGTCTACTGACAAAAAAATGCAATGAGACAATAAACTAAAATTAATGCTTCACAAATCCTCAGCGTCTCAGCCTCATTGTCTCAATTTGTTATTCTCATGAAATACCAAAGTGAAGCACAGCCACTGCTCCTAAAAATAAAGATTTTATTAAATTTCATTATGTACCAAAAGGCCTAAAGACATTGCCTCTCCTTTGACCTCATGAGCTTCTCAAGCTCCTCTATCCCAGGGTTAAAGTAATATCTCATTAGCAGTACCTGATGTCAGCGGATGTGTTATTTGACTGCCTGTCACTCAAGCCCTCAATACCAGAAAATACCTAGGTCATGCAATCCTTTACACCACCCCTTTCTCTTTGCAATATAAGAGAAGAAACTGTAGTGCTTGGAGTTGTAATAAAAATAATTCCCAAAACTTAGTCATTTCTGGGATGTCTCTAGGGTTGGTGGGAAAGGAGCTATACTACCTGCCAGGCAAGTTGCTACACATCAAAAAAAGGTGATTGATAAATGATAGACAGTATTAGTCTTCTCAGACTGCTGTAACAAAATACTACAGGCTAGGTGGCTGAAACAACACAAAGTTAGTTTCTCACAGTTTTGGAGGCTGGAAATTCAAGATCAAAGTGTCAATAGGGTGATATCTAATGTGAGGCCTCTCTTCCTGCCTTTCAGAGGGCCATTTTGTCACTCTGTCCCCCACATAGCCTTTTCTCTGTTCATGTTCACTTATGGCGCCTCTTCTTCTTTTTTTTAAATTTAATTTTATTTTTTCAGTGTTCCAAGATTCATTGTTTATGCACCAGGACATCAGTCCCTTATGATCTCATTTGCACTTAATCACCTCCACAAAGAAACTATTTCTAGGGGCATCTGGGTGGATCAGTTGGTTAAGCATCTCCCTTCAGCTCAGGTCATGATCTTGGGGTCCAGGGATTGAGCCCTTGGTTGGGGGGGGGGGGGTCCTGCTCAGCAGGGAGTCTGCTTCTTCCTCTCTCTCTCTCTCTCTCTCTCTAAAAAAAAAGAAAAAAAGAAAGAAGCTATTTCTAAAAATAGTCACATTGGAGATTACGGCTTCAACATATGAATTGGGAAAGTGGGGACACAATTCAGCCTGCACTAGGTAAACATAGATAGGTAGGTAGGTAGGTAGGTAGATAATGGAAAGAATGAAGGGAGGGGAACCATTAACTTCCTAAGGAGGTGGGACTACAATCAGATTAAAATCTGCAGAAGTAAGCCATTGCCTATGAGGTTAAAAACTGCAAAGTATTAGAAAAGCCCACACTGCTCCAAAGTGCCACATATGCACATGCCTGTGCACACACACACACACTCACACACATACATGAGCCACAGTGCCTGAAGTTTTACATTAATCATTGAACAAATATTTACTGAATAAGAACTTTGAGGTTAGCACTGAGCTAGGTGTTATGGAGTCTCTTAACTGAATCCCTGACTGAAGATGTTATGTTCCAATATGGATGAAAGAGCCTATACTTTAAGAAAGTTGTTCTTTGCCTTTAATGATGAAAGGATCACTTGTGGGACTCTTAAAGATACATATTCCATAATCAACTCTTCTTGATCTAAATAGCCTGAAGAGGGACTTGGTCACATATATATGTATGTGTGTATATACATATGTATATGTGTGTGTATATGTGTGTGTGTGTGTGTGTGTGTGTGTGTGTGTATGTATATATATATATATATATATATATACACTTTAATCTCTGGAAGTAACTCATGCACATAGCCAATATGGAAAACCAATTCAGTGTACTGAGATAAAACATCGGTCTTTCCTTCTAAATAGAAGTGTCTCTGGAAGATAGTATGTGAAGATCCTACTATTTCAGGATGGATGAACTCACTATAGACGGCTAATAATAAATGATCTGTGACAATATTAGGCTACTGAGGAAGAAAAGGCACAAGCAATTGAAGATAAATATACACATGAAACTTAATTGCAAAGATGAAATCCCTTTGTAAGAGATTATTATGCAGCAGATCACTATTTTACCAAGTAACCATTCCATTTGAAGTGTTTCCAAATACTGAGCCAATACCTGTCTTTCCGTAACTTCCTTCCAATATTTATAGTTCTACACTTTTTACTTCCTACTTTGTCTAGAAGTTTTCGGGGTAGACTCCACAATGCCTTAGATCTGTGACCACAGCCCTAACGGGTCCCTGATTAAAACAGGATCAAGGCTGATAAAAATCACTAGGCTTAGCCCCATCAACTGGTGAGAGTCTGGAATTAGCCCTGCTACCTTTACTCTGGATTTCACTAGGTTATGAGCTTGGGGTAGCTGTGTGTCTCTCGAGCTGCCCAGCCACTGCCACCTGTACTTTCTAGGGCTGGTTTCCATTCCCTGAACATCTAGTCAGTGGCTGGGTTACTTTCACTCTTAGCATGCCAAAGCTGCTGTATGGACTCTTTATTTAGACCACTGATTCTCAATTGGAATGGCTCTGTCTCTAGTGCAGTATTTGGAAACAGCTGACAGCATATTTGGTCATCACAATAGAAGCTGCCTCCACCCACACCACCACTCTGCTTTTACTGGCATTTAGAGTGTAGGAGCCAGTGAAAATAGACATCCCACAATGCAACGAACAACCCCACACAAGCAACAGCTGTACCGTGTCTCTCTAGACATTCACATAGGGGAAATAACCTCTTTGACATTATCTGAGTCTAGATGCTGACTTTGTTTTACATACATTCTCAAGGTGTTTTGTTTTGTTTTACACAAAGTTCTAATACCTAACAGATTGTCCAGAACAGTGTCTAGCCTATAAATCAAGGGGAATCTGTTCCATCTAACTGGAACCTTTACCAAGAATTGTTCATTTTTGTGAAAATCACTTCACCAATAATGCAGTGACATTCTTCATACCTGAGTCACAAGCATGAACCTCCTATATGAGTATACATTTATGGTTTCCATTCTCTGTGTGAGTATAAGCATGTGACTGCTTCATTATGTCTTTTAGAGTAGTCAAGTCCATGTACTTACATATTGAAATACATATTATTTTTAATTACTTTTCACTTGGTAGTCCATCATATTAAAATTAGGGCATTAACTTATTAACTTATTGTCTCTGGGAAATTATATTTGTATATATATACACAGAGATTTTATCATCTATAAATTTCATTATCTGAGAATAAAGAATACTTTACTAAATATCTGTTAAAGACAGGAGATACTATGTCTGATAGGTTTAAAATATCAATATTAGCCTTTATTCAATGAGCAATTACAATAAATCCTGTGGATCTTTGACATACCCTTTCAGGGTTCAGCCCTTGTAACAATACTAGCTCCTGCAGTCCTGCTTTCAACAAGACATCCTCCACGCCAAGGATATCCCAGATATCCTCGCAGCCAGTACTACCTATTTACAGATACCATCCTAATTCGTAAAGAAATTGTAAAAATTATGTCATTCATTTTATCTAACAGCTAGATGCATATTAGTAATGCTAGCATATAAGAGATTAACACTTATTTTAAACCTATATTTAATGATGCTTTCACATGGATTGATTTTATTTGATATGCACAACACCCTGTGAGATGTTATGGAAGGTTGTGTATTTCAGTCCCTGCTTAACAATGGAGAATCCTGAGGCCCTGAGAGGCTGACTGGTTCAAAGTCACAGATCTAGCAAGAAAGAGCTGAGATTCAAATCTAAACCTTCAGCTGTGCTGGTTTTGCTTATGTAACACTGACTCTCAAGTAACAAGACAGAAAAAATAACAGAAAGACTAAAATAAAGAGAATCAATATGAAATGCTAAAACATGTAAATATTCTAACAGCAATTTCTGAAAGCCTAAAGAGAAATTCAACACCATAATCTAGATTTAATTAAGGTGGTTCTTTTCACATGTGAATATACTCTCCCATTGCAACTTGCCACAGCCCACACCTTCGGACCCAATGTGTACTTGTACAGGCATAAATGGCTCCCAGAAAAGATGCTTGAAAATAACTGTGCTGCTCTCTACTGTTGACAAAGGAGTAGGCATGCAAATAGCAAACATTTGCTCTTTGTGTCTCTGAGCTGCTAATAAAAATGGACAGCTACAAAGCGCTACTAACATCATTTCACTTTTATTGATGAGTGTGGTTCAACAGCAACTTTTTTATTGAAATAAATATTTGACTCATTAATGAAACCAAACGATTCATTTGGCTTAAAACAGACAACACAATTACAATTTCTAATTGTTGTTTTTATTTGAATTCTGGGCTCAAGTCTAGCTGAAAAGACATGAACAGACATTCAGTACACTTGTAGCTAGCTTGCAAATTCTTATGTCAGGTTTATATGAGCCCTAAAGGTCAGAGAGCTGCAGATGAATGCCTTACAGATGATAACTCTGTTCCATAGGAAGCAGCTGCCTAGAGAAAAGCATCAAGGAATCTGAGGTTCTGTCTAGGCTCAGTGAGAAAAAGTACCATAATTGATTAGTGATGTCTTCCACAGAGGGTAAAGTGAGAGGACAGTAAACAGGCAACGTTTCTGCGGTACCTGCACTAGTTTGACCCACTTATTTCAAAGATGAAGAAATTGAGGTCCAATAAGATTAAAATCAAATTCAAATTAAATCAAAGATTTCATCACTGCTTGAAGTTAGGCAAGGGTTAAGAATTCAAGCATCTTGTATCCTGGGACATTCTTCTTGCCATTGGATATGTTTTCTTAGTTATATCTCTTAGAACAGTACTCAAAAATTCTACTCCAAACTTCTGAACGTAAAAAGTGATGTTTCATTTTCAATATAGCACCTATGTGCATGTTTTCTCCTTTTCATAGACCAAGAGACTTTGTGAAAGGTATGGGCACAAAGCCCTTTCATTTTACAATTGATCTTTTTTGATGATTTGGTCATAAGGAAATAGAATTTCCCATAGCAGAGTCATTTCCATGGTTACCTATTGATTTCCTATAGGAAACATCCTGTTTACACAGCCATCATGTCTTTATTGTGGAGGGTAAATCACCTTCTGAGTTTTTGCTTTATCTGCAACCTGAGGCATGTAAAAATGAGCTCCGCAAAATTACCAGAACGAGATAAATAAAAGATTCATGTGAGTTGGTTTTGCATGAATAAGTGATTAATCCTTTCTTTCAAACTTGTTAAGAGAAAATGCAGAATTAATGTCATTCTATGCAAATAGAAGCCCACTTTCCTGAATTCTGACCTAATTATAGGTATTTGTGAGGCAAAGTATATGTGAAATTTCTTGCAGTTAAAAAAAATCCTGCTACTGAAAATCAGAAACCAAACTTTTCTTTACAAGTCTTAACTGCAGATACACATAGATGGTATCATGATTTACCCTGAAGGTTCTTTCAGAACATCTCATATTTTAGCATGCCAAAGGTAAATGATTGTAATGGTTCAAAACAGGCCTTACCATTGATTGCCTAATAGGTGAACTCAAGAGTTCATGTCACAACCTTACCAGCCTGAACTGACTATACTCTTGGAACCAAAACACCCAGGATACCAGTGTCTTGGTGTAGTGAAAAATGAGTGAAACGTTTATTAAATCAGTAGAACAATCAAGAACCCAAAACAACATTAACAAAATGAAATTCCCTCAAGTCAGGAGCAGAAAATTACAATTCCACTCTGGAGAGATGTGCCTCAGCTCTGTGCGAGAGGCTTAGGTCTCTGCCTCCGGTAGTATTTCACCTGCAGGTGGGGACTTTGAACATAAATTCAGATCAACCAAATAATTCTATACAAATCACAAAATAAGAATACTTGAAAGAAGAAGTCTCCTTGGACTGGAATATGGTCAAAAAAGACTCCTTTTATAGGAAATAGAAGTGCATTTTGAGTGGTGGCCCTGAAGAAGCAGTAAGATCTGGATAGGTACAAGTGGAAAATTATAGCAGCTACTATTTAGTGAGCATTTACTATGGGCTGGGTATTCCACCAAATCCTTTACACTCACTATCTTATCTCAACTTTACAACTATCCAGTGCCATGAGTACGCCATCATCATCTCCTTTTATATGTGAGAAAGCTGAAGTTAAACATCTAGGGTTACAGAACTGATGGCAAAAATTTCATTATAGACTGTCTCCTGACTTTACAGTTGTTAACTACACCATTCCGGGCAGAAGGAAATAAGCAACACAGTGGAAGGGAGGCAAATCATACGGCAAGAGGGAGGCAGAGGGTAAATCACTCAGTCAAGAGATGAGTGGCATAGATGGAGGGAGGAAAGGCTAGGCAAACTGCATGACAATGGATTATAGAGATCTCTGAATGCCGTTCTTGGTAGAATAAGACATGTGAGAATGGAACTCCAACTGAGAAGGTGCCAATTAATTCAAGGGGCGCTGACCTGTGAGGCAGAGCACGTCTTAATCACCAGAACACTAAATGCTCATTATCCAACCTTTTAATTGGCAGCCTGGAAAAGTTATCAGCAAAGAACCAAGATACTATCATGCTGTTAAGGGAAAAAGAGAGAAGAGAAAAAAAAGGAAAGAAACAATGCTCTGATCTCTCCCAGGTAACAACTCTGTATTTCAGATGTATGTTTTCCTATCTTCCAGGTCCCTGGTGGAGATAAAATGAACAAAAGGAAGAACAGATGGGACTCAAAGCAGAAGTTAGCTGATGAAAGAAAAAAGCAAGGCTGGGGGAAGAGTGTATAGAGAAGGACAGAGAATTAGAGCAAAGGGTTTTGAAATGTAAAGTTATATCCATGGCTGAGCTAACTACAAAACAACTACATTGAGTACTTTGCAATGTTAAGTGGCTTTATCAAGCATTAGGGGACGTTGGTACCCAGAAATAACCATACAGATCTTTCAACAGAAAGGTCACCTGACAGAAGCAGGTCAGCTATAGGTCCTGGAGCAATGTGCATCACTGCTTCATTGCACAAATGCAGAGCAGAGTCAGAGACCACTCCATCTTAAACTGGTACAGATGGAAAATGAAGCCAGAGACAGTCAAATGAAAAGATGTCATACTGGGAATTAAGAGAGCGGTTTCTCCTTTTCCTGAGGAGGATAAATGCATTTTCCCAAGGTGACAGGATAAGTGATAGGGTGCCCGGATCATGTTTTCTGACTTAGGACAGTATGCTTTCTTCTATAACCATGAGCTGCAGAATGAGTCACACTTTATTCAAATCCCAGCTCTGCCACTTATTAGATGTGTGACCTTAGGCAAGTTATTTCCTCCCTTGGCATCAAGATAGAAAAGAAAAGGGGGGAAAAAAGCAAGATCTTTGCTCTCAAAGAATTAAAGCAAATCTGACACAAATAGATTGACAAGGTTGAAAAGGAGGAACAAGTACTACTGGATTTTCTGTCCAGCACCAGACTCATTGCTGTAATTATAACTTAGAAGGTAAAATGTACTGCCTCAGCAAGGGACAGCCTCCTTCCCCTTCTCCATAGCTGCCAGACTGACTCCTGGAGTTGGTCTGATTGTTTGAGGGGAAAGGCAGGAATCAGGACAGTACTTCAATACTGCATAGTATTTATTGATTACTCAGAGCTGTCTACTGTACTTCGAGCTTTATATACATGATCTCCTCCAATCCCCCAATAATCCTGTGGATTATTATCTCAGTTGTACAGATGAGAAAACTGAGCTTCAGAAAGATTAAGTGACTTGCCCAAGTCCTGCTGGAATAAGCATCTGGCTCTAAGCTACTAGCAAGCTAGGAAGTTCTTATGTGAATCACAACAAAGCTTCAGACTTCCCAGTATATTTACCATGACCAAATTCAGGACTCTCCAGTACAAACAAGAAGGTCCTGCCAGTCCAAACATACTTCTTAACTCCCAGACATCATTGCCATTCCCCACAGAAGAGAATCTTTTATGCCAGTTCAGTAACTTTGTTGTATTCCAACAATTTGCAAGACACTGGGGTGATGTAACAATTATAAAGCAAATAAGTCCTGTCCTCAAGGAGGTTACGGTTTAGCATGAAGTTAACAAGGAAAGAAATAACAGCAGGTTAGGTCACCTTATTCTAAGACATACTTGAGCAGTATAGATGTACAAAGGCTGGAAACAGGAAAGAACAGATAAGGAGATACTGAGGGGAGACAGGGAAAGGAGGGAGGAAGGGAGGGAGGGAGGGAGGGAAGGAAGGAAGGAAGGAAGGGAAAGGAAAGGAAAGGAAGAAGGAAACAAGAGGTCTTTGGGCACTTATCAGCACACACTGTGCCAGGTAATGTATAGACTTATCTCTTAATTCTCCCTATACGCCATCGTAGGTAATAGCACTCCCATTATATCCCTGCTCCATATCCTGCAGTGATTTTTGATCACACTCAGAATGACCCAGTCCTTCCTCTGTACCACATGGACCTATTTACCATGCCTGGAACTCATGAAGCTCCTTCAACCTTACACCTTTTGGTACAAGTTATTCTCTCCACTTAAGATACTCCCCACTCCCAGGTAGCTACATGGTCTGTTTCTCTCCCTCACTTCATTCTTGTCTCTGCTCAAATGTCACTTCCACGGGGAGGCTTTCCCGGACTCCCCTAGTAACCGACCTCCCGCCTTTAGTCTGTCTTCTTACTCTGTTTTATTTTTTTAAGGCATTTACCATTATCTAATCTCTATAATTATTTGTTTACTGTCTGCCTCCCAAGCCCTCCGCTAGAAGACGAGTTCCCTGAGGGCAGTAATACATACATCCCCAGAGTCTAAACAGTGTCTGGTACATAGTGAGTGCTCAAGAAAAATGTTATGAATGAGCTAATGAATCTGTCTTTGTGACAAAAAGAACTGGGGCTCTGAGAGTTGAATTCCTTAACCAGTTCCCACAGATGGACCTACTGATTTCATGGGGCTATTATGAGGCTGACTCCTGCCTCACTCACACCTTCAGCCTTCAAATTCTCTCTGCTGCCAGATCTCCATATAGCTGGCTCCTTTCAGAAAGGTCTTCTGGGATCCTTCTATCTAAAAGTTGCCCCTCACTCCCAGTCACCTTCTACCATGTTACTCTACTTTACATCGTTCATAACACTTGCTACTCTGATATTATCTTTTGCTTGTTTCATTTTCATTATCTTCCCTAGTAGAATGTAAGCACCATGAGGACTGAGACCATATTTTCCTTATTTGCTGGTCTACCCAGAACAGTGAAAGCAGAGATTAGGCATGAAAATGGAACCATTACAGGCATACCTCCTTTTACTATGCTATGCAGATACTGCACTTTTTACAAATTGAAGGCTTGTGGCAATCTTGCATCAAGCAAGTAAGTCTACTCAGCACCATTTTCCACCATTTGCTCACATCATGTCTCTAAGTCACATTTTGGTAATTCCTCCAATATTTCAAATTTTTTCATGATTACTATATTTGTTATGTTGATCAGTGATCTTTAATGTTACTATTGGAGCCTGAAGATGTGACTCAATTATCACAATCTCATGATAAAACTTTAATGGTGGAGGAGTTGCTGCTTATGGGTAAACAAAGAAAGCAGTTTATTGAAATGGAATCTACTGGAGTGATTGCTGTGAACACTGCTGAAATGACAACAAAAGATTTAAAACTTTTTTTTTTTTTTAATTTATTTATTTGACAGAGAGAGATCACAGTAGACAGAGAGGCAGGCAGAGAGAGAGAGAGGGAAGCAGGCTCCCTGCTGAGCAGAGAGCCCGACGCGGGACTCGATCCCAGGACCCTGGGATCACGACCCGAGCCGAAGGCAGCGGCTCAACCCACTGAGCCACCCAGGCGCCCGACAACAAAAGATTTAGAATATTACATAAATATAGCTGATAAAGCAGCAGCTGGGTTTGAGAGGACTGACTCCAATTTTGAAAGTAGTTCTGTGGATAAATACTATTGAACAGCTTTGAATGCTACAGAGAAATTGTTTATGAAAGGACAAATCAATCAATGTGGCAAATTTCATTGTTGTCTTGTTTTGAGAAATTGCCACAACCACCCAGCCTTTAGCAACAAGCACCCTGATCAGCAGCAGCCATCAACAAACACTGAGGCAAGACCAGCAAAAAGATTAGGACTCACTGAAAGTTCAGATGATGATTAGCATTTTTAGCAATTAAGAATTTTTAAATTGGGGGTGCCTGGGTGGCTCTGTCCATTAAGCATCTGTCTTTGGCTCAGGTCAGGATCACAGGGTCATGAGATCCAGCCCCACACTGGGATCCTTGCTCAGAGGGGAGCCTGCTTCTCCCTCTCCCTCTACCTGCCATTCCCCCTGCTTGTGCTCTCTCCCGCTCTGTCAAAGAAATAAAATCTTTAAAAAAAATTTTTTTTTTAAATTATAATGTGTACATTGCTTTTTAGATATAACTATCACACATTTAATATATACAGTATAGTGTATGTATACAGTATAGTGTAAACATAATTTTTATATGCACTGGGAAACCAAAAAATTTGACCTGCATTATTACAATATTTGTTTTATTATGATAGTCAGGAACCAAACCCACAATATCTCCGAGGTATGCTTATAAACGAAAGAGAGTATCTGTAGAGATCTCTTGGCACCATTCCTAGCCCATGATAAGTGCTTACTAGCTACTAATTATTTATTTTTTAGGAGTAGAGTTGAGGAAATTAGTAATCGTAAGATTTTAATAGGCATAGATCACAGGAAAAGAAACAAAAGGAACAATATAAACAAAGGTGGCTTATCTTAGATTGTATTCCCAAGGTAGTTTTGCCCCATAAGTCTATGATCTGGGTAAAAATAGTAGAAATTGGCCTCAGGGCAATTACAGGGGTTCTGGAAGATTCTCTCACTCCTGATGGATCAAAAAATTGTGTTTTAACCAAGAGCATGGCTTTGGGTACCTTCCTATACAATCCTACATATTTATAAAATATGTAAATATTTCAATTTCAGGAATGGCACCGAATGTGCAATTTAATTTTGCAACTCATTATTTCAAGCTGACAAAGGTAGTTATTTTCACTTGTGGCAAACAGTTTGGTAGAATTATGAGTGAATATTGAGCATTGCTAAGGAGCAAAACAACAAAACCAACAAAACTGGAAATCTATGACACATGGCCTAAAACATATATAATTTTAAAGAAATATTTATTTATTTATTTGAGAGAGTACGTGGGATTGGCGGAGTGGGGGAGACTGAAAGAGAGAGAGAATCCTCAATCAGACTTCCCACAGAGCCCCACACAGGGCTCAATCCTAGGACCCTGAAATCATGATCTGAGCTGAAATCAAGAATCAGATGCTTAACCAACTGGGCCACCAAGGTGCTCCAAAACACATATAATTTTTAATTAATAATTTAAAACAAGAATCGATTCTTCCAGAAGAAAGAACTGAAAGAGGTGATAAGAATTCAAGTTCTAATATGGAGAAAAATGAATAAAGTATTCATATGATTTCAAGTTTCCCTCACAACCAACAAAGATCACAGGGTAAATTCACATCCTAGAGTAAATCTTTATTTTGGGAGTTTTGGGGGCACAACTGCTACTGCCAAAATACAAAAGCAAAACAAACAAACAAACAAACAAACAAAAAACCTCCTTGACTTAAAATATATATTACATAAATCAAAACCAAAAAACTCTCACAGGCTCTACAACCATTCCTGAAAAAAAAGAAAAAGATGAAGAGCTGAAGGATGTTGCAAAGAACAGGGACTGGGAATAAAAAACAACTGCATTCAAACCTTAACTCTGCAGTATCTAAGAACAGAGAAATGGAACAGAAGGGTTGAATATTTGCTGCCTACCTATCTCTGCTCTCTGTGCTTATTCCGCTTCCCTTCAGAGGGAAAGGTTATGCCCAGGATTTATCCTGGGAAGGCAGGCCTCCCAGGAAAGAAGTTAGCTTTCTAAAAAGTTGCATGAAAATTCAGCAATGGCCTACTGCTTCAGGCATTAATCCTGGCCAGTGGTGGCGAGTCCTGGACTCCACTCCTCCTAACATGCCAGCCTCCCCAGCCTGAACACTAATGTGGAAAATCCTGCCAGTAGCTTCCTAGATCATACAGCTGCAATCACAACTCTTAGACTCCAGCCCACTAATCACTTGAGGAGAGAGGCTGGTATCCCCAACCATAAATGCTGAGTTAGCGGCTGCAGCCGGAGCCCACTCTTAATTGGGTTGTATCCTGGCTGGCCACCAACAACAGCAAAGAAGAGCTGACGCTTTCCTAATAATTCATCCTAAAAGCCCCAGATTCCAAGAATGGCAATCTCTTTGTCAGAATCTGATTTCCAGCTACGCTAGATTTCTGTGTGTTGTCCCAGAATCTTACAAAAAGGGAGAAAACCACACATCTGCTACTCTGTGCCGTTGTAAGTTTTCTCTCAGGGCTGATATGTGTGCATTCTGGCTATTTGACCCAGTTCCCACAATATCTCTATTGATAATACTTATCAAGGGAAGAATAGTACTTTTTTTTTAAAAAAAGATTTTATTTATTTATTTGATAGAGAGAGACACAGTGAGAAAGGAACATAAGCAGCAGGAGTGGGAGAGGGAGAAGCAGGCTTCCTGCTGAGCAGGGAGCCCAATGCAAGGCTTGATGGGGGGCTGGATCCCAGGACACTGGAACCATGACCCAAGCCGAGGGCAGATGCTTAATGACTAAGTCACCCAGGTGCCCCAAGGGAGCAATAATACTTCTTGATAGTCATTCAGGAGCTTGGTGAAAAAGAAAAGGAAGGTTAAAATATTTATTTTCACATCTAAATTTATATATGGTTTACTCCATGACTTCTGATGTCTCTCCCCCTCTCATACCACAAGTCTCTGCAGTAAATACATAAAACAACAATAAGATAAATAAAATAAAATTATATGTTTTTGAAATATATTGAAATAAATTATATATTTATTTTTGAAACATGTGTATTAAAATATATATTATATAAAATATATGTATATAAGTATATCCATATTTTAAATGTGTTATATATTCATGTATTTATATATACTTACATATTTTAATACATGTATTATATATTAGTATATAATAATCATATTTCTGTGTGATATAAATTATATATGTATATATAACAATAATATATTTGTATATTTTATATATCTATATATATAAACATGTTTCAGTGTTTTTAAAATAAATGGTTTATATACTATGTTTCAATTTCTGGGCATTTTGAGGTCTCACGGTAAAGGCCTCAGCCATCTCTGCACACAGGCAGCATGGGTATCCTCAAAGCCAGGAGGCTCTTAGGGCATCTATGTGGAGAATGATGGAGTAGGATGCTTGGGATGCTGAGCAGGGCTGTGTGAGAGTATCTTGTTGTAGTAGCAGTAACCAGTGTAGACTGGGCTGCCTCTGAGACTCAGAGGATCTTTGCAAATAGTCCACGGATGTGTAGCTTCCACTACTCTCCTGAGCTAACTGCTTCTTCCTTGAGATAGCCCATTCTGCCCAGTTTTTCAAATGATCCAGACCACCCCCTCCATACCTACACATATGCACACTTCCTGCCATGGACTGTGTCACCATCAGGAGAATCTGGAGTAATGCCTGTCCTAACATATAAATATGAATTCTTCCTTAGTTTCCTAACTAATATCACATTATCCTTTCCCATCTGTAACTCTTCCCTTAATTCCAGTCCAGCCCAAGCTGCTATTGGGATGCAGTCCTACATATTCCTCTCTAATCTGGACATAGCCAGTACAAGGAGAGCTAGAATTCTGAACCCAGTTACTTTCCCATGAAGAAATAGATTTTCTTTTCATCTGTTAGGAGTTGTTATGGGTTGAATTGTGTTCCCACCAAAAAGAAGTCCTAATACCCAGTACTTCAAAATGTGACCTTATTTGGAAATAAAGTCTTTACAGAGGTAATTGAGTTAAAATTAGAGCATTAGGGTGGGCCCTAAACCAGTATGACTAGAGATATTGTTAAAAGAGGAAATTGAGACACAGAAGAAGGCATACATAGGGGGAAGGCAATGCAAAGAGACCCAGGGAGAACATGGTCATCTACGAGCCAAGGAGAGGGGCCTGGAACAGGGATCCCTACCTCGCAGTCTTCAGGATGACCCAACTATGAGGATACCTTGATCTTGGACTCCAGTCTCCAGCTATGAACCAATACACTTTAGTTGTTTAAGTACCAGTCTGTGGTACTTTGTTACAACAGCCCCAGCAAACTGAAACAGGAGGGGTCCAGAGATTCCAAACCTGAAATGCATGTACCTGAACATCAGATTATTATAACCACACAGAGGACACACTGCACTGCTTGGAGGGCAGCATTCCCATGGTCATATCATGGCTCATCCCCAAACTGGGCAGCATGCACTCTGCACAACCTCACACAGTATCCCTGACCAAGTCAACTCATAGATAAGAGTCTAACAGTGCACAGAATGCCTCAATGATGGTTAGGAAGCACTTGCTAAATGTAGGTAAACATCAGCTTTACATTTAGCTAACTTGCAGGCAAATCAAAGATTATAAAAAATGGTGTTAAGCAGGCACTATTGGGTTTTTACAGTGCTTTTAAAAATAGATAAATTAAGCCATTCCACGCTACCTAGAGGGAGGTCCATATAGCATTGTTCTGGGTTCCCACTGTCACTTAAAGGGAAACTTTCACTGTGTGGAGCCCTTGATGTCCTGCAAGGGAAGGAGGAGGATGTTCTCAAATTCCTTGCAGCAGGAACCCACTTAGGTGGCGCCAACCTTGACTTCCAAACGGAATAGTACATCTACAAAAGGAAAAGTGATGGCATCTACCTCCTAAATCCCAAGAGAACCTGAGAGAAGCTTCTGCTGGCAGCTCATGCCTTTGTTGCCATTGAAAACCTGGCTGATGTCAGTGTCACATCATCCAGCAATAGTGGCTAGTGAGCTGTGCTGAAGTGTACTACTGCTACTGGGGCCACTCTCATTGCTGGTTCACTCCTGGAACCGTCACTAACCAGATCCAGGGAGCCTTCTGGGAGCCAATACTTCTGGTGGTTACCGATCCTAAGATGGACCACCAGCTTCTCACAGAAGCTTCTTATGTTAACCTGCCTACCATTTCTCTGTGTAACACACTCTCCTCTATGCTATGCAGACATTGCCATCCCTTGCAATAACAAAGGAGATCATTCAGTGGGTCTGACGTGGTGGATGCTGGCTAAGAAGTTCTACACATGCATTGCACCATTTCCTGTAAACACCCATGGGAAGTCATGCCCAATCTCAACTTTTACATAGAACCTGAAAAGACTGAGAAGGAAGAACAGGTTGCTGCTGAAAGACTGTGACCAAGGAGGAATTTCAGGGTGAATGTACTGCTCCAGTTTCCAAGTTCACTGCTATTCAACCTGAAGCCGCAGGCTGGTCTGAAGGTGTGCAGGTGCCCTCTGTGCCATTCAGCAGTTCCCTACTGAAGACTGGAGTGCTCACCCTGCCACCAAAGACTGATTTGCAGCCCCCACTGTTCAGGCCACTGAAAGGGTGGCAGCAGACACTGAGAGGTCTCTTAAGCTACTGTTCCACAAACTCAAACAAAATGGAAATAAGGTTGCTGGAATATAAAGTTTCTAAAAGTTGCAAAAAAAAATATATAGGTAACTTAAGGTTCATGGTATATGGGAGTGTTTTTTAGAACAAAATTACAAAACCAGAGAATTTATTTGTGGGTATTAGCTTATCAGGACACTCATCTGAATATGAGCTGTCCATATTCAGACATTCATCTGAATATGAATGTTTTCATTGTCTTTGGAGAGCTGGGCTTCCCACATATTTCCCATTGGTCATTGTTCCATTAGGCTCAGCTCTTCAGGTGAAAAAATGGGTGCAAGGTGAGTAGAAGAGGGTGACTCTAGGTATTGTACTTGAATATTCAGGTAGTTGAATGCAGCACTGTTTTATGATAATGAGATTCAGATGGCCTAACAATTTAAGTTATCCCCAAAGTGGAATGGACTTCCTCTTTCAGCCTTCCTGGCACAGGGATAGGCAGCAGAAGATTGGAAGATTGGTCTGCCCATCGACTTCCATAATAATATTTACTGAGTATTAGGCAATGTCCTGGGTATTGAAATACAAAGGACAGTCACAGTCATATCAATCTGTTCTCAAAGTGTTTATACTGTAGTAGAAGATGCAAGATAGACACACAGAAAATACAGGATAGAAAATTATTAGTGTCCCAAAAAAATATAGCTGAAGTACCACAGGAGTTCAAGAAGGAAGATAGGGTGGAAATGATGGTATTTAAGCCACATAAATAACATTAACAGGCAGAGAAAATGGCATAAAGAAAAGACAGAGAGGAGAAGTTGAGGAATGACCAGAGTATAGGTCTTATTTGGGAAAATTAAGGAAATATGGTTTAAAAGGTCATCTATATGTCAACTACAGAGGATTTAAATTACTAGGGTAGGAATATTTATTCTGAAGATCAACAGGAGCCACTTAAAGATGGTGATATTTCAGAGATGTTGTCAGAGAAATTCCAAAGGTAAGAGGTCACCCTTCCAGATGACTTCTTGTAGCTCTCCTCACTCTCAGATCTTCTGTCTAGATTCATGTTTAAGAAGATATAATCCTCCAACACAGACATGGACAACAGTGGTTGAGTTAAGGCTTGGGGTATGGGGAAGCTACTAAATGGTTCTGAAAGCACTGGCTGTATCATAGATGATCACAGAGAGAGCCAAGTTCAAGCAACTAAAGGGAACAGCAAATCCAAGCCATGGGGGCTCTTCCCTTTCTGGTGATCCTTTGAGGCAAAAAGTCAGTTCAGTGATGTCATCAGCTTGTCTTTTCACAAATGACATTTTTTTTTTTAAAAGTAGGCTCCATGCCCAGTGTGGGAGCCCAGTGCGGGGCTTGAACTCACAACCCTGAGATCAAGACCTGAGCTGAGCTCAAGAGTCAGATGCTTAACCAACTGAGACACTCAGGCGCCCCACAAATGACAGTTAATCAATAGGAAAGTGTTATTTTTTTCCTCTTTGCTTCACTCCTTGACACATAATTGGTAGTCCCTCCCAATATTTGAGGGTCTCATAAAATAGCTGAAGGTAAAATAACTACTGTGGGATGGAAGGAAAAACCTAAACTCTAGGCATCTTTGGCCTGATTCAAACCATTTATAGTGAACTTTAGCCAAGTGAAGCACTACTTATAGAGCAACTAGAAAGGACTTGTAGGATCCACTGAACTGGAATTTGCTGCACTGAGCGGACCCTGCAAAAATGTGATTACAAAACTACAAAGCTTGACCAAGGAAATGTTCATGTGTTTCAGGATTTTGTATCTAAAATCACCTTAGTCTGAAATCCCCTTTCTTTGCTACCATAGGAATTGACAAACTGTATTGCTCTACTTACACAATTTTGCACCTAAATATTATGATCAACTTGAAGTGTGGTTTCTAGAAATGTATCACGAAGAAACAGGACTATGCAAAGATGTGTGCAGAAGGATATTCACTGCAGCATTGCCTGCATTTTTTTTTCTTCAAATTTTATTTATTTACTCATTCAAGTAATCTCTACACCCAATGTGGGACACAAACTCACAAGATCAAGATTCACATGCTCTTCCAACTGAGCCAGCCAGGCACCCCCAGCAATCCCTAAATTAATGAAAGACTGGAAACAATATAAATATCTATTAGGAGAGGGATGCTTAAGTGAAATATAGTAATACAACAAACTACCACTCACCCAATAAAAAGAATACATTAGATGTACAAACTGTTTTTGACTTACACTTTTTCAACCTTACAAAAAAAGGGTAAAAGCAATATACATTCAATAGAAACCCTACTGCAGTAGAAACTCTAAATCTTTTGAATTTTGATCTTTTCTCAGGCTAACAATATGCAGTATGAGACTCTTTCATAATCCGGGGTAGCAGCAGCAAGCTGCAGCTCCCAGTCAGCACCTGATTCTGAAGGTAAACAACCAATACATTTACAACCACTCTGTCTTTCACTTTCAGTACGGTATGCCCTAACTTACGCAAGACATTCAATACTTTATTATAAAATAAGCTTTGTGTTAGATGATTTTGCCCACCCACAGGCTAATGGAACTGCTCTGAGCACATTTAAAGTAGGTTAGGCTAAGTTATGGTGTTCAGCAGATCAAATGTATTAAGTGCTCTTTCAAAATATATTTTCAATTTATGATGGCTTCGTCAGGATGTAACTCCAACATAAGTGGAGGAAATGTACCAACAAGAAAAGATGTCTATGTGTTGTTGTCCATGTGTCTCTTAAGTATTGCCAAGAAAAAGAATTAGAATGCAAATAGTATAATATGACCTAATTTTTAAATATATATATGTATATATGTATATATAAAATATCGGTATCTATGTAAGATATCTATCTATATAGCCATGTAGAAAGTATGATATATAGATTTATATGAAAAAACATATATGTTTGAAAAACCTAAAAATTGTGAAGCAAGTTAATGATAAGTATCTCTGGGAAATTAAATTGTGGAGAATCCTTCATTTTCAAGTGTGTGCTCTTCTGAGTGGATTGAGTTTTGTTACAAGGAGGATGTATTACTTTTGTGATTACAAAAAGTATATTTCCATCAGAAAACAGAAAAAAAGACCCCAATGCTTCATTAAGTTTTCCATATTTGATTATTATCATATCAGAGACAATTTTAACATTTTTAAAATTGTGCTGAAAATAACAGTGTGGTATAAAATAAGCCATGTGGTATAGTGGAGAAAACCTGGACATGAAGTCCAAAGCCTTCAGTTGAGTCTGAGCTCTCCATTTTTCCTCTCCAAGCCTTAGCTTTCCCAATAAATAAAATAAATAGCTTTATTTACTGACTCCCAAAGTCCTGTCTGATACTAACATTTTATTATTATAACTGGAAATAAACATACCAGGATTCAATCCTCCCTTATTAGAAATGACCTACAATGAGCCCTATAGTACTGCCATAATCAATCCAAAGATAGGTGGGACCAATCCCGCTATACTCTTGCGGGAGCTAGATTATAACACAGAATTAATTCCTATCCTAAATCCCCAAGTCACAGCACATTCTACTTCATTTAGCAAGGAATATGAGGGAAAAGAGAAAAAGTCATTCCTACAGAGCTGCAGTCAGATTTTTTGCCAATTATTCTGTGATCATTTCCACCCCAAGACTCATTTACTCATTCACTTAGCATTTTTTAGACATGAAACTGAGGCCAGAGATGTAAAGATACCTGCAGAAAGTCTCACAACTAATTAGTAGAAGATGTGGGACTACAAACATTTAATCATATCTAGACTGAGTATAGTATTCTTTAGACCTTACAACTTCAGGCTAAACACAGATTGTCATAAGCACCAAACAATGCTTCAAACTTCCCCCATAGCCCTCACCTGGTGAGTCTCTGTACTACCTCTAATAGTTCCATTTATTTCCCTGAAATTGTAACACATTACAAGGGAAAGACTCTTGAAGAAGAGGATTTCCATCTTTCTTTCCCATGTCCCTTTTCAGGCACACTGATACATACCTGTCATCTCCCTTGAGGCTGCAATCACACTCAAGGTGTGATCTGAGCTATCCTAGCCACTTGCAAGAAACCAAAGAAACAACGACTATAAAATAGAAGGTAGATTAAAAGGGGTCAAATTAGAAACATAGAGTAGCTGTGTTTAACAGAAAAAATCACAAAAGTAGGAAAGAGAAGACCTAGGTTTGAGTCCTACCTCTATTGCTTAGTTGCTATAAGACTTTGGTGAAGCTATTCAAGAATTCTGTGCCTCTGTTTCCACCTGTATAATTTAGGAACCATTCATTCATTCAACAAATATTTGAGTATTTACATATACAAGGCATGGTAATAGATGCAGAAGATACAATGTTGGGCCAGATCCAGTTAGTACTTGTTCTCATGGAATGAATGGTCTAGAAGGAGAGTTAACATTAAATAATCATACAAATAAATGAGTGAGAATTGAAAGACTAATAGTGATCTTTTTAGAACATACAATAAAAGTTCCTAAATTGTTCTTGAGCAAGTGATCCCTCAATTTGGATTTGATAGGTGCATAGTCATTAACTTGGTGAAAGGAAGAAGGAGGGAAGAGGAAGCACATTCCAGGAAGAGGAAGTTATCATGTTCAAAGACCCTGGAGTAGCAGAAAACAAAGCTGGTTTGAGAAACTGAAAGTCCCATGAAATTGGCCACAGAAAAGTTTTAAACATAGAAGTGAATGTCATAGAGTAGCTGTGCGATGATATGAAACAGTGCATAGAATATTGCTTTAACGCTTTAAGTACAAGATATGCTGGGTGTTAATAGGAAGATAAAAGCATACAAATCATTTGAAACAACTCTCTTCCCAATTCAAAGGCATTATTAAAATACTAACTGATGGATTTCAAGATATACTACAAAGCTGTAGTCATCAAAACAGTATGGTACAGGGGTGCCTGGGTGGCTCAGTGGGTTAAAGCCTCTGCCTTCGGCTCAGGTCATGATCCCAGGGTCCTGGGATCGAGCCCTGCATCCGGTTCTCTGCTCAGGAGGGAGCCTGCTTCTCTTCCTCTTTCTCTCTGCCAGCCTCTCTGCCTACTTGTGATCTCTGTCAAATAAATAAATAAAATCTTTAAAAAACAAAAACAAAAACAAGAAACAGTATGGTACTGAGTTCAAGTTCTGTGTTGCCCTCCACACTAGGCATGGAGCCTACTTAAAAAATATACCATGGTTTTGGGGTGCCTGAGTGGCTCAGGCAGTCGGGCATCTGACTCTTCATCTCAACTAAGGTCTTGATCTTAGGGTCATGAGTTCAAGCCCCATGTTGGGCTCCATTATTTAAAAAAATAAAATAAAAACAAACAACAACAACAGAAAACCCAGGATGGTATTGGCACAAAAATGGATACACAGAACAAAATAGAGAGTCCAGAAATAAACCCACAATTACATGGTCAACTAATCTTCGACAAAGGAGGCAAGAATATGCAGTAAGAAAAATACAGTCTCTTCAACAAATGCTGTTGGGAAAACTAACAGCTACATGCAAAAGAATAAAATTGGATCACTTTCTTACACCATACACAAAATTAACTCAAAATGAATAAAAGACCTAAATGTGTAACCTGAAACCATAAAAAAATCCCAGAAAAGACCACAGGCAGTAATTTCTTTGACATCACCTGTAGCAACATTTTTCTAGACATGTTTCCTGAAACAAGGAAAACAAAAGCAAAAATAAACTACTGGGACTTCATCAAAATAAAAACCTTCTACACAGCAAAGGAAACAATCAGCAAAACTAAAAGACAACATACAGAATGGGAGAAGACATTTGCAAGTGGTTTATCTGATAAAGAATTAGTATCCAAAATATATAAAGAATTTATACAACTCAACACCAAAAAACCCCCAAATAATCCAATTAAAATAGGCAGAAAACATGAACAGACATTTCTCTGAAGAAGACATACAGATGACCAACAGACATATGAAAAGCTGTTCAGTATCACTCACCATCAAGGAACTGCAAATCAAAACCACAATGAGATATGTCCTCACACCTGTCAGAATGGCTAAAATAAAAAGCACAAGAAACAACTGTTGATGAAGATGTGGAATAAAAGGCACCCTCATGCATTATTGGTGGGCATGCAACCTGGTGCAGCTACTGTAGAAAACATTATGGAGTTTTCTCAAAAAAATTAAAAATAGAATTACCATATGATCCAGTAATCACACTACTGGGTATTTACCCAAAGAATATGAAAACATTAATTTGAAAAGATACATATACCCCTATGTCAATTGCAGCATTATTTACAATAGCCAAATTATGGGGGCGCCTGGGTGGGTCAGTTGATTAGGCGTCTGTCTTTGGCTCTGGTCATGATCCCAGAGTCCCAGGATGGAGCTCCGCATCAGGCTCTCTGCTCAGTGGGGAGTCTGTTTCTCCTTCTGCCCCTCACCCCATTCTCATGCTCTCTCTCTCTCTTTCAAATAAATAAATAAAATCTTTAAAAACAAACAAACAAACAAATGAAAAAAACAACAGCCAAATTATAGAAGCAATCCAAATGTTATCAATAGATGAATGGATATATATATACAATGGAATATTAGTCATAAAAAAGAATGAAATATTGTCATTTGCAACATGAATAAATCTAGATGGTATAATGCTAAGTGAAATACGTCAGTCAGAGAAAGTCAAATACCATATGACTTCACTCATCTATGTAATTTAAGAAACAAAAGAAAGAAAAAAGAGACCAAAAAAACCCCCAAAAAAACAAAACAAAAAAAAACCACATTCTTAACTATAGAGAATAAACTTATGGTTACCAGAAGGGAGATTGGTGAAGGAATGGTTGAAATAGATGACGGGGATTAAGAGCACACTTATCATAATGAGCACTGTTTAATATGTAGAATTGTTGAATCACTATATTATACACTTGAAACTAATATAACACTGTATGCTAATTACACTGGAATTAAAATTTAAAAATGAAAAAATAAAATAAAGTACTAGCTGATAGTGTTCAGTGACTAGGATACTCTGTTTAAAAGGAAAGGAATATAACAAATGTAAAACAGCCACCACAGTGGCTTTTTTCAAGTTGGAAATCTTCCAGCAGCGAGAGTAAAAGATACAGATTCACTATGTTTAAAAGAAGGGACTGCCTTTAGGAGAACAAATGACAGAATTCATCAGAGCCACCAATGGCTTCTGACCCAGTTTGATACAGTACAGGTGAAACGCCAGAACCAGCCACGCAGGTTGTGACTGAGTGTAATGTTTGGAAAAAATTCAAAATGTAGATACCTGCCTTCAAACTCCTGGGTCAAGTTCCAACCACAGATATTATAAGCTGACTTTGTCACAACTAAAATTCTTCCCACAGAATGGATATTTTATTTTGAACTTAAATGAAACTTTTTAAAAAGTCTCAAAAAAGTTGGTGGATTTTTTCCTTCCTTAAGAACACCAATGAAAAATTTACTAATAGACTTATAAATGAGGGTGATAGAATGTCAGCTTTGATAAAAATATTAATTAAAAGAAAATTGACTATTGACATTTCTGCAAGTGCAAGCTAGTAGATCAAACACAACCCCAAAGGGAGAGAAAAAGTCAAGGTGATATTGTACATGAAAGTGGGTTAAAAAAGTTTCTGAATAAGCAAAGATATATGAAGTTGCAGACCTATGGACTTTTATGCTTATAGAAAATCTAAAATAGAACCATCTAAAACTTAAGTGGCAAGAAATTTGTAGAAACAACATATTAGGTAGCAATCAGCATTTCTTAATATAGAACAGACCAATGTACATAGTCTTCTTTGAAAAGTGGCAGATCATATAAATAAAGGGAATAAGGATGCATAATCTACTGTACGTTTAGCAATTTTTAAACTTCTACCATGAACTATGTAGTACCATGTAAGAACAATTCTAGATTTTATAGTAACCAGGTGGCTGGAAGGTGACACCAAAAAGTAGTTCACTATACACCAGAATAAATTATAGATATTTAAAGATTGAAATATATAAAATATAATCATTTAAAAACTAATTGAATATATATTAAGGTTGCAGGAAAAAAACTAGGAGCAATTTGAAAACACAAAGAAAAAAAGGAAAATGACTTACAATATCACCCTCAAATGAACTTACCTCTGAATATCAAAAACATTACCAAAATAAAGACCAATTATTGAATGGAAAAAAACAATGGCAAATAATATGACAGATACCAAATAACCATTTTTAGTATACACCAAATCACTAACATACAAACAGGAAAATGGGCAAAGAATTGATAAAGACAATAGAATTAAGGCCTGGTTTCTACTGAGGTCTTGTTTGAGTCACTGCTTTGATCTCTATGTATATATGTTACCTACTGTCACATAAAAAATTGACTCAGAACTTAGTAGCTTAAAACACCAAACATTTTCATCTCTGTTTCCATGACTTAGGAACTTAAAAGCAGCTTGGCTGGCTGGGGCAGCAGCCATCTGAAGGCTTGACTGGGGCTGAAGTATCCATTTCCAACAGAACTTACACACATGGGTATTTATGGCAAGCCGCCTCAGTCACACCACATTAACCTCTCCACGGTCTCCTTGAGTATCCTCACCACATGACAGCTGATTTCTCCCAGAGTAAATGATCCAAGAAAGACCAAGAGGGAAGTCACATGTATTTCAGGACCTAGCCTCAGAAGTCACACTCTGTCATTTCCACAACATCCTACTGGTTACATGGGTCAGTCCTACCCAATATGGGAAAGGACTAAATTAGGGATTGAATGTCATAAGACTATTGGTTAATAACAGAAAATGTAAATCTTTCCCTCATTCACTAAAAACTTATTAAGTCTATACTGTCCAAAGTGCTAAGTGTTACTCTGATAAAACTAATTCATAACAGTAAACCTCACAGTCACAAAAAAACCTTGGCAATAATAGCACATTTCAAAATGGGGCAAGAGTGAGAAATGTAGTTCCCAAGAGGCCCAACTTCTGTGGGCCACTATACTCATGGGAAGTTCAGAACTCTATTCAATGGACAGAGGACTATCCACAAATATCAGGATATTTCTGCCCAACACCAGACTTGTCCTAAGCATGTCAAAAACAAATTTCCAAACAGATCCAAAAGCTTTCTAGCTAGGACCAACACAAGAGTTATCAACCACTGTTTAAAAGGTTTAGATCTGAAACCTGTACAATTTCTCTAGATTGTTTAAATTCAGGTCATAAAACTTGAAAGTCTAAAATTTCATCCTATGTACCAAAATGACATTTTTTGTCCACCAACCCTAAAGTGGATATTTTACTGTCCAATCAACAAGTATTTATTGAGCATCTGTTAGATGTCAGGCATTACACTAGTTCTGGGGAAATACACAATGGCTTCATAAGAGAAACAATCATTGAGCAAGCAAACAAATAAATAAGCTACATAATACAACTTGCTAGGCCCTAAGAATGAGGACTTTAAGTGTTTTCAATTCACCAAATCCAGATTGTTCTTCTTAGGATCTTGCAGTTTGACCATATTCAAGCGGATCAACAAATACAAACCACTATAGCAAATGCACAAACATTTCTCATTCTGTGAGGAGCCGTCCCAGTTAAAGAATACTTTGCTTAGAAATTCTTTTTGCCCCTTAAATATTCCAAGATTCCAGATATGCTAATGTTGTAAACAATAATGACTATTATTATATAGTATTAACAATTTAGGATATAATTTTTCATTAATATTACCTCATTAAAAATAAGATGATAGCTTATGATGTTGTATTATTATACTGTGTTAATAACAGCTTATTAAGCATTATGAAATAATCCTGGACCTATTGGATGACAGTAAGGCTGAATCAGGGAGCAAAAGGGAGAGTCCCTCAAAATGGGGTAAGAGATCTAAGAGGAAAGGGCCAAATTGTTCAAAGCCTTAAGGCCTCTGATAGGAGTTTGGATTTCATGCTCATGGAATGGGAAACCAATGAAAGATTCTCAAAAGGCAAGTGACAAGGTCAGCTTTAAATCTGAAGTTCACTTCACACTGCATTAGACCCATGTATGTATTTATGTGAGAGCTGCTAAGAAGTGAGGAGGGCAGTCAGGGCCAAGGAACCAGTCAGCCTGACTTGGCTCATAGAAAGATCAGACCCTTGGCATTAGAATAGAGCCATTTATACTTGGATATGAAATAAATGCAGCTATTGCTACTGATGGTTCATCCGTCCTCATTTACTCAAAGTGAAAGGTCTTCTCTTCATGACTCATCCACAAATCCTGCTGATCCTCCTAATTAAAAAGTTTTCAAACAAGTTGATACATTAGTTATTATAAGCCCAGACACACCGGGTATAAATCCTTCCTACCACCCATATGCATGCCAGGATTTCACTGCTGCATCTTTCATCATGATGAGGGAGTTTCTTCAATATAATTTTCATGACACCATCTGCCATGTTCTTCTCTCAATTTTTTTTTTGGTGGGATGACTGCTCAGTGATTATGAATATCATATCTGGCATCTTTTAAAAATAAATCCTTGATAGAGACTCAAGAGGAAAAAGGAGTCATAAAACTTATCAACTGCAAGTGCTATGGACCACAGACTTAGGAATGCACTGTGGGTTAGTCTTTTTTAATACAAAAATCAATAATGCTGCTAAAAATGGAAGTAAACTCCGTTTGTGGTCACCTTCGTTTTCAGCAAATTGACTGACTCATTCTTGCAACCCTTTTAAGCATTGCACCTTTTCATCAGTATAGTTGCTTACACATTGTGAACTCTTAGAAGGGGAAAGGACAATTCTGAAAATTAAGCTGTCTCTCCGTTAACCTTGAAACCATCTCTCCAAAGCCTCTGATGCTCAGTCGCCTCTGAGATAACTTCTCTAATTAATCCAAACACATGGTTTAGTCACATTATGTAACATTATGTGACCTATGGCTCAAATCCATTAGCAAATAGACATGTATCTTACTTGTTTTTTTTCCCTTTCCCACCCAATACCACCCCCAAAAAAGCTCATATGGACAAGGAGTTGGGTGCAAGGAAATTTATTGTGGAGATACTCCAGCAAGCAGCAGTTAGGAACGGAGAGAGGGAGACAAAGAAGTATGAGAAAATGAGTTGTTGGTAACCATAGCGGACTACTGATGTTCAGTGAAGCTGGAGACTAACTCTCAAGAGACCATGTAGACTATACCGAAGACATTTCTCTCTAGAACAAAGGTAGAGGCCTTTATCCTATTTTTCATGGGGTGAGGTTTTCCCCTGCGGGCATTAAGTCCTCCACAATTCTGTGCAGCCCAAAATAAAAGAGCTTCAGAGACTTCAGAAAAAGCCTTGAGGCAGAATAGAGAGAAGTGGACGGCCCTCAGGCTGAAATGTGGACATCTTGCATGGGAACCTATCCAGCAGGGCAGCACCAGAATTTAGAGGCAGCTCAAGGGAATGTGGCACAGGATGCAAAAAGTGTCTGCTATAGCACAGGAGTGATGTCACCAGTGATAACAATAAAGTATGAACAATCATTTCTCTTAGTTCTTAGTATTACAAAGAGACTAACTGATCATCCGGCTGAGTCTAAGAATTGTCCAGTAGGTATGAAATGAGCTCATACTGAGCACTAGCTAAATAGTATGGAGCAATACAGAAGTTAAAGACAAGTGCCCAACTTTCAAGGAGTTCACAGTCTGGTAGGGAGTACCAGCAGTCACAAATAAATGAATATAGAACTACTGGTTCTGACTATAAAGGCAGAAAAAGTGAAAGTATGATACAGTTGTTAAGAGATTCCATTCTGGAGTCATACACTCCTAGGTTTACATCTAAGCCAGGATCTGCTCAGTGACTACCCTGAGGACAAAGTGCTTACTCTCTGTGTGTCATAATCTCTTCACGTAAAAAAAGAAAGAAAGAAAGAAAGAAAGAAAGAAAGAAAGAAAGAAAGAAAGAAAGAAAGAAAGAAAATAGCACTTGCTTAATGAAATTCAGAATTAAATGTATATAAATTACTAATCACTGCCTGGTATGTGAGTATTTGGTAAATTTTTATTATTTTTGTGAAAGTTAAGTAGAAATTTAATAGTAGAATAAGTGTAGGGAAGAGAAGGATCTCATCTCCATGTCAGACCCTTTCTCTTTCTTAAATATAGATTTTGCTATAGCCCCTGTTCTAGTGCCATTTTCCCTCTTCTAGAAGCTATATTATCTAAGAAACTACTTATATTAAAACAAGAAGGCAGGCATTTAAAGGTACAGATATATGGCACAAAAATGCATGGCTACTGGAGCAATAATAACCTAATTTCAAATCCATACATCTTGCCACTGCATGACTTGGATAAATTTCTGAAGCACTCTGCCATCGGCTTTCTCATCTATAAAATAGGGACACTTTATTTGCCTCGAAAGGCCACTGAGAAGATTAAATGAGAGTGTCTTCAAAGGGTTCCCAACACATTTTTACACCCTTAAAAGTGTTATTACTATTCACCACTCATTCAACAGACTCTTATTCAGTATCTACTACTTAAAAGGCACTATACTAGGCTTTGGGTAATAACAAGACAAAAGGCATGAATAAAATATGGTCCCAACAGACAAAAGTCCTATACATTAATGTTGTTAATACTACTTAAACAAATCCAGTCATTAAATGGTACCCAAATTAGTAAGTTACCCTAATACCAAATGCTATTACCCTAATATTAAGGAAAGGGAAGTAGGGAAAGAAGGAAGGTAAGAAGGGAGGGAGGGAAGGAACTAGACCAGCTAGCTCTGAGATGGTTTCCTGGGAAATACAAGATAATGAGAGCCATCTAAATTCACATCCTTTCTATGGGTAACCAGAAAAAGCCTATAACATGAACCAAACTCAGAGAAGTTTTCTCTGACAAAGGGCTAAAAATATATAAAGTCAATCCTACTTACCCTGGTCGTGGAACATGTAATAACGCTGCTCTTTCCCAATCTTTCAGTCAGGTAAAACCAGGATGAAAATTCCATCCATGACAGCTGCAAGGGAAATGATATAAGTCTGGGTAGAGAGGGAAAAAAAAAAGAACAGTGTGATCATGGGGATTGCTCCCTAACTGAGGGGCACATGAGGCCTCACCTCTTCCCCAAGTCACTGCCTTGCCAAATAGGGGCTCTCTAAAGAGGAGGATCTAAGACAACATCCCAATTTTATTACATCTCAAAAATGGGTCTCAGGATGAGGATGGTCTTCACAGGTCCGCACTCCTCCCTGGCTCAATAACACTCCTTCCTGACATTTGCAGAACACTTCATAGTTCACAAGTCATTTCTTTTTTTTTTTTTAATATTTTATTTATTTGACAGACAGAAATCACAACTAGGCAGAGAGGCAGGCAGAGAGAGAGGAGGAAGCAGGCTCCCCGCAGAGCAGAGAGCCCAATGTGGGGCTCGATCCCAGGACACTGGGATCATGACCTGAGCCGAAGGCAGAGGCTTTAACCCACTGAGCCACCCAGGCGCCCTCACAAGTCATTTCAATGTCATTATCTCACTTAATGCTCACAAAAAACTATGTGTGATATGAGGCTTTTCACCTTCATTTCATAGATGAACAAGCTGATACTTAGAAAGCCTAAGCAATCTGTTTGAGGTCCTACACCAAGATGCAAAAGAGCTCAGACTGAACCCTAAGTTTTCTGGTCCCACTTCTAGGTCATTTCTCATATTTGCATGTGGCCTCTAAGGAAAGGTGAGGGGCAATCAATGGAACTGGGTGGCAGTGACAACAGGAAGTAATTTGTCCCCGGAGACCTTGAGAGACCTCCTTCAAATCAGAATTCCTAACTAAAGAACTGTGGTGACTCCGATTCTGTGCCATCACTCTGAACAGTCAGATGTGAAGTCCTTTATGAACATGGAGTCTACTCCATGAAGATCACCATTAGATTCAAGACAGTAAAATTCATTTGAAACTAATTGGTGAATAACGAAGTTGCTAAGGTTTATGAGCCTTGCACTAACACTAATACAGAGGTACAATGTCAACACTAAAACTGTAACCACTGACAAAATAAGCCTTCTGTGGAGAAAAGGGAGACTTTCTTCCTTGGCCTAGAGGCAAAAACATCATTAGACAATTTCAAGAGTGACAAAATCACTTTTGCTTGCGTGGTCTTAAAGAGTGAAAAGGAAGAATAGCTCCTCCCTTAAATAATTAATTATTTGAAATGGGACAAGGGAAAAAGTGTGTAATTCTCTAGTTAAATTGCAAGCATTTACAAAAGAAGGTGTGTCTCTATAATAAAATGTCCTCAGAGGATGGTCAGAGACAAGAGGGAAATACAGAGCCCCTATCCACGCAACCTTGCATCTGCAATTGTCTGCGACCACTGCAGGGTGCCAGAGAAAATGTGATTTTAAGTAAAAAAGGATTAACCCCTCTAGCGCACCTATCAAAAGGTGTTATCCTCCTATCTACCTCCCAGATAGCTGAATGGATCAATCCATTGAGTGTTTAGGAAAATCTACTACAAAACAACTATTTTGATTATTGCTTGGTTGGTATTGAGTTGTTCTTCTTAAGTGTATTGACTAAAAGAAACAAGTGTTTCTAGAGGTCAGTCCTAGACAGTGTCAGCAATCCCTGGCATCCCCACTGAGAAGGACCTTATATTCACACTTCCTCTAGAGCCTCACAGTCCAACACAATCTCCATAAACTACACATAGGCATTGGACACAAAAAAATGTGGCTGATCTAATTGACACATAAATACACTAAGTGAACTACATCCCAGATTTTGAAGACTTAGCATGCAGATAATTTAAGATATCTCATTAACAATTTCTACATTAAATACATGTAAAAACGATAATATCTTAGATACACTGGATTAACTAAAACAGATTATTGGATTATACTTTAAAAATTGATTTCATCTGTTATACTTTCAAAGTGTGGCTACTAGAAAGGTAAAATTACAAACATAGCCTGCATGTGTGACTTGCGTCCTATTTCTACAGGACTGTGTTACTCTCGAGGGTATATCCTTAGTCCCTAAAAATTCTATCAAGACATTTAGGTAGGTTTAAAAGAAGAGGGTATAAATGTCATGTTTTAGTGCCCTTGAGTTCAGGTAAGTTGGAAATGGCTTACTTGCTCTCCAACATGCTTTGAAAGTAAAAGGATGCAAACCATTGTGTTTGCTTGCCTGGCTATTTGAGGCACTTTGAGATTTCACTCTTTCTAGCAGGAGCTTGTCTGTTTAATGGATCTGTAGGGACTCAGCATAGCATGATGGGGCATGTGAGTGTTTAATTGTGACACTTGAGGAGAATGCTTATACCTCAGCTGTTAGAATGTGGTGCCGAAGAGTCTAAGGTTAAGGGTTCAGTCTACATCCACATACACTTAGCTCAGCTTTTTGTGAACCAGGGATGTGTTCCCCACCTGGGCTTGCTTTCTTATAAATGTTCACTATTGGTGACAATAGGGACCCATAAATAATGGTACTGTATGTTTTTCAAATCCATTATCACTACTCCAACAAGAAGCTCAGTTTTATCCTTTGGGGGAAAGCATCAACATGTGACTTTTTTTTTTTTTCCATTCTAAAGGAAAGCATATTGTCTTCCTTTGTTTAAAAATATTTTTTTAGGAGTCCCTGGGTGGCTCAGTCAGTTAAGCATCTGATTCTTGGTTTTGGCGGAGGTCATGATCTCATGGGTTGTGGGATCAAGCCCCGTATCAGGGTCTGCATTCGGAGGGGAGTCTCCTTGAAGATTCTCTCCCTCTGCCCCTCCCCATTCCCTATCTCTCTCCCTTTCTCTCTCTCAAATACATAAATAAATCTTTTGAGAAATAAAAATAGGCTTTAAAAAAGTATATAAGTTTCAAAGCCACAAAAAAGGTAAAAACTTATAAAAGTTATTGGGTCCATTCCCTCATCAGCTTCCAAAAAACACATTTTCAAGACACAAAATGTCCCAAGCTAAGTCCTACCTATCTAGGAGATTTAGAAGATTGTAGTGGGAAGTATTTACTTATGTACTATACCTTCATATCATTTTTCAAACCTTACTATTAAGTAACAGTATATTACATGACTTTTGTCCTTCAGATTGCCAAGAGGCAGAGGCCAGCAGTGCTTTGTGATAGAAACAGAGATCCAGACCACTGGCCTGACTTTACACTGATAGCTCCATAGTCTGGGACAATTCATTTTTCTCTCTGGTTCTGAGAGTCCCCCTCTATAAAGTCAGAGCTCAGATTCACATTTAGTCTAATTCCAAAGCACCTTGGCTAACCCCTGTGAACAGCCAAATTAGATATTAACTTTTGTCAAATCAATTTTTTTTCTGTTCATCTTCAAGAGCAATAGGTGTGACACCTCATGAATTTGGCTGACCTTCACTTTCAACAGCTGTGCCAGGTAACTTTGGAATAGGCTCCTGTCTCCAGTGGCTTTTGCACCTGTGATCTGGCTTAGCTTAGGCTTTCTGTTTTCTGCCTGCTCTGGCAGCAGGCTGGAAGTGAGTACAGTTGCGTATGGTGTTCTCTGAGCTTCCTCCCCCTGGTGATTGAGCCAGGAGATACCTAAGGGTCTTGTCAACAGCTAAAGCTTTCTCTCCTGTACCTTGGCTCAAAATATTGTCCTGGGAATTACCATGGCTGGGTCTAGCTAAATATGTGCCTTCTGAAGTGAAGGCTGACCTTTTATTAAACACCAAGCAACAAGAAGGCTAGAATAAAATTGTTCTGTCATAACTTACTAGCTTTAATAGATCCATAGAATTTGGACAGCAGATGCTAAAATGATTTTAAGAAATAACACCGATTGAGTGCTTACTATAGACTAGACACACAAGTATATGTGGATTTCAAAATTAATCTTTATAACAAGTCTATGTAATGTAATAGGTAGTATTATTATTGCTATGTTGCAAATGTGGAAACAGAGGTTTAGAGAGAGTAATTTTCATATCAAATCTCAGCTCCTCAGCGACAGAGGTGGGATTTTAAAATAGCTAGATCTGTTTGATTACAAAGCTCAGACAGACACCTACCTACTTTACCATCAGGATAGTCTTTGGGAGCTCATTTTGAAGCAAACATTCAATTGAGGGTGCTTGACTTGATCATTTCTTCTGCCTGGGATGCCTAAACATCTTAAACAGTTGTGCATTCGTTCAAGTCCATTGAGAAGCAGGCACCAAGACAGATTAGACACCACTATTTATTTCCAAGCTTCCTTCTACTTCTGTTATTTTGTTTTCTTTTCAAGGGAAATGCTGGCAGGAAGAGGCACACACAAACCTCAGCAGGGAGCAGACAATTCACAAATTTCTACAATTCAATCTTCAGTGCCAGTAGGCATCAGAGAGTAAAGTTTCCCTGGGTATGCCCCTGAAAATCTCCTTCGAATGAACTGAGAGACCTGAGACATTTCTGCATTTATGCTCATCTGTCTATTTTTATCCTCTAAATTCATTCGATGTCTGCTCTTTCTTCCAGAGGTAACTCAGATCACACTATAGCACCATGAACCATAAATCATTCTGAACAGAATTCCACTTCTGGGGCACATCAAAGATGACTCAGGGGATCCACCTTTAAAAATAACCCACCAATGTGTATTTTGGTGATCAACTCCAATATTTATAGCCTGACATAGGGGACAATCTTAGCATTCACCCATGTTTTCAACACCCCCATATTTCACTCAGCTTTCCAGAACTGCCTTTGGAATTTCATCTTGCAAGACAGAGTTTATAAACAGCAAAAGAGATTATAAGAAATCATGTTTACCAGAAGCTCAACTAGAGGAACAGCTAAGGATAAAACATGAAGCTTATTAATAAGCCCTCCAACCCTCAGATCTGATTGCTTTAGATCCACTAAGCTAACCAAACCGTATTGAGTATCCTGGTCTCCTCCATTGTATTTCTCAGATTAAGGACACCTCTCTGAACCTCCCCCTAAGCTAAGATGCTTGCCAAGAGCCTATGGCTCACACTAAAAAAATGATGGAGGGCTGCTGAGACAATTTTCCCCAATCAGCAGCAATTTCACCAGGCCCAGAACTTACCAGACCTGGACTCTCATTTAGAGAGGCAGCTGGTGTACTGAAAAAAGCATCCACTAACAACAGCTACTAAATACTACGTACCAGGCATTTTATATACATTATCTCCATTCAACCTAAGGAAGTAGGTATGATTATCCCCATTGTACAGTCGAGTGATTTGAAGATTAGAGAGCATCCAGGATTTACCCAAGGTCACACATGTAGTGCCTGATGGAGCTATGATACAGATGAGCTCTTTCTGATTCCACATAATTCTGCTATATTATTACCGCCTCCAAATAGAAGGCAGGCAACTTGGTATGAGTCCTAGAAGTGTCAGCTGGGTAGCACCTAACAAACCTTAACTTAATCTTACTCTGGATCTTAACTAGTTCAGCTGAAGAATGGAAATAATGTTTTGAGTTCAGTTTAGGATACAGTCCCAGGAGTCAAATTATCTGAATTTAAAACTGAGTTGAGTACCTTGAATAATTTGATTAGCTTTATCACTAAAATGAGAATAACAGTGGTACCTACCTCAAAGGATACCGACAGGCTTAAACAAGACAAAATATATAGGATGTTTGACATTGGCATATGGTAAGCAATCATTACCATCATCATCTGATTTTTTTCTTCCTATCTTACGCCACAGGATGTTTTTGAGAATGGGGAAACATTTAAAAATGTGGTTAAAGGATAAAGAGCTACACAAACATAAAGAAATAGTACTATAACTTAAGGCCCATGACTTATAGTTAAGGATTTAGCTGGAATTGGGAGAAAGTTCTGCCTTCCCACTGAAACTTTAGGAGTCTGCAATCTTACCCATTCCAGCTTAAACATAACAAAATCCTCTACTCTATACTTATGTACAAATGAAATGGAATGGGGCACCTGGGTGGCTCAGTGGGTTAAGCCTCTGCCTTCAGCTCGGGTCATGATCCCAGGATCTGGGATCGAGCCCCACATCGGGCTCTCTGCTCAGCGGGGAGCCTGCTTCCCCCTATCTCTCTGCCTGCCTCTCTGCCTATCTTTCTGTCATATAAATAACTAAAATCTTTAAAAAAAAAAAAGAACAAATGAAATGGAGCTACTTGGTGACAATCTAAAAACTTCATGTTTTAAAATAGTTTTCACCTTTGCCTGGCCTAGAAGGTATATGGACTCCGTACATTATGGCATTTACCTGCATATAGGACAAGAGCCCAAATGCCATGATACCTGGTATCTGATATTTCAGTCAAGGATAAAGTGTGGAAATTGTCAAGAGTAGAAAAGTAAAGATATAAATATCTCTATCTGAGAAAAAAAGCTTACAGTAGTCACAGAGTGGAGTGGTTTGGTGCCTGACTGCCAAGGTTCAAATCTCAGCAAATCTGTTTATCAGTGTCTGTTTCCTTGTCTGTAATGTCCACCTATTAACAGTATCTACTTTATAGGGTCACTAAGTGACATAAAGCACTTAGCATAGAGTAAATATTGAATAAGTAATAGATATGATCACACAAAAGATACTATGTATTTCCTGAGATACAATGTTTTTCCTAAAAATGTTTCCTCCAACCTCTGATGAAAGTTTTGGTGATGATAATGTTGTAATAGAAAAGGTCTGAAACTGGGAGAAAGCTGTGAAAAGAGTTACAAGAAGGTGTTGTTCCCCATGTCAGTTAAGACTTTGTCACAAGCTTAAGAGCTCTTGTTTGGCTCTCTAGCCTCCTATGGATAATCAAGCTACTGAATGCAGCCCAGATTTTTCTTCTTTTTGGTCATTCCAGGCTAGACCATGAGCACAGAAAAGGGATTCTTGGCCCTAGTACCAGAGCCCATCTTACTTTTTTTTGAGATTTATTTCTTATTGGGGGGGGGGTGTTGTACATGTATGTGTGAGTGAGGGGAGGGGCAGAGGGAGAGGAAGAGAGAGAATCCTTGGACTCCCCACTGAACTCAGAGCCCAATGTGGGGCTGCATCCCAGAACCCTGAGATCATGACCTGAGCTATAATCAAGAGGCAGCCACTTAACTGACTGGGCCACCTAGGTGCCCCACCAGAGCCCAACTTATAACTCAACACAGTGTAACTCTAAACAGATTTTGGAGGCAAAGTGCCTAGATTTCAATCTGAACTCATCAGCTTGCTATGAATTCAACCCTAAGCAAGTTTTTTTTTAACTTGTTAAGACGCTCTTTTCTCATCTGTAAAATGTGGATAATGAAATTCACTTCACAGGGACACTAGGAGAATTCAATGAGATAATGGATGTGTGGTAGACAGGATGCCCCTCAACCCCCATCCCCCCAAAAATGCCCAGGTCCTAATCCCTGAACATGCGAATATGCTGTGTTACATGGCAAAAAGGATGTTGCACATGGAATTAAGGTTGCAGATCTTAAAATAGGAAAACTGTCCTCGATTATCTGGGTGGTATCAATCTTATCACATGGGCCCTTAAAAGTAGAAGAGGAAGGCAGAAAAGTCAGTCAGAGATAAAATGGCAGGAGAGTTCCAAAGCATGAAAGGAACTTAACTTACCATTGCTGGCTCTGAAGATGGAGGGAGAAAGCCATAAACCAAGATATATAAGCGGCCTCTAAAAGCTGGGACCAGCCCTCATCTGACAGCCAGCAAGAAAATAAGGACTTCGGTCCTACAACAGCAAGAAACTGAATTCTGCCAAGAACCTGAATTGGCAAGAAACAGATTTTCCCCTAAAGTCTCCAGAAAGGAATGAAGCCATCACAACACCTTGATTTTAGCCCCATGAATCCCTCATGTTACACTGTTGACCTGTATTGAGAGAAAATTTGTGTTGTATTAAGCTGCTAAATTTGTGGTAATTCATTATCATAGCAAGGAAAACACATAGAATGTGTTTTACACAAAGTAAACACTAATTAAAATCCAGCACTTCGATGACAGTGCTGATGACGATGAAGAGGATGACAACAACGAACATAGGTTCCATCTGAAATACGAATGTTAAACCTGCAAATGATCACAAGATTAATTATTATGGAGACCCTCCTATAGGTATGATATTATATTAAATGCTTTTTATGTAGCAAATTATTTTATCTAATTTTCACAACTAGCCTATGAAGTAGATGTGATTATCCCCCTTTCACAAGATGAAATTGGAGTTCAGAGAAGAAAAGTTCACTCATCTCATACTGAATTCTGCTCTGAGGAATTTGTGTTATGTAGAAGTTATCAAGGACATAAGACATTTCCAAGTGGGAGGAGGGGAAAATTCCTAAAGTCTCAAAAGACAGAAACACAGCACAAAGGGTTATTCCTTTAGTGGACAGAGACGCTTACGTAGCCCTCTATATCAATGCCTCAAACGATGCAGTTGGAGTTCTTTGAAGTCAAGAGGAACAGGGAGAGGTGCACAGAAACATTAGAACTTACAATTGTTTAAGAGACAAAATAATTGTGCTGTTTGAATAAGACAGTCCTGACCATGTACCTGCTGAGAGCCCAAAGCATGTGAGTTTTAAATAAGGAAATGAACCCCAATACTCAGCAGCTGAAATGGATCTCAGATGGACTGAAACAGAGTTTAGAAATGTGATCAAATGTGCAGTCTCTTTTGATTGAATTTTAAAGGGATGATTTGATTCTTCTTTTCCCAAGCAGAATACAATTTTAGGTCACTCGTTATATCCCAAGAAAAACCCATGAAAGTATCCTTCAATAAGTAGACCTCACAGAAGTTTCTAAAGCAAACTTTAGACCACTGTTTCTCAATATGTAGTCAACCAACCACCTACACCAAAATTATCTGGACTGTTTGATAGAAATATAGATTCCCGGGCCCCACTCTAGAGGCAGTGAATTTGCAGATGCTCAGAAATCTGTATTTGTAACAAGTTCCTTCAGTGATTCTCCTGCAAATCAGAGTTTGAGAAACCTTTATGTAGAGGCTCAGGGGCTCCAGAGGTAAGTCAGAGGTAAGTCAGTCCTCAACAATGAGACATTCCACAGCTGGCACCAGGAGAAATACTGAGATAAATGTTATTCCTACCCTGCCTCTAAGATTTTATAGGCAACTAGATACACTGTAGGACAGATATAAGTAACACATGGAGGGATCGGTAGATAGCTCTGGAAACATGGAAACAGAGCAGCTAATTCTGGCTGGGGCTCTCCTTCCAGGATTTCAGGAAGAGGTGTCATTCAAGGCAGAGTCTGAGAATGAGATCAGCAGCTTATGGGTAGAATGGGGGAAGAACAAGCTCCACAGGGAGTGAAGGGGACCAAGGTGAACAGGGCATGAAGACATGTCCAGGATATGGTGCACAGACCATACTGCTATGGAAGAGAGGTCCTCAAAGGCTGTGAGTGGAAGAGGCAGAAAATTAGTCTAGTTAATTAGACTAGTCTAGGCATCAGTGATCATAATAACATGAGGGGCAAGGGGCATTTCAAATTTTTAAAGGTATAGTATACGTTGGTCTATGGTTTCAAAATGAAACCGGATATGCATTAGTTTGTCACTGCCATAACAAATTACTGCAAAACGAGTGGCTTAAAACAACAGAAGCTTCCTCTTTCACAGCTCTGGAGGCCAGAAGTCCAAAACCAAGTGTTGGCAGGGGTGTCCGCCATCCAAAGGCTGTAGAAGAAAATCTTCCCTCGCCTCGTTCAGCTTCTGGCAGCTCTAAGCACTTCTTGCTTTCAGGCTATCATGACAATCTGCCTCTGTCTTCACAAGGTCTTATTTTCCCCCTGTGTCTTCTCCGCTCTGTCTTTTATAAGGACATTTGTCATTGCCCTTAGAACCCATCCAGATAATCCAGGATGATTTCATCTTAAGATACTTAATTACATGTGTAAGGACCCTTTTTCCAAAATCAGGTCAACATTCACAATGGGTACGACATGAACATACTTTTTCAGGTATCATCATGTGACCCACTATAGGCTACCCTAAGATAGTGTAATATAGAATAGTTTTTGAAAGAAGACCTATCGCTTATTTGGCACACTTGTTAGTGTCTAAAATGGTGATAATAAATATTTTATAGAGTTGTTGTGAGGATTAGAATGATAATATTTACCTTGGATAGCTAGCATAGTAACTGATGCATAGTGGATTTTCAATTAATTGAAGCTTATGTTAATAGCATAAAGGACCAATACTGTGTGAGATCTATTAGAGAGGCTATACAGTTTAGGGGTTAAATGTATACACAGGGTTGAGAGATGAATCCCCTGGGTGCAATTCTTATCTCTATACTGGCCTGTGTGACTTGGGTAAAGTGATTTAGCCTCTCGTGTTTTTTTTATATATGAAGTTTGTAAATGCAGTTTATAATATTAACTGCACAAATACATTGTTGCCAGGTTTAAAAAAAAAAGTTAAGTCTGGAAAACACTCAGCCCAATGTCTGGGACATAAAAAGTCTGCTACTTAATGATTATGAGGATGAGTCAGAGGATCACATCTGAGAAAGTCCAGTTCCTTATACACAGAGACCTAGTGTTTGGAGCATGAATAAGACACTTTTATATGTGATATACACGTGGGTCTCTGATAAACTGTCATCTTATTATTTTGTGGCTCTGTCCTGGGCAATAAGACTGCCCCTCCAGATGCTCAGGGAGAGGCCTGCTCCCTGGACCATATTCATTACCAAGTTAAGTACAATGAGGATTTTCTGGTAACTTTTGAAGGACAAAAAGGGAAGGAGTAGATGTAGGCTCTATGGAAAAGGAAGCCTGTGTGTAGGGTCCTGTAACTCTTTTCATGGGCCTGAGGGAAGGTTGCTACCAGCGGAGCATTCTCACCCCATCATTTAATATTTCCTTCTTTGTTATGATACTCATAAAGGAATCTATGTGGAAAAATAGATCTGGGCAACTGACACCAGCTTGGACCAGAGAAGTTACACAGAGCCCCACTGTGAGCAGAAACTAACATGATAACCTACTCTGATACTAGAAGTTCTGTCTCTGCTTCAACAGAGAGGAAGGACTTTGCTCTAAAATTAAAATAATCAAAAGCTAATTAATTATCAGAGTGCCCATGTGAAGGAGATACTGGGCAGCTTTCTTCCTTTCCATTTTATGCTGGGATCAGTGAGGCAGAAAGAAGAGGCTAAGAAGAAAGCATATGGTGAGTCACAGAGAACTTGGTGGAGAATTCAGAAAGTCTTAACACTATCCCGGGCACTGTAGAGGTTTCCAAATATGAAGATGACAAGTTTCCAAAATAATCACAGCTTAAAATATTCAAGGAGATACAAATCATACAGGTGCATCATCTCAGAAGGGAAAACAAGTAAATCAAATATGCCTAAACCATACTATAGAAATATTCTAACGATTCAGATCTAGTTAAATACATTGAGAGGAGAGTGACCTACTGGCATCAGTGAGACAGAATAAAGAAAAGGTACAGAGGGACCATATTCTCTTTCAGTGAAGAAAGCCACATAGCAAAGATGCAATTGAAACTGGATTTTTAAACAGTCTTATTGCAGGTCCCTGCCTTCTCATTCAGACAAGGCAACTCCCTTCATTCAACTCTTTCAATAATTTCTAACTGCTCTCCTTGTCCATCTCCAATTTTAACCCATTCTTCTCACATCTATCATGTTAACATTCTTCCTAAAAAACACAAGTGGTTAATACACTGAAATAAACCTGCACACATGTCAATGTAATAAGACATGACGGAAGGGTGATAGGGAGATATAGTGAGTACATAGACCTTTTTACATTTGATAAAGGCCATTTATTTCCTGCAGTTGATAATTCAGAAAATAGAAAAGGCATATTACTTAAAGATAAAAATAGAACCACTAGAAAAACTAACTGAAAGTTTTTCTGGCTACATCCCAGGGGAGAGAGAGTTCTCTGGGATGTCTTTTATCAGAGCACTGATCCCATTCATCAGCACTCCACCCTCATGACCCAATCACCTCCCAAATGTTCTACATTCGAACATCCTCACATTGGGTTTCAATGTATAAACATGGGGGAAGGGGCACGAACTCTTTTTTTTTTTCCTAATTATGTTCATTTAGCCACTGCACAGTACCTAATTGGTCCTTGATGCAGTGTTCATTGATTCATTAGTTAAGTATAACACCCAGTGCTCATCATCATAGCACATGCCCTCCACAATACCCATCACCCTGTTACCTCCTCCCCCCACTTTCCCCCACTGATACCCCCAGATTGTTTCTCGTGGTCCATAGTCTCTCATGGTTCATCTCCCCTCTGATTTGTCCCTCTTTGGATTTCCTTTCCTTCTCCTATGGTCCTCCGTGCTATTGCTTATGTTCCACATATGAGTGAAACCATATAATTGTCCTTTCCTGCCTGACTTAGTTCACTGAACATAATCCCCTCCAGTTCTGTCCATGTCAGTGCAAATGGTCGGTATTCATCCTTTCTGATGGCTGAGTAATATTCCATTGTATAAATGAACAACATCTTCTTTATCCATTCATCTGTTGAAGGGCATCTTGGCTCCTTTCACAATTTGGCTATTGTAGACATTGCTGCTATGAACGTTGGGGTGCATATGGCCCTTCTTGTCACTAAATCTGTATCTTTGGGGTAAATACCTAGCATGCAATTGTAGGGTCATAGTATAGTTCTATTCTTAACATCTTGAGGAACTTCCATACTGTTTTCCAGAGTGGCTGCACCAACTTGCATTCCCACCAAAAGTGTAAGAGGGTTCCCCCTTCTCCACATCTTTGCCAGCATTTGTTGTTTCCTGTTTTGTTAAATTTCGCCATTCTAACTGGTGTAAGGTGGTATCTCATTGCGGTTTTGATTTGTATTTCCCTAATGGCTAGTGATGTTAAGCATTTTTTCATGTGTCTGTTAGCCATTTCTATGTCTTTTGGGGGAAAGTGTCTGTTCATGTCTTCGGGCACAAACTTTCATATGCCATTTTCTTTTGCCTTTTCTACAAAGAGAAAGAATTATGGAAACAGGCACCAAGGCCTTTTTCCTCCCATTTTTTTCTTTCTAAGAGCATGCTTAGTTAAGAAAGAAAGCCTAAATCATGGATGTTGTTTTTCTAGACCACATGAAAATATGGTTTCAGACTCCTCAAAACTGAATCCCTTAAAACTGTCTGAAATGTTACACTTAAGTGTGTTAAGAGAAAATTACAGTCAAGTTTAAGCCAAAAGATCTATTAGCCTGTGACCTTAAGGAAACCACTTTCTCCAACTCAATCATCTAATCTGAAAAATGGGTATAATAAAACCATTGTGGCTACCCTACAAGCTAGTTTTGAGAAGTAATTGGGGTAAGAGACATTAAAAGATTGACAAATTATAAAGTGTAACAAAATTTAAATTAATGAAATAAGTGCATCTGCCATGTCATCAAATCCTTATAACAACACCAAGATGTGGGCAGAAGTTATTATACCTATTTACAGCTGGAGGGTAAGGAGAAAAAAAGGGAAAGGATTAAGTTATCTGCTTGAACACTTTTAGAAAGTTGGTTACAAAGCCAAGACCAGAACTCCCTGGTTCCATTACCCACTGGCTCTCACCTGTGCTGGTTATTTTCTCTGTGCTATTTCCCCATATCCACTCTCTGGATTCCCTTCCCTGCACTACACAACCTCCTGTTTCTTCTGACTTCAGGTTGGACTGGCCAATAGGAAGACCAGAAGTTAGGAGGAGAGAGAGTTTGGTGTATTTCTTCCATTATTCTCTCCCTCCTCAGCACTGTGGCTCCAGCAATGGTTGCATCCCTCTGCAACTTCAACCCAGGTCTAGAGCCTCAATCCACAATGATAGGTCTCATGGGGGTCTAATACCATTGGGTCTCTCCACTCACTCTTTGCTCTCCAGACCTATGCAATAAACAGCTTCTTTTTATTGCTAGTCCCAGGCACCTCATAATCTCTTCCTGGGTGCCTCAGCCCTGCCTACATATCTCTGAATAGTACCTTCTTTAAATTCTCTGCAAAATTTCAGTTGAGCATGCCTACTGCCTTCTGCTGGATTCCTGACTGATAAACACTCCCTCTCCAAAATATGTGCTCACAGGTTGCCATCACCTTGTTTACAATTCCTCTCTCAGCCCTCTCCCTCTCTCTCCTCAGGTTTCTTCCACAGAAAGCCACAGGCCACCTCCATTCTCTAGGCAACAGCTCATTATGGGCATGCACTGCCATTTCCTAATTTTTTTTATGAATTTAAAAACTTTATTTTTTATTTTTTAATTTTATTTATTTATTATTTATTATATTATTTATTTTTTATTTTCTTTATTAATTTAAAAACTGCTAAAAACCTCTCCTTAGCTTCTTCCCCCCCGGCACCTTCTCTTCTTCCACTGTCTCGTACTTTGTTTCCCCACAGTAGAGAATTTGGACTGTTTGATCTGTCTGCTTATATTCTGGATTTGAGAAACAACATTAAAGCCCTTTCTGAGAGAAACGTAGTCTATTCACACCATGTGTTTCTTCAAACTCTATATTTGTAAACGATCTTAAAAAAAAAAAAGAAGAAGAAGAAGAAGAAGGGCAAGGGGATGGGGAAGGAGAAGGAGAAGAGGAAAAAGAAAGACAATTTTGCCTAAAAGGGATAAAAAAAATAATTGACCACCCTATCAATTTTGCCCTCAAGGTTATAGGGAGTATTCCCACCCTGGCAGCACAACCAAGTTCATCTTCTTTCAGACTAGACCACTATTGTTACCAAGCACGTGGGCTGCTAACTATCTCCAAGGCTGCAATAAATCAGTGGCCCAATGGTCTTTTCCTCTGTTGAAATTTATGGCAGAAACAGTCACAATAGTCATTTTGGCTCTCTAGGGTGCTTTCTCACTAAAGACCATGAGTTTGGTGGTTAGACATAACCTATAATAATAGCTTTGTCTTTCTAGTGTGTGGCTGGAGGGAAAAAAAATAAATAAAAATGCCCTTGTATTTTTATGTTAGAATGCACAACAGAAGCATCCAAGAGCTGACATATCATTCAGGATTTCTAAGGCCCCTCCGCCCCTCCTTGCTGTGAAAAATAATGATCTGTTGATCTCTAATTGTCATTCAAACTGTGGGCCCATGAAGCCAGCATCTGTCTCTGCATTGGCCTCCTCTTCTCTAAATGTACTGGCTGTCACCAAAAGGGAAATAGCACTTTTTGTGATACTTTCCAAACTACATTACTCATGAAGAGCTGACAATAATTACCAACAAATTGAAATGGATGCCCAAAATTATGACTGTAGAGCCTACAAAATAACTGGTATTTTTACTACAGTTCAAGAGTATGAGACTTCATAAGTGATTTTATGACATTTTGGCTACTGATCACAGGTAAAAATTATCCATGCTCAATTAAAGAAAGATGAAAGTTCAGCTTTCTATAATTAAAACAGTAACTTGTTCAGCCTCAGGATTGGAAATAAATGTTAAGGATTTGTGTCTCTTGTAATCCTGAATGAAGAATTAAAGAGGAAAATTCTACTATCACTGACTTTCTTAAAATCAAGTCCTTATACATACTGGAAGTTATTCATGATGAAACTCTTAGACAAGGAAAAAATAAGTCATTCTCATACTCTATTGTATCATTTAGATCAGGCTTGGTAAATCAATCCAGATACTTTCTTTGGATCCTGCTGCAAACATGATATGAAACTTAAGGACTTGAAAAATACCTAAGAGTATATTTCAGTGTGAAAGAAAAAGCCCAAAATAACCTGCTCTGCAACTTACTGCTTTCCTTACCTGTAAAATGGGACAGGATGATCAGTTGTATAGGTTAAGTTGACTAGGATTTGTCCTCATTCAGTCATTCAAACACTAATCTAGGTATTGTTATGAAGGCATTTTGTAGACATGATTAAACTTCGTAGTCAGCTGAGTTAAGTAAAGGAGATGAACCTAGACAATCTGGATGGGTTGATTCAATCAACTGAGAGTCCTTAAGAGCAGAATTGAGGCTTTCTTGAAGAGGAAATTTCATCTGTGCTTTCAGCTCATGCCCAGGATTTCCAACCTCCCCTTCCTGAGAGTTTGCCCTATAGACTACAGACTAGTCTTGCCAACCCCTCTCGTATAAACCAATTCCTTGCAATAAATCTATTTACCTACCGAGCTATGTCTATCCTACTGGTTCTGTTCTTCTGGTTGAATCTGACTGATACATAGGGATAATAATGGCTATTCTGCAGGAGTGCTATATTAACAAAATGAGATTATATGCGTAAAAATTATTTTATCACAAAATGAATGTAAGGCAGTATATGTAGTATTACTATTTGACGACTAACTCCAATCCAGCTAATAACTTCATATAAATGACACTCTTTCTTAACAGGCTAAACTAAACCACTGTGTTTTCCAGATTTTGCAAATTCTCTTACATTCTCCTACTGCTTTACCAGACCCTGCTTTACAGTTCTGTAGACTAAGAAAGACAATCATCCCAAAACCATTTTGTGGGTTTGGGATCCAGATGTGGTATTCTTCACATGGAATTGATAAAGAACCAGAGAAAGAGTCTGTGAATAAAGGTATCAGAGATCAGGGTGAAGGCACAGGTGTAAGGTCAGTATTCAAACAGAAGCCTAGATAAACCTGAGAAAAAGAATGAGTCCAGAAACAGAGCTAAAGGATAGTAAGTTCAGTGAAATCAGTAGGTGGAGTGGTACCGACTCAGCTGAGCTCCCCTGTCAATGGGTAAGGTGATGGGCTGGGAAAGAGGACTTCTTCTTTTTTTTTTTTTTTAAACTAATTATGCTTTTTTATTTCCATAACGATTGCAGTAGAACCTTCTGAGGAATATTTCTTTTTTTCTTCATTTTATTTTATTTTGTTTCTTTTCAGTGTTCCAGAATTCATTGTTTATGTGCCACACCCAGTGCTCTATGCAGTACATGCCCTCCTTAATACCCACCACCAGGCTCACCCAACCTCCCACCTCCCACCCCTCCAAAAACCTCAGTCTGTTTCTCAGAGTCCACAGTCGAAAAGAGGACTTCTGATCCAAATGACCCTTAGGATCAGGAGTTCTCATACCTGAGAATCAGGTGACTAGTAGCACCTTGTGGGAGAGAGAATCATCAAATTCACCTCCTTTTTTTCTGGTCACACAGGCAAATTATATCCCCCAGTTTCCCTTGCAGTTAGATCTGGCTAATTAAGACTGAGTTTTTAGCCAGTGGGATGACAGTGGAATTCCAGGCGGGGCTCATAAACACCTCCCATGCACAACTCTTCTTGCTCTTTTCTCTGCTATCTGGCTGAAATGGAGCCAATCCTCAGGACAGCCATAAAAGCCACATAGTGAAGATGGGAAAGCCACAAGATTCAAAGAGCCTGGGTCCCTGAGTCACTGCTTGAAGGAGAGGCATGCAGAAGAGTTATCTGCCTAAGAATAGCTGCATTAGATTATTATGTCAGCAAAATATGAACCTGAACTGTGCTAAGCCATGAAAATTTGGGGGTTTATCTGCTAGGTCAGCCAGCTAACAAAACTGAACATAGTAAAAAAAAAAAAAAAAAAAAAAAATTTTCTTAACAAATTTGGCACACTGTTGCAAAAAAAGGGGGGGGGGCAAAAAAACCTTTTAAATATATAGCACTGGCTTTCTCGGGTAGCCAAGCAAGGAAAATGAGAGTGGAATATGGGAGAAGGGAACTCATGCTACTCAGGAGAACAATCCAGAACTTAAGCGTAGAGGCTTGTCTTAAAGTCACAGTAATAATATGATCACTATTTTAACTCTATTCCCCCAATTTCCTTCTTCATATTGGCCAGATCCCTCTTTCCTATTTCTCATTTCCCTTCTTCACTCCTTTAATCGGACTGCTTTTATCCTATCTGAATACACCATCCTCCCCTCTTCTCATCCAAATCCTATTCTTTGTCAATACCAGAGCAAGCCTCATCTCTTTCTAGAGGTGAGAACACTTCTAGAATTGCTTTAACACATGGCAATCCCATCCTCCTCTAAATACACTGTTCAGACCACTCATCGGGACACTTAATCACACACTGTAATGTAACACACACTGTAATGTTCTGTAATGTCCTTTAATTATCCCCCCATGGGTGTCTTGTAAATTTCTTTAGGGAGGGAACGAGCCATGTATTAATTGATTCTCCTACCCAGCACCTTGTAGAGCAATGGACATGCACAGGGTCTCTTAGTAAATGTCAAAAATGAATCATATTTCACTCACTCTAACTTTTACAGTAAAACCAATAGTAAGCTGAGACGGTCAAGGAAGAAAAGGTGCTAATACAACATGGCAGGAATGGCCAAGCGATGTCTTTGGATAGTGGTATGGCTGCAGGAGCACTATGATGAGTAGGGCTGTAAGTCTGTATACAGGCTCCTCAGGAAGGAATGCTGCAATCAATTAACAATATCTGCATGGCATTGGGTAGGGAAGTGCATCATGAAGTTTTACTTTTCACAATAAGCTTATAGCCAATGATTGTGATGATTAGAGTACTCAAGTCATTGATAGCCAACTGCATACTGACAATACCACTTGGAGGTCACCCTGGCATCTCATACTCATTTTATCTAACACTACATTCTTAATCTTATACACCCATATCTTGTCTTCTCCCAGCCTTCTTCATCTCAGTGACACTGCTGTATATTCAGCTACTCAAGGCAAAAATCAAAGACAAAAAAAAAAAAAATCAGAGTCAATCTTGATTATTCTTTCACTTTACCTCACTCTCTCCCAACATCCTCCAAATTCTGTCTCTAAAATATCTTTAGTTTGTCTATTTCTCTCCCTCTCCTCCAGTCTACTACCTGCGTTCACTCCATCACCATCTCTTATCTAAGACTAATGAAATAAATTCCTAACTGATCTCCCTGTTATTTTTTGTCATCCAATAGCCTATTCTCAATACAACAGCAGAATGACTTTTTAAATCATTAAGCAAATATTGTCACTCCACTGCTTGAAACTTTCTAATAGGCTTCCTTCCTTTTGTACTTACAATGAAACTTGAGCTCCTCTTAATGGCCTAAAACCTACGAATTTGCCTTACCAACTTCTTTGACCAGTATCACCCTAGGTCACTGGGCTTGACACACTTAGCTTCAAACACATCAAAATGTATCCCTGCCTACAGACTTTGAACTTGCTATTCCTCCTGTCTGGAATTCTCCTGCCTCAGATCTTTGCATGCCTGGTGCTTTTATATATTTCAAATCTCAGCTTAAATGCTAACTCTTCAGTGAGACCTCCCTGGCTATCTTGTATAAAATAGCCTCCAAGTTCTTCATTCTTTATTATTTTACCCTGTTTGCTTCTGGACTTATTTGTTTTCCTACATTTTTTTGTTATATCTCCCTTACTGGATCATTAATTCCATAAAAGCAGGGACCATGCCTAACTTCATCATTGCTATATCCCAGCAGTGTGACCTTTGTAATCTCAATCCCCTTCATAACCTTTATTTTCCCCATTTTTAAGATGAGAGTTTGGGATTAGGAACCTTCTAGAGACAGGCTCTGACATTCTTTGCATCCATGATTCCAAGGAGGCTTTAGAGTTTAGGGCTTTCCAGACAATGACATTTCTAAATGCATTTTTCAAATGAAGTCAACCCCCTCAGGCAGCCCAGTGGGGAGGTCATAGAAAGCCAGCAAGAAGGAAGTCTGGTGAGTTGAATTACACAGTTCCTTTGCCATGCCACTCCACCCATACTGAGGAGATGCAGCTCATTAGGTACTAAATGTTTAGTGACTGTCACTATTAATTGGTGGGTATTAATACTCTAAGGGGACAGTAAATCTCACACTGGACTCAATGACATCAGCCCCTTGCAGTCAGACAAAGCATTAGCACTAAAGCACTACAAAAAAGAACCCAGAGATTATTCCTTCTCTGCTTGTAAGAGTAAATACTAGCTGCTATTTATACTGAGCATTTACCAGGATCTATATTAAATATTTTACATTTCTTTATCATTTCATTTTTACAATAAGCCTAAAGAATAGGTACTTATATTACCCTCAATTTATGGATGGGAAAACTTTCACACAGGGAGATCTTTGCCAAAGATCACAGAGCTAATAAGTGGTGGATCCGAGATTTAATTGGGGTCTGTCTTATTCTGAACCCTATGATCTTAACTACTAATATTGCCTGTTTCTTATAATTATCGACTCATCATACAATTATAATTATTTTTACCAAAGCCTTTCCTATTCTTCAAGTCTGAGCTCAAGCACCATTTCTTCTGTGAAGATATATCTGACCTCCAGACATAACCACCCTCTACCTTAACTTTTCCTGCTTTAGTCATATGGTATCAATCACATAGGGGAAGGAAGGTCAGACTAACATTCATTGAGCATATACTACACACACCGTCACAACAAAAGCTTATCTCATTCTCACAACTACCCTACAAAGTAGGCATTAAATCTGTTCTGAAATGTGAAATGGCTTGGGCAGGGTCTTACGGCTCAAAGTGGCAGGATCACAACTTAAACCCCAGGTTGGCCTGATATCTGCCTGAGCCCAAGCCCTTTCCACAAAGTTACTCTGAACTCTCCATTATACCCCTAGATTAAATAAATCCCACTTTCATAAACCCTCAAAGTGACATGAACCTCTTCTTTGTAGCCATTTTCAAAGTTAAAATTTTATATATAATTGTCTGGGTAATAGTAATTCCCTTTTTAGCCCCTAACTCCATGAGGCAATGAATATATCTCTTTTTGCTCTACTATATCCCCAGCATTCAACAAGTATGTTTAATTGAATTAATAAACTGTGTATGTTTCATTATATATATCTCATGTATAAGTTTAGCCCATTTCTGCTAGACTATAAGCTCCCTGAGGTAGGTTATCTACTTAATTTGTCTCTGGATCCCACGTAATGCTTTGTACATGGTAGGAACTCAATAAACATTTGCAAAATGAAATTTGCTTATCAGTCTGTACTATTTCAACCTTTACATCATCAAAATCTACTAAGCAGGCATTAAATAAAACCACAGAGTAAGAAGGCCATATAGTTCCTTTACAAGAGAAGTCTACAATCTAACAGGTATAGGTTTGATAACCAAGGGAAAAAATAACTGTAGTGTACAACCCAAATCATACACCTGTATCAGTCAGGATATGTAAAGCTATGCTGCTATGATAGACACCTGACCATCTCAATGGCCTAAAGCAAAGTTTTATCCCTCATTCTCACTATACATATGTTTCAAGCTGGCCAAGGGCATTGTTCCACACCTTCTTAATTCCAGGGCTGAAGTTAACAAAACAAAACTGGTGGCCATGACAGAGGGAAAATGAGAGCAAAGCAATCACACAGCAGCTCTTAGAGCTTCTACCTGGAAGTAATAATGTGTCACTTCTACTCATATTTCACTGGCTACCTTCCAAGTGTGGGACTGTTCTCATATCCCAGAGCAGGGATGAAGAAGCAAAAACATTCAGTGAATGGCACTAGTGACTGCTACAATAACAGACTGCTTAGGAGGAAACATTAAGAAATTACTTAGTTAGAACCTGACATATTACCCAGCAAAAGGTATCTCAATCACTATTCTAAAAGCAATCCATAGTTAATACAATGATGAAACTGATCAATTTTATATCAGCTCTTGAAACAGCTGTACCTCAGTGTCCTATCTATAAATGGGAATAAAAACAGAATTTCAGAGCTGCTCTGTAAAAGGTAATGATGTATCTGAAAGCACCTATCAAGGGCCTGGCACTAAACATTGGTCTTTAGGGAAACACAGTTTTCAAATACAAGTATTGTCTCTGAAATGTAGGAAAAATTAATTCCTTCAGATATATATACAAAATTACTTACTTTCCCTTAAGATTGACAATTGTATTTGGCTGATATTGGCAGTCTCCCTGCTAAAATGACTTGCTGCATAAAATCACCCGTATAGGGGCTCCTGGGTGGCTCAGTGGGTTAAAGCCTCTGCCTTTGGCTCAGGTCATGATCCTGGGGTCCTGGGATCAAGCCCCACATCAGACTCTCTGCTCTGCAGGGAGCCTGCTTCCTCCTCTCTCTCTCTCTGCCTGCCTCTCTGCCTACTTGTGATCTCTGTCTGTCAAATAAATAAATAAAATCTTTAAAAAAAAATCACCCATACATCTCTCTAATACCAATACTCAAATAACTATAGAAGGACCAAATGTACCATATTCTATGGCAAAAGAAGGTTGGAAAGAAGAAGGTAGTGAAAGAAGACTACTAAAATAACTGGAAACTACCTGTCCTTCCCAGGCAGAACCAAACCACCTCCATCCAGTGGGTTGTGCAGTTGCTGTGATTCCTCTATCCTCCTGCTTTATTTCTTGTCTTCACACTCCTCCCTTGCACAGAGCTCAATGTAGTTTCAGTGTTGCACATTCCCCAGCTCTCTTTCTTATAGCTAAGACTCAGGACCAGAACTAACAATGATGGACAACATTTCCATCCTCTTACAATCCACACTGACCCAAGTGTGTAATTGAAAGAGCTTTAAAAGGCAAATGCCCCAAATTAAATATTACTCTATCTCCTTTTCTACTCACACTTCCATACAAATGTTCTCAGTATGAGGGGGAAAGCACATGTCAATGTTGTATTGTTTCTTTCAGATGCACTGAGAGGAAATTCTCCACTTTTTCCTCCCTCCTACCCTCAGTGATACTCTTAAGAATGAGCCCTGATTCCAGGACACTGGGCCATGTTTGCAAGTAGAGGGCGGGGGGCTATTAAGCAATGAAATACCACTATTTTATGCTCCCTTCTGTCTTCTCTTCCTTTCATGCTAATGGAATAATAGGATACAGACATGTTTCCAAATGGGAAGAGACCTAGACTTCTTTTTTTTTTAATTTTTTAATTTTTTTATAAACATATAATGTATCACTAGCCCCAGGGGTACAGGTCTGTGAATTGCCAGGTTTACACACTTCACAGCACTCACCATAGCACATAACCTCCCCAATGTCCATAACCCCACCACCCTCTCCCTACCACGCTCCCCCCAGCCACTCTGTTTGTTTTGTGACATTAAGAGTCTCTTATGGTTTGTCTCCCTCCCAATCCCATCTTGTTTCATTTATTCTTTTCCTACCCCCCAAACCCCCAACGTTGCATCTTCACTTCCTCATATCAGGGAGATCATATGATAGTTGTCTTTCTCTGACTGACTTATTTTGCTAAGCATAATATCCTCTAGTTCCATCCACGTTGTCACAAATGGCAAGATTTCATTTCTTTTGATGGCTGCATTGTATTCCATTGTGTATATATACCACATCTTCTTTATCCATTCATCTGTTGATGGACACCTAGGTTCTTTCCATAGTTTAGCTATTGTGGACATTGCTGCTATAAACATTCAGGTGCACGTGCCCCTTCAGATCACTACGTTTGTATCTTTAGGGTTAATACCCAGTAGTGCAATTGCTGGGTCGTCATGTAGCTCTATTTTCAACTTTTTGAAGAACCTCCATGCTGTTTTCCAGAGTGGTTGCACCAGCTTGCATTCCCACCAACAGTGTAGGAGGGTTCCCCTCTCTCTGCATCCTTGCCAGCATCTGTCATTTCCTGATTTGTTAATTTTAGCCATTCTGACTGGTATGAGGTGGTATCTCATTGTGGTTTCGATTTGTATTTCCCTGATGCTGAGTGATGTGGAGCACTTTTTCATGTGTCTGTTGGCCATCTGGATGTCTTCTTTGCAGAAATGTCTATTCATGTCCTCTGCCCATTTCTTGATTGGATTATTTGTTCTTTGGGTGTTGAGTTTGTTAAGCTCTTTATAGATTTTGGATACTAGCCCTTTATCTGATATGTCATTTGCAAATATCTTCTCCCATTCTGTCAGTTGTCTTTTGGTTTTGTTCACTGTTTCTTTTGCTGTGCAAAAGCTTTTGATCTTGATGAAGTCCCAGTAGTTCATTTTTGCCCTTGCTTCCCTTGCCTTTGGCGACAATGTTCCTAGGAAGAAGTTGCTGCGGCTGAGGTCGAAGAGGTTGCTGCCTGTGTTCTCCTCAAGGATTTTGATGGATTCCTTTCTCACATTGAGGTCCTTCATCCATTTTGAGTCTATTTTCGTGTGTGGTGCAAGGAAATGGTCCAATTTCATTTTTCTGCATGTGGCTGTCCAATTTTCCCAACACCATTTGTTGAAGAGGCTGTCTTTTTTCCACTGGACATTCTTTCCTGCTTTGTCGAAGATTAGTTGACCATAGAGTTGAGGGTCTATTTCTGGGCTCTCTATTCTGTTCCATTGATCTATGTGTCTGTTTTTGTGCCAATACCATACTGAGACCTAGCTATCTTGCATCTTAGTTTTTCTTCTTTCTCGTCTATTCCTGCAGCATAAGTGATAAACTGGCCTAGAGTAAGGTCAATACTGCATTTGAAATCGTGAGTGACATAAAACAAGAGAGTATCAAGTAACCACCATCGGCATTTTAATTTTCAAGTTGTTTTTCATCTTCTGTCTCACTGTGTGTAGCGATCTATATGAGCTTCATAGAGTTGCCACATCAAAGTACTCACAAACTAGACTGCTTAAAATAAAGAAAATTTACTATCTCTCAGTTCTGACGTTTAGAAGTCTGAAATCAAGGTATCAGCAGTGTTATGTTCCCTCTGAAACCTGTAATGGAATCCTTCCTTGCCTCTTTGTAGCCTGTGGTTGTTTGCCAGAAAGCTTTAGCATTCTTGGTTTACAGCTGTATCACTCCAGTCTCAGCCCTCCTGGTCACATGGCATTCCTCCTGCCTGTTTCTTCACATAGCCATCTTCTTCTTTTTTTTTTTTTTTTAAGATTTTTATTTATTTATTTGACAGACAGAGATCACAAGTAGGCAGAGAGGCAGGCAGAGAGAGAGGAGAAAGCAGGCTCCCCGCTGAGCACACAGCCCAATGCAGGACTCCATCCCAGGATCATGGGATCATGACCCGAGCCGAAGCCAGAGGCTTTAACCCACTGAGCCACCCAGGCACCCCACATAGCCATCTTCTTATATGGACACAAGTCATACTGGATTAGGGACCCACCCTACTCTACTATAACATCATCTTAATGAGCTTTATTTCCAAATGAGATCACATTCTGAGGTACTGGAGCTAGAACTTCAACACAATCTTTTTAAGGCAGGGACACAATTCAATCCATAAAACAACCTTATGGGTAAGACTTTCAGGAGATATTATTATTAACGGGTTGAAAGAGTTTATATGAAATTTCTAGATCTATAGTCTAACCTCCTCATTCTATGCATATGAAAACTGATTCAAAGAAATGAAATTACCTCTTCAGTGTCTTATGGCAGTGACAGAGGTCAAGGTAACAAATGGGAAATGGCAGGGTCATCTGGTTTAGTGAGGGTCACCTCAGTGATCCCCCTTTGCTGATTCAGCATATTTATAGTCTTCAAATATCTTCTTTCCAAATGTCGTGCTTGGTAGAAGAAGATGAGCATCCTAGATAGAAGAGAGCAGGTGGTCAGCTGAGGGTTTCATAAATAGTTATTCTCCCCTTCCTGGAACTGACCCAACTAGTCTCAGGGTTAGCCCACAGCTCTGGACATACATGCTTCTCTCTCCCATCTTGCATTTCCCAGGGAACTCACTGCACATGGCTGCTTTCCAGTGGCACTACTATAATACCAAGGAACTACCTGGTGATCAGACATGCTCTCCTCTCAAATGCAATATTATTGACCTAGGTACTAACTGGAAACTGCTACTTAATAATCCATCATTTTCTTTGCATTTTTAATCCACTCTTTTTGCACATATAAACTGCCTCTCACTGTATCTCTAAGAGATAGGCAAAGCAATTACTATTTGAACAATGGGAAAATAAAGATCAAAGAGGCTAAGAGGAATGCACGAATTTATAGCACACTTTAGGAGGTGGACTATAATCCCAGAATCTCCCAACCTACAGAGTCCCCATTGTCCTCCCATATCCATTATGATATGGCCTTTGAAATTGGGGAAAGAAATAGTCATAAGATTTCAGAACTGAAAGGAAATTAATCTCATTAAGTAGTACAGAAGGGAGAGTGGAGGACAAACAATTCCCAAGATGTACACTAAAACATCAAATAATTGACACTGCCCCGTGTGATCTGTGCCCATTAATAATTTCACCTTTCCAGTGTAAGAGAAATATAAAATATGCACAAGCTTGCGAATAATATAATACCTATAAAATCCTTCAAATGGAAACTGAAGATTTACCATAATCACTAACTCTGAAATCACCTTTAATCACTAACTCTGAAATCACCAATCACCTTTCCTGTGGGTTAAAAACTGCCATCCGCCACAAAATTAGTCTCTACCAAATCCATTTCCAAAACAATCAATAGCAATACATTAAAAAAAAAGAATGCCTGAGAAATAATAAAGACTGATAAAACAAATCACATCAGAGAAAACTCAAGCATGACCTTTTGAGCAATACCATTTGTTAAGCTGACATTTTGTGTGATAAATAACTTTTAAATAAATGCATGCAGGCCAAAAGTGATAAAAAGAACAGTATATGAACATAATTTCAATGCAGAACCTTAATATGGCTTTCAAAGCAATCTTACCTTCACCTGAAACAACACAGCTTCGATTTAAGGAATTTATCATATAAATGATAAAGTATTTTGAAATGTCAGTGCTGGGTCCAGAAATCATCAAAGGAAACATAAGATCAGTAGAAACTGAAAAACTTGATGACTGCAGCAAAAATACCATGATAATCTACCAACTTGTCAAATTATATTATTCTCTCTGGCATCAGTATCCCTTCCTCTGAAACCTGTACAAATGCTGTAGCAAACAGTTAAAATATTTTATTCAGGTGTATGTTTCTTTGTCTGTTTTTAAAGACTTCTTTACCCTCTACCTTCCCTTTATCTGTCACAACCTTTTAGAAACAAGAACATGCCTGTTCCCAAAATTACGTAATATTTATGAGACTTTCATACCGTGCTCTTTGCAGATAATATGCTGGAGGTCTGTGTCATCTCCATACCCAACCTTCTTGACCCTGGATCCCAGAGAAATCAATCAATAAACATCCACACCAGTAATAAAACCTCTTAAGAGGTATTGAGCTTTTAGCTCTGTGCCAGGTCCTCTGCTAAGGGCTCACAGACACAATCTTTCTCATCTGCACAACAAATGTGCAATATAGACATTATAATGATCCCCATTTCACACAGAAGAAAACAGAGACTCAGGAAGGTTAGGCAATAAACCCAATATCATGCAACTGATATAAACGAAGGTCTTTCCAGCTCCAGCACTTTATGGACAAGCTTGACCAATCCACTGTGTAGCTTCCCCAATTTGCCTTGCCTCTGTGCATGCTGGTGAAAGAGATACTGCAGTAGACTGAAGACGCCCTTTCTTTATTCAGCATGGAGTGCGTGTTCACCTACTGAACCAAGTCATCAAACACAGCAAAAAGACTTAGGGAATGGCTGAAAAGTGCTATGGGACAGATGATACAGTAGCAGAAATATAATGAAGTGGAAAAATGTGAAAGGTAAAAAAGCAGATTTTAAAACACTACAAATGTGAAAAATAATGTTACCCTCTCTTATTTACAATATTCTAGGTATTTTCTGAATTACTTTTCTGTATTAATTCATTAACTCCTCAAAACAGCTCTATTTATTTGCATATATCAAGTGTATTTGTTTTCTTTGGCTGCTGTGGCAAATTTCCACACACTAAGAGGCTTAAAACAACAGAAATTTATCTTTTAATTGAGATATAAGTGGTTTTACTTGTTTTTATTTTTTTTTTTAATTCCAGGATAGTTAACATACAGTGTTCTATTAGTTTCAACAGAAATGTATTATTCTACAGTTCTATAGTTCAGAAATTTGAAGCAGGTCTCAATAAACTAAAATCAAGGTGCTGGCAAGGCTTCCTTCCTTTCTGGAGGCTCTAAGGAAGAATCTGTTTCTTTGAACTTTCCAGCTGCCAGAGGCTGCCCACATCCCTTAGCTCCTGAACATCTTCCTGTCTCTTCAAAATCAGCGATGTCTGGTCATGTCTTCCTCACACTGCTATTCCTCTGCCCATTTTCCTCTTCCATTTTTAAAGACCCTTGTGATCACACCGGGAACACCTAGATAATCTAGGATACTCAGCAACCTTAAATCTCCTGTGCCCTATAACCTAACACAACCACAGGTTCTGAGAATTAAAATGCTCTTTTCTCTGTCTACCTTGTCTTATGAAACCACAGATTCAAGGATTTGAGAGAATGACAGAGCAGGGATCAGGAGCCTGGATGTACAAATCAATAATTATAATTGTTTGATATGTGCTGGACACTGTTAGAAGCACTTTGTATTTTTATAAATGAAGAAACTGAGGAATCAAGAGGTTAAATGCAACGTAAGATTATACAGATAGTAAATGTACAAGTCAAGATTCGAATCCAGGTAGTATGGCACCAGAACCTGTGTCTGTAATGACCAGGAGACACCACCGTCAAGCAGGTGTGCTCATATATTCTACCACCCCACCATCATCTTAAGCACTGCCCACACCCCTACACCCATTATAAAGGGTCATGTACATAACAAATGCTCGTTATGTATTTATTAGGTTTAGAAAAGGCCTTAAAATATAGTACTGTTTAGGGTCATGATTAGGGATGAGGAAGAAGCGGCAGATATTCCGGGCAACTGGATATGACAAACCTAGGAGAAATATGGTCAAGAAGGTGCCAGGTTAAGGTACCAGGGAATTGGCTGGATCTTCCTAGGATGGAGAGGATATTCTGTTGAAAGAAGTCTGGGAAGGTAAGAGAGAAATCAGATATGAGAAATGGGGCTAGGGAAGCCATTTGGTGGCCACGTAAGTGATGAGTTCCTCAAGATAATATGTTAACTAGTACCTCTAATTATGCAAAAAAAAAAAAAAAAACCTACACAAAAACCTCAAAGCTGAAGGGAAAAATTAGCATTATAGAAGTAAACTAAGACAAGGGTAGTTCCTTGGATAGATTCTGAGAAAAGAAAAGTTTTCAAGACATATTCAAGAAAATACAAGCAAAAAAACACTCAATAACAGCTGTTAATCCAATGCCCCTTTACCAGACAGTCAGGTTTAGTTAATAGTTTTCATATTGCATTTAATTTTCAATTTGTGAGATGTCAGTCTGGGAGGCTTTGTTTGTGGGACTACTCTAGCAATTACTTTAGCAATTACACCCAAATAATGGATTACTGGATTCAACAAACTTGTAAATAAAAAATGCATTTCTTTTCATTAGAGGGAATGAACTACAGAGAAAAGAGAGAATTTGGGACAACATAATGGAAAAATTGATCACTCTAAATATATAGTAAGTTTTTATGTGACAGATTTCTAGAAATCTGTATAGTAATTCCACAAAAATACTTTGAAAATTTTCTAAAGATTTATTAATTTTAAAGAAAGATTGTGCATCTGTGAGTGAGAGGAGGCACCAAGGGAAAGAATCTCAAGCAGGTTCCCCGCTGAGCTTGGAGCCCAACTCGGGTCTTGATCTCATGACCCTGTGATCATAACCTGAACCAAAACCAAGTCAGACACTTAACCAACAGAGCCAACCAGATGCACCAAATATACTTACATTAAAATAGTCAAAAGGCAGCACTACTCCCTGTAGACAACCCCAGCTTTAGCGTAGGACTGTAGATAGCAGCTAGATTATTGCTGCTCTAATAATACTTTTTTTTTTTTTTTTTTTTTTTTTTTTTTTTTTTTTAGATTTTATTTATTTATTTGTCAGAGAGAGAGAGGGAGAGTGAGCGAGCACAGGCAGAGGCAGAGGGAGAAGCAGGCTCCCTGACAAGCAAGGAGCCCGATGTGGGACTCGATCCCAGGACGCTGGGATCATGACCTGAGCCGAAGGCAGCTGCTTAACCAACTGAGCCACCCAGGCGTCCCTATTGCTGCTCTAATAATACTTAATATGAGGGCTGTAGCCAGCTGAGCACCTAACACAACTTGGTTTGTTATCTGAACTTTCAGGAAAGCAGTGTATTTTCTCTTTCCTGTTGCTCATTTCAAATGTCCTTTCTATGTCAATAGGAGCAGGAAAGGAAGGCCCTTAGAAATTGCAGTTTTGGAAATGAAAGCTTAAGTCTTCCAAGCTAGACATTAACTTTTAAAGAACATCTGAAATTCCAACTCTATGACACCCAAAAAGATGGTGGGGATAGTTTTGCCCACGAACAAATACACAAATCTCTGAAAACTACATGTGTCTCAACAAAATTAAAAAAACAAATCTCACATTCTGCCCAAAAGTCATTCTTCCGTTTTATCTAACAAATTTGTATTCATCTCCTACCAGATGACTGACACTGAGGATAAAGTCACAAAAATGAACAAAAATGGAAATAACTCTTGCCTTCAGATGTTTGTGAAATAATTACACAAATAAATGTAAAATGGAAACTGTTATGAATTTTATAAACTTCCTAAAAGTAACTTTGACCTGGGACCTGAAAAGTAAGGTGGGATTTAGATAAGGAGAGTCATCCTGGAAGAGGATACAGCATAGGAAAAGGCCCTGTAGCAGGAGGGACCACAATGTAGTTAAGGAACTGAAAGACGGTAGTGGTGTCTGTAGCACAAAATGCCTGGGGACTGTGGCATGAGTTGAGACCAAAGAGATAGTCAGAGTTAAACCATGCCAAGTGAAAGATTTGGGTTCTTACAAACGCAATAAGAAAGCATGGAAGCAGAGGTTGATAGAGAAGGAATAACAGAGATCAGATTTGCATTTTGAAAGATCTCCCTAGCTGATCTGCGGTAAACAAATGCAGTAAATAAGGGCGGAACTAAAGTGGTGACAATAGGAAGTGAAATTAAGGAATTTCCGAACTCACATGATATGTGTACAAACCACCTGGGCAAAGCAATAAATGGCAGTCTCTCAAGCTATATGGTTGGCCTTGTCAGAAGAAAACTATGTGGTGAGGCTCAGAGCATCTATGTTCATTATGAGAACAGACTTCCAAGCCAGACTTTCTAGCATAGAGTCCCATGAATGCCACTGTGTACCCTTACAAATTATGCAATCTATCTGCTTCAGTAGGGAAGGGGATAATAATACAGAATCCACAATCCTTTATCCAAAATCTTCAGAGTCAGATCTTTTCTGAAACTCACAACTTTTCAGACTTTGGAAAGGTATGAGGTTTTATTAAGTATCATGTAATATTTGCAACAAAGTGTTGGGTAATACCTCATAACCAAACCATTGACATGTTTTAAAGCAAAATGTATGATTATTTATACTACATGGTACAAAGACAATAGCAGATTTATGTCAGTTCATATCAGGTTTTGCCACCAATGAGTCTGTACCAATGTTCAAAAAAATTTTGTTTTTCAGATTTTTTTTTTTCCGAAATTCAGAATTGCAAGTAAGGGACTTTCTGTTAGAAAAAAGTAACTTTCTGTTAGAGTCATTGGGAGGAATAAATGAATTATTATTTGTAAGCACCTGGCACAGTGCCTAACACATAGTAAATGCTATAAAAAGCATTCATTTATGAAATAAAGCTCCAATGTACAAAACTAGCAAGCTACATGAACTTAGGAATTCCTAATTCATAAAATACAATACCAAGGATGACCTCTGAGGTCCTTCTAGTTTTCAAGTTCCATAAGACTTCAAAAATGTCTTGAGGAATGTGTGTTTTGAATGTTTTGTGGAAACGGCAAGGATAGACCCCGAATCCACTCCTGACAAGGTATAGATAATGCTGTAGCAATTTTACACCCTCCCCTCCCACTTCTTCTATCCCCATGGGCAGTTCAGTTATGCTCAGACATCAGACCTCTTCTCCAATACTATCTCACCCCATCCTCTAAGATCTCTGCCTGGAGAGCAACACACTGCCCCAACCTCATAGTACTACTGTTACCACAGATTCAGTCATGAACCTAAGCTCCATAATTGCCAGTATGAATCATCAAGCTCCAGAAAGAAACAACTCCTCAGCCAAGCACAACCCTTCCCTAGAAAATGGAAGCCAACAACTATCCTTACTCTGCTTCCCTCAAATGTATTTGGGAAAGGGCCAAAATTAGCATCAAGGAGTCTAGCCATATGACTTTGGAAGAGTCAGAAACTTAACTGCTCAAACCTTGGTTCTTCTTTGTGCAATATTAGGATAATTAGAATAGAGCCCATTCTCCTTTCTTCATACAGGTGCAATGAGGGTCAAACAAGGTGATCCAGGTAAAAGCTACCTTACAGGGTATAGCATGTTGGTAATTACCACCATTACTTTACAGCTGAAGTACTTTCTGCATGGGAAAGATGTCCTAGTAATGGATAGTCTCCTCAGTAAAGTTAAAATCTGCATTTTCAATGTTTTATTGAAGAAAGAAACAAACATTTATCGAGGGCTCATCATATGCCAGACACTATTCTAGAGACTTTTACATGTGTTATTTAATCAGAGGACTTACTTTTGTGGATAGTATCATCACATGCCTTATTCAGTTACTAAGTGTTTCTTGGTCTGTATTTCAAGGAGAATACAGTTTGATGAAAGTCAAAAGCATTTATGAGAGATTGTTAGCTTAGAAATAATAACCCCTTAAATCAGTACAGCACTTGACATTTTATAAAGGGCTTGTTCAGTCACCGTTGCACTTGATTGTCCCAACAAGATACAATTATTAGCCCCATGTGACAGAGAAGGAAACTGAGGCTGAGCTAACAGCTTGATAAGGGAGGAACTCGGGAATCAGATCCAGGACTAAACGTCTCTGGGTGCATGCTCTTAACCACTGATCTCTGCACAATCCCTGCTGTCCTGGGAAGGCCTGTGCTGCAGCACGATTTTTAATGAACAAATGCAAATTTCTTTGTTCACATCATTTCTACAAACTATTTCATTTGGAAGGCTAGTAAAACAGCATGGGACACAACAAAAGTGCTTTCATTAAACCAGGATAGCAAATGCAAGCTCAGAGAAAGAAAGAAATACCCTAATGGTCACTTGTCACATGAAAATGAAAAAGTAAGGCTTGGACCAGGATGCAGTTCTCTGTCCTCTCCTTCAAGGTCCTCCTAATAAGTCTGACTTATGGTATGTAAAGTTCTAGAGCAGAAGGAAAATCGACGTTTGTTTGCGTCGCTGCACTATTTCCCTTCCTACGTTAGATGGTACTGTGGAAAGCCACTATGAAGACTTAATAGGTTCTTCCATATTTCAAAATGTGTTTTTCCATTGCTTTTTCTCTTTTTTTCTACAATGAAACAGAAAAGCAATTACCACTCCGTCTGCTCATCCTGATACTCATGCTTCACTGGGCTAGAAAGAAGAGGAATTGGGAATGGGAAATCTAAAATCAAAGACCTAGAGCCAGAAGAAAATGAACAAAGTTTTTAACTCAATGAGATTTGCATGGAAATCTGCAGTTAAAGTTTCTATCTTACTCCATTTCTGAGAAAAACCTAACTGCATCTGATTAAGGCAAGACAGGTATGCCTATATTTTTTTTTCAATAATAATTTTAAGATTCCAGAAGTCTAATATAAGTATACCTTGCTTATAGTGATTTACACTTTACAAAGAACTTTCACATACATCATCTCATTTATTTCTTAAAACAGTGCTAATTCTTCAAGCAATCATTTGAATTTAGAATTTAAAAGGATTGGGAGGAGGGTTGGATTCTCATTTTGAGTGCCTACCAAGTGCTAGTCATTGTACTGAATGATTTGCATTCATTATCTCCAATCCTTAAGACAATCTAGCAAGGCAGGCATATCAGTCAGGGTCCTAGCAGAATTTAAAGTCATCTAAGGAGGAATGCTGCAGTAACCTGAGGTTATCAACAGTTTTTGGAAACTCAGAGAGGCTGCAAATGGCAACTGAAACTTTGGCTCTCCTGGAAGTTGAGCAGCCAAACTTTGTGATGCAGCAGGGAAATAGCCAAGGGGATAGAAACTCTAAACTCACTATCCACACCTGCTAGGACCTTCCACACCTCCACCCTCCACTGAATGAACACAATTGGGACCAGAGGGCAAAGGAGCCCCCTGGTGGAACCTACGTAAGTGCCTAGCCCAGAGGAGGCTAGAAAAGGGTGAAAGGTAGATCTAGGTCAGGGAAAAGAAGTTATCCAGTACAATCCACTCCCTTTTCACCAGACCACTGTCCTCAATAAAACCCCCAGGCCCCGAACCAAGATAAGACTCATGCTTCTTTCCTTTCCAAGTCTCCCAGACAGGCTGTATCTGCTTTCTTATTTCTTCAATAAACTCTGCTCTCAGTTTCTGCTGGCTCTTGTTTCTTTTCCATCATTCACAAAGACAAGGACCCTCCTGGTTGGCCCTGCAGGATCGTCACACTGACGAAGACTGTTAGGCAAGAGGCACCACGGTGGATCCCTAAAGGCTCAGATATAGTCCTCCTTATTCCATTGTGGAGCACTAACCCATTTCCCCTGGTAATCAAGATCACTCACCGCACCAAGTACAGTGAACTCTTTTCTATCTTATGGTCCAGCAACACGAGGAACAAATAATGTCCAGGAGCAATTTCAGCTTCCAATTCACTGGGACCATGACTGTATCCTGTTTGGATGCATTCTTTCTTTGAGCATTAGGGTCTCTGGGACATGAAGCAGAAGTTCTTCCCATAGGGACGCCTGGGTGGCACAGTTGGTTGAACATCTGACTCTTCGTTTCAGCTTGGGCTGTGATCTGAGGGTCACGAGATCAAGCCTCACGTCCAGCTCTGCACTCAGCATGGAGTCTGCTTAGGACTCTCTCTCCCTCTGCTAAATAAATAAATCTTAAAAAAGAAGAAGAAGAAAAGTTCTTCCTTCTTCCCATTGGTTTGGGTGTATTTGAATTGGGTATATTTGTAAGACAGGCCATTCCCATCTTCACCCTTGGTTCTGACCAAGAGTGTCTCCTGACCAAACTTTAGTCATGCTTCTTTGGGTGCTCTTCTCAGCAAGGCCCTGACATTTGAGCATTCATGTTGCTCTCTGCATTGTCAAATTTTAGCAAGAACGCTGCTAAATAAGTTCAACCATAATCCCCCATCCTCAATATCTGATCAGGATCTTCATCTTCATAATCATCTCACATGTGGTGTCTAATGTCCCTGGCCTGCCTTCAGCAAGAATTTTCTTAGGTTGGGTTAGCCAGAATCCCCTTTCCACCCGATGTTTCCTCTAAGTAATTTTCCATTCACTGCCCCTTACCCTGCTCCTTGGCTATAAAGTCCCACTTTTCTTTATTGTATTCTACTTTCTCTTTCCTACTACAAAACCTCATTGTAGTATTCTCTCTCTCTCTCTTTTTAAAGATTTATTTGAGAGAGAGAATGCCCAAGCAGGGGGAGTGGCAGAGGGAGAGGGAGAAGCAGGCTCCCCTCAGAGCAGAGAGTCCAATGTTGAGCTCAGTCCTAGAGCCCTCGGATCATGATCTGAGCTGAAGGCAGATGCTTAATTGACTGAGCCACCCCAGCAGCCTATACTATTCTCTCTTAAATAAAATATTCTTTACCATCTTTAACAAGAATCATAAATAATTTTTTTTCTTAGACAGTTTTCAGACCTCAGCATTCTAGCTACAAAGGATGACACTGTATCCATTGGTTTTAAGGCATATATACTACATCATGAAAGATAGCACTCCAAAATTTGGAGAGTATTATCTTCCTACTAGCATCATAGCTGAGCCTTCACCAAGTCAGTCCACTCTTCTGTTAAGTGACTGATTCTAGATGATGTGTGACTTGATAAAACCAATGAATTCCATAGATGTGAGCTGACTATGGCACATATTCTGTTGGAAATGTGACCCTGGGTCAGAAGTAATATTGGGATACTACTGTGATGGCAGAAGAGTAGAGAGCAGGGAAAGAATATATACACATGAAATATGTCTTTATCCTTTGAAGACAAATCAAAGTCCACTCCATGAAATAAGAGGTCCAACGTAATTAATCTGTCACCAAGTGGCCATCTGCTCCCTCTAAAGAATGGTCACAAGTAGCTGGGAGTTTAGCATTAGCCGCTGTTGTGGGCAGGTTGGACACCAAGTATTTAAAAGGAATTTCTATGTTGTTGAGCTCATGAATAATAATCTCTCCTTGCCCTTGAGCCATTTGTACAAGATCCCACTGAGCAAGTACTGGGGCATCCAAAGAATGGATATCTGGCCCACCTGGTTACCTAGAGCCTCATTCACAATGGATGCTCTATACATTAACATGGAATACAAATATCTATATTCACGCCAGAGAAGTTTATCCACATACTTCTCTCCCAGAATTCTGATGCCCATAGGGTGCCCACTCCCACTGTCTAAACTGAACCTGAAACCAGTGGGCAAGAATGGCGATTGACACAGTTCATAAGTCATCCTCCCAAATACAGAACAAGCTAGGCCAGAAGGTAGATATCCCACTCAGCAGATATTATTGTCCCCTTTTCCAGATAAAATGAGACACAAAAGGCTAAATAATTTGCCTGAAGTCACACAGCTAAACAAGGAAGCTGAGATTCAAACCTTCTATTCTCAAGCTTGTTCTCTTCTTTAGGCCATCAAGACCACATGGAGGAATAGAAAGCCTCTCAGATTCCTGTCAAGGAGAATTAAGTTCATCTGAGAAGCAAACCAATTACCAGCTTTAAAATTTTTTTACATTGATAAGTAAAACCCAAAATTCCCTTCTGTGGTCATTAAAATTAAATCTGAAAGATCATGATGAGCAAGGAATTTAAAGAGTTTTATTATTTCACTCAGTGGAATATGTACTTAAAGATGGCTTCACCTCAATTGTCAGTCCCTACAGTTCCTATATTATAGGAATATAATGAAGCAATATTAGTAATTTAAACTTTCATATATTAAAATTCAAAAAGAACACAGATGAAATTAATTTTAATAATGTACTTTATTGAACCCAATATGTCCAAAATGTTATCATTTCAACATGTAATCAATATAAAAATATTCATGGGATTTTTCATTCTTTATTTAAACCAAGTCCTCAAAAATCCAATGTGCATTTCATATTTATAGCACATCTCAGTTCAGACCAGCCACATTTCAAGTATTCAATAGCTGTACATGGTTAATCCATATTGGATTATACAACTCTAAAGATAAAAGGTCTTCAACTGGCTGGCTGTGTCTTCTCAATGTCCCTCATATTCCTCATCTTGAAAATGACCAGATTGGCACTCTTGGGAACAAAACTGATAATAACAGTAAGAAGAAGAACAACAACAACTAAAATTTGTCATGTGACAGGCACTCTGTACTCTTAGAAAACATTAAATTACAGCATTTAATTCTTATCACAAAATGTAAGTAAAATCAAGACACAAGACAAGGGATACCTGGGTGGCTCAGTCAGTTAAGCATCCGACTCTTGGTTTCAACTCAGGTCATGATCTCATGGATCATGAGACTGAGTTGGGCTCAGCATTCAGTGGGAAGCCTGCTTGAAAATTCTCTCCCTCTGCCCCTTCCCTACTCACATGCGAGTGCTCCTTCCCTCTCTCTCTCAAATAAACAAAGCTTAAAGAAAAAAAAAAGAAAGAAAGAAAGAAAAGAAAAATCAAGACAAAAAAATAATTAAGTATCTTGCCGTAGGTCCTAGCAAGGAGCTAACAACTTGAGCACTGGCAATATGATTCCAGTATCTAAACTCTTTGAGAATAATAATAATAATAATAATAATAGCAACCAAATATTATATTTTAATACCCAATAAGTCAATAGAACTGTGATTCAAACCTCAGCAAGACCAATCTTGCATGATATATGGAGCCATTATTGTGACTTTGTCCCAAGAAGTTTATAATGTTATGGGGAGAAAGAACATGTCAAGAAATAACTAATCACAAAGGCAGTTTATAGTATGTAAGAGGCAAGTAAAGGTGAGTTCTACAGAAATCCAGGGCAGTGATCCAGCAGTAGTGATCAATTTGGTCTATCATAATCAAGCCAGTCTTCTAAGAAGTGTCTAAATGTCTATCAACAGATGAATGGATAAAGAAGATTGGTATATATATACAATGGAAGACTATGCAGCCATCAAAAAAAGAAATCTTGCCATTTGCAGTGATGTGGATGGAACTAGAGAGTATTATGCTAAGCAAAATAAGTCAGTCAGAGAAAGGCAATTATCAAATGATCTCTCTGATATGAAGAATTTGAGAGGCAGGACAGGGGTCATAGGGGGAAGGGAAGGAAAAATGAAACAAGATGGGATCAGGATGGAGACAAACCATAAGAGACTCTTAATCTCAGGAAACAAACTGAGAGTTGCTGGAGTGGCAGGGTGGGTTGTGGAGATAGGGTGGCTAGGTTATGGACATTGGGGAGGGTATGTGCTATGGTGAGTATTGTGAATTGTGTTAAGACTGATGAAGGGGCGGGGGCAATGCGTGAAACCGGTGGTGGGTATTAAGGAGGGCACGTATTGCATGGAGCACTGGGTGTGGTACATAAACAATGAAAGTTGGAACACTGAAAAAATAAAATAAAAAATTTTTTAAAAGGCTGATAATTCACAAACCTGTACCCCTGAAACAAATACACTATATGTTAATTAAAAAAAAAAAAAGATTTACCATTATGTATGGGTTATCAAATTACAGTCTTCATGCTCATGAGAGACATGGCCTCTTCTAAAAAAAAAAAAAAAAAATCTTCCAAGAAGGAGCTGGCTCCTTAGGATCCTGTGAGGAAGATAGTATTTGACCAGCAAATGCAAGCAGAGTCAGTTTCATAGAGATGTGACCTGTGCAGTCACATGATGATCAGAAGGGCCCCATACTTGCTTTAATGCTGACTTGAAATCCTTAGTAATTTTATCTTTGAACTTACTTTTTTTTTTAAGTGAAATCTGCTGAGACAATGGAAAATGAACAGGAGCAGAAGAAATATGTGTAATATGCAATATGTGCCCATCTCCATTTCTTGCCACTCCATTTGTATATTGTGCTCAAAATACACTATGAGTACAGCATTCCAGCAGACCCATAATGTGTAGGAGTTCAGTAAGACACAAAGTGAGTACAAGGTTCAGTATGATATAACTACAACCGAGTAAGTGAACAGCCCCAAGGGGCCACAATTTTCATTTGAACCAGAAGTTGTTCCGAACACTGAAAGAGAACAGGAGCATCCTAAGAAACATGAACAACCAATGAACCCTGTCATATCCTTCCTTATTTAGCTAATTCCCTGTATTAGCCAATGATTCATGTTGAAAATGAGGACACAGAAGAAAGGGGAAAGATAGAGGTAACCACAGTTTCTTTTTCTTTCCATCATCAGTAAGCCTAAGGTAGAGAGTATTGATAGACTGTTTGCATTCCAAGAAGTGAAACAATAATAGTAGATACAGTTCTGTAAAACATTTTCGCTGCTCTGATAAGAATATATATGTACAACCTATGAAAAACAAATTGAGTAATTTTGGTGATTTCGTATACAAGTTAAATGCCTTTATATTTGTATTTAAAACTGGCATTGAATAATACAAGATGAATGGTAAAATTCATTCAACTAATTCAAATTTTTACATCTTAAAATTTAGAACAATATTAAATAGCAAATAAAAATACCATAACAAATTAAGACATAGAGACTATGGAGGAAAGGAAAAAGCTTTATATTTTCATATATGTAATGATCCTTTTTTCCTGCTTTTGAACGAGTGTGCCTACATTTTTATTTTGCACTGGTTCTCACAAATTATGTGGCCATCCTGATAGTAAGCATGCAGCTTCCCCCTTTCCCACACTTATGGCAGACATTACTGACTGCAGATGGCACTGTTTCTCATTGAAGCCAAACATGACACCAGAATCCTTCTCAAAGTGGTACTGCAAGGGGCGATCTAAGCAGGCACAAAGGTTAGATTTATGGACATCCCTCCAAACCAAACCAGACAGATACAAGGTGGGTATACCAGGCAAAGAAAATACTGGGTAAGTGAGCACCAGGGCAATGAATAGGTCAAGCTTATTAACCTATCTGTAAACTACCAACTCCCTGTTAACCTGCCACTCCATCTCCAAGTATTAAACAACATAGCAAAAGTCAGCTTGATGAATAAGGTAATTAGATTCTTGTTTTGTTAGTTACAGAAATGATCTACAATTTAGAGCTTTTAGGAACTATATTAGAAACCTTTAAGAAAATGTATAACACAATAAACTGATCGATACTTTTCTGGTGATTATTATATACCAGACACTGTCTTAAGTGATTTGTGTATATCAACTCAATCCACACAACAACCCATGAGTTAGATACTGTGATTATCCCATTTCTGTATGTGAGGAAACAAGGCCACAGAGGGATTAAATAACTAGTCCCCAGCCATCAGCTAATCAATAGCAGAGCCATCAATTGAACCCAGGCAGTGTGAATCTAGAGTTTGTACTACTGTAGTCTCCTAAAGGAGTCTCTGCACGTGTCTATCACAAACATGGCAATGTTTTGCCAAAGACATTGCATGTGGGTGTCCTTGGTGGCATGGGTTTCTTACAGTCTCAGAGGGAATGACCTCTCCCAAGTGACATTCTTTGTCATCTGGACTCTAGAGCGGTTCTACTTGAGCTACCTCAAAGTGTCTGGTGAGCAATTTCATCCTTTTCAGTCCTTCCCACTCTAACCATAGCATTTCAGTGTCAGCCCAAGAAACATAAACATCCGGGACACCAGCTCAGCCAGCCAAAATACCCTATATGCCAGTTTGGGTAAATATTAAATAATGCCTTTCTTCAACCCTTAAAATTACTTATGGGAATCTTAGAACCAAAAGAGTCCTTAGAGATTATCTAATTCAGGGACAATTTTAAAAAGTTTATTTTAAATGCCCACTCTGATCTGATCAAATGGTGTTTGCATGGGGCAATCCAATGAGAAGGATTTTAAGGACATTAGGAAAGAGGATGTTTCTGATAGGTAAAGGGAGGTAGAAGCAGAAACCCATATGCTATTCTGGCAATATGATGTAGTACTCAAGAATATGGGCTCGGAGGTTAGATTTCCAAGGATCAAAGTCTTGCTTCACTGTTTTCTGATGGTGTAACCTTGATCAAGCTACTAAATCTCTCTAACCATCACTTCTCTAATTTATAAAATGAGGATAATAAAACTATCTCATTGTTTAGGTGTGAGAGTTTAATGTAATAATGTATATAATGTATTTACTGGAACATCTAGCATACTCTAAGTACTTGACATATTATTATTATTATGTACTGGCCATAAGCTATTCATGGTATCTGGTATGCAACCTGAAGGAGACAGAGATAGCAATAATGACATGCATACAGCATTTTTTTCTCTTTTTTCAAGTTTTTATTTAAATTTCAGTTAGTTAACATACCAAGTAATATTAGTTTAGGTGTAGAATTTAGTGATTCATCACTTACATGGAACACCCAGTGCTCATCACACAAATGCCTTCCTTAATCTCATCACCCTTTTAACCCATCCCACCACCCACCTCCCCTCCAATAACCCTGTTTGCTCTCTTTAGTTGACAGTCTGTCTTCTGGTTTGCCTCTCTTTTTCCTCTTATGTTCATCTGTTTTGTTTCTTAAATTCCACATACAAGTGAAACCACATAGTATTTGTCTTTCTCTGACCAACTTATTTTGCTTAGCATAATACACTCTGGCCCCATCTTTGTGAATGGCAAGATTTCATCATTTTTAACACACAATATCCCATTGTGTGTATGTATATACACACATATATGCCATATCTATATATCTGTATCTACCACATCTCCTTATCCACTCATCAGTTGATAGGCATTTAGACTCTTCCATAATTTGGTTTCCATAATTTGGCTATTGTAGATAATGCTACTATAAACGTCAGGATGCATGTATCCTTTTGAATCAGTATTTTTGTATCCTTTGGGTAAACACCTAGTAGTACAAATTCTGGGTTAAAGGGTACTTCTATTTTTAACTTTTCTTGGAACCTCCATACTATTTTCCAGAGGAGCTGCACCAGTTTGCATTGCCACCCACAGTGAAAGAGGGCTCCCCTTTCTCCACATCCTCGCCAACATCTGTTGTTTCCTGTGTTGTTAATTTTAACCATTCTGATGAGTGTGAGGTGGTATCTCATTGTAATTTTGATTTGTATTTCCCTGATGATAAGTGATGTTGAGCATTTTTTCATGTGTCTTTTGCCATCTGGATGCCTTCTTTGGAAAAATGTTTACTCACGTCTTCTGCCCATTTTTTAACTGAATTATTTGTTTTTTGGATGTTGAACTTGGTAAGTTCTTTATATATTTTGGGTACTAACCCTTTATCAGATATGTCATTTGCAAATATCTTCTCCCATTCTGTTGGTTGTCTTTTAATTTTGTTGACTATTTCCTTCTCTGTGCAGAAGGTTTTTATCTTGATGAAGTCCCAATAGCTCATGTACACAATATTTCTGACCTAGTTGCATCTCTCTAAACATACAGATGGAGAAACTGAGGCTGTAGAAATCTGGGGACATTCCCTAAATCACATTTGTTGTCTCCCTCAAAACTGAAGGAAGGACCTCAAGGAACACCATGTTGGGGCCCCGACTCTGCTCATGATCTGCATGCTAACCTGGACATGTCACTGCTCTCTAGATTTCAGCTTCTTCATTAATAAAATAAAGCAATTAGAATCTAATCAATCCCCACACAGCAGTCACTCCCAAAGAGTCCTGTGATTCCAGAGGGTGAGGACCACTTTTACCCATAGTTCAGTGGATGTCACAAGCAGCAATTCTTTCCTTCCAGTTTTTTTTTCTTTTTTAGATTTTTATTTATTGAGAAAGAGAGAGAGAACATGAGCAAGGGAGAGGAGCAGAAGGAGAGGGAGAAGCAGACGCCCTGCTGAGCAGGGAGCTAGATGTGGACAATCTCGGGACCCCAGTATCATGACCTGAGCCAAAGATGGCCACTTAACCGACTGAGCCACCCAGATGCCCCTCTTTCCTTCTAGATTTGACAGCTTTGGTGTAAACTAACCACTCAGGTGTTCCTTTCACAAAATGCATGTTCCATTTGCTTTATTATCAAAATTCAGATTTTTAGTAATGAATGCCAGAGCTGGACACCAAAAGATCACACAATTATTTTTTCAGCAGACCTCAAAGAGTTTATTAGGCTATGATCCACAATGGTCATATCAGCAGCCTTTCACTTCCTCTTGCATCTTGGCCTAGGTGGTGTTGAGGTGCACTTCCCAGCTTATCTCTCTCCAAGTCCTTCCCTAAATTCAGACTTCCTGGCCCTATGATTATATTTTTAAAAACATTTTTTTAACAAATAAACAGACCTATGATAATACTTTAACCAACTTTTTCTTTTCTTTTTTTTTTTTTAAATTTCTTTCCAGCATAACAGTATTCATTGTTTTTGCACCACACCCAGTTCTCCATGCAATACGTGCCCTCCTTAATACCCACCACCTGGCTCCCCCAACCTCCCACCCCCCGCCCCTTCAAGACCCTCAGGTTGTTTTTCAGAGTCCATAGTCTCTCATGGTTCACCTCCCCTTCCAACTTACTTTTTTTTTTAAATTGAGTCCAGCATGAGTGGAAGCCCTGCTTCAAAATCTCAAGGCAGAATGTAAAATACTGGACAAAATCCAGATTTTTATCAATTTTCTGATAGGTATTAAATTCTGTTTAAGCACCCAAACAATTGTATGAAAAGGAAAAAATATAGATTTAACATTACGCATACACATACATAATATACATTTTAATAGGAACAAACACATGTATCATGAAACCCATTTGTACTTGATAATTTTATATATGTATTGTAAAGGTTGTTTATGTTCAAGCATTATTAAAGCAGTGGCTTTGTAAACCAGGGATCACATATTCAAATTTTGCTAAGACCTTCCCAATTTCAGAGAAGTATAAGACAGATGTTAAGAATTTGAACTCAAAGCCATATAATCTACGTTCAACTCCAGACTCCTCCACTTTCTAGCTGGTGACCTTTACCAAGTTATTAAATTATCTTACCTCAGTTGGCTCATCTGTAAAATGGGAATAAGAGTTATGAGGATTCAATGAGGTAATACACATCAAATGCTTAGTCTACCAACTGCACATATTTTGGTAATGGTGAGTTCAAGCCTGTTGGAATGATGACCTCAGTTATCAACTTTGATTCCTCTTATCTTGCAGATAAAGAAATTGAAGTCCAAAAAAAGAGTTATGTTACTTGCCTAATGTAGCCTTCATTCAGCAGGCCAGGGGAGGATGGGACTTTTAGCAGCCAGGACCAGAATCCCATTTTCCTAGACTTCAGACCACTGCTTTCCCCAGGTCAGTGCTCTTTCTGCTTCATTTGCAGCAATAATGCTTCACCACCTGGTTCTAGTTAGATGGGCTTCTTGAGAGGGAGTTTGTGTCATTGTATTTTTATTACCTGGCATAGTTTCCAGCACAGAGTAAAATTGATTAATGTTTATTGTTGAATTAAATTTGTTGGTTATTTACTTTATACATCTGAGTTCTTTTTAGATGTTGCAAAGAAGCTGATGGACAGTTATTTAGTTCTTGGGGAGAGAGTATAATATAGTAGTCAAGAGAAAGGGTTATGAAGCCAAAACGTATGGGTTCAAATTATACTTCTGCTACTTACTATTTAATGTAACTGTGCACAAATTACTTTCCCTCAGTTTGCTCAATTATAAAATGGAGATAATAATGCCTCTGTCACAGAGTTATGAGTAATACATTGGATACTATGTGAAGGTCAGTTTGTTTGTGTCTACTTGGCTAGCCTCTAGTTCCCAATTAATCAATCAAATACTAATCTAGATATTGCTACAAAGGTATTTTGTAGAGGTGGTTCACATTTATAGTCAGTTGACTTTAAGTAAAAGAGATTGTTATGAGCGGACCCAATCCAGTCATTTGAAAGGAAGAAAAGGAGAACTGAGGTTTCCCTGAAGAAGAAGAAATCCTACCTGTGAACTGCAGTATCATTTTCCACTTGAGAGTTTCTAGCCTTCCTAGTGGCTTGACCTACAGATTTTGGACCCACAGTCACATAAGACAATTCCTTGTATGTGTATACATACACACATATATGGCATATAGAAATATCCCATTGGCTCTATTTTTCCAGTGGGACCCTGACTGATACATAAGCACATATGTGGCATACAGCACTTACTCCATCAATGTTAAATGCTAATAGTGTTAGTAGTGTTTTATTATTTTATTATCATTATATATTGAACATGTAGGAAAAGCTTTCAACACATGACTGTAAAAATAAATTTTTGTCTTTGTCTACAATTCTGAAAGGGATCATGCCTGCAATGTTTGAACAATTAAGTAGAAAAACTGTATAGAAGTAGGTAATACTAAAGCAAATGTGGGAAAATATTAACATTTAGAGAACCTGGTAAAGGATATATGAGAATTCTTTGCATGATTTTTGCAATTTTTTATGTCTGAAATTATTTTAAAATAAAAAAGTAAAAATTTTAAATGATGAAAATAGAATAAATTTTTAAAAATTTTTTAAATTTTTTATTTTTTTAATTACTTTTCAGTGTACTAGAATTCATTGTTTATGCACCACACCCAGTGCTCCATGCAATACGTGCCCTCCATAATACCCACCACCAGGCTGGCCCAACTTCCCACCCCCCAACCCCTTCAAAACCCTCAGATTGTTTTTCAGAGTCCATAGTCTCTCATGGTTCATCTCCCCCTCCAATTTCCCTCAACTCCCTTCTTCTCTCTATCTCCCCATGTATTTCTTATGCTCCACAAATAAGCGAAACCATATGAAAATTGACTCTCTCTGCTTGACTTATTTCACTTAGCATAATCTCTTCCAGTCCCATCCATGTTGATACAAAAGTTGGGTATTCATCCTTTCTGATGGAGGCATAATATTCCATAGTGTATATGGACCACATCTTCCTTATCCATTTGCCCATTGAAGGGCATCTTGGTTCTTTCCACAGTTTGGCAACCGTGGCCATTGCTGCTATGAACACTGGGGTACAGATGGCCCTTCTTTTCACTACATCTGTATCTTTGGGGTAAATACGCTGTAGTGCAATTGCAAGGTCATAGGGAAGCTCTATTTTTAATTTCTTAAGGAATCTCCACACTGTTCTCCAAATTGGCTGCACCAACTTGCATTCTAATAGAATAAATTTAAATTAAATTTTAAAATTTCTAACAGATTTACTCTGTCAGAATCTAAAGGTCTGATACAAAGATTGCTGATATGAAGTGAGAGAAAACTATAAAATGCCGAATTTAAAATTACTAATACTATTTAATAACCAACTCAATTGCTCCTATTTTAATTGTGCAATATTATCTTTATGAACTCTTAAGAAATAAAGGCTCAAAGGAGAAAGAGAGAGATTACATTATGCTTGGGTAGAATAGAGGGAGAATGGGTATGATTTCACTAAAGAAAAATGAAAGATGGAAAAGGAGGGCCTGGGGTGCCTGGGTGGCTCATGATCTCAGGGTCCTGGGATCGAGCCCTGCATCAGGCTCTCTCCTCAGTGGGAGCCTGTTTCCTTCTCACTCTCTGCCTGCCTCTCTGCCTACTCGTGATCTCTCTGTCAAATAAATAAATAAAACCTTTAAAAAAAAAAAAAAGAAAGAAAAGGAGGGCCTTTTGACAAGGGCAACTGGGTAAGTCAGTCTATTTTAGATGATAAAATCTATGTCTATTTAAACTCTTATTCTATGTAATAAGTGCCCAGCAGATAAATGACCAGACCGGCTCACTGCCTGGCAGGAGTCCATATGCTTAAAAGTTCCTCTTGGAGGCCGAGTGTTAAGAAGTTTATTTAGAAAATACCTAGAAGTTTCCTGGGTCTAGGCCTTTCTGCTGGATCAGAGTGCACCCTGTGGATAAATGTACCCAGACTGAAAAGGCTGAAATCCTGGGCTATCTGCTGGGACTCAGCTTTGTTCTAACACCTCACTTTTGATTAAGAGATCGCAAGCTGCCTTATTATTAAAATTGTAATTCAAACTTTCTTGGCGGCCATACAATTGGAACCTCACAGACAGGCCGCCTACCCTTTAAACATGACATTTGAGCTAATATGCTGTCCTTTTGCCAAGACACACATTGCTAAAAATCACTGGAATCTAAAAGCACCAAAAGTTCAGCAATCAAACCCCAAATGCTGATTGCTACTGCTCAGTACCCATGGTGAGGAGTTTCATTTAGACGTACGAGAATGCATTAGCAGACCAGAGCTCATCTCCAGGGCACCTGGAGACTGTACCAGCATGACTGTGAACCACCACCCCCACCAAAAAAAAAAAAAAGAAAAATCTACACGCTTTGTGATTTCATCTAATTCCCCCAGTCTTCTACTATCACTATCTTCCATTTGCAATCTGTTCCAAGGAGAACACAGACCATCCAAAATTGGGGTCTTAAAGTAGAACTTAAATTCTGACTTCTATATTTTACAAAGTATTCTTTGAAAGCCTACCAAATACACAATGCTTTGTTAGTTACTACACAAAGATATATGAGATATCATCTTTATCTTTCTATTAAAGGAGGGTATATAATCTAGGAGAGGTAAGACATATAAACCAGAAACAAGTATGACATTTTGGCCACACAGACATTCCAAAAACAAAGAGGTTAGGGATGGTCTTGGTGGTGTGTCCACCATAATGTTAACTTGTTTCCTCTGAGTGGTGGGATTTGGGTTGATTTTCACTTTCGTAATACTTTATATTTTGTTTCAATTTTTATAGTGAGCCTGAGTAGTTTTTACAAAAACAATATTGCTATTTCAAAAAGAGAAGGGCTTCGTGGAGGAAATGGAACTTTTTAATGGCTGTAATTTGGGAGAATAATAGTAAATTTGTTGCATAACTAGCCCCCACTCTACCTTCTTTGGAAATCAGGAAACAAAGAAGAGAGGCACCCCTTCCTTGAGCCTCAGCAAATTCACAGCTCCCCACTACTTGCTCCTAATTACTGCGCCAGTGAAGTCCAGGAAAATGCAAGTGGCATAACAGGCAAGGCTCTTTTCAAACCACCAGGTCCAAAAGAATCACTGGAGGAGGCTACACAGAAGCAGGTATTTTCATGTAATGTAATTTGCCGAAGAGAAAACCGCAGCTAACAAGAACCAACTGATGGTTCTGATCTGCCTGTGAGCAATCATCCACTCAGTGGTCATAGCAGCCAATGGAATGACATCTACTCAGAGGAAATAATTCACCTCTGCTGCAGAGAATCTGCATATAATAAAACTCTTCCAAAAGCAGAAACCTAAAACAATATATGCTTAAATTGCTTGACTGGTAAGAACTAAAGCTTTTCCAGAAACTAGGTAAGGTGATAAAGTAGATATAGCATAGGACTAAGAAACAGAAGATCTAGGTATCTTCTCAACTTGTACACTTAGCATGTGTTATCTTTGATCCATAGAGCCTCTCTCAAATTCAGTTAGCAACATTACTCTGTAAATTAGGAATATGATCACCGTGCCCTTACTACTTTGCAAAGTTATTTTAGAGATTGGTATATAATTTTTGCTAATGTTCTTGGTACCTTGCAAAAATGAGGAATCTCACTTATGATCACTAGAGTTTAGAAAAGCATAGTGTGTTGTTATCTCATTTAAAGATGAGGAGAGGACATTTTTCCTCCAGAAATGCCAATCCCACATCTTTCCTGGTTTCAACACAACAGGTAAGGTGTCTAACAGACCATCTTGAATTTTCAAGTGACTATAAGTCAATGAAATTTTACATGATGTGTCTTGATCCATTTATTCAAGAAATGGACACTGCCCATCTATCCTATGCCCATCTTCTATCTTAGTATAGAAGATCCATTCCTTTATTGCAAGCTCAGACACAGCTTAGGAGTGAGCCACTCAGGTAATAAAGGCATCACCAAATAGGGGAAACTGAAGCATGGTGTTTGAGGAACTAAATTATTATTAATATAATGAGACAAAGAACATGAGACATTTATCAAAACTCAAGTAGGGAAAAAATATATGTAGTTGGAAATAGTTACTTTATAAATTGCTTTGGAAGCTACCCTCAAAATAACTGTCTTCCAAGGAGGGTGGATATGAGCGACTCAGGGCTACAGTTTCACTGAGTGGAAAATATAAATTTGGGAGCCAGGTTAGAAAATAGAGATGAAGTTGAAGACTGCTATCAGTACTCATCTTTCTCTACCCATACGCTGCTCCAACTCACCTCTAAATGAACAAGTCTTAGTGGTTCAATCATTCTTACTCTTTGAATCATTTCCATGTTCCTTATACTTTACCAAAATCACCCTAGACTAATTTTTGTACATCTTTCTACAAAAATATATAATGCCCCAATGATTTGATATTAGAATCAATAATTCCTTTACTCCTCCTTCCAGAAAACCAACAAATACACAGACCACCCAAACACAAAAAAAACATAAAAATTAAAATCTGCCAATGCCTGATTTGATATTAGAATCAATAATTCCTTTCCTCCTCCTTCTTCCAGAAACCCAACAACTACACAGACCATCAAAACACCAAAAAAGTATACAAAATTGAAATTTGCAAATGTCTGAAGTAAATCTCAATCCTGGGATGCAATGGATGTATCCCTTGGTGCATGTTAATGCCAATAACCTCCAAAGAGATCCACAATACAATGAGTCTGAGATTTTAAACACAGAGAACACAGGAACAAGGGAGATTAAATAACCTAGCTGATGAGGCAAATATTCATTACCCAAACTGTAATATTTAAAATACTACAACAACAGCCCTATACTATTTATACAACCCAGAATCGGAAGAAAATGGAATTATCATCATTAAGTTCTAGTAAACTTGAACCCAAAACAAGAAATACAAGAATCCCAAAACCACATTTAGTATTTTAGCTTCTTCTCCACTTTATGTGGGAACTTTGTACCCTTGGAAAGTCATTTCACCTCTCTGGGACTCATTTTCCTCTGTAAAATTAAGAAGTTGGATTAGATGATATTTACAATGCTGAACGGCTGCATAATATAACACAAGGGAGTTAGAAAGCCTGCTATCCAATGCCTGATCTGTTGTTAAATGTTAGGCAAGTCATTTAACCTTCCCTGAGCCCCAAAATTCCTCATCTATTAAATGGAGACAAAATCACCTGCTCTGACTACCTTACACAGTTGAAGATAATTGGATTGAAAGTGGTTAGAGAACTGCAAATGTCATACAATTATAATGAAGTAGAAGGATTATGATCACTTTAAGTTCCAAAACATCTAATAGAAAAGTTTTTTTTTTCTTAATTTCAAAAGGGAAAACAAAATATGTTATTCTATTGCTCTGAGCAACTGTGGAGCCAACAGCTGATGAAGTTATTGAAGATGCAATATAGGATAGTGAGAATCAGAAGACAAGTCCCAGTACAGACAATGTATGACCTTGAACAAGGCATATAATCTGACAGATCTCCCTTAGCTTCTGGAACTCCCAGACACAGAGCTGGACAAATTATAATACCTAACATTTATTGAATGCCTAATACTTGCCATGCACTGCTTTTCCCATACCTTCTGTCAGTTATACCTCAATTCAATGTCTAGACTCTTGACCTCAAACCAACAGCTCTTCAACTCTTAAAAATTATCGAGGAACCCAAAGAGCTTTTGTTCAGAGTTACATCTATTGATATTTACTATATTAGAAATTAAAATTAAGAAAAATTTAAAACTTTATAAATACATTTAAAAATTAGAATCATGTTAATATAAATAATATATATTATATATAATATAAATAAAATATAAACAATTTTCTGAAAACTTTTATTTTTTCAAAAAACTAAGATAATGAGAAGAGTGGCAGTATTTTACAGTTTGCAAGTCTCTTTGAAGTCCAGCTTTAGAGAAGACAGTAAGAGAAATGGCCATTACCTCCCAACCCCATTCCCCAATGGCAATAAAACAAAATATTATAAAAGCAAATGGAAAAGAAACTAGAAAAAGATCATCACAATTATAACAGCACCATTTTAACATTTATCTAATAAGCATCTTAAATTTCTAAATTAGAAGGTCACCATATTTAGTGAATGAAATGGAATAATAATCATAATGAGATTCTAAATTGCATTTTATAGTTCAGTGATAATCCCAGACAAATCAGCCGTTACAAGCAATTACTGATAATTTATTTTTGTTAACAGTCTGAAAAAGTTTTTGAAGGGAAATTAATGATAGAGAGATTGATTAGGAAAAAAATGCACATTCCTATTTGATTCTAAGAAGGTCTAATACAAACCCTCCTAAACAGAAGCATAATCTAAGGGAGAAAAATGATGACAGGTGTAGGACTGGTAAGGCAGTGAGATCTCTTACGAGACCTTCTCCTATGAGAGGATGGAGTGCCAGGTAGCCTCTGAACTAGTATTAGGTGAGCATTCTGTCTGAACATCTGTGGTTTACATCCACCATTTCCTTCCTCAAGCCTCAGCCGGGCCATTCCTTCCTTCACCCCATTCCTTCTACTCCCCATGTTCAGGTAGAGCCAGTCTGCTTTTTATGATGCCTTGAAATTGACATTTGACCTCAGGGAATAGGCAAAAATAATATTCTGAATTCCTTTCCCTGTTTGGTCCACTAGGTAAACAATCTTTATTCACTCAACTCACTGGAACAATTTTTATTCACTCAACAAATGCTCTGGAAACAATTATGTGCCTTTGTTTCCTTCGAGTCTTCATGTAAATATCCCCTTCTCAGTGAGCTGTCAGTGGCCATCCATCTAAAAGTATAAGCACCATCACCATCACCGCGTGGCTGTTACATCCCTCTCCTCTCTTCTTCCTTATCGTCTCTATAAATTTTATCCCTAGCACATTTAAAATTTCATTCATTTATCTTACTTACTTTCTAACTCCCCAAGAAAAATGTAGGTGCCATGAAGACAGTTCCATATATGCTTCCCTCACAGTTAATTCCCCAGCACCTGTTATGGAGGCTAGATATAGATATTGATAGATATATATCAATGACTTTATTTCTGTCTTTATTTTACATAATGTCTTCCTTACTGAAGAGAATTTGACCAGCCCAAGTCTCCAAACTGCCTGTCCTAGTCAGCTTCCTCACCTGCTTTCACGCTCACAAGCACTTTAATGCTAAACAGATAGATCGGAGGAGAGAAAACCACAAAACACATTTGTTGAGTGAGTGAATGAACAAACGCATGTAGCATTTTATTTCTGTGAGGAGAAAAAGAAATAATTAAGTCACAGACTATGCTCTCAAGGAGCTTATGGTCCTTCAATGACTCTAAAACAGGAACATGTGACAGATGACATTCACATCTGTCAGTTCCATAGCCATGCTTGATATTACAAACTCTGGCACTAACAAAATGAACAAGAGACTATGTGCAATTCTCCCTTCTGTTTCCTGAAATTCCATCCTTTTGCTCCTACTCAAGAAAGCGTTAAGATTGAGGAATTCAAGAGATTGAACATGGTATTCCCATGGGGGTAACCTTAAATGTATTCTATTTTATAAGGTAATTTTTCTTAAAATTTAATACTTTCACTATCATTAGTAATCAATTACTTATACATAAATCGTGACCATTGGCAACATTCCAGAATGTCTAATTCATTTTGTAAAACTGCTTGTCTAGAAGAAAGGATGGAGAATGCCACTTCACAAATAAGGAAAGCTACTTGGTCTATTAAAATAATATGTAATAACCACCTGGAAAACACTTGGATCATCCTGAAAAATACAGGACATTGTTCTTGACTCTACCTTACTCTCTAAAATGTGAGCTTTTATTCTTCGTTCCTTCCCTCTGTAACACAGAACCCTTATATACCTGAACTCCATGGTTTTACAAATCAATTAATCACGGGATAAAAAACTGAAATGCAAAGGAAGAATAATGAACGAGTCATTAACAATATGCCAGAGACCATGGGCTTAGGCCCCTTGGAAAATAAAATAGAGCTACGCTATGACCCAGAAATTGCACTACTGGGTATTTATCCCAAAGATACAGATGGAGTGAAAAGAAAGGCCATATGCACCCTGATGTTCATAGCAGCAATGCCCACAACAGCCAAACTATGGAAAGGGCCAAGATGCCCTTCAACAGATGAATGGATAAAGAAGATGTGGTCCATATACACAATGGGATATTACTCATTTATCAGAAAGGATGAATACACTTTATGAACATTTGCATCAACATGGATGGAACTGGAGGAGATGATGCTAAGTGAAATAAGTCAAGCAGAAAAAGTTAATTATCATATAGTTTCATTTATTTGTGGAACATAAGGAATAGCATGGAGGACATTAGGAGAAGGAAGGGAAAAATGAAGGGGGAGAAATCGGAGTGGGAGACGAACCATGAGAGACTATGGAAACAAATGGAGGGTTTTAGAAGGGAGTCGGGTGGGGAGATGGGTAAGCCTGGTGGTGGGTAAAGCATAACACAATTAAAAAAATATATATATATATTTATATATATATATATGCCAGAGATTCTAAATGCCCCAAAACTTATATAACTCATAACCCATTCTTCAGAACACAGCCACCACCTACCAAAGTCTTTCTGCTTTTCCCAACCCAAATCTCATTTTTCCTACTAGTTCCTTCCCTAATATACTCACCACATTTCACTTTGTGACAGTCCTTCAGTTTCAACTCCAGAGTCCTTTAATACCCTAACCACCACCACAATCTCGGACTAGTTCCTTTGTTACACATACACATAGCACCACGTTCTTTTCTTTCAGGGCAACTATCTCAGCTGTAGTTACGCATTTGTCTATTTGGGCATTTGACCTGAACTGTCTCCCTCATGAAACTATAAGCTCCATGAGCCGAGTGACCACATATAATTTTGTTCACTATGCGTTTCAATCACGAGCACAGTGCTAGCCAGAGAGACTCCATTAATATTTGTTTAATTAATTAATTAATATGTAACTCATGTATATGTAGCATCTTCCCTAAAAACTGATAGCTCCTTTTGCCTCTCATATCATGTAGTTTAATACCTTGAAAAAGATAATGACTCAGTAAATATTAGATTGGCTATATTTGCCTAAAGGCTGTGTATCTGTGCATGAAAATGTATGTATACCTGTGTGGCAGGGAAAAGACAGGAGTTACATAGGAAATTGAATGCACCTTTCAAAATTCATCACAGCTTTCTGTCTTTGGCCTCCATCTTCCTTCAGAAAAATTTTCTTTTTTTATGTTCAAACTGAACTAATTTAAGCCATTACAAGATGTTATGCTGTTGACAAAAGAACCTGTTGCAGCTTTTAAAACAACCTCAAATGGGGTAATAGTCCTCTGTCACCGGAACAAAAACTCATTTTTATTGAAATTAAACAGCATGCACCAGAAGCTAAAAGTAAAAAGTAATTTGCCAGATGTGGCAGCTTGGCTGGACCAGTTTGTGCACCATATTCACTGGTAATAATGGTTATGTACAAGGCCCCTTGGGACCATCCATCATTTATTCACAAGGACAAAACTTCACAGCTTACTTCAGAACACATTCATTATTCTGGATGCTCCAATTTATTTCAACTGCATTTTTTGAGCACGTAATTTTTTTGAGAGAAGAAAACATCTTCAGGAGACCATTAAGTAATCCTCGAGCCCTTCTAAGGACAGATGAAATCCAGTTAAACACTTAGCCAGGCACTTTTCACCTCTTCTCCCAAAAGGTCAACACAGCAGAGAAAAGGAAGAGATTGGAAAATCCTTGCCTGGCATCCCGGCCAGGCATCCACTTGGCCTGATGTAGTGTACAGACCAACTATCAACAATCAGTTATTTAATCCTCTCTTGGGGCTGCTTGGCTATTGGTCCTGCTTCAAGCTCACTGTCATAGTCTCCTTTAAAACCCTGTGGCATCTGAAAAGCAACTCTATACAGAGTCAGATTCCATTCTGGAACATTTTAAGTGTGAAGTATTTGCATTTGACCCTTCACATGTTCACTCACAGATGTCCCTTTCCATAACAGAAAGAGCACAGGACCTGAAATAGTCAGGAAATCCAAGTTCTCTGTCCAGACTCTGCTGCAGAGGCTAAGGGATTTTGAATAACAACATAGGATGTCCCTCAGTTTCCTCCTCTGTTTTCTGAGGGAGGTGAATTATATGACTTCAAAGGATTCTTTCAAGTACAGAGTCTATGAAATTCGTGAGATCACTGTTTTGATCTGCCAGGACTATTTTTTTTTTATATTTCCTCCTTGTTAAAAGTAGTTAACCCTTTTCTTAGTGAAGAGAATTTGGCAATGATGAGTTTAAAATTGGTTAAATTTGTCAGATTCTTAGCCTACCTCCAAATTTGCAGAGACTCATTTAAAAAAAAAAAACAAAAGACAACAAAAGCAACCAACTACATATGGTATTAAACAAAAATTTTTTATCAAAGTTCTATTAAATATCCAAAACTGTAATGAGTGTGTATTATTGGGGAAGGGCTGGAGAGTCATTTAAATAGAGAACACAGTGCAAGTCCAGAGAGAATCAAGAAATGGATTTGAAAAATGATACGTGTCATTCATGTTAAAGTACTAAACTTTGTGAAACCTGGTCAAATGGGTGAATACTAGAAGGCAAGGCTGATATAGTCATGGAACAAATGGGTAGGAAATAAATTTCAGCCTGTGCCATAAAATGTAAAAAATACTTTATATAAAAGAAAAAATTGAGGAAGAAGTTCTTCCATAAACATGCCAAAGTTTGAATAAATATATGCAGTATTTAAAAGTATGAGCTTTGCAATTCAGTAGCCTGACTTCTGATCCTGGTTCTGTCATATGGCTGTCTATCCTTGGGCAAGTTACTTAACCTCCCTGAACCTCTACCTTTCCTCACGTGTAAAATGGGAATATTAAGAATGCCTATCTCAAATGGTGTATGTGGGATTAAATTAAACAAGGCAATACCTAGCACATAGCAAGTACTTAATAAACATTAGTTATTTCAATACCACTATCAATATTTGTTAAGAACTTACTGTATATTTTTTCTTAGGTCCAAGAGATACAAATAAAGTAAAACTATGTCCCAAGCCTCAAGAAACTTAACCTGAAATAGAAACAGACTAGTCAATCATTCACTGGGACAAATATTGTACTAGAGCTACACAAATAGAAGCACAGAGAATGAGTACCCAACAGTGGCTGGGGAGTAGAGACGGATGAAGAAAAAGATGGCAGAGAAGGTAATGATTATGATAAGTCTAAAAGAATAAGTAGGAATATATAAGTCATAAAATAGAAGTTTTTCTAAACAGAATAAATATCACATGCAAAGGCATGCATGTTTAAATGATCTAAGAATTGCAAATAGTTTGATGGTGGATGGAGTGCACAATACAAAAAAGAAACAGCAAGGGACAAGGCCGGAAAATGATGAAGAACCAGATTTGAACCTATTTTCTTAGGCATAGGAATCAGATGACAAGGACTAAGAATTCTAAAGAAGAGGAATAAAAAATGAAAAAGCAAGCACGAGTCTGTAAATTATACCCAAATATTGAAGGGCTTGAGATGTCAGTTTGAGTTTGGATTTTAGCCTGTGGGCTACTGGAAATACTTTTAAATTGTACTTTACATGGACTAGGCCAATATATGACTAAAAAGGAATCAAAAAGAAATTCAAAACAAGATGATTAAGAGGTTATAGCATACATCCAAAAATAATACAGTAGACCCTGGACCTGGATTTTGACAGTGGTAATGAAGAAGGAGGAACTCTATGGGTTACCTAAATAGATCTTGACATAGAAAATAAGTAAAAGAGAGAGTCAAAATTGCCTGGAGGAAGTAAGGTTTAGGAGGAATATGTAATGGTGAAATGGACTGAGTTTAGATCATTTGTTTTAAGAGGAGACAAAAGGTAACATTTGATAAGGCTATCAGTCTTCTGGTGTTGAGATCGTTTATCCATCCATGGATTCACTCACTCATTCAAAACTATTAATCAGTACTTATTATGACAGAGTAGTATGTATAGGCACTGGACATAGAAAGATGTTGTATATGTAGATCATGTCCTCATGAGCTTAGAGCCTAATGAAGGAGATATGGAATGTACACCTAAGTAACTATTAAGACAAGGTATAAAATGACAAATTTAATGAAAAGGATTTCAGTGCAGTAATTCACTGCACTCAATTCCAATTGAGGAAACCAAAAAAGTCATTATGGAGAGATTAGGATATAAGCTAGGCTTTGAAGGCAAGGTAAGTTCATCAAACATAGGGTAACCGTACATCCCAATTTACCCAATAGGCCCAACTATGCCTTTTGTGAAGGATTACTACTAATAGCATCCCCTTTTTTCAAGTGTCTCAATTTAGGTGTTCAAGTATGTGGTAACCCGAGTCATGATGAATGAGTGCTCATAATCAATGTCAATAAGAAGCTTGAATGGTGAAGTCAAAAGGCTGTTGTTAATAATATAACATGCAAGTATGCCTGGGTGGCTCAGTCGGTTGAGTATCTGCCTTTGGCTCGGGTCATGATCCCGGGGTCCTGGGATCCAGCCCTGCATAAGGCTCCTTGCTCAGTGGGAACCTGATTCTCCCTCTTCCTCTGCGTGCCATTACTCCTGCTTGTGCTCTCTCTCTGTCAAATAAATAAATAAAATTCTTAAAAAATAATAATAATATAATGTCTATAGCTAAGGAGATAATAACAGCATTCTCTGTGGTCCTAAAGTCATCTACTTACTTCTAGGCTCCAACTATCCCCTTGGAGAATGGAGAAGTATGTTCAAAGGAGAGGAACTCTCCTAAGATGTAACCACGTTAACCAAACCATGTTAACAATGATTTTCACCATGGAACTCTACTTTGAGGAAGCAGTTCATGAATCAGTATTCTATGGAACACACTTCAAGAAACTTAGGACTTTTTGATAAATTTGGCAATGACATTATAAACAGAAAAAAAATATTGAATGGGGTACTGATCATAAGTAAGGTATTTCTAAATATGAGTGTCTAGGATAATTCTATCTCACCCACAGTGTAATCCGAAAATTCTTATATAGCATAAATCTATCTAAACTACTACTATCTAAAGTCTCTTCAACAATTTCTAGGCTTCTTCAAAGACATAATTATTGAATTTAATAAGACATAATTGGGGGTGCCTGGGTGGCTCAATGGGTTGAGCCTCTGCCTTTGGCTCAGATCATGATCTCAGGGTCCTGGGATTAAGCCCTGCATTGGGCTCTCTGCTCAGCAGGGAGCCTGCTTCCCCTGCCCCCTCTGCCAGCCTCTTTGCCTACTTGTGATCTCTCTCTCTCTCTTTCTGTCTCTGGAATAAATAAATAAATAAATCTTTTTAAAAAATAAGACATAATTGTTTATAGGCTATAGTATATCTAATGGTCTGAAACTAGGTTTCAAACTTTAAAATGGTTTTTAAAATTCTGACCATGGGACACCATAAGTAACAGAACAAATGGTGTTCTGCTTTCTTGTTCAAAAGGATTATTGTGCAAGCCATCTCTATGAATGTAAATGCCAGAAACCTCCTTGGCTGCAGAAAAATCTAGTGCCTTTCAAAGTTTTATTTTGAAAGCTCTGAAGAATGAGATTGATGATAGAATCCCTAATGTCTCTTTTCTTTGTAATCCACACCACACAAGATTTAAGAGCTAAGCCAGAAAACATCAAACAGCATGTTCAGAATTGTTCAAGGAGAAACATTGATGTTTTTTGCCACCAACAAGAACACTAAAATATAAAAGGTAAAGCTATAAAATACAAAAAAGTAAAAATAAAAGTTTAAAAGGTGAAAAGAGATATGACCAGCAGCATGTCTGCTACAAGATGCTGTTACACCAACTACCGTAAGCAGATCAATATAAAATTCATATTCCTGACTGCCTGAGAGGAGAAAGACCCTCACAAATTCACAGTGCATGGAAGAAAAATGGTGTTAGCAGAAAATGAATATAAAGTTCAGTCTCAGTGACCTCCACACCTATAAAAATTAAACACATTTTTATATACCTTTATTACTTCTTGTTTAGAGCTAGTGGTAGATAACTCTGATATTCATTGAATAAGGGATAGCAAGATATTCTTTTATCATTTTAAGGCCCTACTTGACCATATCTTATTGTAATGAATTTTCTCTTCAGTCTTTAAAAATGGAAACCACAACACCATCAGAAAATACAACTAACTTAAAAAAAAAAAAAAAAGAAAGAAAGAAAGAAAAGAAAAGAAATGTTCATATGTGTGATCTGGACTGGTCACAATGTGAAGAAAAATACATAGACATAGCCCACCAATTAGGATGTCATATGAACATCATGTCTAAATTTGTTTTTATAATATTCTAAGCTGGTTCATTTACATTAGTACATTTGAGCTTCTCAACAAGCTTGTAAGATTGAAAAGGCAGGTGATATAATCCAAATCAAAAGAGGAAGCCAAGCATCACCAGTCATCATGCCTGAGAGCATACAACAGTGCCGAGTTGGGACTGCAACCCAAGGACCCTGATTCCCTTTCCAAGGGTCTTTCTCTAACGCTATAGCTAACAAGCAGTTAAGTTTTCTACACCTCCTCCTCCACTTGACACATGCCTCTTTCACATTAAGTTTTCAAATGAATGATGACAACTTAGAGTTACATTTCCTGAGCCAAAAAAATGGGCAAAACATGGGGGTGGGCAGTTTTTGCAGGTCCCTACCAAGGTAGCAAACACCACCCTATAGGCTCAGTCTTCATACAGCCATTGCACAGAGCAACTTGTCCACAAACACTTGAGATCAATACTTAAGCAAGGACTTGATGCAAAGAAATCTAACTTCCTTTGTAGATTACCATGATAGCCATGGTCTTCATGAGGGCATATGACTGAATGAGGAGGGTGAATCCTATAAAAATAAGGCCGCAAGAACAATCCCAATGGCATTTTGCCTGAAGAATGAGTCACAAATAGAAATATCAACAGAAATCTGAGAGATAACAGTGAGAGAAGTGGGCTGGGGGGAACTGGACTAAGCTGTTTGATGGGAGGGGCATTATTTAATTCTAGTTGAATACTGCCATGCAAGAAATCATGCCTGATGTTGCCAAATGTCCTCCTCCCCTGAATTTTTTAAGAAGAAAAACTAGATTATTATGAGAAATTTGATTTATAAATGCTAGCAAGTAATCAATAAAATTAACAGTATGGATTAAGCTGAATATGTCTTTTTTTTAAAGATTTTATTTATTTATTTGATGGAGAGAGATCACAAGTAGGCAGAGAGGCAGGCAGAGAGAGAGGAAGGGAAGCAGGTTCCCTGCTGAGCAGTGAGCCCGATGCAGGTCTCCATCCCAGGACCCTGGGATCATGACTTGAGCTGAAGGCAGAGGCTTTAACCCACTGAGCCACCCAGGCACCCCTGAACATGTCTATTGATTAAATCTGACCTGAGTGTCAGATTGAGCCTGTAAACTAACAATTTTCAGGCCCCAAATTTCAGTTTAAAACTTTCAGTTTAAGCAATAAGAAGTCTTTTATCCCTTCCCTGTTGAACACAAATTGTAACTAATTGTTCAAAAATGACAAATGCAGTGCCCTTAAAAGTAGACTAGAGTTTTCATATACTCACTGGATTGGGGCATAGGGAAGATGGCCTGAATGTAACCCACTAACAGCTTATTATTTCCTTAAAACCTCTGGTTTTATTTTAAAAAAGCATGTGATTTTTGCCTTCCAATTCAAAATACATCCATGTTTTTTTCCTTTTATTTTATCTGTTTATTTTTTCATGTTTTTCCTTTTAATATCAGAAAGATGTTTTTTACCTCAAATCTGTACGTTTTACCTCAAATTGATGCTCCAGGAAAACATTTATCCTGCAGCTTCCAAAATCTTCAAGATGCATAGCCCTAGATTAACCAGAGTTCTCTCAGGAGTGTCACCCTTTCCTACCTCCAGCTGTCCTTGCACCTAAAGCCTTAGCTCCAGCTATCCATCAGACTGACAACAGCCAAGGGCCAGGCCTGGTGTGGCATACATAAAGAGAGACACACTCCCGGGAATTCTCAGGGCTCACTCAAAATACAGCCTGCTGGTCTTGCTTAATCTGATCAACACCCCCAACTGCTGTCAGAAACAATGGCCATGATTTCTCAGGCCTTCTCTGGCTTTTTGCCTTTCAAAACAGTGCCTCTGCCAAAGCACCTTAGAGGAATAAATCATCTTCCTCTTGGGGTTGAGATTACAAAGCTTCCTTTCTCCAGAGTTGTTTCACACCACTTTCACCTTTAATACCAAAATTCACACAGAAGTCAACCTCAGAACAACTCCGGGGGAGAGTGTCAACTAGAAACTGAGGCTCCTATAATTGTATCACTTATTGCAAGTGCTGAGGTATTTCATTTCCTCGGGCTATTCTTGGAGATATCTTTTCCGAGGAGCAACAAAATTACAAAATGTACTTAATGCCTAGAAGCACCTTTGCCTCTAAGTAGAGGATACCTCTAATAAACTAGATTAAGAACCAGCAGACATACACATTTCAAGGTTATAGCCATACATGGACACATATCATTACATATTAATATTTGGCAGAGCCTGAAAAATTGTTTGCTCCAGCTAAGAGCTGTTTTTTAATTCTCTATTTCTTTTCAAAATGGACTCCCAAATGTATTTCCTTTGTATTCTTCAAAATACCAGAAACACCTTTTGTGAGGGAATGACTAATGGTTTTGAGAGGCAAAAGAAGCTGTTTCCTCTGAAGTATTTCTGGGACTCTAAATGCACACAATTTTTTTTCTGTACTAAATATCTCCATATTTTTATGCACAGTATCTTTTTCTCTGGCAATTGTATGATCACGTTAGCTAAATGTTGGTACAGGATTTTACTTTGAAATCTTCAGATATTTCTTCCTTCTACCAAGAAAGACTCTGAAGATAAATTATCCTTTATGGTTTCAAGCCAAAGGGAAAAAATTGTAAAGATTAAAACTACCAGAGAACCATAACCTCCATTCATAGACTTCAGATGAAGTCACAAAGGAATAGCTCACAATTGCAATTTGTCTTAAATATGACAATGCACTGCTCACATTCAAGACTCATTAAGCAGATCTGTAGCATTCAGTTCACATCTGATATACTAGATCCCTAGAAAATGGATTTTTTAAAATCTGTTAGTGACACTGAAGCAGACAGGCTCCTGCAGCCCTTAGCAAAAACAGCATTAAGTCTATCCTCCATGAGTCATGAAATGGCATAAGAAAAGGAGAGAAGTGAATTGGGAGAAATCAGAAAGGGAGGCGAACCATGAGAGACTGTGGACTCTGAGAAACAAACTGAGGGTTTTGGAGGGGAGGTGGGCTGGGGGCTGGGAGAGCCTAGTGTTGGGTATTAAGGGGGGCACGTATTGCATGGAACACTGGGTGTGGTGCATAAACAATCAATCTTGGAACACTGAAAAAATAAAATTAAGTTTAAAAAAAAAGAAAAGAAAATAGGAAAGAAAAGATCAGAGTCCATCTAGTATAGTACCCAGTTAATAGTGACTTCCATAGAATCAATTCTTCTTCTAAATCAGGACCTAGATGAAAACACATAGTTGTGGAGTATAAACTAACCCCTTACTCCGTATAATCTTCCACTCCCTTCCCTAGCAAGATATGCTGAGAAGGTGGTTGATAATCTGGGCTTTGGATATAAATGACTAAACTCAATTTTAGTAGCAACATAACTTTGGAGAAATTATTTCCCTGTCTAGGCTTAAATTTCTTCATCTTTAAAGTGGAAATAATAGGATTATATGCTTTATAGCATGGTTGTGAAGAACAATGTATATAAAGCTTTCACTTAGCATCTGACACAAGCTAAGTGACCTATCAAAGTTTTTGTTGTTGTTGTTGTTAGTTACTAAAGACCTACTGAGATTAGAACACTCTTCCAGTGATGGTATAACATGAAAATAAGAATGATGATGACTTCTCTTTGACCTCATTTTTATTCAGTGCTCCTAGAAACAACTTAGCCTCATGCCACAGCCTTCTCTCAGAAATCCAACATGGATTATCCAGGTTCTATGCTTTCCTGACTTGAGGGACTGGTACAATCAGCTAGCTAAAGATAATATACTGCCCTAGAAGCCAATAAAATGGCATGAAATTCCTTTGCTGGCTCTGTTAAATATTGGTTGGGTCACATGCAATCTCTGTTCCTCTGTTTGCCTGGGTGAAAAGTGGAAGAAATAATATTTTACACAATTTCGTGAGCAATTTCCTCCTTCTACCTCTTTCCTCTTTTATTCAAAGCCACATTTCTCAAAAGAGTAACTCATGTTTTTCACTTCCCTCTCATTCCTCAATGAACTTTGACCTAAAGTTGCATTGTTCCAATAATTAATTAGATGCTATTATATGTGTAAAGCACCCAACAGTGGCCAACACATGAGATACTACAGAAATGTCAGCTACTAATATCATTAATAGGCATTAGCTAATAAATTGTTTGAGATGAGCAACGGCACAAAATACCTTTCCTTCTTCATGGTTGCATACATATTTTATGCTGTATATCACATGCTATAATTGGAGAAGTCTCAGGATGTTTATCTAGCAAGACTTAATTATCTGTTGTTTCTTCCTCTGTTCTGTTTTCATTTGATAGCAAAGATCTAGTTAATTATTTTCTAGCTATAATTATCATATCATTAATTTGCAGCACATAGCCATGTGACCCCCTCTAGTCCTTTTAGCTACATAGACTTTAATGTAAGTAATTTTCAGAGAGGAAGAGGATGTGAGTTTTCCTTAAAATGGAAACTTGCATATAATAATTCTGGTCTGTGCTTCTTAATGTCATTAAATCCATACAAAGACTTCTATTGATACCAACTTACCACTAAAACTTGATACTAAAAAATCAAGAGTTTGTCAGAGACACGAGTAAGCATTGTTAAAAACAGCTTAATACCAGGTGTTTTTCTTGAAAGCTTTGAAAAACAGGTCAATGTCAAAGAGCCCTTCATGAAACCCTTAATTTAAATATAAGCTCCATTAAGCTAACCTTACTATAGCAAATATCCTGGAAACCTCAGAACGTGAGGGTAGAGCCCATCCTTCTTTTGCCTTTATGGCACACTCTCCACTGAGCCAGCAATGAGGGTATCCTCTCATCTTAATTTCTGGCCATTTGCCAACTCTTTTCTTGTTGAGGTCTTGCCTATTCTTCAAAGGTTATCTTTCCATAGTACAAATATCCAGAGACTTCAAGTGTGATTTTCTAGTAGTACTTAATATTTTCTACGTTCTATAGCATTATACATGGACTCACTAGGACTATAGTTAATTTATCCATGTGCCCTATTTCCCCAACTATACCGTAAACTCTATGAGGGCAGAGTCCCTATCTTTTCAATTCATATGCATCCCTTCAACAGTAGCACAGTATCTGGTAGCTCCTCAATAAATTACTGCAGCTTCACTGATGGGGTGAAGAAAGGAGTGGAGAGGAAGAGAAGGAAGGAAGGAAAATGGATGAAAGGAAGAAAAGGGGGAACAGAAAGAAGGCAGGCAGGGAGGGAAGGAGGCAAGCAGTAAGAGAGGTAACACGGAACATTAGTAAGTACGTCTAAGAATTAAAAAACAAAAAGATTATGTCTGTCCTCAAAAAGCTTCTGATCTAGTTGGGTAAACAGAAATACATGTTTTTATATATCAGGAGGCTGGAATAAGGTGACCTATATAACCACACAATCTAGTATTTGGCTTCTAAAAGAAATGTAATAGAGACTCAAAGTTCTGTTGGGCTGCAGAATTAGAAAAGAGCATTTTTAAAAGGTGGTTTTTTTTGTTGTTTTTTTTTTTTTTTTTTTTTTTTTTTTGCTAGAACTTGAAGAAAGTGAAGAGCTGCAAAATCAAAACAGAAAGAGGATGGCCAGTCCTAGAATGCTGCTTCATACTCTATCTCACATCTTATATTTGTCCTTAGTGATTAAAGAATTCTCATTGGAATAGCACAGTGATTAAAGATTGACTCTCTTTCTTAGCCTTGGAGAATAAATTTCATCACAACAGAGAATAAACACTAATATTTAATGAGTATACTTACTATGCATCAGGCCCTGTTCTAGGAGCTGAACATAAATTATTTCATCTAATCCTTATTAAAACTACTACAATCATGTCCACTCTATGGATAAGAAAATTGAAATAGAGAGGCTAAGCATTTTGCTCAAGACCACACAGTTGGAAGGCAACAAATGTGAGAATCTGGAAAAGCCAAAACTGAAACTTCTATTCCCTTCTCATTTTTCATTTTTGTGATAACAGTCTGACAGCAAAATTTACTTTGATTAAAATAAGTTTTGGGGGCGCCTGGGTGGCTCAGTGGGTTAAGCCTCTGCCTTCGGCACAGGTCATGATCTCAGGGCCCTGAGATCGAGCCCCGCATCAGGCTCTCTGCTTGGCGGGGAGCCTACTTCCCTCTGTCTCTGCCTGCCTCTCTGCCTACTTGTGATCTCTTTCTCTCTGTCAAATAAATAAATAAAATCTTAAAAAAAAAAAAAAAACTGAAAAACAGGGGCGACTGGGTGGCTCAGTGTGTTAAGGCCTCTGCCTTCAGCTCAGGTCATGATCCCAGGGTCCTGGGATCAAGCCCGGCATCGAGCTCTCTGCTCAGTGGGGAGCCTGCTTCCTCCTCCTCCTCTCTCTCTCTCTGCCTGCCTCTCCACCTACTTGTGATCTCTGTCTGTCAAATAAATAAATGAATAAAATCTTAAAAAAAAAAACCTGAAAAATCCAGAATACACCAGCTGTCCTTACACCTTAAAGAACTAGAGAATCAACAACCAATTAAGTCAACTCCACACACAAGAAGGGAAATAATCAAGATTAGAGTAGAGGTCAATGAGATAGAAACTAGAGATATAGTAGAATGCATCAATGAAATTAGAAGCTGGTTTTTTGAAAGAATCAATAAGGTTGATAAACCATTGGCCAAACTAATCCAAAAGAAAAGAGAGAAGACCCAAAATAATAAAATTATGAATGAAAAGGGAGAGATCACAACTAACACCAAGGAAATAGAAACAATCATCAGAAATTATCAACAAAAAATGGGCAGAAGATATGAACAGACACTTCTCCAATGAAGACATACAAATGGCTACCAGACACATGAAAAAATGTTCATCATCACTAGCCATCAGGGAGATTCAAATCAAAACCACATTGAGATACCACCTTACACCAGTTAGAATGGCCATAATTAGCAAGACAGGAAACAACATGTGTTGGAGAGGATGTGGAGAAAGGGGAACCCTCTTACACTGTTGGTGGGAATGCAAACTGGTGCAGCCACTTTGGAGAACAGTGTGGAGATTCCTCAGGAAATTAAAAATAGATCTTCCCTATGACCCTGCAATTGCACTGCTGGTTATTTACCCCAAAGATACAGATGTAGTGAAAAGAAGGGCCATCTGTACCCCAATGTTTATAGCAGCAATGGCCACGGTCGCCAAACTGTGGAAAGAACCAAGATGCCCTTCAACGGATGAATGGATAAGGAAGATGTGGTCCATATACACTATGGAGTATTATGCCTCCATCAGAAAGGACGAATACCCAACTTTTGTAGCAACATGGACAGGACTGGAAGAGATTATGCTGAGTGAAATAAGTCAAACAGAGAAAGTCAAGTATCATATGGTTTCACTTATTGGTGGAGCATAACAAATAATATAGAGGACAAGGGTAGATGGAGAGGAGAAGGGAGTTGAGGGAAATTGGAAGGGGAGGTGAACCATGAGAGACTATGGACTCTGAAAAACAACCTGAGGGTTTTGAAGGGGCGGGGTGGGAGGGTGGGGGAACCAGGTGGTGGGTATTAGGGAGGGCACAGATTGTATGGAGCACTGGGTGTGGTGAAAAAACAATGAATACTGTTACGCTGAAAATAAATAAAAAATTTAAAAAAAAAAAGAATACATGTATGAAACAAATATGTGTATGTAAGTATATCTGTAAAATTAGTAACAATTAGTTTTTTTAATGGCCAAAACAACTGTAGAAAAGCTGAACAATCAATGTAACATTTAATTTCAATAAAATTGTTTAGCAAAAAAAAAAAAAAAAAGAAATTATCAACAGTTATATGCCAATAAGTTAAGCAACCTAGATGAAATGGATGCATTCCTGGAAAACTATAAACTTCCAAAACTGAATCAGGAAGAAATTGACAACCTAAACAGACCAATAACCAGTAATAAGATTGAAGTAGTGAATAAAACCTCCCAAAAAACAAGAGCCCAGGGCGCCTGGGTGGCTCAGTGGGTTAGGGCCTCTGCCTTCGGCTCAGGTCGTGATACCAGGGTCCTGGGATTGAGTCCCGCATCGGGGTCTCTGCTCTGTGGGGAGCCTGCTTCCTCCTCTCTCTCTCTCTGCCTGCCTCTCTGCCTACTTGCGATCTCTGTCTGTCAAATAAATAAATAAAATCTTAAAAAAAACAAAAACAAAAAAACAAGAGCCCAGGACCTCACGGATTCCCTGGGGAATTCTACCAAACTTTCAGAGAAGAAATAATACCCATTCTCCTGAAGCTGTTTCAAAAAATTGAAGCAGAAGGAAAACTTCCAGATGCTTTTTATGAAGCCAGCATTACCCTGATCCCCAATCCAGGCAAAGACCCCATCAAAAAGGAGAATTTCAAACCAATATCCCTGATGAATATGGATGTTAAGATTCTCAACAAGATCCTAGCTAATAGGATCCAACAGTAGGTCAAAAAGATTATCCACCATGACCAGGTGGGATTCATCCCTGGGTTGCAAGGGTGGTTCAACATTCGCAAATCAATCAATGTGATAGAACAAATCAATAAGAGAAGAGAGAAGAACCACATGGTCCTTTCAATTGATGCAGAAAAAGCATCTGACAAAATCCAGCACCCGTTCCTGATTAAAACGCTTCAAAGTATAGGGACAGAGGGAACATTCCTCAACTTCATAAAATGTATCTATGAAAAACCCATAGCGAGTATCATCCTCAATGGGAAAGTTGACAGCCTTCCCTTTGAGATCAGGAACATGACAAAGATTCCCACTCTCACCACTCTTGTTCAACCTAGTATTAGAAGTCCTAGCAACAGCAATCAGACAACAAAGAGAAACAACGAAGAATTATTTCTCTGTCAAACCCTCTCTCTTCACAGATGACATGATACTTTATATGGAAAACCCAAAAGACTCCACTCCCAAACTACTAGAACTCATACAGCAATTCAGTAATGTGGCAGGATACAAAATCAATGTACAGAAATCAGTTGCTTTCTTATACACTAACAATGAAAATACAGAAAGGGAAATTAGAGAATTGATTCCATTTACTACAGCACCAAGAACCATATGATACCTGGGAATAAACCTAACCAAAGAGGTAAAAGATCTGTACTTGAGGAACTACAGAACACTCAAGAAAGAAACTGAAGAAGACACAAAAAGATGGAAGACCATTCCATGCTCATGGATCAGAAGAATAAACATTGTTAAAACGTCTATGCTGCCTAGAGCAATCTATACTTTCAATGTCATTCTGATCAAAATTCCACTGGCATTTTTCAAAGAGCTGGAGCAAATAATCCTAAAATTTGTATGGAATCAGAAGAGACCCCAAATTGCTAAGGAAATGTTGAAAAAGAAAAACAAAACTGGGGGCATCACGTTGCCTGATTTCAAGCTTTACCACAAAGCTGTGATCACCAAGACAGCATGGTACTGGCATAAAAACAGACACATAGACCAATGGAACAGAGTAGAGAGCCCAGATATGGACCCTCAACTCTATGGTCAAATAATCTTCAACAAAGCAGGAAAAAAATAAATGGTCCTGGGAAAATTGGACAGCTCTATGTAGAAGAATGAAACTCGACCATTCTCTTACACTATACACAAAGATAAACTCAAAATGGATAAAAGACCTCAACGTGAGGCAGGAATCCATCAGAATCCTAGAGGAAAACATAGGCAGTAACCTCTTTGACATCAGCCACAGCAACTTCTTTCAAGATATGTCTCCAAAGGCAAAGGAAACAAAAGTGAAAATGAATTTTTGGGACTTCAGCAAGATCAAAAGCTTCTGCACAGCAAAGGAAACAGTCAACAAAACAAAGAGGCAACCCATGGAATGGGAGAAGATATTCGCAAATGACAATACAGACAAAGGGCTGATATCCAGGATCTATAAAGAACTTCTCAAACTCAACACACACAAAACAGATAATCATGTCAAAAAATGGGCAGAAGACAGGAACAGACATTTCTCCAATGAAGATATAGAAATGGCTAACAGACACATGAAAAAAATGTTCATCATCACTAGCCATCAGGGAGATTCAAATCCAAACCACATTGAGATACCACCTTACACCAATGAGAATGGCCAAAATTAACAAGACAGTAAACAGCGTGTGTTGGAGAGGTTGTGGAGAAAGGGGAACCCTCTTACACTGTTGTTGGGAATGCAAGTTGGTGCAGCCACTTTGGAGAACAATGTGGAGATTCCTTAAGAAATTAAAAATAGAGCTTCCCTATGACCTGCAACTGCACTACTGGGTATTTACCCCAAAGATACAGATGTAGTGAAAAGAAGGGCCATCTGTACCCCAATGTTCATAGCAGCAATGGCCAAGGTCACCAAACTGTGGAAAGAACCAAGATGCCATTCAATGGATGAATGGATAAAGAAGATATGGACCATAATACAATGGGGTATTATGCCTCCATCAGAAAGGATGAATACCCAACTTTTGTATCAACATGGATGGGACTAGAAGAGATTATGCTGAGTGAAATAAGTTAAGCAAAGAGAGTCAATTATATGGTTTCACTTATTTGTGGAGCATAAGAAATAACACGGAGGACATGGGGAGATGGAGAGGAGAAGAGAGTTGGGGGAAATTGGAGGGGAAGACGAACCATGAGAGACTGTGGACTCTGAAAAACAATCTGAAGTTTACAAGGGGCAGGGGGTGGAGGTTGGCTGAGCCTGGTGGTAGGTATTATGGAGGGCATGTATTGCATGGAGCACTGGGTGTGGTGCATAAAAAATGAATTCTGGAACACTGAAAAGAAATTTAAAAAATAAGAATTAAAAAAAAAAAAGAAGTAACATAACTCCAATGAAAGACTGATGTAGGTCATAAAACAGGAGAATATAAAAAAAAAAAATTCCTAGCTTTTTGATCCCAGGTAATTTGGAAAATGACATAACTGATAGAAATACAGACATCAATAAAGAAAGTTAGGACTTTTCATGTTACTGTGATTACCTTTTTGTCTCTTCATTTGAATGCCTGTTTGTTTCAGAGACTATAAGAAGTGCTTTTTTATTAAAAAGAATAAAACAACACAGATAAAACTGAAGTACTCTATGTTCCATGTTCCAGTTTTGTTCTGTTGGTTTCTTTGCCCACATAAATTTCTATCATGAATTTAATATATATTCTTAAAAAAGTTTTTACACTTTATATAATGCATTTCTATCCTATCTCATGAACATTATTATTATTAATAATGACACAAATGTAAATTTTTATGTTATATTTACTATTTCCATAATTTGGTAACTAAGACTGTCATTCAAAATTATGTTTTGGAACTCCACCCATGCTGACATGTATAGATCTATCATCTAACAGTTACACAACAATCTATCATATGAATACGTCAAATTGCTTTATCTGTTTCTCTATTGACATTTTTCACGACAACAAACAATACTACAGTGAATCTCCCAGTACAAATCCCCTTATGAAGATTTCTCTAGGGTTCTTGTGGCATTGTTGTACCAAAAGGAAACTGGTTTAGACACTGTGATTTTAAGGTACTGTGCTATTGGGTGTCAATGTGAAATTTTAACAGCAGTCATAAGGAAAATAATAAAGAAGAAATGAAAAGAAAAATATTTGTTTGCAGTAGCTGTATTTCTATTTTTTTCAGCTATATATATATATTTATTTATATATATATTTATATATATATATTTCAGCTATATATATATTTTTTTCAGCTATATATATTCAGATATATAAATAGCACTGTTCACCAGGCCCTAAACCAGGCGTCTTGCAATCATTATCTCATTTAATCTTCACACTTGCCCTCCAAGTGATAACTGAAATTCACAAATGCCTCATTTTAGGTAATACTTCCAATCTCTGCTACAATGACATTTTTAAAGACTTCTTTAAAGACTAATTTTAGATTCACAATGAACCTGAGAGGAAGATATAGAAATTTCCCATATATCCCCTGCCCTCAAACCTGCAGAGTTCCTTCATTATCAACATGCCCACCAGAGTGGTACATTTGTTACATCATAATCACCCAAAGTCCATAAATTACATTCTGGTTCACTGTTGGTATTATAAATTGTATGGGTTTGGACAAATATACATGTATCCATCATCACGGTATCATAAAGAGTATTTTCACTGTCCTAAAACTGCCCTGCATTTTTTTTTATCAAACAGTTTAACAAATAAGAAATTCCAACTGTCTTAAGTGTATCCTTTTTTAAAATCATTTTTTCAGTGCAAAGAGTAAAGTAACTAACAAATAGCAACTTACAGGAGGTGGGGAAAGTAGAAGCTTGATAATCTACAAGCTAGTCAGCCCCAGGAGACGTTAAGAATTGACTCTACTTGAACTTATAAAATTAATTTGTCCTCCCAATGAGGGTTCCCTGATTTGAAGCAAAAAGATCCATTCTTCAATTAACTGTGGATGTCAAACTTGCCTCAGAAGCCCTTAATAACTCCAGAAGGTGAAATAAATTAGGATTCACCCTAGGTAAACATGGGCTGTATATATTAGAATCTTAACAAAAAAGTTATACTATCAGGTAAATAACTTTTTGCATGATAATTTTAGAACAAAGCAAAATATGAGAAAGAAAAAACTTCACTGTCTCTCCAACCCATTCAGAAAAGGACAAAATCATGCAGAGAGCTTGGTGGGTTTCCTTTTCTTTTCCATTCTGTTACCTTTTCAAACTCATCCTTCTGTGAGCTCTTCAAATCAATACCCTGGAAAAAAAGGAGCTACAGAAACTAGTGTCTCTAGTAACACTAAAATCTGAGTTGAGGCTACTCTCATTCTATAGACATGAAATACACTTTGTAAGAACTGTGATTGCCAGAATTTCTTCCCCTCTCTGTACAAGACCACCCACCTTCTAGTGAGGCCAACAATTAAGAGTCTGTTGATGCTCCAAATTATTAAACAAGGAATAATGTTTTCCTTAGAAGAGCTATGTATAGAGTTAGCCTTAAGAAGAGAGGCAGTAATGGGGTACCTGGGTGGCTCAGTTGGTTAAGCGTCTGCCTTCGGCTCAGGTCATGATCCGAGGTCCTGGGATCAAGCCCCATATCAGGCTCCCTGTTCAGCAGGAAGCCTGCTTCTCCCTCTCCAGCTCCCCTCTTGTTTGTGTTCCCTCTCTCACTATCTCTCTCTGTCATAAATAAATAAAATCTTTTAAAAAAAAAAGTCGGGGGTGCCTGGGTGGCTCAATGGGTTAAAGCCTCTTTCTTTGGCTTGGGTCATGATCCCAGGGTCCTGGGATTGAGCCCCACATCAGGCTCTCTGCTCAGCAGGGAGCCTGCTTCCCCCTCTCTCTCTGCCTGCCTCTCTGCCTACTTGTGATCTCTCTCTCTCTCTGTCAAATAAATAAATAAAATCTTTAAAAAAAAAAAAGTCAGAAGAAGCAAGATGGTGGAGGAGTGGAGACTGAAATATCATCAGGTCCCAGGAGTTCAGATAGATAGTTTTCAACCGTTCTGAACACATACAAACTCAACAGGAGATAGAAGAGAAGAAGAGCAGCAATTCTAGGAACAGAAAACTGACCATTTTCCAGAAGGTAGGACATGCGGAGAAGTGAATCCGATGTGACAGGAAGATAAATCATGGGGGGGGGGGGTCTGATTCCCAGCAAGTGGTGGAGCAGTGGAGCACAAAATTGGAACTATTAGAAGTCTGCTCCATTGAGGGACATGGCTCCAGAGGCTAAGTGGGGGGTGGAGCCCTTGTGGGGACAGTGTGGTCTCAGGACCCGCAGGGTCACAGAGAGACCAGGGGTGTCTGAGTGTGGCAGAACTGCCAGGTATTGGAGCGGGGAAGCCAGCTACAGAGATGGAGCCAAGGAATGTGCTCTCAGCCCAGGGTTACCTTAATCCATGATCTGAGGCATAGTCGAGCCACTGCTCCTCAAACTGGGACCCCACCAGTGACAGATCTGGAGAGACCCCCTCCTTCCTCCTCTGGGAGGAGCAGCGCAGAGGAATCTGCTGGGTTTGGAGACTCCAAGGGGGGCTGTGCACCAGAGATAGAAACGTTCAGTCACAGGCTGGATGAGCACAGAGTGTGACCAGAGACCAGGGAGATGGGAGGAATTAACTGCTTTTCTCTGAAGGCGCACTGAGGAGTGGGGCCCAGAGTTCTTGGCTCCTATGCACCAGAGATTAGGAGGCTGCTATCCTCATCCCCATCCTCCAAAGCTCTATGGAAAGCCTTCAGGGAGCAAAAGCTCCCGAGAGTGAATGCAAGCAGATTACTTAGCCTGGCCCCTGGCAAGGGTAGTGCAATCCCACCTCGGGCAAAGACATCTGAGAACCATTGCAACAGGGCCCTCCCCCAGAAGATCAACAAGAATATCCAGCCAAGACCAAGTTCACCCATCAATAAGAACTACAGAACTCCAGAGCTAGGGGAAAGCAAAACATAGAATTCATGGTTTTTTCCCTATGATCTTTGACTCTTTTAAAGTTAAATTTTTTTAATTTTATTTTTTCTTATTCTATTTTTTATAACTTTTCCTCTCTCCTATTTTAGCATTTTTAACCATTTTATCTTATCAATAACTTTTTAAAAAAATCTTTTAAAATTGTCATTGTTATATTTTATCCCTTCATTGAATTTAACCCTATTTTCTTGTATACATATAGGGATTTTTTTCTTTAGGATGTTGGGATACAATTTCTTCTCATAGATCAAAATAGACCCTAAAACTAGTGCATGACTTTGTTCTAGTCTCCAGCATGATCACATTCTCTCCTCTTTTTTTCCTTCTTTTTCCAACCAACTTATCACTTCCTTTTTTAGAATCTTCTTTAATTTTCATCTTTACAGTGATATTCCAACCCTTTATCATGTTTACCCTTATTTTTGTGTATATTTTTTTGTGTGTGTGTATATATATATGTATGTATATATAGGCATATATACATATATATGTGTGTGTGTGTATGTATGTATGTATGTATATAATATATATATTTATACACATATATGTATGTGTGTGTGTATATATATATATGCATCTTTCTTTCCTTAAAATTTTGGGAGGTCGTTTCTTCTAAGAGACCAGAATACACCCAGAATCAAGTGGGGGTGGCTCTCTTCTATTCACCAGTCCAATGTGTGTGTGTGTGTACATATTTTTTTTTTCTTTCCCCTTTTCTTCTCTCCTGGTTTCAGGTCTCTTCTGATTTGGTTAGCATATATTTTTCTGAGGTCTTTGCCATCCTTTTAGTATTTTGTTCTCTTATTCATCTATTCTTACCTGGATAAAATGAAAGGTGTTAAAACTCACCACAAAAAAAAAAAAAAGAAAAGAAAAAGAAAACAAGAGGAAGTACCAATGCCTAGGGACCTAATCAATAAGGACATTAGTAATATGTCAGAACTAGAGTTCAGAATGATGATTATCAAGGTGCTAGCTTAGCTCAAAAAAAGCATGGAAGATATTAGATAATCCCTTTCTGGAGAAATAAAATCCCTTTCTGGAGAGATAAAAGAACTAAAATTAACCAAGTTTAAATCAAAAAAGCTATTAATGAGGTGCAATAAAAAATGGAGACTCTTACTGCTAGGATAAATGAGGCAAAAGAGAGAATTAGTGATATAGAAGACCAAATGACAGAGAATAAAGAAGCTGAGCAAGAGAGAGACAACTACTGGACCATAAGGGGGGAATTTGAGAGATAAGTGATACCATAAGATGAACAATATTAGAATAATTGGGATCCTAGAAGAAGAAGAAAGAGAGAGAGGAGAAGAAGGTACACTGGAGCAAATTATAGAAAAGAATTTCCCTAATATAGCAAAGAGAACCAGCATCAAAATCCAGGAGGCACAGAGAACCCCCCTCAAAATCAATAAAAATAGGTCCACACCCCATCATCTAATAGTCAAACTTACAAGTCTTAGTGACAAAGAGAAAATCCTGAAAGAAGTTTGGGACAAGAGGTCTGTAACATAGAATGGTAGAAATATTAGATTGGCAGCAGACCTATCCACAGAGATGTAGTAGGCCATCATGATATACTCAGAGCACTAAACGAGAAAAATATGAAGCCAAGGATACTATATCCAGCTAGGCTGTCAAATAGAAGGAGAGATAAAAAGCTTCCAGGACAACCAAAAATTTAAAAAAATTGCAAACACCAAACCAGTCCTACAGGAAATATTGAAAGGGGTTCTCTAAGCAAAGAGAGACCCTAAAAGTAACAGACCAGAAAAGAACAGACAATTTACAGTAATAGTCACCTTACAGGCCATACAATGACACCAAAGCCATATATTTTGATAGTTACCCTGAATGTAAATGGGCTAAATGCCCCAATCAAAAGACATAGGGTATCAGAATGGATAAAAAAATAAGACCCATTGATATGCTGTCTACAAGAAACTCATTTTAGACCCAAAGGCACTTCCAGATTTAAAGTGAGGGAGTGGAAAACAATTTACCATGCTAATGGACATCAAAAGAAAGCTGGGGTGGCAATTCTTATAACAGATAAATTAGATTTTAAGCCAAAGACTATAATAAGAGATGAGGAAGGACACTATGTCGTATTTAAAGTGTCCGTCCAACAAGAAGACCTAACAATTTTAAATATATATGCCCCTAACATGGGAGCAGCCAATTATATAAACCAATTAATAACAAAATCAAAGAAACACATCGACAATAATACAATAGTAGTAGGGGACTTTAACACTCCCCTCACTGAAATGGACAGATCATCTAAGCAAAAGATCAACAAGGAAATAAAGGCCTTAAATGACACACTGGACCACATGGACATCACAGATATATTCAGAACATTCCATCCCAAAGTAACAGAATACACATTCTTCTCTAGTGCATATGGAACATTCTCCAGAACAGATCACACACTAGGTCACAAATCAGGTCTTAACCGGTACCAAAAGATTGGGATCATCCCCTGCATATTTTCAGACCACAATGCTTTGAAACTAGAACTCAACCACAAGAGGAAAATTGGAAAGAACTCAAGTACACAGAGGCTAAAGAGCAGCCTACTAAAGAATGAATGTGTCAACCAGTAAATTAAAAAATAATTTTAAAAATTCATGGAAACAAATGAAAATGAAAACACAACTGTTCAAAATCTTTGGGACACAGCAAAGGTGGTCCTGAGAGGAAAGTATACAGTGATACAAGCCTTTCTCAAGAAACAAGAAAGGTCTCAAGTACACAACCTAACACTACACCTAAAGGAGCTGGAGAAAGCAAAGAAAGCCTAAACCCAGCAGGAGAAGAGAAATAATAAAAATCAGAGCAGAAATCAATGAAATAGAAACCAAAAGAATAGTAGAACAAATCAATGAAACTAGGAGCTCGTTCTTTGAAAGAATTAATAAGATTGATAAATCCCTGGGCAGACTTATCAAAAAGAAAAGAGAAAGGACCTAAATTAATAAAATCATGAATTAAAGCAGAGAGACACAACCAACACCAAAGAAATAAAAACAACTATAAGAACATGTTATTAGCAACTATATGCCAGCAAATTTGACAATCTGGAAGAAATGGATGCATTCCTAGAGACATATAAACTATCAAAACTGAATCAGGAAGAAACAGAAAACCTGAACAGACCTGTAACCAGTAAGGAGATTGAAGCAGGCATCAAAAATACCCCAACAAACAAAAGCCCAGGGCCAGACGGCTTCCCAGGGGAATTCTACCAAACATTTAAGAAAGAATTAATACCTATTCTCCTGAAACTGTTCCAAAAAATAGGAATGGAAGGAAAACTTCCAAAGTCACTTTATGAGGCCAGCATTACCTTGATCCCCAAACCAGACAAAGACCCCATCAAAAAGGAGAATTACCGACCAATATCCTTGATGAACATGGATGCAAAAATTCTCACCAAAATACTAGCCAATAGGATCCAACAGTACATTAAAGGGATTATTCACCATGACCAGGTGGGATTTATTCCTGGGCTGCAAGGTTGGTTCAACATCTGCATATAAAATAACAGATGTTGAAAAAGCATTTGACAAAGTACAGCATCCATTCTTGATCAAAACTCTTCACAGGGTGGGTATAAAGAGTACATACCTCAATATCATCAAAGCCATTTATGAAAAACCCACAGCGAATATCATTCTCAATAGGGAGCTTTTCCCCTAAGGTCAGGAACACGGCAGGGCTGTCCACTATCACCACTGCTGTTCAAGATAGTACTGGAAGTCCTAGCCTCAGCAATCAGACAACAAAAAGAAATAAAAGACATCTGACTGGCAAAGTAGAAGTCAAACTCTTACTCTTTGCAGATGTGATACTTTATGTGGAAAACCCAAAGGACCCCACCCCAAAGGACCCCACCCCAAACTGCTAGAACTCATACAGGAATTCAGTAAAATGTCAGGATATAAAATCAATGCACAGAAATCAGTTGCATTTCTATACACCAACAGCAAGACAGAAGAAAGAGAAATTAAGGGGCCGATCCCATTTACAATTGCACCCAAAACCGTAAGACACCTATGAATAAATATAACCAAAGAGGCAAGGAATCTGTACTCAGAAAACTATAGAATACTCATGAAAGAAATTAAGGAAGACACAAAGAAATTGAAAAATGTTCCATGCTCATGGATTGGAAGAACAAATATTGTTAAAACGTCTATGCTACCTAAAGCAATCTACACATTTAATGCAATCTCAGTCAAAATACCATCAAACTCTTTTCACAGAGATGGAACAAATGGACAGAATAGAAGAAGATATTCGCAAATGACATATCAGATAAAGGACTAGTATCCAAAATCTATGAAGAACTTATCAATCTCAACACCCAAAGAACAAATAATCCAATCAAGAAATGGGCAGAAGACATGAACAGACATTCCTGCAAAGAAGACATACAGATGGCCAACAGACACATGAAAAAATGCTCCACATCACTCGGCATCAGGGAAATACAAATCAAAACCACAATAAGATACCACTTCACACCAGTCAGAATGGCTAAAATTAACAAGTCAGGACATGAGAGATGTTGACAAGGATGCAGAGAAAGGGGAACCCTCCTACACTGTTGGTGGGAATGCAAGCTGGTGCTGCCACTCTGGATAACAGTATGGAGGTTCCTCAAAAAGTTGCAAATAGAGGTACCTTAGGACCCAGAAATCACACTACTGGGTATTTACCCTAAAGAAAGAAATGTAGTGATCTGAAGGGGCATGTGCACCCGAATGTCTATAGCAACAATGTCCACAGTAGCCAAACTATGGAAAGAACCTAGATGTCTATCAACAGATGAACAGATAAAGAAAATACACACACACGCGCGCACGCACACGCACACACGCGCACACTGGAATACAATGCAGCCATCAAAAGAAACAAAAACTTGGCCATTTGCAATGACATGGATGGAACTAGAGGGTATTATGCTGAGTGAAATAAGTCAATCAGAGAAAGACATTTATCATATGATCTCTCTGATATAAGGAATTTGAGAGGCAGGGTAGGTGGTTGTGGGGGGTAGGGAAGGGAAAAATGAAACAAGATGGGATCAGGAGGGTGACAAATCATAAGAGACTCTTAATCTCATGAAACAAACTGAGGGTCACTGGGGGTAGGGGGGTAGGGCTAGGGTGGCTGCGTTATGGACATTGGGGAGAGTATATGCTATGATGAGTGCTGTGAAATGTGTAAGCCTGATGATTCACAGACCTGTACCCCTATGGCAAATAATATATTATATGTAAATAAATAAATTTTTTTTAAAAAAGAATAGAGGCAGTAATAAAAAAAGAAGTATCAATTATAGTGGTGTGCTATTTCATTTACTCCTCACAATAGCCCAGAGAGGTAGTGATCACTGAGGATCCCAGAATTGATAAAAAGCTGGCAAATTACAGTGTTGAAATGGATATGCAAATCTTCTGACTCTGATCCTTTCCTCACAATACTACCGTGCCTCTTTTTTAGTAGGTGTTTAATGGTTATATGTAAATAAAGACCTCCCTATGTTGTATATCCCATCTGTCTCCTAAACATCTATCAGAACTGCCTTACCTTCTACAATTAGATCTTCAGCCTTCCATTAGAAGAAAGTATTCTCTACATAAAGTGCAAATATAGAGAACCATACTTTTCTTTCAAATCTTTGACCTAGTAATTCAATTCTTGGGAATGATTCAACAGAAGCAAACTACTAAATACATGGTACAGAATGTTCCATATATCAAAAAGAAAAAGAAAGAAAGAAAAAGGTCAGGAAGGGATGGAAGGAAGTGAAAACAAATTCTGGAAATAATCCAAATGCCTAACAAGAGGGGAATAAAGCTCAGTATATCAAAGGCTAGAACAGTGGTTTTCAAACCATACATTGTAATTCACAGTGAATGATGAAAATATTGTAGTTGATCAAAACCAGCATTTTTTAATGAAATGGGTAAAAAGAAAATGGAATGGAAAATGGAGTCCATCACCCCTTGGGAGAGTAAGAAGGTTCACAAAACCTTATTTCTATGTAAATATGTATGTTACATATGTATATGTACACCTACGTATGTTTACCAAGTACAGTGTAAAATTTATTTCTTAGCGTAGAGCATAGTCAAAAAATTTTGAAATGTACTGAATGTACTTATTAAAATTCTTTAAAATTTACTTGCAAGAAATCCTGGAGAATGTTTACAATAATGTTAAGGGGAATGCAGGTCACAAAGTAGTATAGACATTATAGTGGCAGTTATTGAAAAGATGAATATATATAAATTAATCACAGGAAAGACATGAGCAAAAAAGAAAACAGATGTCATAGGGAGATGTATGTGGTTATTATCTCTAATTTTATCCTCCACTTTTAATTTGAGACAAACAGACCTACTCTACAATTAATTCTAGTTCAAATTTGCCTTAGACCCTTTCAATAATTCTAGTAAATAAAAGAAATCAAAACGCACACCAAGCAAGCAAGGAACCAATCTACTAAGGAAACTTACAAATAGAACTAGAAGACCGTGTACAAAAAATGTGACCGGTAGATGGAACAAAACATTTCTTGGACAAAGAACTTGTTTCTGTTCATACATACATCTATGCTCACATGTAAATTGTGGGAAGGATAACAGATTATTAAGTTATCTGTTGTTCATTTACATCTTACCATTACTGTGTACCCGGTCTCTTCCAATAAAAGGATTAGTCTGTATCAAGAATAGATGAAACTGCTAAGGGTTACTAAAAAAGTGAGAAGAAATTGTCAGAGGCATGAAAAGGTGCTGAGTTGTTTATCTTTAGCATCTTCTAGTACCTCTTTTCAGTTTACACTTTTCCTCCTTTATTTTGCTTAATATTGGCTGTCCTTTATAGAGAAATACCTTAAGTAACCAACATAAGGGGCACCTGGGTGGCTCAGTGGGTTAAAGCCTCTGCTTTCGGCTCAGGTCATGATCCCAGGGTCCTGGGATTGAGCCCCACATCGGGCTCTCTGCTCAGCGGGGAGCCTGCTTCCCCACTTCTCTCTGCCTGCCTCTCTGCCTACTTGTGATCTCTCTCTGTCAGATAAATAAATAAAATTTAAAAAAAAAAAAAAGAAAAAAAAAAAGTAACCAACATAAAAACCAATGAAAACTGTATCCAATTAAACTACTTCATAAAGCCACCTTAGTGACTCTAGGATCACTTTGGATAAAAAAAGGCTAAACTCAGGGGCTGAATGGGGAAAGAAAAGGCAAAAGAGAAAGAAACAGGGGGTGACAGGGCTGTCATCAGCCTGAGTAAAATCAGCTAGAGAAAGGAGAATAGTGAACTCCAGATATCTCATTATCCCCTCCACTACCATTCAACACAGTGAGAACAATCTGTGCTTTCACACATTAAAAGCTTCAGATGTTTACAAAAAAAACCCAAGTAATTTTCAAGGCCATTAAGATGCCTTGAAAGATGCTAGCCCATAGGATCTGGATTGATCTTGCTTGTCAATCAATCTAATATTAATTTACCATCAATCTGCATAAAAAGTTGTGATTTCTCATGCCTGTGGCAGCATGGGAGTCTTCTGACTCCACATCCACTTACTTCCCTCTGGTTTTCATCAGTAATTGTGAAGTTGTGTTTGGTAAAAAGAGAGGATTTTTTTTTAAGAGAGGATTTTTAAAATAATAATGCTAAAGTAGATGACTGCCACTAAGAGAAAGATGTTAAAGCAAATACAGCTAAAGGGCCATTTGATTTTTTTAACGCATAAAATTTTCCAAGCATAAAACTATGTAAGAAGTCAGAAAGGGAAAGATTAATAATGTTTTCATAGGAATTAAAAATACCTAGATAGCAAGTCATATTAGAAATAAGACTAAAAGGAAATAACTATGAAGAAAGGTTTCCCATAGTTAAAATTTTAGAAGTTCACATACATTAATAAATCAAACAGATGTATCAGTAAAACTGAGCAGAGGACACTAAGAGAAGAGAAAATACAATTGCCTTCTAAATTAAGAAGAGATGGAAATTAAGGAAAATAAAATACATTCAGCTCATAAAATAAAAATTTAAAATTGGCAATTGTTAGTATTAGCAAGGATCAAGCAGGATAGCTACTTGAATTCACTGGGAGTATAGTTCAGTATATCCTTTCTAGACAGTAATTTTACAGCAAGAATGAAAAGTCTTAAAAATGTTTCTACTTCTCATTCTAGTGTTTCCACTTTGAGAAACATATCCTAATGAAACGTTTGGGGAACCAGGTACAAAGAATAATGTATAAGGATTTCAATAGTAAAATTTTAAATTATAGCAAAAATTGGAAATAACTCAAATATTCAACAACAGAAGAGGGGTTAAGTAAATAATGTTACAACTATTTAAATAAAAATTACACAACAATTAATGCTTTTAAAGAATTACAATGGCAATGGAAAGTGCTCACAATATAACATACCAATATAGAGCTATATAATCAATAAATTTTGCAGATGATATAAACAACATTAAAAGCATCTGCAGGGAAAAAAGTACACCAAAATATTAACATACTAATATTAAAATATTAATACTAGTAAAGAGTACATTTATCATGATGAGCACTGAGTAATGTACGGGACTGTTGAATCACTATATTGTACACATGAAGCTAATATAATACTATAATGTTAGCTATACTAAAGTTAAAATTTAAAACTTATTAAAAATTAATATTAAAAAATTTTTAAATGAAAGATGTACTCTTTAAAAAAATAAAAATAAATCCCTTAGTTTCTCTTCAGGTTGGAAATGTAAGACCTACCACCACTCCCAAATCAGAGTTAGGAAAAAAGACTTAGAGTAGGAGGGTGGGAGCAAAACACTGAAAAGTTATCCTGCAGATCTAAATGCCTCCCCAAAAGGGAAGGAATGGACAAAATGTACTTGCCTCCTCTAAATTTTCTTGGACATTTATAAAACATCCTATATATAGCAGAGTGCAAACAGATTAAAAGTATTCCTTCTCTGAAAGCTAATATCAAAAGATATTGAATGGACTTTTCCTAGATCCAACTTAATCTGTTGATTCTTAGGGGAGATTTTATAAGCTAATTTCTTAGGTGGAGCTGGGAGACATTCCACACTTGAATTGAGGGACCAAAAGCCTAAATTCAAGATCAAACTGTCCTATTACACCACTGAACTTTTTGATCCAGGACAATTACTACCAATGAAAAAAGAGAAAATCACTCACATTGGGGAAGGATATTAAGTCCTTTGGGTGAGCTAGGTGCCATGCAGCACTCTCAATGGCAGAATCAAGGCTTTTATGTTCTTTTATCTATCATAACCCTGTGTAATCTACAGTTACAGACTTCTAGGACAAAAGAAAGGGGAAATGAGTCTAAACTCCCATGTGATGAAAGTATCTCTAAATTCAAAGTGTAATTTCCCTAATTAAGGTAGGATGCTAGAAAAGCCCAGTTTTATTAAATGTTAAGTATACATATTCACATAATTTCAGAGTCCTTAATGTGCTTCCCTCATTAACCAGGCAAGTGAATGGCACTAGTAAATGTAAATTATTGTTCTACTGTTCATATCACATAATGTCCTACTTTTATACATACCTTAAGTGGCCAACATAAAGATTAATGATACCCCTAGCAAGTTAAACCACTTCCTGAAGGCACCTCAGCTAGTCTGGAATGGCCTGGAGAGGCTAAATTGGGGAGATTTAACTTCCTGGTTAAAATTATAAGACATAGCAATATTTGGGAAAGGAGTTTAATAATAAGATTTGGTCTAAGATATACTATAGCTTTCAAGAATTTCAGAAGTTGAAAGCATCATTGAATTATGTGTCCATGTGGATTAGACACACACACACACACACACACACACACACAGGAAATGAAAGATGGCATTCAGTTCACAAACAAGAACAACTGCCTCTTTAAAATTCTTTCCATGTACTTAAAATATGTAGCTTTTTTTGTGGGGAGAAATAATCTAATCCTTGGGCTAGGTAAAAAGGTTGTTTCCTTCCTGATTTTTATTTTAGCTAACTACATTCTCTCCATGCTTGAGTCTACTTTTGAATGAAATGATCTTATGTTTTAGTCTAAATGCCTTAATGCTGATTTTTCTAGACATGAAATTATATCTAAGAAATACACCACTAAAGACATCTACCTTGTAAACAAATAATGACTAACTCTGGGCAACTTACTGTTTGAGTTGGTAGGTCTTCTAGTGTGGAATTCCATCAAGGGAAATAGTTCTGAGGTTCAACAATTGTATTCTAGGAACAACAGCAATAACAAAACAGGCGCTTGGTTAAAAACAAGTAAATGAAAGCTATTGTTATTTTTCATGAGCTTCTAATCTGTAGAAGATGTTCCCTCTCAATGTATCTCCAAATTCATTACATCATTAAGTAATTTGATTCCCACAATGTCTACAAGGTGGATCAGTCCAGGGTTAACACCATCCCCAGTTTGTAGATGAAGACCATGACACACAAAAAGGTTAACTGGCCTGTACAAGGTAACACAGAAAGTTAATGTAAAACAGGGATCAATCCAAATTTCCTGGTTGCTAATTTAATTTGTTACATTACAGAATGATTTGCCACATTACTTCACTTCCTATCATTAAGGTCCACACTGTGGACCTTTAAGAAACCCAAGAACATTGACTATTATTCCCCTGGATTCACCTTTCTCCTTTGTTCAGAATAAGCAATTTCTAACCACTACCACATGTGATTGTTTTCCAGCAAAGCTTTCCCATCTATGACCTGAAATTTTCAAAAGAGATATCTATTGCTACACTGAAGTGTGAGGAAGCTTTGGGTTTTATCTTCCCATATCCCAGCTTAATCTATTAAATTTTGAACTCAGTGATTCTCTGAAGGTGTTTAAGATTCAGTGCTCAAATCCCAAATTTCTCAAGGGTCAGCAAGTCAAATTCATTTACACTTTGTCCCTGAGTTTCTTTCCCTTTTATTCCCTTTTTTATGTGAAAAGCAATAAAGGAGTGACCCTTGCTTTTCACTCAGAGCCTCTTCGGTCTGTACTTTAATCACTTCTTATCTGGTATCTTCACTTAGGTTATGCTGAAAGTAAGTGCTACACAACTATTTACTTCTTGCTGGACAATCCTAGCAATTTCTACCAAGTCAGCTTGATGCCTACTAAGATTGGCAGTTATAAAATCATGAGTCCAAATCTGCCATTACTTGGAAAGCAATAAAGTCAGATATGTGGCATTGCAAAATACAAAGGAAAACTATTTGGGAAAACTATTTTGTATAAAACAAAGCTTATGATCAGCTAATGAATCTTGAGTGAACAAAACAAAGCTTTAGTTATAATCATATAATGGAAAATTCTTCAGTCATTAGAAGCAATGGCACAGATCTATATTTACCGACATGAGAAGCTCAAAACATTTTATGGAACTCTATATAGTATGGCTCCATTCTTAACAATATGGTTCCATGAAAAAAGAAAGTCTAAAAACTGTGATTCTCTCTAAGTAGAGGACTTACAGGTTACTCTCATTTTTTTAAATTTATTTTTATTTCCTAGTTTTCCTACAATGAATTTATCTTTCTTACCTTATAATAATGGAAAAGTCAAAGCCTGTCCGTAGAAAGTTAACTAAAGGAAAGGTTAACAAAATGGTGGTCCTTCCTTTCCCATCCTTCAAACATGGGAAGGATCATGGAGTAAAATTAACATAAAGGAAAACATCACATTTGACCAAATTGTAACAAATTATTCCTGAGAAGAAATTAAAATTATAATGCTAATTAATATTCAAGAAATTATAAATAGGTGAGCAGCGAGTTAAGGGCAGCTTCTTCCCCATCTTCTCTGCAACTTATTTTCTTGCATCTCCCCTTTTTTGCTTTAGGAAAAAATAGGTGGTTTAGTGAAAAGAGGTTCGAACTTGGCAGTCAAAGGCCTTGATTATCCTATTAGTCTCTCTTAGTTGGGTAGGATTCACTACCCCAATGGGCTTTAGTTTCTTTATCAAGAATGAGGATTCGGGATACCTACATGGCTCAGTAGGTTAAATCTCTGCCTTGGGCTCAGGTCATGATTTCAGGGTTCCAGGATTGAGTACTACATCAGGCTCCTTGCTCGGTGAGAAACCTGCTTCTCACTGTGCCAGCTGCTACCCCCTGCTTGTTCTCGCTCTCTCTCTCCCTCTGACAAATAAATAAAATCTTTAAAAAATAAAGGAAATTTTTTTAAAAAAGAATGAATGAAGACAGTAACACCCCCTAACTCATGATGTTATTATGAGAATTCCCTGAGAAAATGTGTATGAAAATATGGACGATGGAGTTAGAATTCAAAAAATATAACTTAAACAGAATTTCTGCCCTGATTCTCCCTTTGGTTTTCTGCTCCACATGAAACAAATAGATACATTAAGTCATCAGGTTCTTGGATCTCATCTCCATGGACTACTTGGTCCCAATTAATATTCAAGTTGAGATCTGACAAGAGCTATGCCTTTCTAATTACCCTCTGTGCCACCTAGAGATTCAGAAAGGTTTGAATTTTGTTCAGCATACAAAACAAAATGGCTAAGTGTCTTTGTAGAAGGATTCTTGGCCTGAAACTAAACTGTGTCCACGTCAATACACAGCCATGTCAGGATAAATCTGGCTGCCTGTTAGGATAGGCCCATGAAAATTCCATTTACATGAATGAATGGGACCTTTCCTCTCTTAGCAAATAATAGAAATTTTCTCCAGAGTTCTCTTTGGAAGTCTGAACATACTTACTTTTAGCCTTGTCTCTCCTTCCTCAGAAAGATAAAAGAACATAAAATATACATGAAACAAGAACAGGGTATTATGAAACAATATATAAGAGAGTAAAGAAGAGCCTTGAAGATTTAAACTGTGATTGTCTGTCCACATTTAAAAGGCAATAGAAGAGTTTAATGAACAAAGAAATTTCCAGAAAATAGGACCAAAAATATCAAAGAAATAGAAATAAAAGAGGAAAGTTAAGAAAGTTAGAGAATGAAGTCCAACATTTTAGTTTCAGAAAGAGGGACTGTCATTTTTTTTCTTGATGAGCCTTTTAGTACTGTTTGATTTTTTTTTATTGACATATAATGTATTATTTGTTTCAAGGGTACTGGTCTGTGATTCATCAGTCTTACACAATTCACAGCACTATTTTAATTTTTTAAATGTGCACATGTATAGCCTTGATAAAAACAGAAATGAATTTTGAAATTACTATTTATACTCATTATAAACATTTTTTACTTCTAATTTATTCCTTAACACCCCATAGTAACTATATTATTAAGTCAATACTGATATTCTAAATGCCAAATCTTTTTTTTTTTTTTTTCCTCACTAAACTTTTGTTTTAAAGGATGTTAAAATTCTGTGACAGATTTTTGGTCAAGTTGTTTCCATTAGTAAGTACCGATTTTAAAAACTAATAACTTAAAACTGCCATACACACACAAAAACAAATGGCCCACAAAACATTATCCTTTCCTTCTGAAGGTTTTATGATGCATTGTTATCATTAACCAGCCTTTTATTATTAAATTTAAATGGCCAACTGGGGTGCCTGGGTGGCTCAGTGGGTTAAAGCCTCTGCCTTTGGCTCAGGTCATGATCCAAGGGTCCTGGGATCGAGCCCCAGATCAGGCTCTCTGCTCAGCAGAGAGCCTGCTTCCCTTCCTCTCTCTCTGCCAGCCTCTCTGCCTACCTGTGATCTCTGTCTGTCAAATAAATAAATAAAATCTTTAAATTTAAATGGCCAATTGACACAAACAGTTCTGAGACCAGTCTTCCACCATTGATTAAGACTAGGGTGGCAGGTATTGGGGATAATATTCATTTAGCCTTCTGAGCTTTCTGGGCAGTCTTGGCAGTCTTGCCACTCCAGCTGCCTTCTTGTCCACTGCTCAGATGACACCTACAGCAACCGCCTGTCTCGTGTCACAAACAGCAAAATGGCCCAAAAGAGGATAGTCAGAGCAGCTCTCAACACACATAGGTTTGCCAGGAACCATATCAACAATGGCAGCATCACCAGATTTCAAGAACTTGGGACCATCTTCCAATTTTTATCTAGAACAAGGACCTATCTTCTCCTTCAGCTCAGCAAACTTGCAAGCAATGTGAGCTGTGTGATAATCTAGCACAGGTACATATCCAGCACTGATCTGGACTGGATGGTTCAGGATAATCACCTGAGCTGTGAAGCCAGCTGTTTCCCTTAATGGGTCATTCTTGCTGTCACCAGCCACACTGCCACAATGAACTTTGACAGATACATTCTTGACACCAAAGCCCACATTGTCCCCAGGAAGAGCCTCACTCAAAGTTTCATGGTACATTTCAACAGACTTTACTTCAGTTGTAACATTGACTGGAGCAAAGGTGACCACTATGCCAGGTTTAAGAACACCAGCTGCCATTCAGCCCACGGGGACAAATCAATACCACCAAATTTATAGACATCCTGGAGAGGCAGATGCAAGGGCTTGTCAGTTGAACGAGTTGTGACAGAATGCAATCCAAAGCTCAAGCAGTATGGCTCCACTGGCATTCCCATCTTTACGGTGACTTTCCATCCCTTGAACCAAAGACGTTAGCACTTGGCTCCAGCATGTTGTCACCATTCCAACCAGAAATTGGAACAAATGCTACTGTTTTGGGGTTGTAACCAATTTTCTTGATGTAGGTATTGTCTCCTTAATGTTTTCCCTGTAACTCTTCTGGCTGTAGTGTGGCTCAGTGGGATCTATTTTGTTAACACCAACAATGAGTTGTTTTACAGCCAGTGTGTAAGCCAGAAGGGCATGCTCCTGGGTCCGCCCATTCTTGGAGATACCTGCTTCAAATTCACCAACACCAGTAGCAACAATCAGGACAGTACAGTCAGGCTGAGATGTGCCCATATCATGTTTTTGATAAAAGTCTCTGTGTCCTGTGGCATAATACTTACTGGTCTCGAATTTTCACAGGGAGATATCAACGGTGATACCACATTCATGTGCAGCTTTCAGCTGATCCAAGATCCAAGGCATACTTGAAGGACCTCTTTTCCATCTCAGCAGCCTCCTTCTCAAATTTTTCCATGGTTCTTTTGTCAATCCCACCACATTTGTAGATCAGATGACCAGTATTGGTAGACTTGCCCGAATCTACTACGTGTCCAATGACAACAATGTTTATTTGAGTCTTTTCATTTCCCATTTTGGTTTAGGTGTAGCAGTGGTTTTCATGACACCTATGTTCTGGTGGCAAGCCCATTCTGGAAAAGCCTAAATGCCAAATCTAATGGGCTATTTTCAATACTCATACTACTGAAGAGCTATGCAATATTTGCATTCGATCACTTCCCCATCCTCATTTAATTTCTAGGATGGCCCTCTCCTCTAGCTCTCCTCCTCTTAGCTCAATATCACCATTGTTGATTTTTCTTTATATTACATTAAACTTTGATGTCCCTTATGGTTCCATTTTATAGTTATCCTCCTCTTAATCCATGCACTCTTACTGAATGACCTTACTCCCAAGTTTGAATTGACAGTCTATAAGCCAGTGACTGCCAAATCTCTAATCCAACTATCTATATCTTTATCTAATGTCTTAAAAACTCCTCAAACTTAGCATGTACAAAGTTGACTTCATCATTCTCCCATTTCTCCCCAATTCCAAAATCCAAATCCTCTTAGTCTGCTACAATCTTCATCCAGCATAATGGTCTGACCCAATTAGAAACCATGTGGTCATTCTCAACAACTCCCTCAATCTTCAGATGAGAAAGAGCTTTCAAATTTAGGTTCCTCATCCTCACCACTACTGCCTTATTTTAGCCCTAATGTTTCCCTTCAGATGCCATTCTCCTCCCATGACTGACAATTCCTCCACTCTCTTCATTACTGCCAGTTATTTTCCTAAGAGCCAAATCTGATCACATCCTGCTCCTACCTAAAACCTTCCACTGGCTCATTATCAGTACAGTAGTCTTTTCCTGGCCTTTTCCACAGTCTGATTACAACCCACACTCCAGTCAATGTTACCTTAATACACAGACACAACCTTTGCAGCACATACATTGGACTCCCCACCGGTCCCTGAATGCCTCAGGCTCTTTTATCACTTCATTCTGTTCACACTGCCTATAATTCCCTCATCAACTTCTTCAACTGGAAAACTCATACTAAATTTTCAAGACTTTGCTGCAATGTGACTTTTTCTGTGAAGCCATGCAAACTAAGTTCTTCTTCCTCACTACTCCCACAGCCCTGTGTTCTTATCTCCTGTGGCATTGCAGTTTAGGCTCTGAATCTACAGGAAAAGGACACACACACACACACAACTGTTCTCAATGTATTGAGCTAATGGCTAAATACAGAATTTAATAGAAGTGGCTGCACAGAACAGGAGCACATGTCACTTACCCTTGAGGAGTTTGTTCCTTGTTCCTTGGTTCCCTATAGGCTACCCAGCTGCCACTGACCTCTACCTTTAAGTAGGGTATAGCCATATTTGAGAAAGAAGCCGAAATCTTGCTATACCACCACCCTTTTATACTTGGACTTATATTGTCATTCCAGAAGAATGTATACTAACAAGCTATGATCTTCCTTTTTAGGAAATGTTAGCAAACAACAGGCCATTCTGGTTATTAAACCAAACTCAGAACCAGCACAGGCATATCCTCACAGATAGGAGAAAGCTGAGACAGGGGACAATGTCCATGAATAATGTCTTTACCTGTAGATTAAAAACACATAAAAGCTGCCAGCTTTGTATTATGATTTATATATTTATGTTTCCACCTCTATCACAGAATTGTGAAATTTCTGAAGTCAAAGGTCATATATTTTTCACATTTGTACACTCAGTGACAAGTCCAGTATTGGACACCTAATACAACATTCAATATATTTGTTGAATAAGCCAATCTAATATACTTTTCAAAATCAGGCTCTCTGTAAAATCTGTCAGGTTTCACAATCTGTGATTTCAGGCTTCTATAATTTGGCAAAGGAAGTAGAAAAAGGTTTTTCAAAGAAGTAATCTTGAGCAGCTAAAATTATAGGATATTCATGATATCCTTGCACAAATCTGACCTGGAATACCAGCTTTGGTGTCTACCCTGTGGGGAAAATAATCATAATACTGTCTGGCCACCTGGAGTCACAATTATACCTGTGGGAAATTCAAGACCAAATGGCAAGCCAGAAGAAAGAAAGGGTCCCTCTCCCACTGCAGATTTCAGATGAAAATGTCTGGAGAAGGGGATTTCCAAAATGCTACAAGGAGGGTGTTTGAGGCAGGTGAATTCTAGGTAGATCACTCTAACTAGCAGCCTAGGCTGATGGTTCTACACTCTACTCTCCCCTTCACAACCTTCCAAATTTGTAGTGTCAGAAAAACTTAACAGTTCAGTGTCAGATACACCTGATTTCCAATTTGGATACTACCATTTACTAATTGTATAACCATTGGAAAACTGTCCAAACTCCTTGATCTTCTGTTTCTTCATTGGTAAAAAGCAGGATTATTGTGAGAACATGAGGTAAGGTATTTTAGATACTGAGCCCAATTCTCAGTTTATATTGGGCAATCCATCATTGATAGCAAATAGGAAATAACTAAACTAGCAGAACTTACTGTATGGTATGGGAAACACTGGACCAGACTTCGGACCAGGGTAATAAATTTAGCAACAACACTGTGACCCTGGGCTAGTCACATAACCATTCAAGGATGTAGCTTCCTCAACTGTATTTGAAGGAAACTGGATTTGACTATTGAGATTTTTTTTTTCTAGCCAACACTACATTTCAAGATTCCATATAGCTAGTTTTATTTGCAGGCTCCCATTTCATGAGTAATATTTTTTAAAATTTTATTTTATTTTTTCAGTGTTCTAAGATTCATTGTTCATGCACCACATCCAGTGCTCCATGCAATACATGTCCTCTTTAATACTCACCACCAGGCTCACCCATCCCCCCAGGCCCCTCCCCTCCCAAACCCTCAGTTTGTTTCTCAGAGTCCACAGTCTCTCATGCTTCATCTTGCACTCCAATTTCCCACAATTCACTTTTCCTTTCCTTCTCCTAATGCTCCACAAGTAAGTGAAATCATATGATAATTGACTTTCTCTGCTTGACTTATTTCACTCACCATAATCTCCTCCAGTCCCATCCATGTTGATACAAAAGTTGGGTATTCATCCTTTCTGATGGCTGAGTAATATTCCATTGTATATATGGGCCACATCTTCTTTATCCATTCATCTGTTGAAGGGCATCTGGGCTCTTTCCATATAGTTTGGCAATTGTGGACATTGCTGCTATGAACATTGGGGTACAGATGGCCCTTCTTTTCACTACATCTGTATCTTTAGGTTAAATACCCAGTACTGCAATTGCAGTGTCATACGGTAGCTCTATTTTTAATTTTTTTAGGAATCTCCACACTGTTTTCCAAAGTGGCTGCACCAGCTTGCATTCCCACCAACAATATAAGAAGGTTCCCCTTTCTCCACATCCTCTCCAACACTTGATGTTTCCTGTCCTGTTAATTTTGGCCATTCTAACTGGTGTAAGGTAGTATCTCAATGTGGTTTTTGTTTTGTTTTGTTTTGTTTTTTAAAGATTTTATTTATTTATTTGACAGACAGAGATCACAAGTAGGCAGAGAGGCAGGCAGAGAGAGAGGAGGAAGCAGGCTCCCTGCTGAGCAGAGAGCCCGATGCGGGGCTTGATCCCAGGACCCCAGGATCATGACCTGGGCCAAAGGCAGAGGCTTTAACCCACTGAGCCACCCAGGTGCCCCTCAATGTGGTTTTGATTTAAATTTCCCTGATGGCTAATGATGACGAACATTTTTTCATGTGTCCGTGACAAAGGGCTGATCTCTAAGATCTATAAAAACTCCTCAAACTCAACACCCAAAAAACAGATAGTCATGTCAAAAAATAGGCAGAAGACATGAACAGACACATCTCCAAAGAAGACATACAAATGGCTAACAGACACATGAATAACATTTTTAACAATGAAACAACTGAGGCCAGAATGATTAAATGACCTCTCCAAGATCAAAGTCAAGTAGTTAATAAATTACAAATTACAGCATACAAGATTCCATGCATAATTTCTAGATCTCACTTAATCTTCTCATAATAGGGCTGTTTGGGTAAGGGGAAGTAAGTTTTTTACAAAGGTAACTACCTTCTAAAAATGACAGTTGTTTTTAACTAATAGAGTTGGGAACATTAACTTAAGGTAGACCTTTTATTCTGCCAAGAATCACCTGGGAGGCTCCTTGTAGCCTACAGACATAATTTTAAATGTAAATACCAGAGTCCTCAAAAAGTTAAACAGAGCTTTACTATATGACCTAGCAATTTCATTTATAGATATATACATAAAAGAAATGAAAACAGTGACTCAAAAAGATGCTTGTATGTACGTGTTCATAGCATCACCAGACAAAATAGCCAAATAGTAGAAACACTCAAAGGTTTACCAAAAGATAACTGAATAAATGGGGTATATCCATACAACAGAGAATTATTTTGCCACAAAAAAATTAAGTACTGATATATGCTAAAATATGGATGAACCTCAAAAATACTATGCTAAGTAAAATAAGCAAGACACAAAAGGTCATATACTATATGATTTCATGTATATGAAATATTCAGAACAGGCAAATTCATGTAAACAGAATGCAAGCTGGTGGTTGCTAGGGGCCTGAGGCAGTACATGTGGGGAATAGGAAGTGCTTAATGGACACACAGTATTATTTGGGGGTGATGAAAATGTTTTAGCCGTAGATAGAGATGGTGGTTCTACAAAACTGTGACTGTATTAAATGCCACCCGATTTGATAAATTTTAAACGGTTTTATGTTATATGAATTTCACTTTATCAAGGCAAAATAGTACAGGCCTACTGAGATGAGGAGAATGTAAACCTAGACAGGAGAATAAAAGAAAACTGCCATTAGGAATCTGAAGTCCTTTTTTTTTTTTTTTTAAGATTGTATTTATTTATTTGTCAGAGAGAGAGAAAGAGAGAGAGAGAGCATGGGCACAAGCAGGGGGAGTGGTAGGCAGGAGAAGCAGGCTCCCCTCTGAGCAAGGAGCCTGATATCGGACTCAATCCCAGGACCCTGGGATCATGACCTGATCCAAAGTCAGACACTTAACCGAACGAGCCACCCAGAAGTCCTTATAAAGACCTCAACCCAAACTTCAACTCTGAAGTTTAATATTACTGCTGAAAGTGACTAACATGGCTCTAACTGTGGTTAGTTAGCAGGAAAGAACCCCAAGGGCTAAGGTAAAACTGTCTTTAAAAGAGGGTCCCAGGGCCACTGGCCCAGCTCAACAGGACCTCAGTTGCTATTGGTGGAGACTGGGCTTCCTTGTGGCTGATGCCCATTGTCCTTGCATCCAACACCTGGGCACCAGGGGAAAAGTGGATGTGTGCCCACTCAACCACAAATTTACTCATTCTGTATCTACACACTGAACAGTTCACCAGTACCAGACATCATTCTATAATTTGGCTATGACAGAGAGATGATCCTTATTTTCATGGAACTTAAATAATACAGAATAAGATACATGAAAGACAATAATAGAAAAAGGGTAAATTCAGACAAGATCACAACTAGAAGAAAAGACAGCAAAGTAACACAGAGGTGAGTAGATTGGAGGAGAGGTGCAGCAGAAGATAAGGTGGACAAGAAAGCCTTTTTGAAGAGGTGATGTTTTAGATGAGGGAGACCTACATCTTCAGAGTGAAGGTTGGGTGAGGAAGTCATACCACATCACAGCAAAAATTAGCTTCACACGGATACTTCTGGTCACAAACTAACTCCTTACAAAGCTAACTTCTATATTCTGCATACAGTGCATATTTAACAAATATTGTTAAAGATCACAATGAGAGGGAAAGGCTAAATGGCAACCAAAAGGCTTAGTGTGGGGGAGGGGAGGTTGTTTTCAATATTGTCTGTAGGAAGCAAATCCTTTTCTTCTACTCAGATATAATTTCTGACAAGACTCAGAATCAAACAAATGTATTATACTTGTTTTATTGATGAAATAGTTGGAAGCAAAACCTCAGCCATTTTTAAACTTCTTTTCTTTTAATGTTATGTTAGTCACCATACAGTACATCTTTAGTTTTTGATGGAGTGTTCCATGATTCATTGTTTGCATATAACACCCAGTGCTCCATGGTAAGCAGAAGCACAATAGGGAGAGAAGAACCCTGTGCTGGGAATTATGAGACCTCTGTTCTGCCCCCAAATTTGTCCTAACATTCTGTAAACATAGGAGAGTCACTTCAGCTATTTGCACTTCAATGTCCTTTATACAAGGGGAGATTTGGACTATATAATCTCTGAGGTTATATAGGGGCAGAAGAGAGTAGGAAACAGAAGCAAAGGTAAAGCACAGACATTATTCAGATATAGGGACTCATCCAAGTGGGTGATTTCTCTTAGGCATTTATTCCTTTCTCCATCTTTATACCTACCCTGGTGTAAAAGGAGATTTGGCTCCTTTTCTGACATCTTTTCCTCCCTCCCTTTACTTACCAGAATATTTGTGACTCCTATGTGATAAATGAAATAGGATTTGAATATACCAATAGCCAGAGGAAAAAACTACATCAATTTCTTTTTTCTTTCTCTCTGAAAAATAAAAATTCCACTTATGAGCAAATTAGCTTTACACATCACCTCCCTGCATTTAAGAAGATAGAATAAATGGATTTTTCTTTAAAATGACATTAAGACAATCCAATTCTTCTCTTAAAAAATGATACAAGCATACATTTGCCCATTCAATTTGATATTAGAAGGAAGAATTTTCCTATATATTGGGGAGTTGGAGAAGATAATGAGTTTAGTTTGGTACAAATAATGTTTGAAACTGTGTTGTTCTCCTTCCTATAAATACAGACTATAAATCTTATTAATCAGACTTCATTTCCTCCCTTTGTGAATGTAAGATTTTAATTGTTCTAATCCCTTCCCTGTTGATTTCTTGCTACAATTTTACACAGCAGCAGGTCATCTCTTCCCTTTTCCAGAAATACATTAGCACAGTGCTGTAGTCCTAAATAATATATTTTTTAATTGAGTAAGGGGAAAAAAAGAGGAAATTAACTCTGAAGTTCAGGGACCTAAAAATAGTCTTCCCAGAAAGCATACACATTCACTCATTGGAAGCTAATGTTAATTAGTTTTGCCTTCAGAACTTCACAACAACAAGAAACAAAATCTCAAGATTTCTTTTTTTTTTTTGTAAATAGCACTTTCTTTTTTTAAATTTTATTTATTTATTTGACAGACAGAGATTGCAAGTAGGCAGAGAGGCAGGCAGAGAGAGAGGGGAGGAAGCAGGCTCCCTGCTGAGCAGGGAGCCCGACGCAGGGCTCGATCCCAGGATGCTGGGATCATGATCTGAGCTGAAGGCAGAGGCTTTAACCCACTAAGCTACCCAGGCGCCCCACTCAAGATTTCATTTTTAAGAAACCTTATCTACAATTAATCAATGTATTGACTTAAGAACACAATGTATCTATACCTAAAATCAAAAAATTGGAAGGAAAAAAAATTGGAAGGAAAAATTTTTACTGCTTTGCCACTGGAAGTCAATATCTAATATATATTTATATTAACTTTAAAGGACAACTTTCTATAATACGGTACATATGAAAAAAATGCATTGGCTGAGATTCAAAAAAACTTTAACTTGAGTCCCTATTCAGTTGATAACTGCATGATTCTGAATACATTATTTAATTCTTTTGGTCTCATTTTTCTCATTTGTAAATAGTTGTAAAATAGTTAAGGATCCTCTCAATAAAACCATTTTATGATCCTATAACTCTTTAAATACTTGTAATAAAACTTGTAATAAAAAAATATACTTTGGGGGCATCTGGTGATTTTAACAAGTCAGATTTTAACTGATTTTAACAAGTCAGAAAGAAATAATACATATAAATATTTATTCTTCTGGTAAGCATGTCTGTCTACAAACCATACATATGTACCAGCTTCTCTCCATGTCAGCAGGAAAAGAGTGAACTAACATATGTGAGACAAAGAGCATTAGAAAATGTAAGACCCATGCAAAAATAGGAAGAACAAATCCACATGGTTCACTATGATGACCAAGTAGAATGAAAGTCCTGAAGTTGATTTTCTCTGACAATAGTATATGTTCCAAGATGATCAATTAGCCCATTGTTCTAAAGAAGCAAGAAAATGACACATAATCACATCTTTACCTCCAAGGGAATGAAACTCATAATTACAGCAAGTATACTAATTATAATAAATTATAATAAGAAACATATTTTATATCAAACAATTAAGACAACATGGTAGTTACAAACTTCATGCTATATGAAATAAAGAACAGATCACTTGTCAAGAAAGGAATCAAAGTTTTACTTCTTCCTTGCTGATTTGGATGCTTTTTATTTCTTTTTGTTGTCTGATGGCTGTAGCTAGGATTTCTAGTACTATGTTAAAATAACAGTGGTAAGAGTGGACATCCCTGTCTTGTTCCTGACTATAGAGGAAACTCTCTTAGTTGTTTCTCATTGCAGATGATACTTGCTGTGTATTTTTCATATATGTCCTTTATTATGTTGAGGCATGTTCCCTCTAAACCTACTTTGTTGAGGGTTTTTATCATGAATAGGTGTCGTACTTTGTCAAATGCTTTTTCTGTATCTACTGAAATGATCATATGATTCTTATCCCTTCTTTTATTAACGTGGTCTATCAGGTTGATGATTTGTGAATATTGAACTACCTTTGTAACCCAGGAATAAATCCCACTTGGTTGGGGTGAGTGATTTTAATGTATTATTAGATTCAGTTTGCTAGTATCTTATTGAGAATTTTGGCATCTATGTTCATCAGGGATATTGGCCAGTGGTTCTTTCAGTAGAGTCTTTATCTGGTTTTGGTATAACTCATAAAATGAATTTGGAAGTTCTCCTTTCTTTTCTATTTTTTGGAATAGTTTGAGAAAAGTAGGTATTAACACGTCTTTAAATGTTTGGTAGACTTCGCTTGCCTGTGGCATCATCTGGCCCTGCACTTTCATTTGTTGAGAGTTTTTTCCATTAGTGATTCAATTTCCTTGCTCGTTACCAATCTGTTCAAGTTTCCTACTTCTTCCTGCTTCACTTTTGGTAGTTTATATGCTTCTAGGAATTTATCCATTTCTTCCAGGTTGTCCAATTTGTTGGCATATAGTTTTTCATAATATTCTCTTATAATTGTTTGTATTTCTGTGATGGAATTTTGTATTTTTTTGTATGGTACAAATGTTTGTATTTCTGTGTGGTACATCTTCAGCAAGGAAATGTAAAACTTACACTATTTTCAGATGACATGATAGTCTATACAGAAAACCTACAGGACTCCACCAAAAAACTGAATAACAGATACAAGAATTCAGTAGAGTTACAGGATGCAAAATCAACCTAGAGAAATCTGTTGCATTTCTATACACCAATAACGAAGCAACAGAAAGAGAAATTAAGGAATCAATACCATTTACAATTGCACCAAAAACAATAAGATATCCAGGGATAAACCTAAATAAAGAGGTTAAAGATCCATACCCTAAAAACTATAAAACACTGATGAAAGAAAAAGAAACTGAAGATGACACAAAGAAATGTAAAGATATTCCATGTTCATGGATTGGAAGAACAATTATTGTTAAAATGTCAATACTACCCAAAGCAATCTACACATTTAATGCAATCCCTATCAAAATACCAACAGCATTTTTCACAGAGCTAGAACAAACAATTCTAAAATTTGTTTGAAACCACAAAAGGCCCTGAATAGCCAGAGAAACCTTGAAAAAGAAAAGCAAAGGCATAGCAATTCCAAACTTCAAGTTATATTACAAAGCTGTAGTGATCAAAACAGTGTGGCACTCGCACAAAAACAGACACTGATCAATAGAACAGAATAGAAAACCCATAAATAAACCCACAACTATATGGTCAATTAATCTTCAACAAAGCAGGAACGAATTTCCAATGGGGAAAAAAGTCGCCTCAACAAATGGTATTGGGAAAACTGGAAAGCAACATGCAGAAGAATGAAAACTAGATCACTTTCTAACACCAAACACAAAAATAAATTCAAAATGGATGAAAGATCTAAATGTGAGACCATAAAAATCCGAGAACAGAGTACAAGCAGTAATTTCTGTACATCAGCTGTGGGAACATTTTTCTAAATATATCTCCTGAGGCAAGGGAAACAAAAGCAGAAATAAACTATTGGGACTTCATCAAAATAAAAAGCTTCGCACAGCAAAGAAAACAATCAACAAACTAAAAGGCAACTTATGGAATGGAAGAAGATATTTGCAAATGATGTCTCTGATAAAGGGCTAGTATCCAAAATATATAAAGATTTTTTATAAAACTCATGAATAATCCAATTTAAAAATGGCAGAACATACGAATAAATATTTTTCCAAAGAAGATGTGCAGATGGCCAATAGACACATGAAAAGAAGGTCAACATCAACGGGGAAATACAAATTGAAACCACAAGAAGATATCACCTCACACCTGTCAGAATGGCTAAAATTAACAACACAGGAAACAAAAGGTGTTGACGAGGATGCACAGAAAGGAGAACCCTCTTGCACCACTGGTAGGAGTGCAAACCAATGCAGCCACTGTGGAAAAAGTACAGAGGTTCCTCAAAAAGTTAAAAATAGAACTACTCTTTAATCCAGCAACTGCACTAGGTTTTTACCTGAAGAATACAAAAATACTAATTCAAAGGTTTAAATGTGCCCTGATGTTTATAGCAGCATTAGCTAGCTACATTAGTGAAATTACAGAAATGGCCCAAGTGTTTGTCAGCTGATGAATGGATAAAGTGTTTATGTATACATACCTACAGTGGAATATTACTCAGTCATATAAAATGAAATGCTGCCATTTGCAATGACATGGATATAGCTAGAAAGTATTATGCTAAGTGAAATAAGTCAGCAGAGAGGAAAAATACCATATAATTTCATTCATCTCTGGAATTTAAGAAAACAAATAAGAAGAGGGGACAGAAGAGAGTGAGACATAATCCAGGAAAAAGATTCTTAACTATAGAGAACAAACTGATGGTTACCAGAGGTGAGGTGTTTGTGGGGATAGGTTAAATAGGTGATGGAGGTTAAAGAGTACACTTGTTGCAATGAGCACCAGGTGTTGTACAGAAGTGCTGAAGCACTATATTGTACACCAGAACTAATATTTCACTGTATGCTGACTAACTGAAATATAAATTCTAAAAAAGAATTGAAAAAATGAATCAAGTCTCAAAAAAATCAAAATCTGTAGGAAAAAGATAAGATTCAATTCATGTAAAACACAAACCTGCACCCCACCTAATTTTTTTTAATGTTTGTACTGGTAAGATTACAAAAAAACAACTTGAAGAAAATATAAAAAATTATCTGAGCATCTGAAACGGTAAGAAATCATAATTGTTGAAAACAGTAAAAAAGAGATGAAACCAAAAAATATAAACAAAATTAAGTAGAAGGTATTACTATTTTTGTAACTCCCTCTGGTAAAGGGGCATCAAGAAGATCTGTAATCATTTTATTATGTATGTTTCCATCTGCCGTTTCAGGAATTTGAAGAATCAACCACAGTAAATTTATAACTGCAGTTTAAGTTGTTTGAAGGGCTTTAATCAAAATCTGTAATCAATACCTAAATTCACTCAACAAAAATAGTTTCCTGTATAAGTAAGAGAATAATAACTGCATTAAATAAAGATAAAGAATAGTGACAGTTCCTTCCCATGCTCAAAAACTCCTTGACATTTTAAACAGTATGTATTCTATCTCATCTAATCTCTACACATGTATATCTATTTCATTCCTTCTAACTGGTTTTCTATACCCTTCAATAAATAAAGCAGAGAGAAGATGCCTCCTCAGAACTCCCAAGTCCCTATGCTATAGTTCTAGATACATAGAGAAACTTGTTCTCTTACTAATCAGTATCTGGGGGAAAGGATTCTAATAATGGTTGGGCCAGATTCTTTTCCCAGTTCCAACTTGCTTTTCCCAGGAGGTACAATTACACTGTAGGAAGATAGCTTCCAGGAAGCCATGTCCATTGATATAAGAGAAGGCTAAGAACATCACTATAAGATGGAAAGATAACCCCAAATACATCTACTTTATCCCAGTAAGTCTAAACCGGTAGCACATCACTCTCTGACTTGGTGCCTTTTCTTTGGACCCTAATACCTTTCCTTGTTGACACTATCGTAATTAGAAACTGTTTTTGAGAACTGTCAAACCCTCTTGAGCCATCTTTTACCTCAAAATCTTTTAACTGAGGATTTCTGGTATCTGACTTCTTAAATTCTGGAGTTCATATCTGACTCTGACCAAACTTCTCACCCCTATTGCAAACTCTAAGAAATGCCAATAAATTTCCAAGGGCCCTTGGAAATTTATGTGCCTATGTGCCTAAAAGGGCAACTTAGTTTAAATGAGAACCAAAAAGGCAACTTAGTTTAAATGAGAACAAAAAAAGCAGCAAATGTCTCAATAATTGAACCTCCAAAAGCTAGATCATGAAGACAGAAATTCCAAATGCTTTTGTCTAACCAATTCACATAATTAAATTAATGGTTTAATAAAATCTAGCAACAGAAAACAATGGTTAAATATAAATAAAAAGCATAAATGACAGATTATGACTCCATTGATGCCATTTTTACCATTTCCACAAAAATAATAGCACTTATAAACCATTACAGAGTTCCACTTATATGCTTTCAGACTACATGACAGTTTTATATTCAAATTTATTTCCTCTGCAAATTTCTTAAACTAATTAAACTTCCTAAAGGTAACTGAGGTAAAAGAGAGCAGAAAACTATTTTTTCCTTATTGTTTATTCCTTAATTGCACATGTAATGAGGCAAAACCAAAACAGTGCACCTTGAAATGTGTTTTTTAATGAGGCCTTTCCATGGCTATAGTACTAAAGCTTTTGTTGTTATTACTGGGTATTGCTTTGTGGCTAATACTTTACAACCACAGACATTTCCGTGATCAAAATAGACCTGATGTTCATTAGTAGTATCTTTTACAAATTAAACTTGAGTTAGGATAGCCAGGCTTCTAGATAATATATTAGAAAATTTTCATTTTCGGGGATCCTTAATAGCTCACTCAGTTAAGTGTCCAACTCTTGGTTTCAGCTCAGGTCGGGATCTTAGGGTTGTGAGATGGAGCCCCGTGTCAGGCTCTACACTAGGTGTGGAGTCTGCTTAAGATTTTTCTTTCTCTCTCCCCCTGTCCCTCTGCCCCTCCCTCACCTAAAAAAAAAAAAAGAAAATGTTAATTTTATACAGTAATCACCTCACTAAATTATATAACTTAACAGGCACTTGAAAAATTTTAGTCTCAAAGCAAGCTACTTATTTAATACAATACATATTCTGTATTTTCAGAAAGGAATGTGGTAACTAATTTTTATTATGAAGATAAAAATTTTCATTTCATTCTTTTTTGAAGGACTTTGTTAGCATTATAGCGACATAGCACTCACTAAAATGGCATCTAATAGGCCTACATTTGCCATAGTTGGAGATGGTGTGTGAAAAAAAGAAAGGGTCAATTACAGTATAGTGCTAAGACTGACTTTATATGGGCTGGAGAGTTCCAACAGTTACATTGTTAGGAATTCTATAAGCTACTTGTTACATAACAACCACTAGTAAAGTTAAAGTATGTAAATATTCAACAAAAGAAGAATAGAAGGGAACTTCCTCAACCTGAAATGGGCATCTGTAAAAATTATACAACTAATATCATACCTAATGACGAAAGACTGAAGCTTTCCTCCTAAGATCAGGAACAACACAAGGATGTTTACTCTAGAGAGCTTTATTTTATAGTACAGTTGCTCTGGTTCTAATCCAAAGGCATAATTACACTGTAGGAAGATGGCTGCCTAGTAGTTCTAACCAGGGCAATTAGACAAGAAAAAGAAATAAAAGGACACAAACTGGAAAGGAAGCAAAATTATCTCCATTTGCAAATGACAATATACGGTATAGAAAAAATCCTAAGGAATTTTTGCACACACATACACACAGACTATTTAGAACTAATAAACAAGTTCTGCAAGATTACAGGATACAATTTATATATAAAACTCAATTGTATTTTGATACACTAAGCAATGAACAATCCTGAAATTAAGAAAAATTTCCATTTACAACACCATCAAAAAGAATAAAATACTTACTATTTTTTTCTTTTTAAAGAAAGGCAGACTGCCACTTAGAGTTTATCTTTGTGTATGATATAAGAGAATGGTTGAGTTCCATTCTTCTGTATATAGCTGTCCAATTTTCTGAGCACCATTGACCTACGAAAGACCTCAATATAAGATAGGAATCCATCAAAATCCTAGAGGAGAACGTAGGCAGTATTCTCTTCAACATTGACCACAGCAACTTCTTTCAAGACACTTGTACAAAGCCAAAGGAAACAGAAGGGAAAATGAACTTTTGGGACTTCATCAAGATAAAAAGCTCCTGCACAGCAAAGGAAACAATCAACAAAACAAAAATCCAACTCACGGAATGGGAGAATATATTTGAAAATGAGACTACAGATAAAGGGCTGGCATCCAGAGCCATAAAGAACTTCTCAAACTCAACAGCCAAAACACAAATGATCAAGTCAAAAAATGGGCAGAAGACATGAACAGACACTAGAAGACATCCAATTGGCCAACAGACACATGAATAAGTGCTCAACATCATTTGGCATCAGGGAAAGACAAATGAAAACCACAGCGAGACACCACCTCACACCAGTCAGAATGATTAAAATAAACCAGTCAGGAAATGACAGATGTTGGTGAGGATGCAGAGAAAGGGGAACCCTCCTACCCTGTTGGTGGGAATGCAAGCTGGTACAACCACTCTGGCAAAAAGAATGGAGTTTCCTCAAAATGTTGAAAATAGGGACACCTGGGTGGCTCAGTGGGTTAAAGCCTCTGCCTTCAGCGTGGGTCATGATCTCAGGGTCCTGGGATTGAGCCCCGCGTCGGGCTCTCTGCTTGGTGGGGAGCCTGCGTCCCCCTCTCCTTCTCTGCCTGCTTCTCTGCCTACTTGTGATCTCTCTCTCTCTCTCTCTGTCAAATAAATAAATAAAATCTTTTAAAAAAAAATTGAAAACACCCTACAACCCAGCAATCCCACTACTGGGTATTTATCCTAAAGATACAAATGTAGTGATGCGAAGGGGCACATGCACCCGAATGTTTATAGCAACAATGTCCACAATAGCCAAACTATGGAAAGAACCTAGATGTCCATCAAGAGATGGATAGATAAAGAAGATGTGGGGTATATATACAATGGAATACTATGTAGCCATCAAAAAACCCAAAATCTTTCCACTTGCAATAACATGGATGAAATTAGAGGGTATTATGTTGAGCCAAATAAGTCAATCAGAGAAAAACAATTATCATATGATCTCTCTGATATGGGGAATTTGGGAGGCAGGGCACGGGGGTTGTGGGGGGAAGGGAGGGAAAAAATGAAACAAGATGGGACCAGGGAGGGAGACAAACCATAAAATACTCTTAATCTCAGGAAACAAACGGAGGGCTGCTGGGGGGTTGCTAGGAGTGATAGGGTGTCTGGATTATAGATATTGGGGAGGGTATGTGCTATTGTGAGTGCTGCAAATTGTGTAAGACTGATGAGTCACAGACCTGTACCCCTGAAACAAATAATACATTATATATTAATAAAAAATAAAAATTAAATTTAAAATTTAAATTTAAAAAAAAACCACATTGAGATACCACCTTACACCAGTTAGAATGACAAAAACTGACAAGGCAAGAAACAACAAATGTTAGAGGGGTTGTGGAGAAAGGGGAACCCTCTTACACTGTTGGTAGGAGTGCAAGTTGGTACAGCCACTTTGGAAAACACTGTGGAGGTTTCTCAAAAAGTTAGAAATAGAGCTACCCAATGACCCAGCAATTGCACTAGTGGGTATTTACCCCAAAGATACAGATGTAGTGAAAAGAAGGGCCAAATGCACCCCAATGTGCATAGCAGCTATGTCCACAATAGCAAAACTATGGAAATAGCCGAGATGCCCTTCAACCAACAAACGGATAAAGAAGATGTGGTCCATATACACAATGGAATATTACTCAGCCATCAGAAAGGATGAATACCCAACTTTTGTAGCAATAAGGATGGAACTGGAGGAGATTATGCTAAGTGAAATAAGTCAAGCACAGAAAGCCAATTATCATATGGTTTCACTTATTTGTGGAACATAAGGAATAGCATGGAGGGCATCAAGAGAAGGGAAAAATGAAGGGGAAGAGATCAGAGGGGGAGACAAACCATGAGAGACTATGGGCTCCAAGAAACAAACTGAGGGTTTTAGAGGGGAGGGGGTTGCAGGGATGGGTTAGCCCGGTGATGGGTATTAAGGAGGGCATCTATTGTATGGAGTACTACGTAATATATGCAAATAATGAATTTTGGAACACTACATCAAAAGTTAATGATGTACTGTATGGTGACTAACATAACATAATAAAAATTTTTTTTAAAAGGTGGACTGCCACATGCAGTGCCTCATTTGAATGTGTTTAGAGTCTTGGAAGTTTAACTAGCCCACGTTCTCCTACAAATGGACCTTGAGAGCTTGTTTGCAGGTTCTAGAAAGGGCATGCAGCTACTCATATACCCTTCACTGAAGAATGTCCTCCTCTATAAGGGAAGGTCTTCTTCTTCAACAGAGCAAGCATGCAGCTTCGGGAGAGACACAGATGGAACAGTGAGAGAGGATGAGGACACCCTCCTAGCCAGCTAGAACAGCCAAATCAACACTGGCAATCATCAGGGTGACAGAAGTTGCAGCCAGATTGCCCTCACATCCAAAAAATAATAAAATACTTATGAATACACATAACAAAAGAAGTGTAAGCGCGAAGAGATCCACCAAAATGCAGCAGAGAGAATTAAAGGCCTAAGTGAATGTAAAGATATTCTGTGTTCATGATTTGGGAGACTTAATATTGTTAAGATGACAATACTACCCAAATTGGTCTACAGTTTCAACATAATCCCTCATCAAAATCTATACAGTAAAAAATTAACTTTATCCATAAAGAGGTCCTCTAGTCTGGTTTTTGCCCCCAGCTAGTGGGAGATGATCTCTCGGTCCTTGAAATGCCCTTCCTGATAGGAATGTATCTGTTTCCTGGGGCTTTAACCATTGGAGAGCCTAACATTGTGATTTAGGATAGGAGCTTTGGGATACACCATTTAGTTGCAACCTCCAGAATAAATGAAGACTAAAGGTATAGCCTAATCTCCAGGAAGAGTGAAGACAAAAGTTTAGCCATCTGAGCAGTAGGTGATAAGAGCCCCAGCAAAATCTCTGGACACCAAAGGCTCAGGTGAACTTCCCAGGTTAGGAATTTTGAGGTTTCACATATCATAGCTGGCAGGAGATAATTCTATCCAGAACTCCACAAGGAAAAGATAACCAGAAGCCTCACGTTTGGATCCCTCCCAAACTTCACCTTACGCATATCTTCCTTTAATTGTTTCTAATTTGCATTGTCCTACAATATAAGTGTAATCAATAAGTATAGTACTTTCGTGTATTCTGTGAGTTGTTCTAGTGAATTATCAAACCCAAGCATGATTGTAGGAACCCTCAAATATGTAACCAGCTGATTTAATGTTCTTGAGGCTATTTACATGTATTTTATATGTATACTGGAATTATTATATTTTGGTGTGGTAATGAACAAGTACCTCCATGTTCAGTGATTCACACTGGTGAACTGAAGTTGACCATAGCGAGAGTATTTATACCACAGAAATAAGCAAATCCTAAAAATCTGGGCTTAATTTATTGTTTTCTTGATAGTAAAACTAATAATAATACAGATTGAACATAAAAGTTTATTGTGTCTATGGCCATTACATTGTGAATAGCACAAGAAGTTTAGGAAATACCCTGCCAGTATTTGAAAATTACCCAATTAAGCAAAGAAATCACTGACATCATTGACAAAAGAGTAAATTTCCAGCACCTGTCCTCACTGTCTGATTTTCACATCAGTCATCATTGTAAAAGAAAATATCAATCAACATTCATATCACAACTACACTCATTCATCAAATGCAACCACAGCTTGGCTATGGATACAAGAATTTGGAAGAAAATCAATGGCAGCATTCTTCAAGAATCAATTATATGGAATTTATAATAAAGAGTATTGTATATTTTGTTATCAAATATAAATTCGGTTCTATATATCTTTATGCCAATAAAATGTATAATAAACTTGTGTACATATGTATATGTACTTTTTCTGGAGATCCAGTTGTTACTCATTTACCAGCACACAACTGGTTTCAGGGTTATTTTCCTCAAGGAAACAGGTCTACCATTTGATAAACCCTGTACAGTTAGTCTAATTGTACAACTGGCTTTAATAATTTCTAGACATAGAAGTTATGTTGACAAGTAAAAGCTTCCCTCTTTAAGCCTCCAGGGTCTCCATCTTTTCCTAAAAAATTGTATGGACCAGTTTGGCAGTGACTCCAGCGCACCACATATAAACGGACTACAGAGTTTATCTGCGCTTTTTGAGGATGTGCACATGGTATTTGTACTTCAGTGACAAGAACTGTTCAGTCTCTAAGCTGCTGAGATACTCCAAAAGACCACATAGGCATTGCCAAACCCAAGATAAGTGAGTCATAAAAACCTCCTAAGGCATTTCTGAAATCTCTCTTTTTTTTATTAACATATAATGTATTATTTGCCCCAAGGGTACAGGTCTGTGGTTCATCAGTTTTACACAAGTCACAGCACTCACCATAGCACATACCCTCCCCAACTCTGAAATCTCTTAGCTCAGTACTTACTAGACCACTATTCCCCCAACTCAAAACTTTCGGCTCTACATCCTAATTCTAATGCTGATCTTGGGCCTTGAACAGGAATTTATCCTAATTTCCATGGCAGTTGACTCAATTCTCCACAGGATATCTGGGCATGGCTTTCCCCTTCGAGAATTAACACCTCACTGCTTCTCCACAATTCTAGACTCTGACTTGAATGTAGCAAAATGGAGCTCCTATTTTCACGTCAGATGTATTTGCAAACCTTCCCTGGGGTTTCTCTCTTTTCTCCCAGCCACAATTTCTTTGATCATTTTTAAAAGGATTCAGAAAACTGCCTCTTACTCTGTTCTTATGTAACTCCCTGCCATCCCAACCTAGAATGCTATCATTTGTCTATTTTGGTTTTCAAAGCAAAGTTAAGCATTTTGTTAAGTATGAAAAATCAGTGCACTCTGAAATCATCTGTTCTTTGCTTTCTCTCCTAGTTAAATAAAGAGGAAACATATTTCCTTTTCCTGCAGTATATAAACTATTTCTTATTTCCTATACTCCTATGTAACTTTTTATCCCACTCCTTGACTATACCTAACTCTTGCACTTCTTTGAAACATGTGACACTACTTTATGTAGTACATTTCTCCCAAGGATTTCAAATTATATTTTCATTAATGTAATATTTACTTTTATTGTCCCTTCAGCAGAGAACAGTATATCTCGCTCCCATAGGAGATGGATACCCATTAAAAGAGAAAAAACAACCATAAATGAAAAACAAATACATTTTTGTTTTGTGGAAGATTACTAAGCTTTCAAGGAACAGAGATTATTAGTAATTCTGGGATTAAAGTCAAAAAAAACACAATGGGAATAGGAATAGGGAAGAAGAAAAAATAAAATCCCTAGAAAAGAGAAAAAGCTTGCATTTCTTGTTTTTTTTTTTTTCACCCAATAAGCCAACAAAGGACTGTTAATACATTCACTTGACGACCTTTAAAAGCATCCGTCTTCATGTATGGCATTCGAAGCACATAATGAGATTAGTATTTAGAGACTATTATGAGAATAGGTCAAGCTAGTCACAAGCATATTTTCATTTTGGCTCACTGTATTTTCCACCACAGCATTTTGCAAGCTGATGTATACTGTTTTCAAGGAAATGTAGCAGTGAGAGTACTCCCATGACCTTTTATCTCATTCCCCCCAACCCCATCTGGAGGTAACCATCAATAAGTGTGGTCCATATTAAAGTTAGGCATGTGAGTAAATAGAAGGTCTTTTGGAATGGCTGAGAGAAAGGAAACTGAAACCCCCCACAATTTCCAGTGTTCAGAAGATCTTTAAGATAGTCTCCCAGTACATGAAGGTCAGGGTATGCCTCAAAATCAACCTATTTCTCCAGGGTCATTTAAATGCCACTTCAGTCAGAAAGCTGACACTAATGATGGCTGCTGAAGTGATCTCTCCTTCCTTTGAACACATCTATAGCACTTATCTGGCATTTTAATCATAGGCCTTGAAGGCCTAAACTGTTTGGGTGAGGGGAAAGGTCCCAAGCCAAGTGATTCTACTCAGTCACCCAGGACTAGTCCACAGGAAACCTTTGGAACTGTGCTGCCCCAGCACAAAATAATGGTTTGGGACCTCTCCCATTCATCCAAACAGTTGGGATACCTGGGTGAATTCCTAGGAATCCATAAATTTTTAAAAGCTGCTCAAGCAAGACCTAGGAGTGAAAAGTGTTACAGCAGGGGCTACCATTTCTTCTCACGTACTCACCTCTATTTTATATTTGTAACTGTGTCATGAATTACTTTGATAAGCATTAAAGAACAAAAATCTCTCCAGAGTGTGCTAATATACAGGCACATTTGGAAACTATTTGATGGCTGTGGTTGTTTCTCCCAATCCTGGGATATTGCTAACTCCTCCCCAAACTTCCCCAGGGAAGAGTTGGTCTGTTTTTATTTTGTTTTTATTTTAATGAGAAACATGTTTGTACTGTTGCAGAATATACAGAATTGTCCCTTAGGTTTCCCAATTCACTGAGCTGAATCCATGTACCTCTGGCAGTTCTACATGTGTCCTACAACTCCTCTGAGAAGGGGAAGTGGAGAAGGGGGGATATGTGCTACACTGATGTTTACCACAAACAGCTGTACGGTCACGAGTCTTCATCTACACTGAAGTTTTACTAAAAGTAGAAATAGTGTCTTTTACCTCTGTATCCCCAGCCTAAATAAGGGATGCCATGTAATTTTTAATCCTCAATTACTTGATGAATTAATAAATAATGTAAGATATAAAATAGCAGTGATTGCTCATTGCATCTCCTGGCACACTCCACAGTACCTAACCTAATAAATTTGTTGCCTGTTTAATAACTATAAAATTCAGGTAAAGGATAATCATTATTTTATGTGTTTAAAAAAAAAAAAGAGGTGCTGTGGGAATGAGAGGACCTAATCAGATCGGAGATTTTTAAATTTTTTTTAAATTACAGACTCCTTCAGAATCTGATGAATCCTATGAGCCCCTCCTCTTCACAGCCTCCATACCCTCCAACGTATACACATATTTTGAGGGGTTTGTAAATTAAGCACCCTCAAAGCCATCAAGGACTCCAGGTTAAGAACCACTAGAGCTCATCTCAAAGAACTTCTAGCTCTAAAAAGATAAACAATCCTGAAGAAGGGCCATGGCCACCACTATCAAGGCTTAAGGGAAATCCAGAGACTCAAGCAAAAGAAATGTGAAAGCCAGTTCTAAAACAAAGACTGCCCTGACAAAGTTTGGGACTCTCGACAAAGTGTGGGACTCTCTGGAGGTAAGTGTCTCTTTGCAGAGGTTATTTATGTCCCCAAGCCTAGATCAGCTGTTTGTGCAAGGCTGGTAGAGGGGAAGCATGTTTGCCTCAGGACTTCAGTGCAGGCAAATTATCTCTGGAAAATACTGCTAGGGAAAGTGCTGACCAAACAACATCTATATTTACACAGTTAGATATTCATTAAAGCAGAAAATGCCCACTAAATTTAGAGAGCTGCTAAGTGCCAGATTCAAGAACAGACCAGTGTAGAAAAGTTGGCTCAAATTTATTCTGAGAGTGTGCCAAGGATAAGCTGGGTTCCCTGGCAATAACTTTCCCCAGGTGATCCTGACTATAAGAATGTCACATGGACCTCACAGAAAGCAAGTTTTGTTTTTTCCTAAGGGAACATAACAAGAAGGTCAGATGGTGGGATTTGATCCAGTACAGTAGGGATTATGTCTAAACAGAGAGTTCACTCTTGATATTCCAATGCACCCCAATGAGAATATTGCAGTCTGTATTACTTTGACATAAAAATATGACCAAATGGCATTCACAAGCCCCGCTATGAAATAGAAAATAGTTATCTGTGTCCAGACTGCAGATGAACTTAGACTGAAGAGTATACCAAGAAAAGGGGGATAGATTCATCCCCATTCTCATATAAGAGATAACCAGGCCCAGGGAGGTCGGTAACTTTCCCAAGATCATAAAACTAAGTGAGAAGTTCCTAATTCCAAATCCATGAAATTCTTGCTAGTCATATTTTGATTGACAGTCCAGGAGCAGCAGCATTTGGGAGCTTGTTGGAAATGCAGAATTTCAAGTCCCCAAGCCAGACTGGCTGAAGCTTAACTGGCATCCTAATAAGAGCCACAGAGGTGAGTATACACATATATAATTTTTATATTTAAGAAGCATTATACCAGACAATGTGGTCTCCTCAATGTGGTCATGTTCTTATTGTTATGGTAACAGTTTGGGAAGCAGGATCAAGGAAAGAATATTACTTGAGAGATGAGAGGAGAATTGATAAAATTGAATGATTTGGAAAGATCTACCTTTGGAAGGGTGAAGGAAGATAGGAGACATAGGGAAGCATGGGAGCCTTGGGCCCTGAGGGTACCACTATCTCTGAAGCAAATAAAAGAAGATTCTGTCTGGAGCTGGGAGAGGAAGGCAAAAATGGAAGAAAGGGACCAGAGATAAATTTCCCCTTCTTCTCAGTTTCCTCTATAGGTCTTAACGATTAGAACTACAAATGCATTTCAACATTAGCCTTTAGAAAATCTAATAAGAAGTGAATGCCTACTTATTCATCATCCAAGTCAGGCACAAATGACCAGCTTTCCTCTGAGACTTGTAACTTGTAATTATTCAGAATTATGACCCTATGACATGCAATATCTACAAAGACTAATTCATTTGTCCATTGTGTTTCATATAATTTCAGTTATAAGTAAGTTTTGCCTCATTCTAATTCTAGAAAAAAAATGATAATTCATGTGTGATGGTTTCTTTTATTTTTAGTTAATTAAAATCTCCATTCCTGAAATCAGGAAAAGAAAAAAAAAAACCAGAATTATTTTCAAGGCCCCAGGTATCTTAAAGTCACACATGTGATACCTCAATGCTCCAGTTATCTCTGTTCATTGCTGGTGCCTGAACTGAGAAAAGTGCTTGACTTTAAGTAGGTACTAAGTAAATATTTGCTTCAAATCCCTTGCAAACTCTCTTCCTTCCAGCTTCTCCTGAACTGGAAACACAGAGACCTGTTACTTAAAGAAGATTTGCTTGTTAGCAATTCTTTCCTTATACTCTGCCAAATTTTGCCTTCCTGCAATTTGTACCCAACCACTCGAGTTCAGAACAGAACAAATCTTCTTCCTCTTCTATATGGCCAACCTTTAGCTATAAGCAATTACAGTGCCTTTCTAATCCACATATGTATTACTACTAGATTACACTCAACTTTGTACATAATGCAGGATTAATTCATCAAAGATATCAAGTTCATGGTCACAAGCCTTCTATGCCTGCTTCATGACTATATCAAAAATGGATGGGATACATATTTAAATCCCAATTCAGGAGTTTTGAGGGCTTTGGGTTTCACGATGAATCGTTTCTAGTGGTTCTGTACACAAAACAATGAGGACAGAGGACAAGCATGAATCATCAATGGAAAAGTATTTTAAGATACTTTTCTTAAAAGGCTACCTGGCTCATTTATCTCTCAGTTTTCCTTCTCCTACTTCTTCAGGCACAGTTACAAAGAACCTCACTGATTCCAATTCCCTGAGTTCAATTTTCAAGGAGGCATATTATGATTGATTTCACCATGGGCTAACAGAGAAGGAAAATCCACTGGGTCTTCCCATTGTGTCAACTTGGTCTCTCTGTGAAGCTCCATTTATTCCAATAGACAGGTACTTGACCTTCGCGGGTCCTTAGAACACTTAGCATTCTGCCTAACACCTTCAGCAAAGGCATTTCTCCTGAGGACCTCAGCACTGTGAGAGAAAGCAGATTCACAAGTGTGCTCCAGGGGGATTTCAAAACAAACCTGCAGAAAAGGAGGGGAAGATGAAAGAGGGGAAAGAAGTAAGGCAGGAAGGGGGGAAGTGGTGAAAACATGCAGAAATAAAGAGATAATGTGATGACGGAGGAAGGACCAAAAAGGGAGCCTCTTAGAGGCTAAGAAAGAGGTAAAGGAAATAGGGAGATCAGAAGCTACACTCTAAGGAAAGATGGCAAGTGAGGTGTCTGGAGAGAGATTGGGGAGAGAAAAGGTAAATGGAGAAGTCTCTACCATATTTCAATACTCTACATGTAATAAACACTGTCAGTATATGAAAAACCAGAAGAGCAAAGTTAGTAGTTACGGACAGCACCAACTCTTGGAAGATCAGATATCAAGACCCACATCAACCATCTATCTATTCTTTCGTATTACAGGTGAATAATCTGAGACCTAGAGAATAGGAGTTTCTTAATTCAGCTAGGAGCTGATTAGTACCAGAGTTGAGATAATAAATGCTTTATCTAAAAAGTTGTTTATAAAAAGAATTTATAGTCTTTTCTAGCCTTTGTGAAAGTAACAAAAGCAATGTGCCAAGCTTGCATTAAAATTATTTTAGGAAATAAACTGTGGCCACATGTAATGACTAACTCATTGCTGTGTGGAAGCAGATGCTTTCTATAACAGTTGTGATATAGGATGGAGATAAAAAGAACTAACACCACTATCCCCTTTTACTATGTTCCTAAGCCAGCAGAATGATCACATCAAATAAGGACCCAAATCAGAGGTGGAAATAGTCCTATAATAAGCAACAATTTCCCCTTCCCTGATCTTAAGTTAGCCAGCTAACCATTAGGCCTTCTAAATATGATGCCTCAGCAGGAATCAGTTAATGACACTTTTTTTTCCACCTCAAGATAAGCAGCTCTGCACTATGCTAGGAAATCTCAGTCAGCTCTGTTCAGGGAAATTGAGGTCGGATGAAATATAAGCCTCCCTCGGCACATTAAAAAAATAAAGCATTTTTTAGCTAAGTTTAATCACAAGGTTTAATATCAGCATTTTCACACATAGGTATAGCTCCTAACCACTGCTCTGAATAAACATTTCTTTTAATCTAATCTGAAATCTTCAAATGCAGAATTAAATTCCACCCAAGCTAATCAGGCACAGAAAGGCTGTTGAGACAAGAGAGGAGATAAATATCTTTCTCTTAAGCCATAATCACTTGCAGAATTTCTCACCCAAGAGATGGGGGTTGATTTTTATTGACAGGTTTGATATAGTGATAAGCAGTGTTTCATGGATTACTTTTATAGAAGTTCTTTGTTTCAGTTTAGTGAGTGGAAAAATAAGCACTATAACATTCTGGGTCAGAGTGCTTAGGCAGGTGAGCTATTTCTCAGAATCACAGAAAACTCCTGCCTTACAGGAAGCCATTTTATGTGCAAGTGCATAAGTATATGCATGTTTCCTTATCCACGAGAAAATTTTTAAAAAGGCTAGAGCAGGGGTGAACAAACTTTCCAGTAAAGGGCAAAATGTAACTATTTTAGCCTATGTGGGCTATACACTTGTTAGTTTAACTATTCAACTCTTCCACTATAGCTTGAAAGCAGCCATAGTGTATTAAAAAAATGGGCATGGCTATATTCCAATAAATCTTTATTTTTTTTTAAATTTTATTTATTTATTTGACAGACAGAGATCACAAGTAAGCAGGGAGGCAGGCAGAGAGAGAGAGAGAGAGAGAGAGAGGAGGAAGCAGGCTCCCCGCTGAGCAGAGAGCCCGATGCGGGGCTCAATCCCAGGACCCTGAGATTATGACCTGAGCTGAAGGCAGAGGCTTTAACCCACTGAGCCACCCAGGCACCCCCAATAAATCTTCATTTACAAAAACAAGAGACAGCTGAATTTCATTCGTGGCCTGAGCAATAGTTTGCCAACTCTGGGCTAAAAGGTTAACAACTTCTTAAACTAGATCTTTAGAAATTCAGTGAGTAAAAGACACAAAATCTCATGTTTAGAAGGATTCTTATGCAAGAATCAGATAAATTGTGCATTTAGTTACCCAAATACGAGTCTACATGCTATCAGTTCAAAAAGAGAAGGAAGGAGAAAAAAAATTAACAATTAAAAGTGTAGAACATTAACCTACCATTGAACTTCACTGAACGTAGGCCTGCTGTGGGAGTAAGACCTAAGGTAAGAAGGCAGAAATCTCATGTTTCTTTATCACTCACCTTTCCTAATCCTGGCCCCTCGGGAGTTCCTCAGGAACTCTAGAACTTTCAAGAACTCTCATCACATGTGCACCTTGCCATACAGAGTGATGTCCTAGTTGTACTGTTTGAGGATACTATATCACTTTCTTACGATGGCACCCATAAATAGTCAATGCAGTGCCCAACTAAAGAAACAGTAATCAATGCCACGGCTAGAAGATAGAGGAGGGGCATTTAACCTACTGACAGAATTTGCACTCTCCATAATAATACCTGCATGATGGATTTTCAAGGGTAGTTGTAACTGCTGACCTTAAAAACATACCTCAGCATAAGATAGAATGCCAGTACACCTAGTCCAGCCCTATTCAATGCTTGAAACCATCTTCTCCATCCCCACACAGTTCACTGAGCTATTCAATGATGAAATAACTACCATAATAGGAAACTCATGACTTCCGGAAGTGATTCATCCCTTCTTTGAACCACTCTATTAGTAATTTCATCTTCAGATGGAGCTAAAATATCATTCTTCCCAAAGCTTTGTGTGTACTATGGATAATCCCAAAACAGAAAGTAACCACCCGCCGCCTCCTACCACCAAAATCCAGGGCCATATACTATCATTTTCAAAATTCACTAATGTTGAAATTTGGTGTAAGGAATTTTGGAAGTTTCCCACATATGGGGTTCCTCCCTTGCCTGTGAATTTTCAATCCTACCTGCCAAAGAGTAAAGCAGAGTGGTGGTGAATAGAGAGCAATAAAGTTTTGCTTGCTTCCGCTGATGCTGTGTCTGGACCATTTATTTATTTGCTCTCTGAGAAACTCATCACTTCAATAGGCTCATATTTGTAACAGTGGATTTCATTTGGATGTCTTCGATATTTAACATTTAGCCTCTGGAGATTTGGTTTGCTGATTTATAAGTTTAAAAACAAAAGGCTGCTGGAGTGCCTGGGTGGCTCAGTCGGTTAACTGACTGCCTTCTGCTCAGGTCATGATCCCAGGATCCTGGGATCAAGCCCCACATTGTGCTCTCTGCTTAGCGGAGAGCCACTTCTCCCTCACCCTCTTCCTCCCTCTCTCTCTCTCTGCCTCCTTCTCCCTCTGCCTCCCTTTCCCTCTGCTTCCCTCTCTCTCTGTCTGCCATTCTGCCTCTGCTTGTTGCTTGTGCTCTCTGTCAAATAAATAAATAAAATCTAAAAAGAAAAAAAAAAAGACTGCAGTGCATCCCATTGCTGAACAAGTATCTGTAGAATTGCTCTTATAATTACCTCAACTTTATTTTTAATAAGAAAAGGAAGTAACAGGGATACCTAAGTCCTCTATGCCGTATTAAAAGATGCAGTGGACTAGAATTGGACAACTCCAGGCATAAATGACCTTTCATGTAAGCATGGTAACTACCCATTTCTATTATCTGTTATCAGTGCTTGAAAATTTTCCTCTACTTTCAGAAGGTAGTTTCTGAAACTCTGCTAATGGGAAATAATGCCTTTTGTTCCCTAATTCAAGGACTAGCATAATTTAAATGCAAGTATTCATGATGTAAGTTCAGATAAATATCAAAATAGCTGATATAATTCCTGAGACTAGCCTATGGGCCGTAAAGGTGAGTAAAGGTAAGCATAATACTGAAGCACTAAACTGGAGTAGAGGGCAGTATGAAGAAAACAGAACTGGAAGAATCTGAATGCTTAAAATAAACTTAGACTCATTTACACATTTGCCTGAGACAAAGCAATGAGAAATGGAAAAGGACGAAAAGGATTGATCCAAGAAGACATCTGGTATTCGTTGGATGGTCTAAAAGGGTAGTCTAGTTTCTAAAACAGAAATGACAGTATACGGATCCACTTTATAACCCACTTATAGATCAGTTTCAACACAAACCACTTTTGCACCTTTAAATCAAACTGTCTACACCTTGATGGACCAACGATTCATGTGGCCCATGGCCATGCTGAGGGCAGTGAGAATGATCAGGGATTCTGCCTGCTCTTCATACCCTACCCTACCCCATCCCCTCAAACAAAACCTTGGAAACCCAACTCCAAAAGCACTGTTGAATAATAAAACTGCTACTGATGGATTCACGGATAGACAGAAGGAATATTTGTAGAATTCTCTCCAAAGCCCTAGTCTCTCTCCTGGACAATTGCCCCAGTGTCTCCAACTTAATTTTCCCCCAGAGATACTTAAAACCCTGTTTGCTTGCAATCCCCATCCAAAACAATAAAAGCTAGTTGTATTGCATAAGCTAAGAAAAACCTGATCCTTAACCAAACCTTGGTCTTCTGAATATTCCAAGCAAGCCCTTAAGACCCTGCTAGGTTATACCTATAATCACAGTTGATCCTCACCAATCCTGGAGAGAGGCATTAAGGTCAGAGTTTCATCCTCATTTTACTACCAAGGAAACTGGAGCTTAGGTTAGACTTCTTCAAAGCCTCAGATCCAATTGTACAGTTTGGATATTGAATGTAATTCCTTCCTTTGACTTTGAAGAATCAGGTAGTTCACTGGATGCTAGTGACACAATCTAGTTAAGCACTTTGACAAGTTCTATGGCAAAAGTAAACATGGAATCGCATGGTTCCCAACCTTATCTAAAGAGTCGAAAAATGTTTCTCAAAGGAAGAGGTAACTCCTGAGCCAGGATGTGATAGAAGGTACAGAGGTATCGAGGTGAAGAAGTGGGGCAAGGATATCCTAGAGAGAATGGGCAGCATGTGAACACATGATGGCAGACTCCGGGCCTGAATTTAAATGTTTCTGTTCTCCTTCACAAGCCATCACATAAAATGATCCTAATCCCTGTGACACTCATCCCACCAAGCACCCACTAGGAAGCTCTCCACACATCAGTGGAATTTCTCATGACATCCATTCATTTCTTCTTTCATTCATTTAACACTTAATGAACTACCACTCTAACATAAATAATAAAATAGATAACATGTAGTGAGCACCTACTATGTGCCAGTCATTTTATATACATTATCTCATTTGATCTTGCTACATATCTGCAAGGTAGGGACTAGTTCCATATTTTTAATCTCCATTTTACAATGAATAAATAAGGCTCATTGCCATTAAGTTAGTTGCTGATGGCCACACAGCTATGAATTAACCAAAACAGAATTCAACCTTTCAGTCTATCTGTCCCCCAAATCTGGGCTGTTTCCAAGAGTTCACACTGCCTCATTCATCTACTCAAAAAAGTATTTACTCATTGCCTACTATGTGCTCTCTGCTACAGAAAACAGGTCCATAGACTCAGAATTTTTAAATGGGGGAAATTTCTAAGAACTGCACTGTAGAAAGCAAAGACAAAGTTGTTCACCTGCCAGTAGCTGGGCAACCACCACATCCCTGTTTCAGAACACATCAAAATTACTACTTTCTTTAATACATGAGTGCAACTTAAATAAGACCCTCTCTGAAAATTACCTTGTCGTCAGCAGGGAAGGAACAGCATTGTGAACCCAGGTAGATGAAAGACCTATGACACTCAGCAGAGAAGGAGAGATGGACCTTTCAGTTTTATGTAGACAAACTTCAAAAAGACCATTTGAAAAGAACACAGATAACATTCATTCAAAGGGGTGACAGAGTTTGTCCTGGAAAACATTAGACACCTATCACCTTGTTGAGACCTCAACTTTCTTTCTGTAACTCCTGACAGGAAGCACGCTTTTGTAATGGAAGGCTGGCTCTTTCCTTATTTCTCTGGAGGCGGGCATCTATGCTGAGAAAGGCACTACCCTAGGGCTCATAGACAGAGGGAGAAAGTCCTTCCATGTGACCTTTCCATGCTAGACACTGCCTTAGGAGCTTTTGAAGCAAAAGGGAAGAGCAGAAGAGACCACTCCTTCCCTCCTAGTAGCAATAAGTTACACAAAGGCCATGTTCCTGGTGAAGAAATAGCAGTCATGCAAACTGTGACTTCCAAGATTTAGTGGTGGTGAGAGTAGTTTTCTCTTCAGAACAATCCAATGTCAGGACTAGGGGGATAGCTTCCAACCTGGTCTCCAGACTTCACAAAAAATCTGTGTTCTCTAACATTGATTTAACAAACTCTTTCAAGCTTACCCATCAGCTCTGTCCCTTGCAGATAAGAACTCTGATACAGTGGACATTTACAGGTTTAGTCTGCTCAGCATCCTTTAGCCTTTTCTTTTAATAATGGCACAACAAAATCAGTTTGTCCATCACAGAGGCTCTCCCTATCCTTCCCCACCACAAATATCTTTATATTGAACACCAGGCTAATCAATGTTTCCTGTTCCCCTGAACATAGTAACTAGTACAGGTAAGGCACATGACCCAAGCTGGGACTAACAGTTTGACCTGGGGTTTTGCTTTTTATCTGCAGCTAAGGAGGAAAACTTGTACACCAGAGAATAAGAGTAACTCTGCTTGTGAAATGTGAAATAGCAAAGTGCCATTGCCTTCTCACCAGCATAAAGTAATCTGGCTCAGTACATCTGACACAAGGGCTACTGCAGAATGGAAGAAAAAAAAAATAGTCATAGATAGTTTAAGCTAGCCTGTCCCTCTCATCTAACAAATGAAGAACTTTAGGCCCAGAGAGGGGAAGGGACCTGGAGAAGGCTGCACAGCTTGTAGAAACCAGAATGTAAATTCTCTCTACCTTTTAGTGACATTTGTACAACCTCTCTCTATCCCCAACCATACTGTAACCTCACAGCACTAACTATGTTATAAGTATTTACCAGAGGAGGCTAGACAAGGACAGGTTTTTTTCTCCATGGCATCTTCAGTGTATGGAACAGTATCCACTGTAGAGCAGATGCCAAATACTTAGTCTTAAATACATTAACAAATGAGTTTTTCCTAGTTCCCAATTAGCTAAGTGAAAACATGAGTGATTAAAGCTAATGACTATAAAATGCATGTATCTCTACATGCAAATACATGCTATCACTAAAACAGTCAGGGCCTTTTATGTTTTTCAAAGTTCATCCAGAAAGAAGGCTTAGACACAGTTTACCTGCATCTTTGGGTACCTAAAGAATACTCCAATATCTGAAGACCAAATTTTTACACCTCATTCTACTGGCTATGAAATTAATCAATAATCCCCTTGCTCTCAGTTGTGCCCACCCATTTACTTACCTGGTTTTGGTCTTACCACAGGGATAATTCATAGAACAATAAAAGGTCATTCAGTATCACAGATGTCTTCAACCCCATATCCTCACGTCTCTAACTCACCACTAGGCCAAATGCTTGGGTACGGTCATCATGATTTTGGAGGCAGTGGCACCTCATGGGAGGGGATGTTCTTTACCTTTCCCCCAACTCCATATGGTACTAGCCCATGGTAGTCAATTGAGGCTGCTTTCCAAGTGGGCTATTTATTATCTGTGAGATTATGACAGAATATTTATCAACACTCTGGTTATCATCCTCTGAACCTTTCATGCAGGAAGAAGAAATTTTCTCTGTACCCAGAATATTTTCAAATCAATAGTTCTCAGTTCTATGTCATACTATTTGACCCTCAGGGTCACTTCCTCAGAATCACTTGTATCATCGGCAAAGGATGATCTGAAGGGCAAGAGTTGGCTTCTGGAACATCCTACTGCAATCGTCCCATGAACTGCCTCTGCCCATTGATCTCCCCTCTAATCATCAGGAAGATTTATGTTCTGTTCCCTTATCACTCTGCTTATCTCCATACAATTCTCTATTTGTACCCTTTTCCAGAATGAAGCTATCCGAATTTTAAGTCCCTTCTGCACAAACAAGACAGAGAGGTATCTATTAGTAGTTGCTTTTGTTACAACAGACCTAGATTCTGGAATTGACCAATTCCACCTCGTCTCCAAACTAAAAATTATTCCTCTTTCTGGGCACTAAGCCCAAAAGAATAATATTTCTATGCTTAAGTCATGCATTGCATATTGTATTCTGCATTTGCACTGTCTGCATCTGGTAGCCCTACCCAGTACGTGGAGTATGGAAGTTGAATAGATTACAAGAAAGCATCGATTTCATTTTAAGCTAGAGCCCTAATTGCTACACAACACAGGGAAATTCAATTCAATTGAGTTCAATTCAAGGAATATCTACCTTGTGCCAAGGCATCACATTAGGCATCCTTCACAATTACCAAAGGCCAAAAACACAGTCTCTACTTTCATGGAGATTGTTATGGTCTAGATGTGTTGGTTGTCTTTTTTGGGGGGGTGGGGGTTGTTTTGTTTTGTTTTGTTTTAAGATTTTATTTACTTATTTGACACAGAGAGAAAGATCACAAGTAGGCAGAGAGGCAGGCGAGGGGGGGGGTGGGAAGCAGGCTCCCTGCTGAGCAGACAGCCCAACTCGGGGCTCGATCCCAGGACCCTCAGACCAGGGCCCGAGCCGAAGGCAGAGGCCTAATCCACCGAGCCATCCAGGTGCCCCTGGTCTAGATGTTTATACAAGTAACCACAAAGATGTAAGGCAGAATGTGGCAAGTTACAATGAAAATTAAATGAAGGTTTTGAGAGTTAGTGGAGGAAAACTGAAAAATGTGGAATATTACACAAAGCCAAAAACTCATCATTTTAGAGCCCACTGCTGACACTTTAAAAATGTAGTTATTAGTCCAAGTGGGCCAACCAAAGGAAGAAGAATGCCCATATGGGTCAAAAACTTATAAATGTCTTAAATAAAGTCACTGGATATTGAATTAGGTTGCAGCCTAGAAAAATTCGCTGTCTACCCCTTACTTCCTTTGTCATAGACTAATCGACCATACAAGTTTGGATATACTTCTAGGCTCTCTACTCTATTCCATTGATCTATGTGTCTATTTTAATGCCAATGCTATACTGTTTTGAATACTGCAGCTTTGTAGTATAGTTTTAAATCCAGGAGCATACTTCCAGAGTTTTTCTTCTCTCTTAAGATTGCTTTGACTACTGGTGTCTTTTATGGTTCCATACAAATTTTAGGTTTCTTTGTTCTAGTTCTGCAAAAAATGCCTTTGGTATTTTAATGGGAATTACACTGAATACGTAGATTGCTTTAAGTAGTAATAAATCCCACTTGATCATGGCATAGGATCTTTATAACATAATGTTCAATTCAGTTTGCGAATATTGTTGAGGATTTTTGCATCTATGTTCATCAAGGATATTGGCCTGTAATTTTCTCTTCTTTTCTTCTTGTTTCCTTTCCTTTTTCCTTCACTTCATTTTTTCTTTCCAATAATGAGAATCTGCATAAAAAGGACTTTTTTTTTACTAAAAAAAGTCCAAAAGAAGATTACATTGCTTTTTGATGAAAATAAGAAGAATTGGTGGTTTGAGTGTTTCTGTTTGTCTTCTGTTTAGTGACCTAAGTGCAAAGACCCAGAAATCCTGGCAATCTACTGGAAGGAAGATGGTCGCAGACAGACAAGGAGATCGGCCCCCCACCCCTCCAAGCACCAGCTCTGTTCAGCAACGAGGTTGATCTAATCACTAAACTGTTATATAGTAGATACTCAATGAAAGTTTTACGCAAATGAGTTACAGAAGGAAATAAAAAGAGCACAGTGATTAAAAACATGGGTTTCCCTCCACTTACAATATGCACACTTTTGTGTGTGAATATTACACTTCCAAAAAAAAGTTTTGGTTTGTTTTGTTTTTAATGAGCTCTCAAACTAGTTTGAGTGGGTTAAAATCCCTGCTTTGCCACTTTTTGGTCATGATTCTGAGCAAGTCACTTCATATTTCATCTCTCTAAGCTCCATCTCTAAAAAGGAGATATTATAATACCCAGTGTCATGGTATGGATCACTAAGACATAAGCAAAGTACTCAGCATACTGCAGAACACACAGGAAGAGCTAAACAAATGCAGCCATTGCAGTTAATATGAGTGAATGAGTATTAATCTCCATCTCAACTCTGGACACTCCTTCCACTTACTGAGTACATGCTCTGTGTCAGGAAGTATGTCAGATGTTCTAGGAAACTGTTGGCCAAATTCCTATTCATAGCTTCAAGCCCTCATATTTGCTGTACAAGCAATGATTTTTTTGCTCTTTTGGAATATTGTCTCTTTTACTAAAATAAAACAAACCCATCTCTGTACCTTTCCCAAAGGTAAATATTACATATTATAACAAGTGGAACAGATAAATCTTGCAAATTCATGTGCAAAGATTCTTTCTAGAACAGTTATTATCAAATCTCAGTTCCCACCTTTATCATTGCTAGGGGTTGAACTGTATTCCCCCAAAAGATACTAAGTTCTCAGTACCTGTGAATGGGAATTTATTTGGAAATAGAAATTTGTAGATGATCAAGTTTAAATGACATCAGGGTGGGGTCTTAATCCAATATGATGGATTCTATCTTTATAAAAAGGGGAAATTTGGACACAAAGACAGACGTTCAGGGGAAAGACAACGTGAAGATACATAGGAAGAAGGGGTCACATGACCAGAGTGATGTGTCTATAGTTCAAGGAACACTAAGGACTGCCGACAAATACCAGAAGCTTAGAAGAAGGAAGAAAGGACTGTCCTCTGCAGCCATCAAAGAAAGCATGACCCTGCAGACATTTGGGACTTCCAGCCTTCATAATCGTGAAGCAAGTTTCTGTGGTTTTAAGCCATCCAGCTTTGGGTACATACATTAGAGCAGCCCTAGCAAACTAATACAATCACCATTACAAAACCCTTTTTGGGGCTGGTGATTTGCAGAGAATTAAAAGCTCCCATAGAGGGGCCCCTGGGTGGCTCAGTGGGTTAAAGCCTCTGCCTTCTGCTCAGGTCATGATCTCAGGGTCCTGGGATCGAGCCCCACATCGAGCTCTCTGCTCAGCGGGGAGCCTGCTTTCCTTCCTCTCTCTGCCTGCCTCTCTGCCTACTTGTGATCTCTCTGTGTCAAATAAATAAATAAAATCTTAAAAAAAAAAAAAAGAAAGAAAGAAAGAAAGAAAAGCTCCTATAGAATATGGCCAACATGTAGGGCTCATGCAAGTGGCATGCTCAAAAGTGAGGCTAAATGACAAACTTCTTGTTTTCAAAATCAAAAGTGGGCATATAAAACCATTAACTGCTCGCTGGAAAGAGGTGAAATATCTGACCTCAGCACTGAGAAAGCCCTGATGACAGAATTACTTAACATAGCTTCACTTAGAGAGTCTTCCTGAAGGGGCTTTAAGATAAAGAGGACTAAAATGAAGGAGAATACAGATTTTCAAGAGGAATGGGACAAATGCTGAGGTTTCAGATGTGGGATAAGTGAGAACAGACTCCAGCAGAGGTTAGCAAACTGTGGCCTCCAGACAAAATCTGCCCACTACCCATTTTTGTAAATAAAGTTGTATTAGAACACAGCTATGCTCACTTACTACATATTATCTATGGCTGTTTTCATGCTGCAACAGCAGAACTGAGTTGTTGCAACATATGGCCTGCAAGGCCTAATATATTTACTAAATAGCTCTTTAAAGAAAAAGTTTGTTGAACTCTAAAGTAGAGTGTTCTATATTAGAGGTTCTTAAACTTCAGCAGGTATCAGAGTCACCTGAAGGCCTTGTTAAAAGTTGGATTCCTGAGTTCCCTAGATTTTCTGACTTAAAATATCTGGGATAGGGTCTGATCAGTTGCATTTCTAGCAAGTTCCAATGACCACACTCTTTAAGTTTATTCTGAACAGATGCACCTAGTAAGAGTGATTTAAGGAGAGCGGAGAGGAAGAACAGTTGGTTAAAAAACTGTGTTTGAGTTTGAAAAAGAACACAGTTGGGCGCCTGGGTGGCTCAGTGGGTTAAAGCCTCTGCCTTCGGCTCAGGTCATGATCCCGAGGCCCTAGGATCGAGCCCCGCATCGGGCTCTCTGCTCGTCGGGGAGCCTGCTTCCTCCTCTCTCTCTGCCTGCTTCTCTGCCTACTTGCAATCTCTGTCTGTCAAATAAATAAATAAATCTTAAAAAAAAAAAAAAAGAACACAGTTGGGCAACTTACACTACCTGATTTCAAATCTACTATACAGTGTGTGCTACTATCATAATGATAGACTACCAGATTAATGGAACAGAATAGTCTAGAATTAAGCCATCACATATACATATTCAACTGATTTTTTACAAAGATGAAAAGGTAACACAGTGAAAAAAAGATTGCCTTTTCAACAAATGGTGTTGGAACATTTCAATATCCATAAGCAAAAATATATATAAACTTCAGTTCACTCTTCACACCATACATAAAAAGGAGAAGAGCAGCTTTTCCCTCATGGTTTGTAGTAAAGATAAACCCAGAAGCAGATTAGGTCAGACACGGGTGCATAAACTACACCTCAACGTTTATACAAAAGAGAAAATAAAAAAGAAATTTGACAGATATGATAACAGAGTGTTCTATGCCATCCACCCAAACTCTATATTAATATCAGGGAAAAACTGCTGAGGCTCTGTCATGAAGAGTACTCAGTCCTAACATGAAAAGACAAATCTTAACTTCCAGTTCACACTTTAGCAAAAGGAATTATTCAAACATCCTTAAACAGAAAGGATATCTATTTTCAAGTATTGCTGAATGAACACCATACTCCATGTGACTCACCCCTCCCCACCACCATTACCCCACCACCATTTGCCAACTACTAAGGATTTTGCCACCATCAGCAGCAAGGGGTATTTGCAGATGCTCTGAAATCTATTCCAGGATTCTCTAATATACAGGGATATCCCCTCTTCATGCATTTGTCAAAGTGCTGGTCAGCACACAGGAGTCTGTATGAAGTAAGTACACAGAACAGGAAATAGAACTAAAAGCTAAGAGCTAATTCACTTTGAGGTGTTGGCTAAGTGATGGCTGGGCTTGAGTGTCACAAATGTATCTATAAGGAACAAACAAATCCAAAAATCACCTGAATAATTCAGGCCACAGGATTTCATCTAAATTAGACCAGACAATTATGTCAAAAATAAGTTAATCAACTGTTTATTCGCCTTGCCTTAGGAGAATATGAATATAGATGGTATTTTCTGGAGCATCTGAAGCAAGGAAACACAAAGAGGCAGAACCCAGGTCTGCCTACATCAAAGAAGACTCCACACTTGAACTGAGTCTTAAAGAGTCAAGATCCCCTTCAACAGACGAATGGATAAAGAAGATGTGGTCCATATATACAATGGAATATTACACAGCCATCAGAAAGGATGAATACCAACTTTTATATCAACGTGGATGGGACTGGAGGAGATTATGCTGAGTGAAATAAGTCAAGCAGAGAAAGTCAGTTATCATATGATTTCACTCACTTGTGGAGCATAAGGAATAACACAGAGGACATTCGAAGGAAAGGAAAAGTGAATTGGGGGAAATTGGAGGGGGAGACAAAGCATGAGAGACTGTGGACTCTGAGGAAAAAAACAGGGTTTTGGAGGGGAGGAGGATGCGGGGATGGGTGAGCCTGGTGGTGGGTACTATGGAGGGCACATATTGCATGGAGCACTGGGTATGGTGCATAAACAATAAATCTTGGAATACTGAAAAAATAAAATTAAGATGTTAAAAAAATAAAATGATACAAGTTGGTTATAATAAATAAATAAATTTTTAAAATAAAAAAAAATTTTAAAAGAATGACCAGCATTCCAGTTAGAGGTACTTCTCAGGTAGAAAGGACATGGAACTATGGAATGGGAAGAGTATGTTATACTCTGGGAAGAGTATGTTATACTCAGGGAAGAACATGTTCAGAGGTGAGAGATAGCAGTAGATAAGTTTAAGAGTAAGCAAGTTCTTCTGTATTTCAGAAACATGAGGTGCAGAGGGTGTGGTGGGAAACACGACTATGGTCAGACCATGACCTCCTTTTGCACCAGGCTGAGGCAAACACACTTTACTCTTGTAAGCACCTTTAACTAGAGGAGTGATGTTATCAAATGCATGTTTTAGAAAGATCATGTCAAAGGCACTATGATGGGCTCAGTGTGGCAAAATGGAGGCAGGGAGACAAGCTAAAAGGTTTCTGTGAGAAAAAGACTTTTTTTTTTTTTTAAGATTTCATTCACTTATTTGTCAGAGAGAGAGAGAGAGCGAGTACACAAGCAGGAGGAGCAGCAGGCAGAGGGAGAAACAAGCCCCCCGCTGAGCAAGGATTCCCCATGCAGGACTCAATCCCAGCACCCTGGGATCAAGGACCTGAACTGAAGGCAGATGCTTAACCAACTGAGCCACCCAGCATCCCAGAAACAGACTTGAGATAGGATAGTAGTAATGCAAGAAAGGGGAAAGAATAAAAAGTACTTAAATCTAGGGGCATCTGGGTGGCTCTGTTGTTTAAGCGTTCAACTCTTGATTTCAGCTCAGGTCATGATCTCAGGGTTGTGAGATCAAGCCCCATGTTGGGCTCCATGCTGGGTGTGGAGCCTGCTTAAGAGTCTCTCTCTCCCTCTGCCATTCCCCCACGCCCACTGCACACGTACTTGCTCTCTCTAAAAAGTTAAAAAAAAAAAAAAAAAAAAAAAAAAGGTACTTAAATCTAAATCTTGACTTGATTTGAATTATTGAAAAACTCAGTCCACAACACTGAGTGACTGATTAGACTTAAGGTACAAGGGAAAAAAGAGTTTTTTAAGATGATCCCCAGAATTCTGGCTTGGGAAAACTGAGTAACTTGTAGTGTCAGTGTCAAATCAACAATAAAAACACAAGGGAAGAAGTGGGTTTTGAAAAAAATATAAGGCTGACTTTGGCCATCTGTAGTTTGTGATGTCTATAGTATTTACATGTGTGTTTTCTAGGTATACACTCAAAACTACAGCCAATAATAAAAGTAAACTTTATCAAATCCCAGTCATCCTTCCAGGCACCTCCCTTATATAATTCATTTAATCTCGTAACAGTTCTGTAGGATAGGCACTATTAGCTCTATTTTGCAGATGAGAAAGTGAGGTTCAGAGAAGTTAAGTGACATGCCTGAGGTCATAGAGCAACAGTGGGTTTCAGAATCCCCTTTCCTAATCTCTAAGATATCTAGCCAAACTTCCTCAGTCAGATAACTAGCTAGTATTAGCTAGAATTAGAGTATGGTAGTCTGGAAATTAGATGTGGGTCTCCTGTGTAATTGGTAAGAATTCTGCTACCAAAATACACTTCCCTTTGAGCATTCAGTGAAAAACAAACTCATAATTTCCTAACAAAATAATAATAATAATACATTCAGTTAGCCTTGGAGGTTGGAGAATCAAGTAAAAAGGGTGAAAATGTATTTTATGTAACTGCTCTCCATTCCAGAAGTTGTCACAGGAATTCCTTTTTACACAGAGAATGGAATAAAAGAATGGGGTGCCACCAAGAGTGTGTCATATTGTGCTACCACATGTGGTCCTATGACTTATTTTGGTAAAAAAATTTAAAAAAAAAAACGGTTTTTAGCTCATTCAGTTTTTTCTTTAGCTTTGTTGTACATTACAGCATTTGCTTAAGGAAGACGCCATCTCCCCACCTCCCCTGCCTTCCTCCTTCCTGGTTACTACAATGCCAGGATGGACTCACTGCCTCCAAGGCTCCCAGTCTAAGTCACTAGTTACCCTGGGGAAGATGGTGATTTAAAAGATGGCCTGAATGTCATTTTCAAACTGAAGAAGTAATAGAAATTATACCTATTTGGGGATTTCACTCTGTATAAAAAGGTTGGACAGAGAGGAATGGATGAAAGAAGATCTGAGCTCTAGTCTCAATTCTTCCCTTAAGTAGGGCTATGACCTGGACTAGTCACATAACCTCTGTGCATCTCAGCCGCTTCATTTGCAAAATGAAGGCCTTGGATCAAATGATCTCCAAGTTTCCTTCCAGTTTTATAACCACAATTTTGCAAGACTCCCAGTAACTTCCTTGTGTCCAGGCAAAAGGAGCCCCTGTCATGGCACCCATACATTAGAGAGTTCCCAAGACCAAATCGATGAGCCTAGCCTTGGACCTGAATCCAAGCACCGAGGACATCAGAATTCTCTGTTCAACTGGCATTGAGCCAGCTTCTAGAGGCTGCTGCCTGCAGAGACTGAGAACTGAACTTAACCACGCAGGTTGAAATATCCACGTACATGGATGGATGTGGGCTGGCGGGAGGGTGTACAGGCTGCTGACTGGCTATCTTTGCTACCACATGTTGGCACCAAATTCCGAGAAGTCCACACCCTGGCCTTCCAAGTCATTATAATATTAATTGGTTACTGTAGGAGGACGAAACTTACCTTATTTAATAGTTTGTGAGCCTGATTTACAACTTTTAAATATTTAGATAGATATACCAAGTGCAAAATCATTTGTATTGTTGCCCTGGGCCCTGAAAATATTAAAAGTTGCCCTAGAGATTCACCTGCAAAAGTCTAACTCTTCAAACTGTAAGTTTCAGTTAAAACAGGTATAAATAATGACACAAGATATAGCTGAGCATGGTGGATAGGACACGTGTACATTAATTTGGAATCTAAAATGAATTGCCATTTTTTTTCTTTCAAAAATAAAAGATTGTGCCTATTCTTAAATGCTTTAAGGCCCCTAGGCTATTCTATTGGTACTCACAGGGCACCATTAATCAGTTATTTAAACATCATTAAGTCCAACTTTCAAGTAATGCCCACTAATGGAGTATTGAAAATCTAGTTATATAATTCCCCCTCCCCCTTTTTTTCCCCCTTTGCCATAAGATAAAGAGAAAACAGAGTTTAGAGAGTAAAATCTGGGACTTCAGAGATATGCTTCCATTAAACCATAAGAGAATCTTAAGGGTCTCAGGGAGCTAAAATAAATTCAGTGGGCTTTGTTCTGCCATGTATCCTCCCCAACTCTGCCATACACTCAGGTTCATATTCTCTTTAGCTTGCTTGCTCTTGCTCTCACTCTCATATTCATTCTTGCTTTTACACTCCTTCCCACATAGAGAGGGTTTCTCTTTTAAACTCCTTCATGCTGCTTGGCCTCTAGACTGGACACTGGCCCTCTACATACAACCTATTCAGGGATCTTTCTTTTAGTAACTCTCAGCCTTGCTCTCCCAAACTATGACCATTCCCACCTCCCAACGAGTTTCTTTTTTTTACTTTTCCTGGTCTATCTCAGGTTCCCTGAAGTGCATTCCCCAGAAACACTAATTCTGTAGACCAGCAAGGGGTCACATCCAGGAGTCTTCAAGTGCTAAAAATCGCCTGATGTGATTTACATATGGCACACTGAGAAATCATAATTCATTTCAAAGGAATGATTTTTGTAGTTCAAATTTCCAGCATGGGGCGGAACAATGGAAAGGCTGTTTTGGGACTTCAGGTATAGTTCCAGACACTTTGAATTGCACAAGTAGAGAGTAATCTTAGTCAACATCAGCACCACCCTTTATACTTAACAAAATAGGCTCAGATCCTTAATCTGAGACACCTCTCACAACAACCCTACAGGTAGATTTTATTTTTTCCATTTTACATAAAAAGAAACTGAGACTCAAAGAAGGTAACTCAGCAACTGAGACCCTCAACCCAGGTTATAAGCCCCCAGACACTCCTTTGGTTATCCTCAAGCAAACTCAACCAAGGGGCTTATGTTGGACCAAGGGCTGTGGTGCACAAGGGGACATTTGCTTGGGTCTTAGTGTGTGACCTTACACTTTTTGCCATTGATCAACTGGGAATAAGGGAGTTTACCAGCCTGGGAATTTTTCTAAACTACTTTGGAGAATTGCTCCAACCTGGGTACTAGAAGGAATTGTGCTTATATCTAAGGAACAGATTAAAAATTGAAAGCAAGGTATCAGAGGCAAAGACAGTTAAATTTAAGACATCCTCAACATATGAAATTAAGGATGCTTAGTAACATTTAGTGGTGTTTTGAAATCACCACATCCAGATTTTAAAAATAATAATAATATAGTTAAAACAAAAGAAAGTCCATTAAAATCTAATCATGTCCTTCTCCTTTATGTATTAAAATGAAAGCTGTGAGTGATGCTTTTAATTATAGTCCTGATGTTTTAGTTGCTGAGCAGTTTATTTAAAGTGACAGTATCACTTTCTTATTACACAATTACTCCTACTGAATTTGTAATGTAAACAAATAGGAAATAATAATTCAGGGACAGCAGTAAAATTGATAGTACTCACCAGATAATAATCTTAATGAATTTATTGCAGATTGCTGATTCAGACCTAATTTAGTTTGAGAGTGAACTAATTAGAGGGAAAAGAGTTACAGGCTTAGTTCTTTGGCAGGATCTGCATCTAAAGTCCTCATCGTGTTAAAGACAAAAAACGATGCAAGGAAAAATCAGTGTACACACTGAAAATCAGTATCAGTACAATTTTCCTACTCTCTTTAAGTTTGCCTATATAACTCTGAATATCCATGACCAATGGGAAGATGTTAAAAAGAAATAGGATTCTCATTAATTAAAACAAAGTGTAGGGACTTGGTCCACAATGTCATTGGCTACCTTATAAGTAGTAAATACCCCGTCAAAAAAGGCATTAAAGAAAAAAGATAGGGGGAGCCTGGGTGGCTCAGTCAGTTAAGCATCAGTCAGTTAAGCATTGAGCCTTCAGCTCAAGTCATGATCTCAGGGTCCTGGAGCAGAGACCTGTATTGGGCTTCCTGCTCTGCAGGGAGTCTGCTTCTCACTCTCCCTCTGCCTGCCACTCCCCCTGCTTGTTCTCCCAATGCACACAAGCAGGCGCACTCTCTCTGTGTGTCAAATCAAACAATAAATCAATAAAATCTTTAAAAAGCAAAAAAGAAACTCTAAAAAGAAAAAAAAAAAAAGATGGGGCACCTGATAGCTCAGTTGGTTAAGCATCTGCCTTCAGCAGATCTCAGTGTCTTGGGACAGAGCCCCGCAACCAAAATGGGCTCTCTGCTCAGTGGAGAATCTGCTTCTCCTTCTCACTCTCCTTCTTTGCTCTCCCCCTCTCTCCCTCTCTCTCTCTGATAAATAAAATCTTAAAAGAAAAAAGGAAAAAAGCAGATTCTTACACTAAGGGAAAGACATGGTTTCAAAATATTTTTGAAGGTCACTTCAACTTTAATGGTCTGTGATCTCAGACTCAGTGCTTCATTAAATCCAATTCCACCTTCCTAGGTATTTGCCAAAATAGTTGTCTTCCCTGGTTTAAAATATGCTAGACATTTTTCCATATGCTTTAAAAAATATTAGAAATGCTCTGCAAACTCTTCTGATTTAAAATAAGGTATGGTCATCTTGTATCATATACAAGGAAATTTTGTTGGTAAAATTTTGTTAGGAGACAGCCAGAGCTAAGAAGCAGTCAGTCTCATGAAGCAAGGAGTTAGGAGTTTTATATATCATGTTCCTTTTATGAGTTTCCCTAGAGAAATCATGTTGTATGCAAACTTCAGAAGGCACAGTCCTTGCTTACTGAACAGTTCATAACTGAAGCTTCAAAGAGATGATCTGAACCTCAAATATAACCCCATCCTAATATAAAGACAGACTTTTATATGTTCACAATGTTCACATGCACACTCAAAATAACCAATAATGAGTGAATAATGATTTTCAGCTGCAGGAGGTGATGACAGGCTTCTTTTACTTTTCATTGTTTCTTTGAACCTAACAACAACTAAAGATGCTGGCGAATTACTTAATGCAAGATACATTACCCTACTCCAGCCCAGTAACTGCCATAAAAGCTTCCATATCTTCTGTGCTCAATTGAAGACTGCTGAAAGTCTTCAAATGTTCTAAGCCTTGGGTCTAGCAGACAGAAATGTTTCCCTTCTATAAAATGGGGGAGTGCATACTGAAGTTCCCTCCAAAGTTAATAATAGTGAGAAATGTAGCAGTTGAAAGTTAATATTTAGATCCAAAACCAACAATAATAACAAGAGATACCACAGTTAATAACTGTAATAATGATTATAATGATTACAAACTGATAGATCAATTGTAATAAATGTTTCAATAGTAAGTTAGAGCATAACTTTATGATAAAAGGTTACTAAGGAAAGAGAAGAAAAAGTGTTTATACAAGCATAGGTAACTGTAGATACATGTGAACGGCTAGAATTATCAACAATGCTGATTTAAATAGGATTTTCTTGTTTATTTAGTAACATGTCTCCAAGGAGAAAGATGTGTATGGTGGGTGGGACTAGGTACATAATGGGTAAGAGAGCAGGCTGAAAGATAAACTGCTCAGGGTCAGATCCTAGCTCATCTCTTAGTGCGATTTCAACACGGCTACTTTGCTTAACCTTCCTGAGCTTTATTTTCTTCAGGTATAAAACACAAAAAGTGTTTGTGAGGGTTAAGTGGAGTCATCCATGTACAGTGCTTAAACTAAAGCACAAGATAAGCACCCTATTATGCCAGGGCTGCCATAGGTGCTTTGCTTATGTTAATCTGAATAAACACTACAATTAATAGATGTTACATGTAAAAAATGTTAGCTGTTATTGGCTATTTTTATTATGTTGGATGTATAAAGTTACTAATATTTCACCATTTTGACCTGCAAAAGCAAAAATTCGGTGGGTTTGATCTGATACTCTATGAACTGAAGACACACGAGCAATTTGGTCAAATCAGTCTGTTAAATGAGAAAATGAGAGAAGTGGATAAACCAACTGTTTATACAATCAAATCTAAAATATTAATCCAGGGGTGCCTGGGTAGCTCAGTGGGTTAAAGCCTCTGCCTTCGGCTCAGGTCATGATCCCAGGGTCCTGGGATTGAGCCCCGCATTGCATACATCCGGCTCTCTGGTCAGCGGGGAGCCTGCTTCCTCCTCTCTCTCTGCCTGCCTCTCTGCCTACTTGTGATCTCTGTCTGTCAAATAAATAGATAAATAAATAAATAAAATCTTTAAAAAAATAAAATATTAATTGACGAGAAATAGTCTCTGCATATAATAAGCTGGGATCCTTATTATATCTACATTCCTGGTCTCAGGACAGAGACAGGAAAGCTAATTTGGAAGGGCTGAAATTGGGAGGAGGGAAACCTGAGTACTCCACACCCGCCCATTGCTACACTTTTCTGATTATCATCCACATTTAACTGCCCACTTGTCCAGCTCAAGGCTAACTTTGTCTATTTGGGCAGAGGTGGTGGATGTCTATGGGAAGTGATTTCAGGGAAATTTTGAAAAGATAAGTATCTTAAAATAAAATGCCCCAAATCCAAAGTAGCAGTTATCATCATCTTGAGGTCAGAAATGATATTCCCAGAGAATCCTGACAAATTTGCAAACACATTACCTAAACAAGCTCATGCTTAGCTCATTTAGTACTCACTAAATAGGGTCTCAGTTTAACAGATTGCTAATGGAATAGGTGAGACGACACATATGTTGTGATGAGGCAAGTGATGGAAAAGGTTAAAATACACACAGTGAAACAAGAGAGCAGGAGGCTTGGATTAAAGACTCAGGATGTCTCAGAACTAAACTGGGAAAGAAAACTAAAAATAAATGATCCAAACATACCTGGTTTAACACTATCTCCCCACACTCTCCCTAATCCTCTATACTCCGGATCAGTGATAACACCTTCCACATTTCCTGGCCCCCCACTGTATCCCTATTCTTTGGCTGGTCTAAAATCGGACTTTCCTCAAACTGAGATAATCTCAAACTGCCTTTTTTTTTGCCTAATATAAAGTAACTGCTTTCATCTGAGCATCTGCAAAATCAATTTTCCTCACCCTACACTTTGGAATGCATGTTTAAATATAGCCGCAGTAGCTGTTACGCTTAACAATATCAGTGAATTGCACTCCAATTTAACTTTTTCAAATAACCATCGATGCCACCTTAAAGTCCCTGAGTTGAATGATCACTCTTTTTCTTTTTAAATTGGAGAAAAGCATCCTCTGAACCTTAAACAGTTTTTAAATGAACAAGAATCCCTATCCGGAGTTTGGGGTTGTTTTTGTGTGTGGGTTCTTGTGTTTTTTTTTAATGAACTGAACACAGGCATTAACACAGTAACAGTTGGTTGCTAATCATTAGCTGGAGAAAACTACATTACATGGCTAATGGAAACACTAGGGAGGCACGGGGGAAATAAGAACTATGTGTTGGCAATAGCAATGTGTCTGTAGGTAGCTACAAGTTACCAAGCAGGCTTGCGTTACTATAAACAATACAGAAGCAAAAGAATTATTATAACATCCTTTCGGCCTCCTGAGAATATACCATATGAGGCATCCCAGGCCTGTGAAGGCTAGTAAGGAGTAGCTTTGGCATTACTGAGGAATGCTTTGTTGACATGTTTAGCAGAAAAGTGACCAATGACAGCAATAGCAATCCCATACAATGATACAATACTGTATCACTGAACTTCTTTAATTTTTTTACAGTTTCTTTTAGCTTTATTCCTATCTTTTACTTTATTTTTGTATTTAAATTCAATTAGCCAATATAGAGTACATCACTAGCTTTTGATGTAGTTCAATGTGACCTCCTTTAATCTTGACAACAACCCTAAGAAATGAGCATTATAAATGAGGTTCAAAGAGGTTGGAAAGGGACCTGCCCAAGGTCACACAGATAATAAATGATGGAGGTCAAATTTTATTCAATATTACTCAATGAACTTTTACTGAATTCCCTTCCTGTGCAACATTCTGTGCTAAGCACTGGTGACACCAGAAAATAAGACACAGTGCCTGCCTTCAGAGAACACAGAGCCTGCTGCAGACAACAGGTGGTTATTCATTCACTCACCAACTTCTAACTGTTGGGGTCTTCTGTGTGCTCAGTCTCACTGGGGTACTGAGAAATGAGCAACACACAGAATAGACAATGTTCCTGGTACCCTGGAGAGTGCATTCTAGTAAGGTCAGATAAGTAATTTAAAATAAACAACACAAAGGCTATATATTCTATGACTCCAACTATGGATATTCTGGAAAAGATAAAACTATAGAGACAATTTTATTTTTTTAATTTATTAATTATTTTTATTAACACATAATGTATTAACTGCCCCAGGGGTACAGGTCTGTGAATCATCAGTTTACATACTTCACAGCACTCACCATAGCACATACCCTCCCCAATGTCCATAACCCAATCACCCTCTCCATATCCCCCACCAGCAACCCTCAGTTTGTTTTTGAGATTAAGAGTCTCTTATGGTTTGTATAGAAACAATTTTAAATATTACTTATTGCCAGGAGTTTTGGAGAAAAATGAGAAAGGGAGGGATAAAAAGGATTTTTAGAGCAATAAAACCATCTGTATGATACTGTACTGGTGGATATATGACATTACATATACATCAAAACCCATATTGCTATATAAGGCAAACATTGAACCCTAATATAATCTAAGGACTTCATTTAATGTATCAATATTGGTTGAACTGTAACAAATGTATTATACTAATGCAAAATATTAATAGTAGGGGAAACTGGGTGGTAGGAGGAGAAGTGGGTAAAAGGGCCTCTCTGAACCATCTCCTCAATTTTATATAAACCTGAAACTCCTATAAAAAAATAAAGCCTATGGGGGTGTAGGGATAGGGTAGCTGGGTTATAGACCTTGAGGAGGGTATGTGCTACAGTGAGTGCTGTGAAGTGTGTAAGCCTGATGATTCACAGACCTGTACCCCTGGGGCAAATAATACATTATATGTGAAAGCCTCTTAATTAATTAATTAATTAATTAACTCATGTAGGTCCTTACCTGGCACAATAAGTTTGGATTTTATTTCACTGAAAGGAAAAGTTAATGGAGGATTTTCAGCTAGAATTGACCTGACTTCTTTTACTCTTTTTTTTTTTTTTTCCTGGCTAGGTTCAGTATACTTTATGGATGGTATGACAAGGTAGGGCTCCCCAAACCCTTCCCCTTATTCAGTAGATCTAAATGGAAACTGTGGAGGTCAGGAGATTCTCAGTGTGTTGGGGGATGAGGTGGGGCAAGGACTCCCTTTGTTGTAGCCAAATTCATTGTCATACCAGGAAATGAGCTTGACAAAGTGGTCAATGAGAGCAATGCCAGCTCCAGCATTAAAAGTGGAAGAGGGGGTGTCATTGTTAGAGTTGCGGGAGACAACCTGCTCTTTGGTGTAGTCCAGAATGCCCTTGATGGAGCCCTCCAATGCCTGCTTCACCACCTTCTTGATGTCATCATATTTGGCAGCTTTCTCTAGGCAGCAGGTCAGTTTCATGATGGACACATTGGGGGTGGGGACACAGAAGGTCATGCCATTGAGTTTCCCATTCAGCTCAGGGATGACCTTGCTTACAGCCTTAGCAGCACCAGTAGAAGCAGGGACGATGTTCTGTACAGCCCCTTGGCATCAGACCACAACTTTCCAGAGGGGCTGTCCATGGTCTTCTAGGTGGCAGTGATGGCATGGATTGTGGTCCCAAGTTCCTCCACAGTACCGAAGTTGTCATGGATGACCTTGGCCAGAAGGACCAAGCAGTTGGTGGTACAGGAGGCATTGCTGACAATCTTGAGGGAGTTGTCATATTTCTATGGTCCGTGCCCAACACAAACATCCGGGCATCAGTAGAAGAGGCAAAGGTGATGACCCTCTTGGCCCCACCATTCAAGTGAGCCCCAGCCTTCTCCATCATGGTGAAGAACCCAGTGGACTCCACAACATACTCAGTACAAGTATCACCCCATTTGATGTTGGTGGGATCTTGCTCCTGGAAGATGGAGATGGGCTTCCCACTAATGACAGGTTTCCCATTCTCAGACCTGACTATGCCACAGAATTTGCCCTGGGTGGAATCATACTGGAACATACAGACCATGTAGTTGAGGTCAATGAAAGGGTTCTTGATGGTGACAATATCCACCTGCCAGAGTTAAAAGCACCCCTGATAACCAGGCACCCAGTACAGTCAAATCCATTTACTCTGACCTTCACCATTGTATCTTGGGGAGGTGGCTGGCACTGCACCAGAAGATATGGCTGTCTTTCAAAAGAGGAGGAGCAGAGATTTCAAAATGCTTTACATTTTGAAAGAACTGTGGCCCCTGTATGGAGAATGGATTGAAAGAAAGCAAGAGTAAAAGCAGACAGACCAGTTTGGAGGTGAGAAAGAAAAGCTTTGGGATATATTTAGCCTATAGAACCAAAGGGCTTACTGTTAATTAGATGAGCAAGATGAGAACAAGAGGGAAATCAAGGTGACTTCTAGATTTTTGGATGGAGCAGCTGAGTCACTGATGCTGCTATCAGGACTGGGAAGACAAAGAGAGGAAAAGGTTTGGTGACAACAAGGGTGAAATCAAAAATTCTGTTAAGGTTTGACATGTGGAAAAGAGTTAAAATATAATTACAATAAGTGCCACTAAGATAACGGCATATTCTAAATAATCTGAAAACACAGAGAAAGGAGAGACAAAATCTGTGAGAGGAGAGGGCAGGGAAGGTTTCACAGAGGATATGAAGTTTAGCTTGTATATTTAAAAACAATGAAGGGGAGAGGAGTCAAGATGGCGGAGAAGTAGCAGGCTGAGATGACATCAGGTAGCAGGAGATCAGCTAGATAGCTTATCTAACCATTGCGAACACCTACAAATCCAACGGGAAATCGAAGAGAAGAACAGCAATTCTAGAAACAGAAAATCGACCACTTTCTGAAAGGTAGGACCGGCAGAGAAGTGAATCCAAAGCGACAGGAAGATAGACCACGGGGGGAGGGGCCGGCTCCCAGCAAGCAGCAGAGCAACGGAGCACAAAATCAGGACTTTTAAAAGTCTGCTCCACGGAGGGACATCGCTCTGGAGGCTAAACTGGGGGAAAGCCCATGTGGGGTCAGTGTAACCCCAGGTCCCACGGGGTCACAGAAGGACCGGGTGTGTCTCAGTGTTGCAGAGTTCACAGGTATTAGAGCCGGGAAACCGGCTACAGAGACAGAGCTGAGGAGTGAGCTCTCAGCTCAGGGTTACCTTGAACCAGTCGCAGGCTGGGTGAGCTCGGAGTGTGGCCGGAGGCCACAGAGACGGAAGCAACTGGGCGCTTTTCTCCAAGTGCGAGCAATTGAGCGCTTTCCTCCAAGCGCGACCAGAGGCCAGGGAGACGGGGGCGGTTGGGCGCCTTTCTCTGAGGGCACACTGAAGAGCGGGACCCCAAGTTCTCGGCTCCTCCAGGCCGGAGATTGGGAGGCCGCCATCTTCATTCCTGTCTCCCGGAACTCTACGGAAAGCGCTCAGGGAACAAAAGCTCCTGAAAGCGAACCCGAGCCGATTACTTAGCCCGCCCCTGGTAAGGGCGGTGCAATTCCGCCTGGGGCAAAAACACTTGAGAATCACTACAACAGGCCCCTCCCCCAGAAGATCAACAAGAAACCCAGCCAAGACCAACTTCACTCACCAAGAACAGCAGAATTCCAGAGGAGGAGAAAGCAAATCTTATCTGGACAAAATGACAAGGCGGAAAAACTCACCACAAAAAAAAAAGAACAAGAGGCAGTACCGAAGGCTGGGGACCTAATCAATACAGACATTGGTAATATGACAGATCTAGAGTTCAGAATGATTCTCAAGGTTCCAGCCGGGCTCGAAAAAGGCATAGAAGATATTAGAGAAACCCTCTCCGGAGAGATAAAAGCCCTTTCTGGAGAAATAAAAGAACTAAAATCTAACCAAATTGAAATAAAAAAAGCTATTAATGAGGTGCAATCAAAAATGGAAGCTCTCACTGCTAGGATAAATGAGACAGAAGAAAGAATTAGTGACATAGAAGACCAAATGACAGAGAATAAAGAAGCTGAGCAAAAGAGAGACAAACAAATACTGGACCACGAGGAGAGAATTCGAGAGATAAGCGACACCATAAGACGACACAACATTAGAATAATTGGGATTCCAGAAGAAGAAGAGAGAGAGAGGGGAGCAGAAGGTATATTGGAGACAATTATTGGAGAGAATTTCCCTAATATGGCAAAGGGAACAAACATCAAAATCCAGGAGATGCTAAGAATGCCCCTCAAAATCAATAAAAATAGGTCCACACCTTGTCACCTGATAGTAAAATTTACAAGTCTTAGTGACAAAGAGAAAATCCTGAAAGCAGCCTGGGAAGAGAAGTCTGGAACATACAAGGGTAAAAACATTAGATTGGCAGCAGACCTATCCACAGAGACCTGGCAGGCCAGAAAGAACTAGCATGATATATTCAGAGCGCTAAATGAGAAAAACATGCAGCCAAGAATATTATATCCGGCTAGGCTATCATTGAAAATAGTAGGAGAGATAAACAGCTTCCAGGACAAACAAAAGCTGAAAGAATTTGCAAACACCAAACCAGCTCTACAGGAAATATTGAAAGGGGTCCTCTAAGCAAAGAGAGACCCTAAAAGTACTAGATCAGAAAGAAACAGAGACAATATACAGTAACAGAAGAAGAAGAATTGAAACACAAGAAGAATTGAAAAAAATTCACAGAAAAAAATGATAATGAAAACACAACAGTTCAAAATCTGTGGAACACAACAAAGGCAGTTCTGAGAGGAAAATATATAGTGGTATAAGCCTTTCTCAAGAAACAAGAAAGGTCTCAAATACACAACCTAACCCTACACCTAAAGGAGTTGGAGAAAGAACAACAAAGAAAGCCTAAACCCAGCAGGAGAAGAGAAATCATAAAGATCAGAGCAGAAATCAATGAAATAGAAACTAAAAAACAATAGAACAAATCAACGAAACTAGGAGCTGGTTCTTTGAAAGAATTAATACGATTGACAAACCCCTGGCCAGACTTATCAAAAAGAAAAGAGAAAGGACGCAAATAAATAAAATCATGAATGAAAGAGGAGAGATCACAACCAACACCAAAAAAATACAAACAATTATAAGAACATACTACGAGCAACTCTATGCCAACAAATTTGACAACCTGGAAGAAATGGATACATTTCTAGAGACATATAAACTACCACAACTGAACCAGGAAGAAATAGAAAACCTGAACAGACCCATAACCAGTAAGGAGATTGAAACAGTCATCAAAAATCTCCAAACAAACAAAAGTCCAGGACCAGACGGCTTCCCAGGGGAATTCTACCAAACATTTAAAGAAGAATTAATTCCTATTCTCCTGAAACTGTTCCAAAAAATAGAAATGGAAGGAAAACTTCCTAACTCATTCTATGAGGCCAGCATCACCTTGATCCCAAAACCAGACAAGGATCCCACCAAAAAAGAGAATCACAGACCAATATCCTTGATGAACACAGATGCGAAAATTCTCACCAAAATACTGGCCAATAGGATCCAACAGTACATTAAAAGGATTATTCACCACGACCAAGTGGGATTTATTCCAGGGCTGCAAGGTTGGTTCAACATCCACAAATCCATCAGTGTGATACAATACATTAACAAAAGAAAGAATAAGAACCATATGATACTCTCAATAGATGCTGAAAATGCATTTGACAAAGTGCAGCATCCCTTTCTAATTAAAACTCTTCAAAGTGTACGGATAGAGGGCACATACCTCAATATTATCAAAGCCATCTATGAAAAACCCACCGCAAATATCATTCTCAATGGAGAAAAACTGAAAGGTTTTCCTCTAAGGTCAGGAACACGGCAAGGATGTCCGTTATCACCACTGCTGTTCAACATAGTACTAGAAGTCCTAGCCTCAGCAATCAGACAACAAAAAGAAATTAAAGGCATCCAAATTGGCAAAGAAGAAGTCAAACTATCACTCTTTGCAGATGATATGTGGAAAACCCAAAAGGCTCCACTCCAAAACTGCTAGAACTTGTACAGGAATTCAGTAAAGTGTCAGGATATAAAGTCAATGCACAGAAATCAGTCGCATTTCTTTACACTAACAACAAGACAGAAGAAAGAGAAATTGAGGAGTCAGTCCCATTTACAATTGCACCCAAAACCATAAGATACCTAGGAATAAACCTAACCAAAGAGGCAAAGAATCTATACTCAGAAAACTATAAAGTACTCATGAAAGAAATTGAGGAAGACACAAAGAAATGGAAAAATGTTCCATGCTCATGGATTGGAAGAACAAATATTGTGAAAATGTCTATTCTACCTAAAGCAATCTACACATTTAATGCAATCCCTATCAAAATCCCATCCATTTTTTTTTCAAAGAAATGGAACAAATAATCCTAAAATTTATATGGAACCAGAAAAGACCTCGAATAGCCAAAGGAATATTGAAAAAGAAAGCCAACGTCGGTGGCATCACAATTCCGGACTTCAAGCTCTATCACAAAGCCGTCATTATCAAGACAGTATGGTACTGGCACAAAAACAGACACATAGATCAATGGAACAGAATAGAGAGCCCAGAAATAGGCCATCAACTCTATGGTCAACTAATCTTCGACAAAGCAGGAAGGAATATCCAGTGGAAAAAAGACAGCCTCTTCAACAAATGGTGCTGGGAAAATTGGACAGCCACATGCAGAAAAATGAAATTGGACTATTTCCTTACACCACACATGAAAATAGACTCAAAATGGATGAAGGACCTCAATGTGAGAAAGGAATCCATCAAAATCCTTGAGGAGAACGCAGGCAGCAACCTCTTTGACCTCAACCGCAGCAACTTCTTCCTAGGATCATCGCCAAAGGCAACAGAAGCAAGGGCAAAAATGAACTACTGGGACTTCATCAAGATCAAAAGCTTTTGCACAGCAAAGGAAACAGTTAACAAAACCAAAAGACAACTGACAGAATGGGAGAAGATATTTGCAAACTACATATCAGATAAAGGGCTAGTATCCCAAATCTATAAAGAGCTTAGCAAACTCAACACCCAAAGAACAAATAATCCAATCAAGAAATGGACAGAGGGATTCGAAGATGGCGGGGAAGTAGGAGGAGGCGCCTTTTCAACCTGCACCCTAAAGTGAGCTGATTACCTACCAAAGAACTCCGATCACCCATGAAATCAGCCTGAGATCAGAATTATACACGTCTGGATCTCTACGGGGGCCAGAAGACGCCAGTGGGCAGGTAAAGTGGAGTGGGAACGTCGGACTGATATCCGAAGATAAACAAAAGGGGGAGGGAGGAACCAGAGGCGACCGACTGGAAAATAATACCCATATATGAGAGTGCCTGGCATCTGGGGACCAGCATTAACTTGGAGTCTTGTTGAAAGCACTCAAAAGAGCAAAGACTCGAGCGGGGAAATTGTGGGAATCGGGGCGGATAGGGATAGGGGCTTAAGTCCCCAGACCCAGGGCAGCATCCCCTGGCGCTGAGCCGGAGAGTGCGGCGGAGAAACCTGGTCTTTGTCCCGGAGCCGCCAGTGCGCCCGAGAACGGGTGGAGTCCCGCTCCCGTGAGGGGCTGGGAGCCACACCAGACGGCAGAACGCGCACCTTACTGGAGATGCCCGCGTACCTCAACCTCCCCTGAGAGAGGTGCACGCCCAGCCTGGTGTTCTGGGACCCACGCGGTGATAGACCCACGCGGCGATAGAGCGGATAGAGCTGGAGGCGCCGCGCCCCAAACCATCCCCTGGGAGAGGTGCGCGCAAGCCCTGAGCTCTTAGCCCCAGCCAGCGGGAAAATCTCAGTGTGCTATTGCTGCTTGGAACCTCTCTGGCGGTCTGGAGCTGCCCAGACAGCCACAGCTGCCTTGGTTTTGTGTACAAGCAGGAGATCCTGCGTCCCCAGGGACCGCGACTCAGAACCTGCTCTGCCAGCGGCCCAGCGGCTGCAGCACCTGCAGGGGAGCAGACTGAGGCTTCTCTCTGAGAGGGAGGTTGGGGTGCAGTTTTCTTTCCTCTAAACCTCCAAAAACCATCAAAAGCTGTCAAGGCGAGAGAAAAGAAGTGAACAAACATAAAAACCTCCAGAGAACAAAAACCTGAAAAAAAAACGTTTTTCTCAGAGCCCACCCCCTTGAGGGGGTCGGGAGGACTTAACTCAGGGAACATCATTGACTGAAAACCCACGTGGCAGCCCCCTCCCCCAGAAAACAAATCAGGAAAAAAAAAAAAAGACTACAAGAGAACAACCACCACTACTTCATAGATACAACTTTTATTTTTAATTCTTTCCCACTATTCTGGTTCATTTTTTTTCTTTTTTTATATAGATAATTTTTTAACCTATTTACCATCACAGTGAGATGTCCAGTACATCAAATTCCATGATAAACTTCTAACCTGAATTTTTTGATACATACACATGTGTTTTTCTTTTGCTTTTCTATTTTCTTAATTTTTAAAAAAATTTTTAATTTAGTTTAGTCCAGTTTATTCCTTTTTTATTTTTATTTTCTAATATTCATATAGAGTTAAACTTCAAGGTAATCCCCTTTCTCCAAGCAATGCTACCCCAATAGGTGAACCAATTTTTAAGCCCCCTTTTTCTTAGGAAAGTTGAGTCCTTTAACAAAGATATCAAGATACATCCAGGAAGAATCAAAATAACCTTCCTCGCCCACACCGAGAATCTATAACCATGCTCCCATCTTTTTCTTCTGCCAGTGTCTCTGTGTATTTATGTTTGTCCGGATAGTATATAAATCTTATACTTGGGGTTCTTCTTGACGAGGCTCCTCCTTTTTTTTGCTTATATATATATATATTTTCTCTCGTCATATACTTTTATCAGTCTTTTTGTTTGTCTGTTTTTGTTTGTATACGTCATAAACCTTACCCTGGGGCCCATTTGGGCTGAACCTTCACTTTTATCTTCCCTTTTCTTCCTGTCTCTCTCTCTCCCTCTTTTTTCTTTTTCTTTTCTTTTTTCTCTCATTTGGGTGGGGAATCCTGAGTGCTCAGAAGCGTTCCAGGGTGCACCTTGACTGCACCACGGCCAATACATCCAGCTACATCTGTCCAGTCATCTCTCACCAAAATGACTAGGAGGAGGAATCCCCAACAGAAGAAAAATACAGAGGATGGGCCTTCTGCAACAGAGCTAACGGCTATCAACATAGACAATATGTCAGAAAGAGAATTCAGGCTAACAATTATCCAGGCAATAGCTAGGTTGGAGAAAGCCATGGATGACCAAACAGAATTGATTAGGGCAGAATTGAAAGCGACCAGAGAGGAGGTTCATAATGTTAGGGCAGAGCTGAGGGCCACCAGGGATGAGGTTCACAACGCTCTCAATGAGTTCCAATCTAATCTAAATTCTCTAAAAGCTAGGGTAACTGAGACAGAAGATAGAATTAGTGATCTGGAGGACAAACAAATAGAGAGAAAGGATCAGGAGGAAGCCTGGAACAAACAGCTTAGAAGCCACGAAAACAGAATCAGGGAAATAAATGATGCCATGAAACGTTCCAACGTCAGAATTATTGGAATCCCTGAAGGGGAGGAGAAAGAAAGAAGTCTAGAAGATATAGTGGAACAAGTTTTTCATGAAAATTTTCCCAATCTTGCGAATGGAACAAGTGTTCATGTACTAGAAGTAGAAAGGTCCCCCCCCAAGATTATAAATTCAAAAAAAACATCCAGGCACCTCATAGTAAAATTGAGGAATCATAATTGTAGATACAATCTCTTGAAAGCCGCTAGGACAAAGAAGCTCCTTACATACAGAGGAAAGCCCATCAGAATAACGTCAGACCTGTCCACAGAGACCTGGCAAGCCAGAAAGGGCTGGCAAGATATATTCAGGGCACTAAATGAGAAGAACATGCAGCCAAGAATACTTTATCCAGCAAGACTGACATTCAAAATGGATGGAGAGATAAAGAGTTCCCAAGACCGGCAAGGCTTGAAAGACTATGCAACCACCAAGCCGACACTGCAGGAAATATTAAGGGGGGTTCTATAAAAGAGGAAAAATCCTAAGAATAGCATTGAACAGAAATATAGAGACAATCGACAGAAAGAAAGACTTCAAAGATAACACAATGTCAATAAAAACGTATCTCTCAATAATCACTCTCAATGTGAATGGCCTAAATGCACCCATAAAACGACACAGGGTTGCAGATTGGATAAAACGACAGGACCCATCCATATGTTGTCTACAAGAGACCCATTTTGAACCTAAAGATACACCCAGACTGAAAATGAAGGGATGGAGAAGCATCTTTCACGCCAATGGGCCTCAAAAGAAGGCCGGGGTAGCGATTCTCATATCAGATAAATTAGATTTTAAACTAAAGACGGTAGTCAGGGATACAGAAGGACACTACATCATTCTTAAAGGGACTATCCACCAAGATGATCTAACAATTGTAAATATCTATGCCCCCAATATGGGAGCAGCCAATTACATAAGAAAACTATTAATCAAGATAAAGAGTCATATTGATATGAATACATTAATAGTAGGAGATCTTAACACGCCTCTCTCAGAAATAGACAGATCATCGAAGCAGAAAATCAATAAAGAAATAAGAGCATTGAATGATACATTGGACCAGATGGACCTCATAGATATATACAGAACATTCCACCCTAAAACAACAGAATACTCATTCTTCTCAAGTGCACATGGAACCTTCTCCAGAATAGACCACATACTGGGTCACAAATCAGGGCTCAACCGATACCAAAAGACTGAGATTATTCCCTGCATATTCTCAGATCACAATGCTTTGAAACTGGAGCTCAATCACAAGGAAAAGTTCAGAAGGAACTCAAATACCCGGAAGCTAAAGACCACCTTGCTTAAGAATGCTTGGATCAACCAGGAGATCAAAGAAGAACTTAAACAATTTATGGAAACCAATGAGAACGAAGACACTTCACTACAAAACCTATGGGATACAGCAAAGGCGGTCCTAAGGGGGAAATTCATAGCCATCCAAGCCTCCCTCAAAAAAATTGAAAAATCCAGAATACACCAGCTGTCTCTACACCTTAAAGAACTGGAGAATCAACAACAAATCAAACCAACTCCACACATAAGAAGGGAAATAATCAAGATTAGAGCAGAGATCAACGAGGTAGAAACCAGAGATACAGTAGAACGTATCAACGAAACTAGAAGCTGGTTTTTTGAAAGAATCAATAAGATCGATAAACCATTGGCCACACTAATCCAAAAGAAAAGAGAGAAAGCCCAAATTAATAAAATTATGAATGAAAAGGGAGAGATCACAACTAACACCAAGGAAGTAGAAACAATCATCAGAAGCTATTATCAACAGTTATATGCCAATAAGCTAAGCAACCTAGATGAAATGGATGCATTCCTGGAAAACTATAAACTCCCAAAATTGAACCAGGAAGAAATTGACAACCTGAATAGACCGATATCTAGTAACGAGATTGAAGCAGTGATCAAAAACCTCCCAAAAAACAAGAGCCCAGGACCTGACGGATTCCCTGGGGAATTCTATCAAACTTTCAAAGAAGAAATAATACCTATTCTCCTGAAGCTGTTTCAAAAAATTGAAGCAGAAGGAAAACTTCCAGACTCTTTTTATGAAGCCAGCATTACCCTGATCCCCAAACCAGGCAAAGACCCTACCAAAAAGGAGAATTTCAGACCGATATCACTGATGAATATGGATGCTAAGATTCTCAACAAGATCCTAGCAAACAGGATCCAACAGCACATTAAAAAGATTATCCACCATGACCAGGTAGGATTCATCCCTGGGTTACAAGGATGGTTCAACATTCGCAAATCAATCAATGTGATAGAACAAATCAATAAGAGAAGAGAGAAGAACCACATGATCCTCTCCATTGATGCAGAAAAAGCTTTTGACAAAATCCAGCATCCGTTCCTGATTAAAACGCTTCAGAGTATAGGGATAGAGGGAACATTCCTGAACTTCATCAAATCTATCTATGAAAAACCCACAGCAAATATCATCCTCAATGGGAAAAAGCTTGCAGCCTTCCCATTGAGATCAGGAACACGACAAGGATGCCCACTCTCACCACTCTTGTTCAACATAGTATTAGAAGTCCTAGCAACAGCAATCAGACAACAAAGAGAAATAAAAGGTATCCAAATTGGCAAGGAAGAAGTCAAACTCTCTCTCTTCGCAGATGACATGATTCTTTATATGGAAAACCCGAAAGACTCCACCTCCAAACTACTAGAACTCATACAGCAATTCAGTAATGTAGCAGGATACAAAGTCAATGTCCAGAAATCAGTGGCTTTCTTATACACTAACAATGAAAATACAGAAAGGCAAATTAGAGAATCGATTCCATTTACTATAGCACCAAAAACCATAAGATACCTCGGAAAAAAACCTAACCAAAGAGGTTAAAGATCTGTACTCGAGGAACTACAGAACACTCCTAAAAGAAATTGAAGAAGACACAAAAAGATGGAAGACCATTCCATGCTCTTGGATGGGAAGAATAAACATCGTTAAAATGTCTATACTGCCCAGAGCAATCTATACTTTTAATGCCATTCCAATCAAAATTCCACCAGTATTTTTCAAAGAGCTGGAGCAAATAATACTAAAATTTGTATGGAATCAGAAGAGACCCCGAATTGCTAAGGAAATGTTGAAAAACAAAAATAAAACTGGTGGCATCACGTTACCTGATTTCAAGCTTTACTACAAAGCTGTGATCACCAAGACAGCATGGTACTGGCATAAAAATAGACACATGGACCAGTGGAACAGAGTAGAGAGCCCAGATATGGACCCTCAACTCTATGGTCAAATAATCTTTGACAAAACAGGAAAAAATATCCAGTGGAAAAAAGACAGTCTCTTCAATAAATGGTGCTGGGAAAACTGGACAGCTATATGTAGAAGAATGAAACTTGACCATTCTCTTACACCGTACACAAAGATAAACTCGAAATGGATAAAAGACCTCAACGTGAGACAGGAATCCATCAGAATCCTCGAGGAGAACATAGGCAGTAACCTCTTTGATATCAGCCACAGCAACTTCTTTCAAGATATGTCTCCAAAGGCGAAAGAAACAAAGGTAAAGATGAACTTCTGGGACTTCATCAAGATAAAAAGCTTCTGCACAGCAAAAGAAACAGTCATCAAAACAAAGAGGCAACCCACGGAATGGGAGAAGATATTTGCAAATGACAGTACAGATAAAAGGTTGATATCCAGGATCTATAAAGAACTCCTCAAACTCAACACACACAAAACAGACAATCATATTAAAAAATGGGCAGAAGATATGAACAGACACTTCTCCAATGAAGACATACAAATGGCTACCAGACACATGAAAAAATGTTCATCATCACTAGCCATCAGGGAGATTCAAATCAAAACCACATTGAGATACCACCTTACACCAGTTAGAATGGCCAAAATTAGCAAGACAGGAAACAACGTGTGTTGGAGAGGATGTGGAGAAAGGGGAACCCTCTTACACTGTTGGTGGGAATGCAAACTGGTGCAGCCACTTTGGAGAACAGTGTGGAGATTCCTCAGGAAATTAAAAATAGATCTTCCCTATGACCCTGCAATTGCACTGCTGGGTATTTACCCCAAAGATACAGATGTAGTGAAAAGAAGGGCCATCTGTACCCCAATGTTTATAGCAGCAATGGCCACGGTCGCCAAACTGTGGAAAGAACCAAGATGCCCTTCAACGGATGAATGGATAAGGAAGATGTGGTCCATATACACCATGGAGTATTATGCCTCCATCAGAAAGGACGAATACCCAACTTTTGTAGCAACATGGACAGAACTGGAAGAGATTATGCTGAGTGAAATAAGTCAAACAGAGAAAGTCAAGTATCATATGGTTTCACTTATTGGTGGAGCATAACAAATAATATAGAGGACAAGGGTAGATGGAGAGGAGAAGGGAGTTGAGGGAAATTGGAAGGGGAGGTGAACCATGAGAGACTATGGACTCTGAAAAACAACCTGAGGGTTTTGAAGGGGCGGGGTGGGAGGGTGGGGGAACCAGGTGGTGGGTATTAGGGAGGGCACAGATTGCATGGAGCACTGGGTGTGGTGAAAAAACAATGAATACTGTTACGCTGAAAATAAATAAAAAATTAAAAAAAAAAAAAAAGAAATGGACAGAGGACATGAACAGACATTTCTGCAAAGAAGACATCCAGATGGCCAACAGACACATGAAAAAATGCTCCACATCACTCGGCATCAGGGAGATACAAATCAAAACCACAGTGAGATACCACCTCACACCAGTCAGAATGGCTAAAATTAACAAGTCAGGAAATGACAGATGCTGGCGAGGATGCAGAGAGAGGGGAACCCTCTACACTGTTGGTGGGAATGCAAGCTGGTGCAACCACTCTAGAAAACAGTGTGGAGGTTCCTCAAAAAACTGAAAATAGAGCTACCCTATGACCTAGCAATTGCACTACTGGGTATTAACCCTAAAGATACAAACGTAGTGATCTGAAGGGGCATGTACACCCGAATATTTATAGCAGTAATGTCCACAATAGCCAAACTATGGAAAGAACCTAGATGTCCATCAACAGATGAATGGATAAAGAAGAGGTGGTATATATACACAATGGAATACTATGCAGCCATCAAAAGAAATGAAATCTTGCCATTTGCAACAATGTGGATAGAACTAGAGGGTATTATGCTTAGCAAAATAAGTTAATCGGAGAAAGACAACTATCATATGATCTCCCTGATATGAGGAAGTGGAGATGTGATGTGGGGGCATTGGGTGGGTAGGAAAATCAAAAATGAAAGAAGATGGGATTGGGAGGGAGACAAACCATAAAAGACTCAATCTCAAAAAACAGACTGAGGGCTGCTGGAGGGAGGGGGGCCGGGAGAGGGTGGTGGGGATATGGACATTGGGGAGGGTATGTGCTATGATGAGTGCTGTGAAATTTGTAAACCTGGCGATTCACAGACCTGTACCCCTGGGGATAAAAATACATTATATGTTTATTAAAATAAATAAATAAATTTAAAAAGAAACAATGAAGAAAAGGCCAATAGGTGAAAATGACATCTGAGGCAGAAGGAACTGCACATGTGCAAAGGCAGGAGATACAAAAATACAGATTTAAGCAAGCTTCATCCATTGCTCGAAAGCTATCTCCTAAAGTCAGCCTGAGGTTCCTAAGGTGCATTAAGGTAGTGAGAAAAGTATGCAGTGGTAGAGACATGACTATGTTAGAGGAGGAGCCTGAAGTTGAGAAGACAAAGAGAGTTTAAATATAAGATTAAAAACTCTGAGTTCCAGTCTCAACTCTGCCACTAAGCAACTAGGCAAGCCATTTCATTTCTCTGGGCTTATGTCTTCATCAGTAAAGCAAGAGTGTAGAACTAAGTTATTTCTAAGATGATCTTTATGTCTGGAAATCCGTAAAACTACGATTAGTAGTCCTCTTGTACCTATATTAAAAATACATATTTATAAATATATACACAAAATGTTTATATTTTTATTTAACACATATACACACAAAAATAAATCCTCCACTCATTTCAAAAAGGATTTAAGACAGCCTAAAGAAATACATACTGTTGCATAATAAAGAATTTGTCTCATCTTGGATCCTAGTTCCCAGAAGATAATCTCAAAATCCTTGAAATTTCCTGAATGATGGGAGTGACTTTGTTATTTATGCATCCCTTATGTCATACCTGAGATTTCACTATTAAGTTTGTTTCTACTAAGGCATGGGGAATTAAGTCACTGGAAGCCAACCATGGTTTGAGAGCTTGAAGTCTTTAGACCCAGCCCAAACTCAGG